>NC_058082.1:594500329-595141579 GCF_014858855.1 Bufo gargarizans | reverse complement strand
CCAGACATATAATACCGCACTTCTCACTTCCATCGGGATGCACTCGCCATTTTAGTCACAGAGGGACAGCTGACGGGGTCAGCGCACTGAGAGTCTGCTATTTGTAGGGCGCGAGGGCCGAGTGGTGCTAAATTATTTACTATTTATTCAGTGGTGGTCATCTCGGATTGGCCGCAACCAGATGCAGATGTCATCTCAGCAATCTGACAGGTATTTCATGAATTCCTATTTATAGATGCCAGAAATGTGCAGCTGGATTCAGAAACTCAATATTATGGCTATGGGAGATGATGAAATCCTCCCGGAACACACGGCACATAAAATGGTGCTTTTTTAGTTTTCCAGTATGAAAAAGTGAAGCCAACTCAGAGATCAGGGGTAATGATTTGATTTGTACCTATTTTGTGTTTTTGACCCACACCCGGTTTTGGCTCACAATCACTGATCAAAATAACTGGCCAAATAACTGAAGTGTGAATTCAGCCTTATTCATGTGCCATGTCTGGTATTGCGTGCTGCAATACCATACACATCCCATGTATAAGAGTGGCGCTGTTTTTGGGAAAAAAGACTTGTCTAAATGCATACAACACTTTTAATTCATGAACTTGTAGCTTGTCTCATAGGAAAGTAGCTATGTCTGGCTGACCTGTTACATGTGCGCTTGGCCGCTAAAGGCATCTGTGTTGGTCCCATGTTCATATGTGTCCGCATTGCTGAGAAAAATTATGTTTTATTATATGTAAATGAGCCTCTAAGAGCAACGGGGGCGTTACCATTACACCTAAAGGCTCTGCTCTCTCTGTCATTGCCGCACCCTCTCCACTTTGATTGGCAGGGACGGGTCATGTAAACATGATCACACCTGACCATATCAAAGTGCAGAGAGCGTGGAAGTTGCAGAGAGAGCAGAGCCTCTTAAGTGTAACGGCAACGCCCCCGTTGCTCCTAGAGACTCATTTGCATATCTTAAAACATCATTTTTCTCAGCAAAGCGGGCACATATGAACATGGGACCAACACAGACGCCTTCAGCTGCCAAGCACACATGTAACAGGTCAGCCAGTGTCATAGGTACAGAACTGCTGACAGATGCCCCTTAATACATTCACATGAACAGGGGTTTACTCCAACATTTGGTTGGTCTTGAATATACACTGTAGCTACGGTACTTTAAGCCAACAGATTTATTCCTGACGCCATATTCGATGCGTAGTTCATATTTCAATTACACAGCTGTACCCACTAACATTTGACTCCCACTTCACATACATTTTAAGCCCCATGTCCACTCCCTTATAAATTCCCTTTTTAATGCAAAATTGCTTTACCTTAAGTTGGCAAATAGAAAACAGTGCCACTCTTGTCCATGGGCCATGTCAGGTATTGCAACTTAGCCCCATATTAGAAATTGGACTGAGCTGCAATACCAGCAGGTTAAATCAGCGTAAAAAGTAGACGTTCACAATTGTCATTAATTTTCAGCCTGGTAACGAACGTTAAAATAAAACAAAAACTAACTTTATTGCGGATTCAATACTAAAATCTGGGGCAAAACAGCCCAGCTAAAGCGTCAAATGCAGGCTAGGGTGCAATAGGTAGCCAGAGGTATGTCTATAGCTATTCCCCTCAATCCTATTGCTCCCCGTAAGGTGTAAGGCTACACTAACAGTGTGTCAGCCCGGTAGTTTTCCACACTGGCATACACCTCAGCTACGTATCAGATGCTACAAAGATCAGCAATCCTGACCAGCCGTGCCAGTAAACAGCCCAGTCTATACCAGTGAGGTTTTAGGCAGTACGTCAGCGCTCTGTATTGTGTTTTACAGCAGCGCTCACTTAGTAATAGTGTTACTGACGTAAGGTGCCGATATCTGCCCTACACACTATCCCCCTGCCTGTGGAATTATAGTATTGGGGAGCACAGCGGGCTCAGTATTAGGGGTGGCAGGATGGGGTGTTTAGAAGGTGGAAGGATGCAGGGCCGGTGCAAGGATTTTTGCCAACACAAGCGAAGCTACATTTTGGCGCCCCCCCTCGCAGCTCACCTGCGAAGGGGGGCGCCCACCTCAGGTCAGACCAGCAATCAGACCCCCAATGTTAATCAGACCTCAGCTCACAGCCCCAATCAGACCCCCAATGTTAATCAGACCTCAGATCAGACCCCCATGTCAGCCATTAGCCCCCCATGTCAGCCATTAGCCCCCCATGTCAGCCATTAGCCCCCCATGTCAGCCATTAGCCCCCCATGTCAGCCATCAGCCCCCCATGTCAGCCATCAGCCCCCCATGTCAGCCATCATGCCCCCATGTCAGCCATCATGCCCCCATGTCACATTTCTCCCCCTCCATGTCAAATCAGCCCTCCATGTCACATCAGCCCTCGATGTCACATTTCTCCCCCTCCATGTCATATACAGGAGTACAGGCATGTAGGGGTGCACACAGACATATACAGGAGTACAGGCATGTAGGGGTGCACACAGATGTATACAGGAGTACAGGCATGTAGGGGTGCACACAGACATATACAGGGGTACAGACATGTAGGGGTGCACACAGACATATACAGGGGTACAGGCATGTAGGGGGGCACACAGACGTATACAGGAGTACAGGCATGTAGGGGTGCACACAGACATATACAGGAGTACAGGCATGTAGGGGTGCACACAGACATATACAGGGGTACAGACATGTAGGGGTGCACACAGACATATACAGGAGTACAGGCATGTAGGGGTGCACACAGACGTATATAGGGGTACAGGCATGTAGGGGTGCACACAGACGTATACAGGGGTACAGGCATGTAGGGGTGCACACAGACATATACAGGGGTACAGGCATGTAGGGGTGCACACAGACATATACAGGGGTACAGGCATGTAGGGGTGCACACAGACATATACAGGGGTACAGGCATGTAGGGGTGCACACAGACGTATATACATAACAAAAAAGTGTGAAACAACTGAAAATATGTCATATTCTAGGTTCTTCATAGTAGCCACCTTTTGCTTTGATTACTGCTTTGCACACTCTTGACATTCTCTTGATGAGCTTCAAGAGGTAGTCACCTGAAATGGTCTTCCAACAGTCTTGAAGGAGTTCCCAGAGATGCTTAGCACTTGTTGGCCCTTTTGCCTTCACTCTGCGGTCCAGCTCACCCCAAACCATCTCGATTGGGTTCAGGTCCGGTGACTGTGGAGGCCAGGTCATCTGGCGCAGCACCCCATCACTCTCCTTCATGGTCAAATAGCCCTTACTTTCAAAGTTTTCCCAATTTTTCGGACTGACTGACCTTAATTTCTTAAAGTAACGATGGCCACTCTTTTTCTTTACTAAGCTGCTTTTTTCTTCCCATAATACAAATTCTAACAGTCTATTCAGTAGGACTATCAGCTGTGTATCCACCTGACTTCTCCACAACGCAACTGATGGTCCCAACCCCATTTATAAGGCAAGAAATCCCACTTATTAAACCTGACAGGGCACACCTGTGAAGTGAAAACCATTTCAGGTGACTACCTCTTGAAGCTCCTCAAGAGAATGCCAAGAGTGTGCAAAGCAGTAATCAAAGCAAAAGGTGGCTACTTTGAAGAACCTAGAATATGACATATTTTCAGTTGTTTCACACTTTTTTGTTATGTATATAATTCCACATGTGTTAATTCATAGTTTTGATGCCTTCAGTGTGAATCTACAATTTTCATAGTCATGAAAATAAAGAAAACTCTTTGAATGAGAAGGTGTGACCAAACTTTTGGTCTGTACTGTATATATTGTATCTCACAAAAGTGAGTCCATCTCTCACATTTTTGTAAATATTTTATTCTATCTTTTCATTGGACGGCACTGAAGATCTTTGATACAATATAAAGCAGTCAGTGTGCGGCTTGTATAACGGTGTAAATTTGGTGTGCCCTCAAAATAACTCCACACACAGCCATTAATGTTTAAACCGCTGGCAACAAAAGTGAGTGCACCCCTAAGTGAAAATGGCCAAATTATGCCCAATTAGCCATTTTCCCTCCCCGGTGTCATGTGACTCGTAAGTGTTACAAGGTCTCAGATGTGAATGGGGAGCAGGTGTGTTACATTTGATGTAATCTTTCATACTGGTCACTGGAAGTTCAAAATGGCTTCTTATGGCAAATAACTCTCGGAGGAGCTGAAAAAAGAAGTGTCGCTCTACATAAAGATGACCGAGGATCTAAGAAGATTGCCAACACCCTGAAACTGAGCTGCAGCGCGGTGGCCAAGACCATACAGCGGTTTAACAAGACAGGTTCCTCTCAGAAGAGACCTCGGCATGGTCGACCAAAGAAGGTGAGTGCATGTGCTCAGCGTCATCTCCAGAGGTTGTTTTTTCAAAATAGATGTATGAGTGCTGCCAACATTGCTGCAGAGGTTACAGAGGTGGGGGGTCCGCCCGTCAGTGCTCAGACCATACGCCGCACACTGTAATAAATTAATCTGCATGGCTGTCATCCCAGAAGGAAGTCTCTTCTAAAGATGATGCACAAGAAAGCCCGCAAACAGTTTGCTGAAGACAAGCAGACTAAGTACATGGACTACTGGAACCATGTCTTGTGGTCTGATGAGACCAAGATAAACTTATATGGTTCAAATGGTGTCAAGCGTGTGTGTCGGCAACCAGGTGAGGAGTACAAAGACAAGTGTTCCTTGCCTACAGTCAAGCATGGTGTCCTGGTTTGGGGCTGCATGAGTGCTGCTGGCTGTGGGGAGCTACAGTTCATTGAGTGAACCATGAATGCCAACATGTCCTGTGACATACTGAAGCAGAGCATGATCCCCTCCCTTCAGAAACTGGTCCACAGGGCAGTATTCCAACATGATAACGACCCCAAACATCTCCAAGACGAACACTGCCTTGCTAAAGAAACTGTAAAGGTACTGGACTGGCCAAGCATGTCTCCAGACCTAAACCCTATTGAGCATCTGTGGGGCATCCTCAAATGGAAGGTGGAGGAGCGCAAGGTCTTTAGAGGGAACCTGTCACCGGGATTTTGTGTATAGAGCTGAGGACATGGGTCGCTAGATCGCCGCTAGCACATCCGCAATACCCAGTCCCCATAGCTCTGTGTGCTTTTATTGTGTAAAAAACCCAATTTGATACATATGCAAATTAACCTGAGATGAGTCCTGTCCCTGACTCATCTCACGTACAGGACTCATCTCAGGTTAATTTGCATATATCTTAAATCATTTTTTTTTACACAATAAAAGCACACATTGCTATGGGGACTGGATATTGCGGATGTGCTAGCGGTGATCTAGCAACCCATGTTCTCAGCTCTATACCCAAAAACCCGGTGACAGGTTCCCTTTAACATCCACCAGCTCATCATGGAGGAATGGAAGAGGATTCCAGTGACAACCTGTGAAGCTCTACTGAACTCCATGCCGAAGAGAGTTAAGGCAGTGCTGGAAAATAATGGTGGTCACACAAAATATTGACACTTGGGCACAATTTGTCCATTTTCACTTAGGCGTGTACTCACTTTTGTTGCGAGCGGTTTAGACATTAATGGCTGTGTGTGGAGTTATTTTGAGGGCACACCCAATTTACACTGTTATACAAGCTGTACACTGACTACTGTACATTGTATCAAAGTGTCAGATCTTCAGTGTTGTCCCAGGAAAAGATATAATATAATATTTACAAAAATGTGAGGGGTGTACTGACTTTTTTGAGATACTGTGTATATATATATATATATATATATATATATATTAAACCATAAAATGATACCTAAAATCTGAAACTCATACAGCAAAAAATAATCAAAGCATCAAACCGCAGAATATAAAAAAAATTATGTCCAGCAGAAAAAATAAGAGAAAAAAAGCTGTCAAATGTTATCAAATATCAAAACTCTACTCACCTCTCCAAC
Source organism: Bufo gargarizans (assembly GCF_014858855.1). Classification (NCBI taxonomy): domain Eukaryota; kingdom Metazoa; phylum Chordata; class Amphibia; order Anura; family Bufonidae; genus Bufo; species Bufo gargarizans. The sequence goes on along the minus strand of NC_058082.1, from coordinate 595,135,659 downwards.
TCCCTGCCAATCGCAGTGCCCCTGGGCCTTTGTATACAAGCAGGTGGCACAGCACATGGCCGCTGCATTGAATCAATTGTCTCAGCGCCCATGTGGTATAATACTGGCATCACCACTCAGCAATGGGAGCCATGATGCCAGTAGTAAGACACATGACTGCTGAGGACGGCCGGTTCTTCTGCACTGCAGAGGACTGGGGACCTGACTACCATTGTTATTTTTTCATTAAAAAAATTGCTGTTGTTTTTTATTTAGCTTCAAGGTCAGATAACCCCTTTAACTTTTAAGTACATATTTATAGCAGCCGGAGTTCCATTTTTCTGATACGGAGCCACATAGACATAGATTTTAAGCATAACAATCTGGCTGCCTGCAGTTGCCATTGTCACTGTAACGCACCTGTCCATGAAAAAGGCTTCCGTAGTCAGACTTTGTGCAGGTTGATCTGGTTGGCAGGAATTCACCAGAGCCTGCAGCGAAGCAGAAAAGACTTGGCTGCTGTAGAGCCCCAAGTTACACCCATAGAGTAGTTGCTGACTGACAGAGCAGTAGAGGGGTACACGGAAGGGAAAAATTGAGGGAAATCCAAGAAACAGTCCAGGAGTCAGGTTACTATCAATCAGTCAGTAAAGGCTAAATCCTAATAAAGTTGTGAAGTAAAACCAAATACAAAGCAATCAAGCCAAAGTAAGATCAAAATCACAGGATATCTGCCGAGTACATTAAAACAACAGGTTGAAAGCTTGATAACTAGCAAGGGAATCCTAGGAAAGCTGGGTGATATAACCATTCCTAGATTACCTAATTGGCATCTGCTGCACAGAAGAAGAGGGGCGTGACAGATGTACGGCTACACGGCGGGATGTCTGGCACAATATGATATAGGCTCCTTTCAGACGAGCAAGTTCCACGCCTCGGACTCGCAGAGTGAGTATGCAGCAGCTCCCGTCCTGATCTTCCAGCTGTCACAACCAGACAGCTGAGAAGCTCTGACAGAAGCCTTTCAGAACCTCCTCCTTGAGTTTTCTTTGTTGTGGTATTCAGTTCCTCATCTCGTTAGCCTCTCTCAGCTGTCATGTAGTTTGGACTGATTGCATCCCTTTAAATTCCGCCCCATAATGCATTACTGGGCGGCTTATACTTCTTCCTGGAGTGTGTGTGCATGCTGATCCTATTTCCCAGTCTGCTACTAAGTTAAGTGCTGTACATTTATCTGTTATTTTCTGTTTGCTGGATCCCAGGTGACCCTGACTCCCTCCGTGTCTGGTGTAGGGAGCCAGTGGTCGTGTCCCCTCACTATTGTAGGGTGTTCAGGTGTTATATAGTCGAGGTACGTGGATATGCAACCATCCACCTTTGGGATTTTTGCATAGGCTAAGCAGCCAGGGAAAGTGCTAGGTCTTGTGCAGGGGTCTCCCTCTTGGTTCCTTAGCTTTGGATCCAGTGAGTCATATATGCATGTTGCATTGTCTTGTTTCCTGTACACCGTCCGTGACATTATAAGCCGCCAAAACCGTCTCAAGCATGGATCCGGTTTCACTTTTGGCTGAACGCCTTCAGGGTCTTTCATTGGAGGTAGCTGATCTCCGTAGGACTTTTTCTCAGCTTCAAGTGACCCGTTCAGCTGGCGTTCATGGAGTTTGTTCTGAGCCTAAGATCTCGCTCCCGGATACGTTTTCCGGGGGTAGTGAGAATTTTGTACGTTTTAGAGAGGCTTGCAAACTCCATTTTCGCCTTCTTCCCCATTCCTCTGGTGATGAGGAACGGAGGGTGGGGATCATTATATCGCTGCTCAGGGGTAACGCTCAGTCCTGGGCCTTTTCGCTGCCGGAGGGGGCACGGCCTCTCCGTTCAGTGGATGAATTCTTTTTAGCCCTGGGTCAGATATATGATGATCCGGATCATATTGCTCTGGCTGAGTCTAGACTGCGTCTATTATGCCAGGATAAACAATCCGCAGAGATATACTGCTCAGAATTTCGGAGATGGGCAGCTGATACTGGTTGGAATGATGCTGCACTCCGAAGTCAATTTTGCCATGGTCTTTCAGAGGGATTGAAAGATGCATTTGCCTTTCATGAAAGGCCTATTTCCTTGGACTCTGCTATGTCTCAGGCCGTTCGTATTGACAGGCGTCTTAGAGAGAGAGGAGAGATCTCTCCTTCCTGTCATACTCAGTCCCAGGACAGTGCAGCGGTCCCATTCTGTGCGCAGGGGTCTCAGTCGCTGTCAGCCCCTTCTGAGCAGGAGCCCATGCAGCTGGGGTTGATTGCTTCTGACAATAGAAGATTCAGCCCGCATGGGAGGGTTTGTTTTTGTTGTGGAGGTATAAATCATTTGGCAAATGTTTGTCCCTCTAAGAGATCCAGGCAGTTCTCTGGGAGTAATAAAGAAACAAAGAAGAAAAAATCTTTTAAAAATGTTCCGTCGGTTACTATTGGCAGGGTTGAGGCGGAAATTGAAGGTTTTCCGTTTGCTTGTAGTTCCCGTTTTGTCCTGCCTGCTAGGGTGGCGCTAGAGAGCAAGAGCATTTTTTGTGAGATTTTTGTGGATAGCGGAGCAGCTGTCAATCTCATTGATAATCAATTTGCAATAACTCATGGTTTCCAGGTGCGCACTTTGGGAAAGGATATTCCTGTTTTTGCTATTGATTCTGCTCCACTTTCTCAGAAATCATTAAAGGGCATAGTTCATAATATCCGTTTAATTGTGAGTGATGCTCATGTTGAGGATGTGTCATGTTTCGTCCTTAGCGGTTTGCCTACTCCTCTAGTGTTGGGGCTACCCTGGCTCACTAAACATAACCCCACCATTGATTGGCAAGCGAGGCAAATAAATGGTTGGAGTGACTTTTGCAGAGAGAATTGCCTCACGACATCTGTTTCTGAGGTTGCTACTAAGACTGTACCATCTTTTCTCTCAGAATTTTCGGATGTCTTCTCTGAGAGTGGAGTTCAGGATTTGCCCCCGCACAGGGAGTACGATTGCCCTATTAATATCATCCCAGGCGCCAAACTGCCTAAATCTCGTTTATACAATCTTTCCCAACCTGAAAGGATCGCTATGCGTGCTTATATCTCTGAGAGTCTGAGAAAAGGACACATACGACCCTCGAAGTCACCTGTTGCCGCTGTTTTTTTCTTTGTTAAGAAAAAAGATGGTTCTTTAAGACCTTGTCTGGATTTCAGGGAGCTGAACAGTATCACTATTCGTGACCCTTATCCGCTTCCTCTGATCCCGGACCTGTTTAACCAGGTGGTTGGGGCTAAAGTCTTTTCCAAATTAGATCTAAGAGGGGCATACAACCTGGTCAGGGTCAGAGAAGGAGACGAATGGAAGACGGCCTTCAATACCCCTGAGGGCCATTTTGAAAACTTGGTTATGCCTTTTGGTTTGATGAATGCCCCAGCCGTTTTTCAGCATTTCGTGAACAGCATTTTTTATCATTTGATGGGAAAATTTGTATTAGTGTATTTGGATGACATTTTGATTTTTTCTCCTGATTTCAAAACTCATAAGGAACATTTACGTCAGGTCTTGCTCATCCTGCGGGAGAATAAATTATATGCGAAACTGGAAAAATGTGTGTTTGCAGTTCCAGAAATGCCATTTCTGGGGTTTCTTCTCTCCGCTTCTGGTTTTCGCATGGACCCCGAGAAGGTCCGCGCTGTGCTTGAGTGGGAGCTTCCTGAGAATCAGAAGGCGCTGATGCGTTTTTTGGGCTTTGCCAATTATTACAGGAAGTTTATTTTGAATTATTCCTCTATTGTTAAACCACTCACTGATATGACCAGAAAGGGGGTAGATTTTTCTTCTTGGTCGGTAGAGGCGCGTAAGGCTTTTTCTAATATCAAGGAGAGTTTTGCTTCTGCTCCCATCTTGGTGCAACCTGATATTTCTTTACCCTTCATAGTTGAGGTTGATGCTTCTGAGGTGGGTGTGGGTGCGGTCTTGTCTCAGGGTTCCTCTCCTGCCAAATGGCGACCGTGTGCCTTTTTCTCGAAAAAACTCTCCTCCGCAGAGAGAAATTACGATGTGGGAGATAGGGAATTGTTGGCCATCAAGTTGGCTTTTGAGGAATGGCGCCATTGGCTAGAGGGAGCCAGACACCCTATTACCGTGTTTACTGACCATAAAAATCTGGCCTACTTGGAGTCAGCCAAGCGTCTGAACCCGAGACAGGCCAGATGGTCTTTGTTCTTTTCAAGATTAAATTTTGTTGTCACGTTCCGCCCTGGGGTTAAGAATGTGAAGGCAGATGCCCTGTCACGTTGTTTTCCGGGAGGTGGGAATTTTGAAGAAACGGGTCCCATTTTGGCCGAAGGTGTGGTGGTCTCTGCTCTTTTTTCTGAATTGGAGGCAGAGGTGCAGGCAGCCCAGTCAGAGGCTCCTGATCTTTGTCCTCCTGGGAGGTTGTTTGTGCCTCTCACTTTAAGACACAAGATTTTTAAGGAACACCACGATACGGTCCTTGCTGGGCACCCGGGGGCAAGAGCAACACTGGATCTCATCGCTCGGAGATTCTGGTGGCCTGCGCTTCGTAAGTCGGTTGAGGGTTTTGTGGCAGCCTGCGAGACTTGAGCTCGTGCCAAAGTCCCTCATTCACGGCCATCAGGTCCTCTCCTTCTGTTACCCATTCCTTCCCGTCCTTGGACACATCTGTCCATGGACTTCATAACGTACCTGCCTCGTTCCTCGGGGAAGACTGTAATTCTGGTGGTAGTGGACCGTTTTAGCAAAATGGTGCATTTCATCCCTTTTCCTGGTTTGCCCAATGCTAAGACGCTGGCGCAGGCATTTATTGATCACATTGTCAAATTGCACGGTATTCCTTCAGACATAGTCTCTGATAGGGGCACGCAGTTTGTTTCCAGATTCTGGAAGGCTTTCTGTTCTCGCTTGGGGGTTCGGTTGTCATTCTCTTCTGCTTTCCACCCGCAGTCGAATGGCCAGACGGAGCGCGTCAATCAGAATCTGGAGACATATCTGCGCTGTTTTGTGGCGGAGAATCAGGAGGATTGGTGTTCTTTTTTGTCCCTTGCTGAGTTTGCTTTAAATAACCGTCATCAGGAGTCCTCTGATAAGTCACCATTTTTTGGTGCATATGGGTTTCATCCGCAGTTTGGGACTTTCTCGGGAGAGGGGTCTTCTGGTTTACCTGATGAGGACAGATTCTCCTCGTCTTTGTCATCTATTTGGCAAAAGATTCAGGATAATCTAAAGAGCATGAGTGAGAGATATAAGCTTGTGGCGGATAAGAGACGTGTGCCTGGTCCGGACCTGAATGTTGGTGATCTGGTGTGGTTGTCTACCAAGAATATCAAATTGAAGGTTCCCTCCTGGAAGTTGGGTCCTAGGTTTATTGGGCCTTACAAAATCCTGTCTGTCATCAATCCTGTTGCCTACAGTCTTGATCTTCCTCAGACTTGGAAGATCCATAATGTTTTTCATAAGTCCTTATTGAAACCTTATGTTCAACCCATTGTACCCTCGCCTTTGCCTCCTCCTCCGATTATGGTTGATGGGAATCTTGAATTTTAGGTCTCTAGGATTGTGGATTCTCGTCTTGTCCGCGGTTCTCTCCAGTACCTTGTTCATTGGGAGGGTTATGGTCCTGAGGAGAGGATGTGGGTCCCAGTGACGGACATTAAGGCCTCTCGTCTCATCAGGGCTTTCCATAGGTCCCATCCTGAGAAGGTGGGCTCTGAGTGTCCGGAGTCCACTTGTAGAGGGAGGGGTACTGTCACAACCAGACAGCTGAGAAGCTCTGACAGAAGCCTTTCAGAACCTCCTCCTTGAGTTTTCTTTATTGTGGTATTCAGTTCCTCATCTCGTTAGCCTCTCTCAGCTGTCATGTAGTTGGACTGATTGCATCCCTTTAAATTCCGCCCCATAATGCATTACTGGGCGGCTTATACTTCTTCCTGGAGTGTGTGTGCATGCTGATCCTATTTTCCAGTCTGCTACTAAGTTAAGTGCTGTACATTTATCTGTTATTTTCTGTTTGCTGGATCCCAGGTGACCCTGACTCCCTCCGTGTCTGGTGTAGGGAGCCGGTGGTCGTGTCCCCTCACTATTGTAGGGTGTTCAGGTGTTATATAGTCGAGGTACGTGGATATGCAACCATCCACCTTTGGGATTTTTGCATAGGCTGAGCAGCCAGGGAAAGTGCTAGGTCTTGTGCAGGGGTCTCCCTCTTGGTTCCTTAGCTTTGGATCCAGTGAGTCATATATGCATGTTGCATTGTCTTGTTTCCTGTACACCGTCCGTGACACCAGCACTGCCGGGGTCACATAGCATTTTATTGATTTATGATGCTATATAACCCTCACAGTTCTGGACTGTATTAGATAACACTGACACAATGCTGTCAGTGTTATCCAATATATTCCCATACTCTAAGGCTTACAAAGCATCATACGCAAACATTTTAGCGCTAGTGCGGATGAAAAAGTTGACATAGCTGTGGCATAATTATGGCCCAATATATATTAAGATTTTTTTTACCTGTTCCGAGGCAGACATTTACTTTAAGGGGTTAATTATTAACCTTCACAAGAGGAACTGCCCTCCGCCAATCATCTCCCTTTTGCGTCTCTCACTTGAACCAAAAAAGTGGAAATGAAATCACACGACAGGAACCTTCCACGGCTTTTCTGTGATATCGCTGAAAGCCCATCGCTCCGTAACATGAAATGAAATCTAATGAAGGAAGTGATACAGAAAAGGGGAAATTAAAGGAAATATCTGTAACAATATCAGACACAACACAAATCGTACGGATGATGACGATAGGCGAAGAATACAAAAGTAAACTAACCGCACTTAGAAACGTAAAGGAGAATAAGAGATAAGATACTGGGAACTACCGAAAAACGCTTCCCGAGCAAATCCGGTCTCGCAATTGTAGACGGTACTGAGAATATAACACTGATCGGACGGGGGAGATTTATCAAAACCAGTGGAGAAGGGAAAGTGGATGCGTAGCCCATGGCAACCCATCAGATCGCTTATTGTATTCTCCAAAGGGAAATGAGAGCAATGAATTAGTAAATCTCATTTGGGATTTCGTCATCTCAGGGTTATGGCGCCTTTTCATCTATGGTCACTACTGCCAAATTATGGAGGCACCAAGATGGGCAATCGCCCTTGGGGATCCACAACCTAGGATCCCTCACTGCTCAGTCCTCAGCCCATCTCATTGAATCTGCCACCAATTATTGCCAACTATGTGTTGTCCCTGACTTTACTACCCCGCTTTGTCCAAGGGCCTCCACTGTGACTGTCGCCTTTTACCCGTCCCTTTGTAGGTCTCCGAGAGGCTACTCCCTGCCACGGCCTGTCCCACGTAGCTCAAATAGCAGCATAACTTAGAGAGAGTTCACGTCGCCGTTTATTTTTCCGTTCTTCTGATCTGTCGGAACAATCGAAAAATAAAGAAAAAATATATGGATCCTGTAAAAGAAACTGTTCCTTTAAAAAACTGATTGAGTAAAAAAATTGATCCTGTGCATCAGTTACGCACATTTGGCATCTGTTTGAGACGTTATTTTAGAGGGGAAAAAAAAGTATGGAATGCAGAACACTTTTTTTTCCATCTAAAAAAGCCGATCTGGCTCAACTGATGCCAAATGTGAATAACGATGAACAGGATCCATTTTTTTACACTTTCCATTTTTTTTCTTTGTTTTTCTGTTCTGTGCTGCCCTGTGCCTCTGGATCCTCATGGCCTTACCACTATCCTTCATGGATCACCCAGCTATCTGTCGCTGTAAGCGTGCACATCACAAAATACTATCGCACCCAGGAGTACGGTCGCTGGGCCACAGTGTTCTGGTCTGAGTCCTCAATAGATAGGGGGTACTGTGCCTTTAAAGAAGAGCTCAGCTTACTTCTAACAGTAGTACGAACTGCATTACAATTGTAACTTCAACACAGGTTAAAGGCGTTGTCCCACGAAAAATATTCTATATTTTTCTAACGAGCACCTGGATCTGAATACTTTAGTAATCACATGTCATTAAAAATTTTGTATAGCCACTAAGTTATTGAATAAAATCGATCTGTACAGCGCCACCTGCTGTTTGTTATTTTTCTTATTTCTCTGTCCACCTGTGTAACATCACTGTGGTGGTCGCACATGCTCAGTTCGATGCTTCAACTTCAACCAGCCCTACCTACCGTTAGATGCTGTGAAAGTTACAGGGAGAAATCTCCAGCAAAAAGGGCACACCTCCTGAGCTGTTATAGGGAGAGAGCTGCAACGGAAAGGACACACACCCTGAATTGTTTTAGGAAGAGAGCTGCAACAGAAAGGACATGACCTCTGAGCTGTGATAGGGGGAGAGCTACAGCAGACATGCCCCCTAAGCTGTAATAGAGAGAGAGCTTCAGCAGAAGGGACACACCACCTGAGCTGGCAGCTTGGAATAAATCTAGAAGAGCAATTAGAGAAATTAATGGGGAGATCTCTGGGTCCATGTGAGCTACAGGACTGGTTCTAGCATTTGAGTGTACTTTTAAAACCACAGCAAAATTTTAATACTATTAGGTACAGGGTTGGCCTTAGCCTGGTGGGTGCCCCGTACAGTACCTTTTATGGAAGCCACGGAGCACCAAGAGCAGGGGTCGAGTGGAGGGGGAACGCATGGGAACGGCGTTCCTGCACTATTTTCATGGCAGGAACGCCGTTCCCTTTCAGCCTCAAGTCAGGAGAACACGGCTGAATCAGATTCACAGGGGGAGACGGAGCGCACTGTGCAGGGCAGGCTAAGGGAGGAGGGGCGGCTTCAGTTGAGAGGAAGCTGTCTGTGCCGCTGCCTGCGACTCCTCTCATGGCGCCCCGCCCCCTAATGACATCATCTCCTTCTCTACGAGATCATTCATTTAGAATGTCTTTTAGAAAAGTTTGTCCTAGGATTCGAACTCACGACCTCTACACATCAGAGGAAGGCATTTAACCTCACAGCCATGAAAGCTGTCTAGGTAGTTGCTTAAAAAAAAAAATATAAGACTTCTACTTATACCTAGTGTACTGATACCTAGTGTACAACCATACACATGACAGCTGCCCACTGTGTATGGATGTAGCAGAGCTGGGTGTGTTGGGGCAGCTGTCATGTGTATGGTTGTACACTAGGTATCAGTACACTAGGCATAAGTAGAAGTCTTATTTTTTTTTTTTTAAACAGCTACCTACATAGCTTTTATGGCTGTGAGGGTAAATGCCTTGCCTCTGATGTGTAGAGGTCATGAGTTCGAATCCCAAGACAAACTTTTCTAAAAGTGTTTTTTTTTATTTTTATAAGACTTCTACTGATACCTAGTTTACTGATACCTAGTGTACAACCATACACATGACAGCTGCCCACTGTGTATGGATGTAGCAGAGCTGGGTGTGTTGGGGCAGCTGTCATGTGTATGGTTGTACACTAGGTATCAGTACACTAGGCATAAGTAGAAGTCTTATTTATTTTTTTTAAACAGCTACCTACATAGCTTTTATGGCTGTGAGGGTAAATGCCTTGCCTCTGATGTGTAGAGGTCATGAGTTCGAATCCCAAGACAAACTTTTCTAAAAGTGTTTTTTTTTTTTTTTATAAGACTTCTACTGATACCTAGTTTACTGATACCTAGTGTACAACCATACACATGACAGCTGCCCACTGTGTATGGATGTAGCAGAGCTGGGTGTGTTGGGGCAGCTGTCATGTGTATGGTTGTACACTAGGTATCAGTACACTAGGTATAAGTAGAAGTCTTAGTTTTTTTTTTTTTTAAGCAACTACCTCAACAGCTTTTATGGCTGTGAGGGTAAATGCCTTGCCTGTAATGTGTAGAGGTCATGAGTTCGAATCCCAGGACAAACTTTTCTAAAAGTGTTTTTTTTTTTTTTTATAAGACTTCTACTGATACCTAGTTTACTGATACCTAGTGTACAACCATACACATGACAGCTGCCCACTGTGTATGGATGTAGCAGAGCTGGGTGTGTTGGGGCAGCTGTCATGTGTATGGTTGTACACTAGGTATCAGTACACTAGGTATAAGTAGAAGTCTTAGTTTTTTTTTTTTTTAAGCAACTACCTCAACAGCTTTTATGGCTGTGAGGGTAAATGCCTTGCCTGTAATGTGTAGAGGTCATGAGTTCGAATCCCAGGACAAACTTTTCTAAAAGTGTTTTTTTTTTCTTTTTCTGATACTTCTACTGATACCTAGTGTACTGATACCTAGTGTACAACCATACACATGACAGCTGCCCCAACACACCCAGCTCTGCTACATCCATACACAGTGGGCAAAGTTACCTACAGTAGAAGTCTTATATTTTTTTTTTTTTAAAGTAACAAGCTAGACAGCTTTCATAGCTGTGAGGGCATATGCCTGGCTTCTCCTGTGTAGAGGTCATGAGATCGAATCCCAGGACAAACTTTTCTAAAAGTGTTATTTTTTTTATTTATTTTTTTAGTCCGCAGCGGCACAAATTACAGCATGCTAGATTTTCTGTGCTTTTTTATTTTTTGGAGGGGGGGGGGGGGTTGCAGTGGATCTTGGGTGAGTTCCCACACTTTTTTTCCCAGGACTTGACCCCTGACCAAGAGTGGTAATGGCGGTACAAGTTCAGAGTCGTCAGTGGTGCCCCTTAAGGACAGATGATCACCTTGTGTGACCACAGAGGTCACACGCCCCTAAAGGCCTGATCATATGCTTTAGTGGAACTGTTCATTTCTAGACACCCTTGTTTACTTTGGTTGAAGGCCCTTTAGATCTACATCTACATGGTACACCAACTGCAGTGCCCACTAGAGGGCGCTACGTGCTACAGGCCTCCTGAAAATAAAAAATAATCTTCTTGTAGTCCATGATTAAAGCGTTAAAAGATGGAGAAATGAACTCTCATTTGAGGATGGAATTGTCTACAGATTATTCCATTTTATGAATGAAAGCCGGTGGCACCAGAGGGACATGTCGTAAGAAAAATGCTATATAATAAACTATGATCCTTACATTATAAAGATTAACGAAGCCTTAATAGCAGAGGAAATAGACTTCAGGATGATTATTTCAGGTCATCGTCTACAATGTCATTATCGCAGGTTCAATCAGAGGCGCAATTAACCTTTTCCTAAATACATCGCTGGCTGCTGATGTATAGACATTGGTAGGACATGACTCAGAAGTGTCCAGGACTGATGTGATTACGCCTCATAGCCACATGATAATATCACTTTAAGGATACATGCACACGCCCCAAATTGCGGATCTGCAAAACACAGATGCTGCCCGAAATGCCTATTCTAGTCTACAAAACGGACAAGATTAGGACATGTTCTATTTTATTTTATTTTTATGTGGGGCCACGTAACGGAGCAACGAAAGCGGACAGCACAAGGAGCGTTGTCCGCATCTTTTGCGACCCCATTGAAGTGAATGGGTCCGCATCTGAGCCGCAAAAAGGGAAGGTATCATCAGAATATAACATATTATTTAAATCAAATTTTTATGTTATATATGATTTTTTAGAATTTTTGGTGTTGTTTTTTTATTTTTTATTTCCATACCCCCCCCCCCCCCCCCATCTAGGGGACGGGGCCACTGGAGTGAAGGTGAGCACACAGAGTTCCGAAAATAGCTGAGAGAGCCAGCTCCACTATTTCTGGCAGTCCCATAGCGGAGAATGAAGAGCACACTGTGCATGCGCCCTTGCCTCTCCATTCACCTCTATGCACTGCTGGAAATAGCTGAGCTGGCTTGGCAATTTTTGGAACTCCCATAGAGGTCAACGGAGGGTGGCCATGCATGTGCGGTGTGCTCTCTGTTCACTTTGGGGGCATGGTTCTGGAGTTAGGAGTGCAACGTGCCGCCCCCCAGGGCCAAATATGTTGCAGATTTAGTGGAATGCCGAGTTGTGCGGTGCGACCTCAATAGTTTTCTGTCTGTGTCACGGTGCTCCTACCTGGATACCATCGCTCCCCAGGGTTAGGTTACGAAGCAATAAAGGGGGGAGTAATGGTGGAGGTGGAGAAATAGTCGAGTCCAGACTTTTATAAAGTTCAACAGCTTTACGTGCATTAATTTGTATCCAGACAATATTTAGGCTTTCTCTTGGCTCCAGCAGGCTTTCTCTTGGTTCTTGCAGGCTTTGGCATAAACTGGCAGGCACACTTGAATACTCTGCTTTCTCTCTCTACTGTGCTAAACTCGGCTTTAGTCTGGCAGCTGGATTTTAGGACTGTTTCTGGTATCTCTGGAGTGGGCTGCCTTCGGCTGTTGTGCCCTTCGGGACACTCTGTAGGTAAATCTGTAAGGAGTCAGGATGCTCTATGAGCTGCTTCCCTCTGGGGGGACTCCTGCTGCAGGAGGGGGCCTCCCCTCGCTGCTACATCTTGGCATGTCTGCATCTGACGCTACCCTGGCTTAGACTGACTAGACACTTACTGCTGCCCTTCCCTTGGTAGTAAATGAGACTAGCCCACTTCTGCCCAAAAGGAGAAGAATGGAATGGCATTCTATCTAAAGATCTCTCAGCCATATACGCTGCCACCTGCTGGTGAACCAGGCAAATTACATGTAAAAAACTGTTTCATGGCAACATGATCAATGCACAGTGACAAAGGACCTGAAAACCATACACAGATGACATTGAGGTTAGCAATCAAAGACAGTAGCAGGGTGTAGAAATGGTAATGCCAGTCTGGGGTGTTACAGGAGCGGGTCCAAGACATGGAACCTGCACCTATCTAACATTGATGGCATAGCCTTGCGATATGTCGTCAGTGTCCCAGATGGGACATTGATAGTGACATGGAATATTAAATATGACTGTCACGGAAAGGTGTACAGGAAACAAGACAATGCAAAATGAATATATGACTCACTGGATCCAAAGCTAAGGAACAAAAGGGAGACCCCTGCATAAGACCTGGCACTCTCCCTGACTGCTCAGCCTATGCGAACACCCCAATGGTGGATGATCGCATATCCTCGTACCTCGACTATATGACACCTGAACACCCTACAATAGTGAGGGGACACGACCACCGGCTCCCTACACTAGACACGGAGGGAGTCAGGGTCACCTGGGATCCAGCAAACAGAAAATCACAAATGAATGTACAACACTTATCTTGTAGAAGGCTGGGAAATAGGATCAGCATGCACACACACTCCAGGAAGTTGTATAAACCGCACACTACTGCATTATGGGGAGGAATTTAAAGGGATGCAATCAGTCCAACTACAAGACAGCTGAGAGAGGCTAACGAGATGAGGAACTGAAAACCAAAACAAAGAAAGCTCAAGGAGGAGGTTCTGAAAGGCATCTGTCAGAGCCTCTCAGATGTCTGGTTGTGACAATGACATCACCCAAAAAAAAATAATATATATGTTTAACATAAAAACGTGATTTAAAAAATCTGTCATTTTCTGATGACACATTCCCTTCAAAGCGGCATCAATGGTAGGATCTGTACAATATTTATACCTCTGACCACCATAGAGCCGTATTATTCGACTTTCTGGGTTACTGGGTGTCAGAATATCACAGTATTTAGCTGCTGTTGGGACACTATAGTAATACTACGGAGGAGTCTGCGAATCTTAGAAGATTTCCACAGAAAAGGGTTTGGGTGAGTTCCTAGTATGATGCATCACCACAAAGGCGTTTTCTCTCATCAGCTGACTTCCACACGGCCGGCTGGAGCAGATGAGCAGGCAGGACTCTCACTTTCAACTTTTTTCATTATCTCTCTTTCAACATATCACCAGAACTTTCTCCCCCCCCCCCCTCGCAATATATGAGAGTGTCGTCAGGAAAGATAGCTCACAGGACGCGCTGCGCCTCATCGACTGCAAGAAAGAGCCGAAGACAGAAGAATTCCTAAGGTAAGCGCTAATATTGCCCTGGTCATTCCTTGTGATCACCGCTAATATTCACCTATAGGGGGCGCATGAAATAATATCCTTCTAGAGTCTAAACACTGCCGAATTCCTACCACAGTCCAAAATGAACTGCTGTGAACACAAAGTATGATCATTTTGTGTTAAAGGAGTTGTCCGAGATTTTGATATTGATGACGTATTCTCAGGATAGGTCATCAATATCTGATCTGTCGCAGTCCGACTCGCGGCACCCCACAGATTGAAGAGGCCGGTGAGTGCTGTTGCCTCTTCCTTGGCCAGTGACGCCATGTTCATCAATCGCATGTCCGATGTGCAGCTCAGTTCTATTCAAGTGAAAGCGCCTGAGCTGCAATACCAAGGGTGGCCACTATACAATGTATGGCGCTGTGCTTAGTAAGGGCTCATGCACATGAACGTATTTTCTTTCCGTGCCTGTTTGTTTGTATTTTTTGCGGAAAAAATTCTGCGAAAAAATTGTTACATTCCGTTTCCGTATGTCCGTATTTCTGTTCTGCAAAAAAATGGAACATGTCCTAATATTGTCCGCATTACGGACAAGGATAGTACTGTTCTATAAGGGTCCATTCACACGTCCGCAATTCTGTTCCGCATTTTGCGGAACGGAATTGCGGACCCATTCATTTCTATGGGGCCGCACGATGTGCTGCCCGGATCCGGAAATGCGGACCCGCACTTCCGGGTCCGCAATTCCGTTCCCTCCAAAAATAGAACATGTCCTATTCTTGTCCGCAATTAAGTGCCGGCGATGTGCGGTCCGCAAAATGCGGAATGCACATTGCCGGTGTCCGTGTTTTGCGTATCCGCAAAACACACACGGACGTGTGAATGGATCTTAAGGGTCCAGCTGTTCCGTTCCGCAAAATACGGAATGCACACGGATGTCATCCGTATTTTTTGCGGATCCGTTTTTTGTGCACTGCAAAATGCATACGGTCGTGTGCAAGAGACCTGAGGCTGAGTTCACACTTCAGTTATTTGATCAGTTATTTCCATAAGTGATTTTGAGCCAAAACCAGGTACCGGTCAAAAACACAGAACAGGAGCAGATCTTTCCATTAGGGCTCATGCACACAACCGCGTGCCGGCCGGGCCCGTGCTGCGGTCCACAATGCACGGGCACCGACTGTGGGGCCGCCACTGTATGCACTACTTTTTTGCGGTGCGGAGGAAAGGACAAAAACACAACGGAAGCACTACGTAGTGCTTCCGTGCCTCCGTTCTGTACTGACCTTCCAGACTGCGGACTCATTCAAGTTAAGGGGTCCGCATCCGTTATGCGGTGCCAGAACTGCCAGGGCCCGTATTTTGCAGACTCACTGTTTGCGGGTCGTGTGCATGAGCCCTTATACCTTGTCTCTGAGTAGGCTTCACTCCTGGTTTTGGCTCACAATAACTGGTGGAAATAACTGACCAAATAACTGAAGTGTGAACTCGGCCTAAGCTGCGAGGAGGCCATGGCCCTCACCGGAGCGCTGCGGCCTACTCGAACGGCTGATTAGTAAGATGCCAGGTATTGGACCCACGTCGATCTCATATTGATGACCTATCCTGAGGATAGATCATCAATATCAGAATCTCGGAAAACCCCATTGAAGATTAAACTTTAATAATAAAAAACTGATCGCACACCAGTGACATGTTCACCATGGAGTCAGACCATCTCACTGCTATGGGGCCTGTGCTAAGAAGAAGAAGAAGCCACCACTAGGGGGAGCACAGTGCAAAGGCATTTTATAGCTTCCACTGAGTTCAAAGGGCCCCCTCTAGTGGTGGCTGCAGGCCCCCAGTTTTGTCACATAAAGGGAATCAGAAGATTTAGAAATGGATTTACTTGTCTGGTGAGACATATTGTGTTCAGAATGAGCGCCATATCTCTAAGAAACTTGTTCCTACTTAAAATATGTTGGGTTTTCACAGCGAGGGCGATACTGGTGAGCCGCTTCCACTGTGGATCAGTATTAAAGAAATTCAGCAAAAAAATTACTCCGTGTGCATTCCGTTTCCGTATCTCCGTATTTCTGTTCCGCAAAGAATTGGAACATGTCCTAATATTGTCCGCATTACGGACAAGGATAGTACTGTTCTATGAGGGTCCATTCACACGTCCGCAATTCTGTTCCGCATTTTGCACGGCCGTCCTCCATACATTTCTATGGGAGTGTCGAAAATAGCTGAGTGGAGCGCATGGCTATTTTCGGAAGTCCCATCGAAATGAATGGGAAGTGCACTGCACAAGCGAAGCCACCGCTATATTCACTTCTGTCAAAGTTTTTCTTTTTAAGCCAAATAAAACAGGAAATGGTCTAAAATATAGAAGGCAAAAATTCCGTTTGCAGCCATAGCACAATCCTAAAGTGGTTTTCCGGGTATTCAAAAATGGTGCCTATCCTCAATCAGGTCTGACACCTCACAACCCTGCCGATCAGCTCGTTGGAAGTAGCTCCGGTGCTAGGAATAGGCTCCATAACTACACAGCTCCGTCCACTGTGTGTTGGATGGAAATGGTGACTACATTGTTGCTCCCACTGAAGTGTTTGGGAGAAGCAGTAACCAACTGCGCCCACCACATAATGGACGGAGCTGTGTAGTTATGGAGCCTATTCCTAGCACCGGAGCTACTCCCAGCTTATTGGTGGTGGTGGTGGTGGTGGGGGGGGGGGGGGGGGGTTGTCAGGCCTCCACCGATCTGATGATGATGACCTATTCTAGAGATAGGTCATCAACTGCTAAATCCTGCACAATCTGGAGAACCCATTACAAGTGGGTTGTGACCCCCTACCCCCTCCACCCGCACATGCCCTGCCTGGTTATTTTCAAGATCTCAGCTGTAGGTAATGAATGGGAACCTTTATTGCTTACTTCCAGTAAATACTAATCTGTCTTAGTCATGTGATGGACTCGGCTCGTTACAGCACAGTCATTAGAGCTGTGCCTTGGAAGAAGCCAAGCACATGTGTGGCCATCGCATGACCAAGACAGTGTTCCTATTCAGTGACTACAAGCAGAGTCAGGAAGCATATATACATCTTACAATACTGTATAATATTTTTCTCTACAAGAAATAAGCTTTATTCTGAAACTGGAGTACCAGACACCACTGCAGGGTGGTCCTTGCATACAGATTTGTGCAGTTTGCATCCAATAGATGCTGTGTAAATCCATAGACAGAGAGCTCCCTCTAGTGGTGGGTGCAGGCAGTCAAAATTTTACATACGATAGGAGATAAGGATCTGATTGCTGGGGGTTCAAACACTGGGACACCCATTGATTACGAGAACGGGGGTCCTGTTTCCCCCCATATAAATGAAGTGGCAGTCGAGCATGCGCTTGGCAAATCTGCAAAGAAAAGGGGGTTAGTCAGCACCTCCCATTGCGCAGGTGCACGCTGCCATGGCAAAGACCTAGAGAAAAAAAGAGACAATGCAGCAGCACCCTGCAAATCAGATAAAGTACAATAATACCATCGTCACAAAAATTATAGTGAGATGCTTGGCCAATGCATTTTGTACAAAACCATCTGAGCCCATCTGCCGAACGTCAAGGCGATCTTTGTAAGACGGGTCCTAACACATGTTATGCGCCATAATGGCCGCCATAAAGTTCAGGAAGTGTTGGATCCACATGCATGCTGGGTCCACTCTGCCTTTTACCATTTTTGGTGCCAAAATGACCTCCATTACAAGAGATGCAGGTACCAACATGCATGCCGACAATGGTGTGGCACTCCAGCAAGTCGTGCACTCCTAATTAGCCTGTCTGCCCCATAGGTTGATTTTAATTAGTCTCAGGCCTATTGCACACGACCGTATAGCTTTTTCAGTGTTTTGCAATCCGTTTTTCACGGATCCGTTGTTCCGTTTTTTGTTTCCGTTTCTGTTCCGTTTTTCCGTATGGCATATACAGTATACAGCAGGCATGGGATCCAGCCGGTTCTCTCCGGTTCTGCCGAACCGTTTGTTAAAATTACAGCAGGTTCGCAGGACCGGTGAGAAGCAGGAATCCCGACCCGGTCCTAGTGCAGCACAAAACATAATTATTTTCAACCCGGCGCTCCAGCAGCCGCTCACTCAAATGATCTCCCCCCGCCCTGCGCAGGGCCATAAAATGAATGACCTTTTTTTTTTTTTAAATCTGACTTACTACTGCCGCAGCGCCGCCGCCGTCCGCCCGCCCCCAGCCTGCGTGTGCCGGTGTTCCGGAATTTTTTGCTACCCGGAATAATCTGCTACCCACGTCACTTCCGGTAGTGACGTGGGTGGTGTGTCACCTACCTCGGCTCCTCATTGGCTCTGCCGGGGGTTGGTGGCGCAGGCGCAGAGGATTCCCAAGTAGCGTGAACGCGCCGAAGGTAGCAGAAAATTCCGGGCCACTGCGCATGCGCGAAAACGACGGCCGAAAGTAGCAGAAAATTCCGGCTTCGCGCATGCGCAGTGGGCCGGAATTTTCTGCTACCTTCGCCTCCTACTGCGCCTGCGCCGAACCTCAGCGCAGCAAGCGAGCCTGTTATACTCGCGCTTGCGCATGGACATGTAAAAATTTGCAAACCTTTTAACTGACTCGGCACTATAGCTGACACTGATTTGGGGGCACTATGGCTAGCACTGATATGGGGCACTATGGCTGGCACTATATGGGGGCACTATGGCTAGCACTATATGGGGGCACTATGGCTAGCACTGATATGGGACACTATGGCTGGCACTATATGGGGGCACTATGGCTGGCACTGATATGGGGCACTATGGCTGACACTGATATGGGGGCACTATGGCTGACACTGATATGGGGGCACTATGGCTGACACTGATATGGGGGCACTATGGCTGACACTGATATGGGGTACTATGGGTGGCACTGATATAGGGCACTATAGCCGACACTGATATGGGGGCACTAGAGCTGGCACTGATATTGGGCACTATGGCTGACGCTGATATAGGGGCACTATGGCTAGTGTCAGCCATAGTGCCCCCATATCAGTGCCAGCTCTAGTGCCCCCATATCAGTGCCACCCATAGTGCCCCTATATCAGTGCCACCCATAGTGCCCCCATATCAGTGTCAGCCAGCCACGGTGCCCCCATATCAGTGTCAGCCAGCCACGGTGCCCCCATATCAGTGTCAGCCATAGTGCCCTTATATCAGTGCCACCCATAGCGCCCCCATATCAGTGTCAGCCAGCCATAGTGCCCCATATCAGTGTCAGCCATAGTGCCCCCATATCAGTGTCAGCCAGCCATAGTGCCCCATATCAGTGTCAGCCATAGTGCCCCCATATCAGTGCCAGCTATAGTGCCCCCATATCAATGCCAGCCATAGTGCCCCTATATCAGTGCCACCCATAGTGCCCCCATATCAGTGTCAGCTATAGTGCCCCCATATCAATGCCAGCCATAGTGCCCCTATATCAGTGCCACCCATAGTGCCCCCATATCAGTGTCAGCCATAGTGCCCCTATATCAGTGTCACCCATAGTGCCCCCATATCAGTGCCAGCTCTAGTGCCCCCATATCAGTGTCAGCTATAGTGTCCTATATCAGTGCCACCCATAGTGCCCCATATCAGTGCCAGCCATAGTGCCCCCATATAGTGCTAGCCATAGTGCCCCCATATAGTGCCAGCCATAGTGCCCCATATCAGTGCTAGCCATAGTGCCCCCAAATCAGTGTCAGCTATAGTGCCGAGTCAGTTAAAAGGTTTGCAAATTTTTACATGTCCATGCGCAAGCGCGAGTATAACAGGCTCGCTTGCTGCGCTGAGGTTCGGCGCAGGCGCAGTAGGAGGCGAAGGTAGCAGAAAATTCCGGCCCACTGCGCATGCGCGAAGCCGGAATTTTCTGCTACTTTCGGCCGTCGTTTTCGCGCATGCGCAGTGGCCCGGAATTTTCTGCTACCTTCGGCGCGTTCACGCTACTTGGGAATCCTCTGCGCCTGCGCCACCAACCCCCGGCAGAGCCAATGAGGAGCCGAGGTAGGTGACACACCTCCCACGTCACTACCGGAAGTGACGTGGGTAGCAGATTATTCCGGGTAGCAAAAAATTCCGGAACACCGGCCGCTCGGAGTCATGGCAACACACGGTCACATGGGCTTAGGCCACGGGGGCGTGACTGGTGAGTTAGCGGCGCGGCAGCGGCTGGAAGCAGCCAGAGCAGAGGGACTGTCTAGAGGCTAGAGCTGACTGACTGTGTTGTGTCAGTCACACAGTCCAGACACAGCCATCAGAACTCAGAAAGATTATAGAGTCAGGACAGGTCAGGTCGTGTTAGCCTGTTAGGGTAGTAGTGAGTGTGATGTGACAACATGGATGGCATGGAGGGGGCCAGGGGGCGAGAAATGTGACAACATGGAGGATGGAGGGGGCCAGGGGGGAGAAATATGACAACATGGAGGATGGAGGGGGCCAGGGGGGAGAAATATGACAACATGGAGGATGGAGGGGGCCAGGGGGGGAGAAATATGACAACATGGAGGATGGAGGGGGCCAGGGGGGAGAAATGTGACAACATGGAGGATGGAGGGGGCCAGGGGGGAGAAATGTGACAAAATGGAGGATGGAGGGGGCCAGGGGGGGAGAAATGTGACAACATGGATGGGGAGGAGAAATGTGACAACATGGAGGATGGAGGGGGCCAGGGGGGGAGAAATGTGACAACATGGCTGGAGGGGGCCAGGGGGGAGAAATGTGACAACATGGATGGGGGGAGAAATGTGACAACATGGATGGGGGGAGAAATGTGACAACATGGATGGGGGGAGAAATGTGACAACATGGATGGGGGGAGAAATGTGACAACATGGATGGGGCCGGGGGGGGGGGGGAGAAATGTGACAATATGGATGGAGGGGGCCAAGGGGGGAGAAATGTGACAATATGGATAGAGGGGGCCAGGGGGGGGAGAAATGTGAGGGCTGATGTGACACAGGTAATTTGACATTGAGGGGGTGAAATCTGACATGGGTGGCGATGGCTGACATGGGGGCTGATCTGAGGCATTGGGGGTATGATCTGAGGTCTGATTAACATTGGGGGTCTGATTGCTGGTCTGACCTGAGGTGCAATGGAAAATATTTTTTTCTTATTGTTCTCCTCTAAAACCTAGGTGCATCTTATAGGGCAAAAAATACGTTCCTCAAGCCAGCAACTGTCTGAGGCAGAGTGAAGATACCAGGACCACAGAGAGGGGAAGCCAGCTGCTGCAGACGCCAAAATGTGTATGGTGTATTTATGTGTGTTGCATATATATGGTGTATGTATATGTAAACATGTGTCGTGACGCTGCAAGTCCGCCGCTGAGTAGGGAACCTGTTGTTAAAAATTTGAATCCCACCCCTGGTATACAGTAATTACATAGATAAAATTGGGCTGGGCATAACATTTTCAATAGATGGTTCAGCAAAAAACGGAATGGAAACGGAAGACATACGGATGCATTTCCGTATTGTGTTCCGTTTTTTTTGTGGACCCATTGACTTGAATGGAGCCACGGAACGTGATTTGCGGGCAATAATAGGACATGTTCTATGTTAGAATGGAACAGAAAAACGGAAAATACGGAAACGGAATGCATACGGAGTACATTCCTTTTTTTTTGAGGAACCATTGAAATGAATGGTTCCGGTTATGGCATAGACATTATTCTTATAACCAGTGTGGGGGTCTCAGTCCTTAGGACCCCCTATTATCATAACTTAATCGACACTTCAATCAGTGGGACTACGTATCACCCCTGCAGGATACGAACAAGACGCCAGCGCTGTTAGGACTTGGAAAATGTAGGGTAAACCAATATGGATACCTTATTTTTTTTTCCATTACTTTTTTATCATATTTTTCCCACCCTGGGCAGAGATTAGCCTCCTTCCTGCCTCCTGTGTAGCAGAGGTCATTAGCCTGCGGCTGACTGAATTACCGGTGTGGAAATTGTTGTCCCGTAGATAACAGTTATTGATGCTTCGATGTAGAAAATATACGTGAAGACAAAACCACTACAATATAGCGGTGAGGAACAGATATAAATACCATAAGGAGGATTTATAAAAACTGGTGTAAAGTAGAACTGGCTTAGTTGCCCATAGCAACCAATCAGATTCTATCTTTCATTTTCCAAAGGAGCTCTGAAAAATGTAAGGTGGAATCTGATTGGCCGCTATGGGCAACCTAAGCCAGTTTTCCTTTACACCAGTTTTGATAAATCCCCTCCACGATATGTGCACATATGGCATCTTTATATTTGTGTCTATGTGGTATATACATTTCTCTGTATGGGTTATCTTTTATTATTTTATCCCAGTAGCAGTTTTATTGAGCTACAGACCATAATAATGATGGTATTTTTTTAAGAAAAGTTTGCCAGTATTAGGGCAGTGCATGGTGGTACTATTTGTCACTGTATGACGCTGTTATTTTAGCACTGTATGGCAGTAATATTTGGGCACAGGAAATAATATAAAAACTAAAAAGACAGGGTGGCATTAGCAAGAGGTGCTCAAACCCACATGCAGTCGTGCATATATACAGGGGAGCAAATCCGGCACTTGTGGCCCGTTGCTAATGGCGATCCCCAGCAAAATGCATACGGTGGAGGATGCCCGCGGCGAACCACAAGTACCACAATAGACATCTCACACCAGGTAGCAATTGTGGATGTCATAATCAATATAACAATATAACAAAACAATAGCAAAGACAGGTGCACTCTGCAGTCTCACTAAACCCTCAAACTGATTTTAAAATTGACAGATTAGTCAACATGTCCTACGGTGTAGAACATGTCTAAGCCCGGGCACCACGCCAAGGTTTCTCAAGTATCCCGGGACCTAACACTCTCCTACCTGAGCCGTATGGGCAATACCAGGAGCCAGTGGGCAAATTACAGGAGCATGAGGCCGACTCACAAACAGCTCACCAGTTACCTCCAGCATGTAGCCATGCTTGCAATGGGAGGAGGGAGGAGTCTGCGAGTCCCACGCAAGACTGGCTGATATGGCCCAGGCCTCACAGGTGCACCTACATGTGGCCTGTAGATGGAAAACAGGCACATTTAAATTGGAGTTTATACACCTCCAGGAATCTATCTATACAAACTAAAAAGACAGGGTGGCATTAGCAGGAGGTGCTCAAACCCACAGGTCCCGGGCTACTTGAGAAACCTTGGCGTGGTGCCCGGGCTTAGACATGTTCTACACCGTAGGACATGTTGACTAATCTCTCAATTTTAAAATCAGTTTGAGGGTTTAGTGAGACTGCAGAGTGCACCTGTCTTTGCTATTCTTTTGTCACAGGAAATAATAGCTGTATTAAATATGCAGTGTTTGGCAGTATAATACTATGCATGGTCGTATTATTTTGGCCTTATATGAAACTGTTACTTAAAAGGGTCCTCTCACATTTAGCAAATAGCATTTATCATGTAGAGAAAGTTACTGCAAGGCACTTCCTAATGTATTGTGATTGTCCATATTGCTTCCTTTGCTGGCTGGATTCATTTTTCCATCACATTATACACGGCTCGTTTCCATGGTTACAAACACCCTGCAATCCAGCATCAGTGGTCGTACTTGTGCACTATAACAAAAAGCACCAGCCTATACGAGCTCCCACGGTCCCAGCCACCAGAGAGGACGGTGCTTTTTCCTATCGTGTGCAAGCATGACCACCGTTGATGGATTGCAGGGTGGTTGTAACCCCTGGATACGATCCCTGTATAATGGGATGGAAAAATGAATCCAGCCAGCAAAGGAGGCAATATGGACAATCACAATACATTAGTAAGTGCCTTGTATTAACCTTCTCTACATGATAAATGCTATTTTCTGAATTGACACAACCGCTTTAGGACTGTTTGGTGGTATTTGGTTACAAGGCGTAGTATTGGCAGTATTAATTATGTAGCATTTGTCAGTATTATGCTATGCATGGTGGTATTTTTTAGGCTTCTGTGATGCAGTTACTTTTGCACTGTATGGCAGTATTTTTTGGGCACAGGGTATAATAATGGCAGTATTAATTATGCAGTGTTTTACTGCATTATGCTATGCATGATGGTATTATTTAGCACAATATGACACTGTTGTTTTAGCACTGTATAGCAAGCATTATTTCAGCACAGGGCATAATAATGATAGTATTAATTATGCAGTATATGGCAGCATTATGCTATGCATAGTGGTATTAGTTTGACTTATAAGAAATTGTTACTTAAAAGGAATCTGTCACCTGGTTTGACCATATTAAGCTCTCACCATTGCCATGTTTATTAAAATACCTTATCTCCTGCAGTGGTTTTCTTTCTTATATTCATGCTTTCATTTTGCTAAAAAAGCAATCTTTGTGTTATGCAAATGAACCCTGAAGGTGCCCAGAGGGGCGTTATTCTTCACCCTCTGAGCCCAGTAACGCCCCCTGCAGTGCCTAGCCCGCCTTAGTTTATAGCCCAAGCACGCCTCCTCGCTATGTAGTATGGTCCCACAGTCTAGGTTAACGGCGCGCCCCCTCTGCTACGTCAGTTAATTCATTCAAGCCACGAACCTGGAATGTTCAGTTAGTATTTTCACAGCACTTATTACTTTATTACTTACTATAGTCACAGCACTTATTACTTTATTATAAATATATTCCGAAATACCTTTCATTAGTTATAATGGCTCGTTTTGTATAGGGAGCAATCATCAAGAGAAATCAAAGGGCCGCTGTCCTATTAATACACACAAAAACTGTCCTAATCACACAGCAGAACAAGGTACTTAAAGAAGAACTCCCGCAAAATGTTTTATTCTGTGACCTGTTAGAAAGGTACATGATGTAAACTGTAGTAAAGGTAATTTTCTTCCCAGTGACTGTATATGTGAGTTATAACCTCCCTTCTGATCCTCAGCTGTGTCATGTGACCAGCATTCAGACTCTCCGAATGACAACACATCTTTTGTGTGGACAGGAAGTCTGTTTCTCTATGTATTCCTGCGGGAGCCTCACTCTCAGTCTCATAGGAATGAGAAGTAAATGACGTCCTGTTCTGTGTCAGTTGGAGATCAGAGTGCTGGTCACATGAGCTGAGGATCAAAAGGGAGGTTATAACTCACAAATACACTCACTGGTAAAAAGAATACCTTAAAGGGGTTTTCTCAAGACGCGGTTTTATACTTACCTGCTCCCGGCGCGCCGTCCACTTCCTGGTTTCGGCAGGGGGCAGGCTCCATCTTCATTGATGTCTTCTCCCGGCCGGCCGCGCGCTGTACTGAACGCGCACGCCGAGTCCGCGCATGCGCCCTGGTGACTTCTTCCTGGCCAGTATAGTATACTTGCCAGTAAGAAGTCACCAGGACGCATGCGCGGACTCTGCGTGCGCGTTTAGTACAGCGCGCGGCCGGCCGGAAGAAGAAAAGAAGACGTCTGAGCACGCGCGGCCACCGCGATTCCTGAGAAGAGCGGTGGCCGTAACCAGGGGAGACGGAAGACAACAGTCAGGTAAGTATAGGTTTATTTTTTTCTAAGGGGTGGGGATTTGTTAATTAAATATATTTAGAAAAATGATCACTGTTAAATCATTAAGAGATTTAACAGTGATCATTAAGATGATAATACCCCTTTAACTACAGATTACATCATGTACCTTTCTAACAGGTTGGAGAATAACATTTTTTGTTGGGAGTTCTTCTTTAAGAGCTGCCTCATCCTCCTCTCTGCTCTACTTGTCAGGGACTGAGATCCTGAATACAGCTGATAAGATCTTCAGCTGAATTTCTGTAGGAATGGAGTCCATGAGAATACATGAAGTACAGATAGGACAGACAGGGCAGACTGTGGTAATGTGGAGCTGTGGTAATGGAGACTGCATACAAAAGCTGCTGCTCATGACCAGATCCTTACCTCCTCTCTGTACTTCATGTCTTCTCATGATCTCCATTCCTACAGAAGTTCAGCTGAAGATCTTATCAGCTGTATTCAGGATCATAATCCCTGACAAGCAGAGCAGAGAGGAGGATGAGGCAACTCTTTAGCTCAGTGCTGTGAAGTAACTTGTCCTGCTGTTTGGTTAGGACAGGCTTTGTGTGTACTAAATAGGATGGCGGCCATTTTATTTCTCCTAATGATTGTTCCCTAGACAAAATGAGCCATTATAACTAATAAAAAGTATTTGGAAATATATTTATAAAGTAATATTTTAAGTATCTACATTATCTTAATTCCCGGAGAACCCCATCAAGCAGTGTTTGATGGTATTTGGGTGCAGAGCACAATATCGGCAGTATTATGCAGCATTTGACAGTATTATGCTATGATTGGTGGTACTTTTTAGGCTTGTATGATGCAGTTAATTTAGCACTCTATTTTTATGGCAGTATTATTTGAGCACAGGGCATAATGATGACGGTATTATGCAGTGTTTGGCAGTAATATGCTAATCATGGTGGTATTATTTGGCCTTGTATGACACTATTTTTTTTTAGCACTGTATGGCTAGTATTATTTCAGCACAGGGCATAATAACGACGATATTGATTATGCAGTGTTTGGCAGCACTATGCTATGCATGGTGATATTCTTTGACCTTGGATGACACTGGTATGTGTATGGCGTTACAGTATTAAAGCACGGCATGGTTGGGTTTTATTTTGCTGACACTGTATGACTCCGTTAGTAGCTCTGGCAGGAATAACACACAGGAACATAGCCGTATACTTTGCCGCCCCGTCTGGATAGGACAGCTCTGGATCCAGCGTGGCGGCTGTGTAGTTGGGCAGGAGTGCGCGCTTCAGTTGCATTTCTGGTAACTGTTGTGGTGTGATGAAATATTGTGAGTTACACAAGGGCTTCGGACATGTAGCAAGGGACTGCTGATTCATCCCGTGTCAGCAGCAGCACAGTGAGTCAGCAGCCCCGGCAGTCTGTGGTTTCCCTCTTTGCTATTTTCTGTTTATGCAATCTGATTCACAGAGACTGGAATGTAGGGACATGAAACACATCCAAAACAATGGCGTGCTCCCCCCTTCATGCCGCCCTCCCCACCTGCACTGCAGGGTGACACGTCACAGCACTTATGCCCAATGTGACGCTCCATGCACAGCGGCAGGCGGAGCCCCAATGGGTCAAAAGGGTAGATTTATCAAAATTAGTGTGAAGGAAAACTGGCTTAGTTGCCCATAGCAACCAATCAGATTGAGCCTTTCATTTTCGAAAGGAGCTCTGAAAAATGAAAGCTGGAATCTGATTGGTCGCTATGGGCAACTAAGCCAGTTTTCCTTTACACCAGTTTTGATAAATCTACCCCTATAGCATTTATCATTGACCCTTGGGGGGGATTTATAAAAAAAAACTGGCTTAGTTGCCCATAGCGACCAATCAGATTCCACCTTTCATTTTTCAGAACTTTGGAAAATGGAAGCTGGAATCTGATTGGTTGCTATGGGCAACTAAAACAGTCTTACTTTGCACCAGTTTTGATAAATCCCCCCCATAGTATTTCCATACCTCTGTATGATGGCATGTCACATTTTTGTTTTTGTATAGCTGGATCTTACATGTCTTCTAAAACTGAGAGGCAAGAGCCCCCGTCACCCCACAACAAACTTTATCAAAACTGGTGTAAAGGAAAAATGGCTTAATTGCCCATAGCAACCAATCAGATTCAAGCTTTCATTTTCCAAAGGTGCTCTGAAAAATGAAAGCTGGAATCTGATTGGTTGCTATGGGCAACTAAGCAATTTTCCTTTAGACCAGTTTTGATAAATCTCCCCCCAGTGCCAGTTGAACACGAACTTGCCAACTTTTACTAGGTCCTTTGCGGGAGAAGTGAAAGTGCCGTGTATGAAGGGATTCACCAGACATTTTTTTTAGGATTGACACGCCCATTTTGTGACATCGCTCCCCTTTTCTCACTGCGTCATGCCCCCTTCAATGTACATTTGGGTGTTTTATGATGCAGCATCCCGATGTCACATGCAACAGAAATTCATGGAGAGCTACTTTTCATGGGGACCCCTGGGAGATTCACCAGCTCGCCCATGAGTCTGGGAAGTCACCCCATTCTCCAGGAGCCTAACGCCCATTCCTGGAGAGTTGGCATTATGGTTTAAGAATGGCAGCGAGTGCCCAATGACCCCCACTGATCATGAAAATAGAGGTCCTGTACCCCCTGACGAATGGAGCGGCAGGTCACGACAATCTTGTGTGAATATGGTGTATAAAAAAGCAGGGTTTATGAAAATTAACTCCAAAAGTGCTCATTTTTGGGGCATTCCAGGGCCAGAGCTTAAAGGGCATCTGTCAGCAGTTCTGTACCTATGACACTGGCAGCTGAAGGCCTCTGTGTTGGTCCCTTGTACATACGTGCCCGCATTGCTGAGAAAAAGGATGTTTTATTATATGCAAATGAGCCTCTAGGAGAAACGGCGGCGTTACTATTACACCTAGAGGCTCGGCTCTCTCTGCAACTGCCGCGCCCTCTGCACTTTGTATGACCAGGTGTGATCACGTTTACACTGCCTGATCCTGTCAATCATAGTGCAGTGGTTGCAGAGAGAGCAGAGCCTCTAGGTGTAACGGTAACCCCCCCGTTGCTCTTAGAGGTGCATTTGCATATATTAAAACATAATTTTTCTCAGCAATGCGGCACATATGGACATGGGACCAACACAGATGCCTTCAGCTGCCAAGGGCTCATGTAACAGCTCAGCCAGTGTCCTCGGCCTTTTTATATATATCTTTTGGGGATTTAAAGGGGTTGTCCAGTTTCATGAATTTGATGACCTATCCTCAGGGGTCTGACTCCCGGCACTCCCAGCCGATCAGCTGTTTGAAGGAGCAGCGGCGCTTTTTGTAAGCACGGCGTCTTCCTCAGTGTTCACCCGCAGCATCGGTGCAGTGTAATTACAGCTGTTCGACCCCCTACACTTGAGCGGCAGAGGAAATTGCCATTACACTGCACTGCTGCTACAATCTATGAACCTTCGGCACTCCTGCTGCTGTGAAACTACAACTCCCAGTATGCGGACCTGCTCGGCTGTTCTTCTTACTCCCATAGAAGTGAATGGAGCACTCTGGGAGTTGTAGTTTCAGAACACCTGGAGGTTGCTCATCCCTGACCTAGACGGCGATCAGGTAAACACCTAAGGGGGTGCAGCACTGCAGGAGCACCGTGACCTATTCAAACACCTGCCGATCTAAAAATCATAAAACTGGAAAACCTCTTTAAATTTAGGCTACTTTCACACTAGCGTTTTTCTTTTCCGGCACTGAGTTCCGTCCTAGGGGCTCAATACTGGAAAATAACTGATCAGTTTTATCTCCATGCATTCTAAATGGAGAGCAATCCATTCAGGATGTCTTCAGTTCAGTCACTGAACGGCGTTTTGGACAGAGGAAATACCGCAGCATGCGGTATTTTGCCAAATCTCTATACCTTGCGAAAAGTCTATACCGGAAGTGACGCGGCCGCACTGGAAGTGACGCGGCCGCACAGGAATCAGCTGGAGGAGGGTGTGCGCTGTGCAAGAGCACATCCACTGGCTTAGGAAAGAATCGTTGCAGCGCCGCGATAGAAGTACTTTGTGCACCGCGCGTGCGCACTTAGGGGTATAGAGATTTTGCAGCGCAAAATGTTGCATCAGATCTCCCTACCCCTGAGTGCGCAGGCGCCCACAAATCATCAGTTGCAGTTCAGCTCTACTATGTGGTGAGCTCGGTATCCAGCACTCAGCTCTGCGGTAAGGTTGAACTGCAACTGATGATTTGTGGGCACGAGCGCACTCAGGGGTAGGGAGATCTGATGCAACATTTTGCGCTGCAAAATCTCTATACCCCTAAGTGCGCACGCGCGGTGCACAAAGTACTTCTATCGCGGCGCTGCAATAATTCTTTGCTAAGCCGGTGGATGTGGGCTTGTGCAGCGCCGCGCACACTCTCCTCCAGCTGATTCCTGTGCGGCTGCGTCACTTCCGGTATAGACTTTTCGCAAGGTATAGAGATTTGGCAGAACACCGGATCCATTCTT
Organism: Bufo gargarizans; assembly: GCF_014858855.1. NCBI lineage: Eukaryota > Metazoa > Chordata > Amphibia > Anura > Bufonidae > Bufo > Bufo gargarizans. The sequence goes on along the minus strand of NC_058082.1, from coordinate 595,105,746 downwards.
CCGGTCTAAGCATGGTAAAAATTTGAAAAAATAATAATATAGAAACTGATCCGTTCTTGCAATGCATTTGTGAGACGGATCCGCATCTGGATCAGTCTACAAATGCTGTCCGGTTGCATGCAGATTGCCGGATTCGGCAGGCAGTTCCGGTGACGGAACTGCTTGCCGGATCACTCTGCCGCAAGTGTGTAAGTGCATGAAGATTGGACAGAAGACTGAACAATCCCTAAGTAGATTTGTCTTAGTCAGTATGGTAAGTGCATGCTGGGCGGTACAATTACCATCTGACGGTCAGTGCCAGATTGGACAGAAGACCGAACAATCCCTTTAAAGGGAACCTGTCACCGGGATTTTGTGTATAGAGCTGAGGAAATGGGTTGCTAGATGGCCGCTAGCATATCCGCAATACCCAGTCCCCATAGCTCTGTGTGCTTTTATTGTGTCAAAAAAACGATTTGATACATATGCAAATTAACCTGAGATGAGTCCTGTCCCTGAGATGAGTCAGGGACAGGACTCATCTCAGGTTAATTTGCATATCTATCAAATCGTTTTTTTGACGCAATAAAAGCACACAGAGCTATGGGGACTGGGTATTGCGGATGTGCTAGCAGCCATCTAGCAACCCATGTCCTCAGCTCTATACACAAAATCCTGGTGACAGGTTCCCTTTAAGTCGACCCCTTTAAGTAGATTTGTCTACTCTAGATCACTGGTTGTTTCTGCTTCTTGCCTTGCAAAAAAATACAAAATTACTATAGTGGCCCGTACTCTGTGGATCATCCCAGTGCAGGCATCTGGATATCAAGCACACTGCTTGCTTTGTATAAACCCATGAGTCAGCACACACCGCGCAGCATGCAGCAGCTTGTCCAGAGTTCGCAGACCGGCTGAATTTGACCTTCCTGAGCCTCTGTCGCCGGTGACGTCACGCGGTTACGTCATTCCAGGAGACCCAAGCAGCCCAGGAAACTGCCAGAAAACGAGGAAGAAGAGTCAGAACCGAAGGGAAGCGATGTCTCCGGCTGCAGTAAGTGTGTGCAGGCGGTATGGGGGGGGAGAGCAGCCTGCCGTAAAGTGGGGGGAAAGGCTCTCGCTTCTGGGGTGTTCCTGTTACGAGCTCTTAAAGGGGACGCGTCCCTCTGGTGCTGTGTATGGTTGTGGCTAGTGGTCAGGTATAGTGCTGCCCCTGCGCGTCCTAAGCTGTGCTCATATAGCATGGCTCTTAAAGGGGCTTTATTGTTATTTAATTTATTGCATAATCTTAGGTTTAAAAAAAGCCGTGATTGCTGCCTGGCGTGTGGGGCATCGTCCTTGTGATGTCACCTGGTCACATGACACAGTGCAAGGCAGTCAGGTGATAAAACCGAGAGGGATATATCTGTATACACGTGTTTATCAGCCTGACAGCATTCCTGAAAATAAAACAAAATCTGGAGTTTTTTCTTTAGTGTGCCCTCCCTCTGTTATTCCACCTAGAAATGCAGGAATGAATTGACTGCTAGTGGCTGCCAAGTGCCATTGCCCCTGTCTGTACACAGTCTGACCCTGTCCGCTCTGGTTGGGCAATATCATATTGTGTAGGGATGCGCCCCACAGGATGGTAACGTCTAGTTGTCAGTGGTCATACATTTCCAGGGGGAGTAACAGAGGGCTGGCGCAATGTAGGTTTCTGAGAAAAGTTGCTTCAGAATTGTTATGTAATACAAGTATTTGTGAAGGAGAAGGAGCTGTTGGAATGGTGGGATGCGGCCCCCTGTGGCCCGGAGGCGGGGTGGGATGCGGCCCCCTGTGGCCCGGAGGCGGGGTGGGATGCGGCCCCCTGTGGCCCGGAGGCGGGGTGGGATGCGGCCCCCTGTGGCCCGGAGGCGAGAGGCTGGTTTTAGGGCTTGCAGATTGAGCAGTTGCTTAGGAGACCACCCTGAGTAATGTGAGCCGTGTCCCCGTGTTCATTACAGAAAACTGCAATTGTTTGAAAGGAACACAATCCTCTCTACCTTCTGCTCTGCAGTGATCTACAGTATATGGCGGTATTACGTAGTCCAGGGATGCTCAACCTGCGGCCCTCCAGCTGGTATAAAACTACAACTCCCACCATACACTGCTGTAGGTTGTCCGAGCATGCTGGGACTTGTAGTTTTGCAACAGCTGGAGGGCTGCAGGTTGGGCGTCCCTGATGTGGACGCTGTGTGGTAGTGTATGAGTATTGTTTTATCTATCTAATCGCACACAATGCACTTGGAAAGTCTTCTGACCCTTTCACTTTTTCACATTTTGTTATGTTTCAGCCTTGTGATAAAATACAAAAAAATCCAGTGTTCCACATCATTCTGCAGTCAGAATGTTACAACTCTTTGCTGATTTATTATATCTTGCGCTGACATAAGTATTCAGACCCTTCACTCAGGACTTAGGCCTCATGCACACGGCCGCAGTTTTGGCGACTCAGATGCGGACCCTTTCACTTCAGTGGGGTCGCACAATATGCATCCATTGCTCCGTTCCGTGGCCCCGCAAAAAAAAAATAACCTGTCCTAGTCTTATCCACGGACAAGAATAGGCAGTTCCGCAAATTGCGGAACGCACACGGACGCCATCCGTGTTTTGTGGATCCGCAATTTGCTGACTGCAAAACACACAACGTTCGTGTGCATGTAGCCTTATTTGAAGCCCCTTTGGGGGCTTTGGGATTTGGGGATTTTTTTTTTTTGCCATTCTTCTCGAGCTCTGCCAGGTTGGATGGGGACCGTCCGTGGACAGCCATTTTCAGGTCTTTCCAGAGATGTTCGATTGGGTTCAAGTCTGGGCTCTGGCTGGGCCACTCAAGGACATGTTTGTGCCCTTCTCCAGGTCTCTGCCTCCATGTAATCCTCTCTCTGAGCTCTACAGGCAGTTCTTTTCTCCTCTGCATTGTCAGCTATGAGACCTCTATAGGCAGGGCTGTGTCTTTCCAAATTGTGTCCAGTCAACTGAATTTACCACAGGTGACTCCAGTCAAGGTGTAGAAACATCTCAAAGACATTGAGAGGCCCCAGGGCTAAATGTCAAGTGTCACAGCAAAGGGTCTGGACACTTATCTCCATACAAAATGTTAGTTTTTCCTTTTTAATACATTTGCAAAAAATGTCTAACATTCTGTTTTCACTTTCTCATTATGGGGGATTGAGTGCAGAATGATGGGGGAAAACTAGATTTTTTTTGGGGGGGGGGGGATTTTAGCACAAGTCCGTAACATAACAAAATCTGAAAAAAAAATGAAAGGGTCTGAAGGCTTTCCAAATGAATTGTGGCACGCTGCCTGTGCAGGTGGCGCGCTGCCTCTGGCTGCCTGTGCAGGTGGCGCGCTGCCTCTGGCTGCCTGTGCAGGTGGCGCGCTGCCTCTGGCTGCCTGTGCAGGTGGCGCGCTGCCTCTGGCTGCCTGTGCAGGTGGCGCGCTGCCTCTGGCTGCCTGTGCAGGTGGCGCGCTGCCTCTGGCTGCCTGTGCAGGTGGCGCGCTGCCTCTGGCTGCCTGTGCAGGTGGCGCGCTGCCTCTGGCTGCCTGTGCAGGTGGCGCGCTGCCTCTGGCTGCCTGTGCAGGTGGCGCCCTGCCTCTGGCTGCCTGTGCAGGTGGCGCCCTGCCTCTGGCTGCCTGTGCAGGTGGCGCCCTGCCTCTGGCTGCCTGTGCAGGTGGCGCCCTGCCTCTGGCTGCCTGTGCAGGTGGCGCCCTGCCTCTGGCTGCCTGTGCAGGTGGCGCCCTGCCTCTGGCTCTAGTTTCCTAGGGACTTGAGCCATCCATATATCCTCACATGCAGTCATCTAGACACCACCTTTTTGTAATGAACCTGGCCCAGCAATCGGCTGCAGATCCAGCTTCTGCGAACCCCTGATACTATCCCCTGTGTGACTGGTAGTGTGAACAGAGCCTTATGTTTAGCAGTTTTCCCAGGTTGGCATCAGTACCAAAGCAGGAGTCTGGTCCAGCACCTTGACTTCTCTGCCCTCAGAACAGAGAACGAGACCCGGTCGGGTTCCTATGTACAGGATTGTGGCAGTGGCGTCGTATATCCGTGTGCACGCTCCAGCAGCCTCATAGGTGTAAGACGGCACGTTTCATGTGTCTATATGGATGGATTCCAGGTAAGGGCAGAACTGAGCAGATATCCAGAAACCCAAGGGTTAAAGTCAAAAGCAAACAGACCAGTAGTTCCAGCTGGGAATTTCCATTTGCAGAAGACATACCTGAGATGCGGGCGGCCGTGTGTTGTACGTGTAGGTTGCTTCGCACGTGTCGCGCTGTTGTTTTCTTGCTGCTATGAGGTTCACCTTGAACTTTCAGCCATTTGTAGGCAGGTGTCGGGCTCCCACAGGTTACAAGCGCCGGGAGGCCGTCGGGGTTAATTTGGAGGGTGCCGCAACTATAACACCAACCTGGCAACTCGAGTCCTCAGCTGTGGGAGCATGCTGGGAGCTGTACTCCTTCAGTGACAGCTGGTGCGGTAGATGGGGCTCCACCTTCACAAAGTGATAACCGATGCAAAAGTCATCATTTAAAGGGGCTATCCCATTGCATCAGCTGTACACAGGATCGCAGGTAAGTGATCGGCGAGGGTCTGACACTTATCTGCTATCCTCTGGATAGGGGATAAGTTATTGTAATAGGACAGCCCCTTTAAGGGTATAACCACTCGTGGGATGTCTGCCTGCAACCAGCAAAACGGATGATATTTTACAAAACGCACCATGGAACGAACGTGCACAGTGCTTGATCCGCACTTCGGATTTCACCCTCTGCAATGTATAGAGTGATACCTGCGGAGGACCCCTCATGTGTGGGCGGACCGTAAAGGTTTTTTTTCCAGTACGACTGCTGCTCCTTATGGTGGACAAAGACCTTTTTAAAGGGGTTGTGCATATCGATGACCTATGCTCAGGATTAGGGATGAGCGAATCGACTTCCAAAGTCTATTCGCATAAAACCGGTTCAATACTGTACGGAGCGAGCAACTCCGTACAGTATTAGAATGTATTGGCTCCATGGAGTGGTACCTTGGAACCGAGCCCGGGTTCGGGAAATTGTTTTTCACAGTACAAATCAATTTATGAAGTTATTGCGCGAAGTCTCGCGAAGCAATAACTTCGGCTCATCGGAGCCAATACATCCTAATACTGTACGGAGCTCCTGCTCCGTACAGTATTGGAACAAAGTTTTATGCAAATTGACTTTGGATGTTTCATCCGAAGTCGATTCGCTCATCCCTACTCGGGATATCTGATCGGTGGGGGTCTGACTCCAGCAAACCCGCTGAGGTGGTGCTCGTATGAACGCTACTCCTTGAAGATTACATTGCACATAGTCTCAGAAGTCTCAGCGGCACGGCGATCACTTAAACGGGACGTGCACTTGTAACTACACGGCTCTGCCGCTGCAAGCGAGACGATGCGCAGTGTAATCTTCAAGAGGAAACGGTGCATGTACGACCGACCGCCGCTGATCGGTGGGAATGCCGGAGTCAGACCCCCACCCATCAGATATTGATGACTTGTCCTGAGGATGCACAACCTCTTTACTGCTTCTGTAACGTGCTGAGGATTTTCCACCTGTAAAGGGCTCATTCACACGACAATGAGGGCTCTATGCCGGTATTGCCGTGGGCACAGCGTGGGCGCAGCGACCATACAGTTGTGTGCATGAGCCCAGATCTGGAGAAAGATCTGCAGCTCATCTGCCCGTTGTGAACATATCCTAAAGAGACTGTCTCATCAGAACCAACCAGGGGACTTTTGTTAGGGGAATCCGTGGCCAGCCAGGGGATAGGTGTAATACAAAGGACAGCCCAAGTCCGCTAGAACAGCTGCAGCGTATACAGAACGGCTCTCCATTCTGGCTCATAGAGGGGATCGGGAGCATAGGACACCCGTCTCTGATGTTCATATGCTCTACGACATTCAGATTTTGCGGCAGATTTTTGTGTGGCGCAATGTAATGGAACATGTGAATCCACCCTTAAAGGGGTTGTGTGTGTTCTGCGTGCTGGAGGAAAAAAAAAATGTAATCTTAAATGACCCCCAAATGTCTTTGTAAGACCTAAGGCTCCATTCACACGTCCGCAATTGTTGTCCGCATCCGTGCCGCAATTGTGCGGACTTATTCATTCTCTATAGGAACAGAATGGATGCGGACAGCATACTATGTGCTCTCCGCATCCGCATTTCCAGAGGGCGCCGCCGATCCCCGCGGCTCCGGAAAAAAAATAGAGCAATTGTGGACAAGAATAGGTAGTTCTATGGGGGTGCCGGCCGGGTGTATTGCAGATCTGCAATGCACTACGGGTGTGTGACTGGACCTATATATATCATAAATTATAAAAAAAAAAAAAAAAAAAAAAAATTACATAAAAATAAAGCCCTATGTATCACGAAAGGCACAAAATTTAGTTACATCACAACAGTAAAAAAAAAAAAAAAAAAGTTATTGCTGTCAGAGATCCATGTGCTAAAAAAATATGCCTGATTGGGAAGGGGGTGAATAGCTCGGGCTTGAACTGGTTAAAATAGTCCCCCTCCTGTACGTGCAGTACGTGACTTCTACACCTGAACTGCTTTTCTTTCCATTGCCAACTTTTTTATGTTTTTTTTGATATTTTATTTTTTTTATTTTTTGTTGAATGACGTCGGCAAGGTGGAAAACTGAAGCAAATAGAAAGGTCTTGACTTTTCTTGTTCCCCTCGTTACATTTCACAGACTCGGAGGAGATTGCAGAGACGTCGTCGTATTTTTCCTTCCCTTTATTCTCGATCGCGGGCGGTGCGGTGGGATTCCCCTGTGTTAGTGGATTAGCACAATCGTCCGCTTGTGTTAGGATAGTCTGAGATAGACGTGCTTGGGCCTGAGCTGCAGTACCAAGCACAGCCACTGCACAACGTAAGGCACTGTGTTTGGTACGCTGTAAGGAGACCGCAGCACTCTGGGACCCCGCCGATCTGAGATTGATGAACCATCTTGGAAATCCCCTTTAAAGGGCTTCTGTCACCCCCCAAAAGTAATTTTTGGGCTAATTAAAATCCTTACCGTGTGATTATTCAATATATAGTGCTCTTACATTTTTCTGTGGTTTAGTTTCTTTAAAAACGGCACTTTTATAATATGTTAATTACCTCTCTACCAGCATGTAGGGCGGTTACTTGCTGGTAGCCGCCGCATCCTCCTTTCAAATAAACGCCCCCTCCTCCTGTTGATTGACAGGGCCAGCGAGCGCTCTCATCCTTCGGCTGGCCCTGTCTGCGTTCCAAATCTTGTGCCTGCGCCGTACCGGTCTTCAGTCGGCGCAGGCGCACTGAGAGGAGGACGCTCGCTAGGCCGCTTCTTCCTCAGTGCGCCTGCACCGGGTGTAGATGTGATGTCATCGGCGCAGGCGCACTGAGGAAGGAGCGGCTGAGCGAGCGTCCTCCTCTCAGTGCGCCTGCGCCGACTGAAGACCGGTACGGCGCACGGGCGAGATTTGGAATGCAGACAGGGCCAGCCAGAGGACGAGAGCGCTCGCTGGCCCTGTCAATCAACAGGAGGAGGGGGCGTTTATTTGAAAGCAGGATGCGGCGGCTACCAGCAAGTAACCACCCTACTTGCTGGTAGAGAGGTAATTAACATATTATAAAAGTGCCGTTTTTAAAGAAACTAAACCACAGAAAAATGTAACACTCAGCCAAGTATGCATGTGTTCTGGCGGTTGCTTTTCTCCCCTGTGAACAAAATCATCTGCCCAATCCCTCTTCCTTCCGTGAAAGTAGCCTTAAAGGGATTTGAATATTAATTGACTGTCCTTAGGATAGGGGGTCCGACACTCCGCATCCCCTCCATTCAGCTGTTCTGCAGTAGCTCCGACACTGCTCCTGCACAGGTCCATCCATTGTATAGTGGAAGGAGCGCTGCTCCCATTGAAGTGAATCCGATCGGCTATTGATTGCCTGTCCTGAGGATAGATCTTAAACATTGAAATCCTGGACAACCCCTTTAATGCGTATGGCCACTTCCAAGTTCTGTAGGTTGCCCTCACCAATAGGCTGCGGTTTACATGTCATTTTCAGGATGGTGCCAACCATATAGTTTTATGGTGGCGTTTATCTCCCCCGAGAACATAGGGATCAGGCGTATTGAAATCCAGCATGCCTGGTCCTTGTTTGCTACATAAGAGTCAGAACTCCCTTATATACATTAGATGGTCTGATGATCCAGCCAGTGTTCATGTAATGTGCACGGGCAGCTTTACAGGGCCTTCTGCGCACCATGGGCACAATACGGATACCGTCCCCGCGCATGGCGCGTTTTTCACACTCCCAATAGTAGAAATTGACAGGAATAGGACATATTCTACAATTTTCGGGATGGCCACACGGATGCAGATGAGGTCCGAACTGCAAAAAAATAAAAATAATCAGACGCAGACCAATAATACGGTCGTGCGCACAAGGCCTTATGATGTGAGTGGAGAATAAAACCTAATTGGTGTCAGATACGTAATATCTACCAGTAGTGTTTTTTGATTCAATTATTTTTCACTGGGGAAAAAAAAGAACTCGGGTGAAAGTTTTCTATTATTCACTTGGACGGATTTGGCCTGAAATGCTGGGACATCTGCGTCGGCATATTAATCATGTATGAAGCCGGCTGCCCGTTGTTTGTTGCCCGGTCTTCCTCTGCCTCCCCTGTGGCACAATTAGACGGCCCGGCTAATGGGCAAGGTTTCATTTATTTATTTATTTTTTGGGCGACATGTTTTCATGAATCTTTCCATAATTTATACCTGAGGGCAGCACGCAATCTCTGCCATCTTTTGCCAGTGTGAGAAGAGAGGACTGGCAGTACACTGGTACACTGCCCTCACGTACTAGAATGCCAACGTGCTTTGCTATACACCCCACACGAGTGATTGTAGGCTCTATGCACGTAGAAGGTATACATGACATACCTCCATCTTGTCCACAGACGCCCATGCACCTGGCGTATGCCAAAATAGCACCCCTTTTCATGGGCGTACTATGCTTCCCTGAACAAAGGCACACAGTAAAAAAAAACGCAGTATGCATTTTAATTTTTATATTTTTATCTTTATAATGGGAGCCTTTGGGCGACGTAGCATTCTCTCTACGTATGTGGCACAAGGTGTGTTGAGAGCCATAACGTCTCGAGATCCTGACCTCTATTTAAACAGGTTTTCTCGGATTTGTATATTAATGACCTGTCCGCAGGATACGTCGTCTGCCTCAGATTGGTGGGTGTCCGCTGTTTGAAGATGCTGTGGTGCTCCAGCGAGAGCCATGGCCTCCTTCTAGACCAGGCATGTCCAAACTGTGGCCCTCCAGCTGTTGCAAAACTACAACTCCCAGCATGCCCTAATAGCTGTAAGCTATCCAGGCATGCTGGGAGTTGTAGTTTTGCAACAGCTGGAGGGCCGCACTTTGGACATGCCTTTCCTAGACCATCTGCTGCTCAGACCCATTCAAGTAAATGGGCCTGGGCTGCAATCCCAAGCACAGCCACTGTGCGGCGCTGTGAAGAGTCTGTAGCATTCATCAGAGTGCCACAGCCTAAACGCCAATAGCTGTTCATCAGGGGTTCCAGGTGTCGGACCCCCCCCCGACCAGTCAGATATCGATGACCTGTCTCTGGGAGGGGTAGGTCATCAGTATTGAACTCTCATCAAACCCCCTTTTAATAGAAAGCCATCCTAACAATCAGCTGACAGCACGGTTCTGGAGATCAGACGGGAAGGTGCAGCGGCCACTACAGGGGAAATGTAGTATTACACATTGCTCATTCTTGTAATACGTGTAGAGTGTACGAGCGCTGGAACCTCTTTGGTTAGCATCTCTGGCAATTGGAGCACAGGCACTTGTCTAGGGTGCCATTGGGAAGGGGAAAGTTTCAGATTCTGTATCCCAAAAAATCGGGTGCGACATCTGAGTTTGGTGTCGGGATACGACAGATGCTTCAGTTTAGTGCAGTTGTTCTTTAGTCTGAATGGTTTCCGACCAAAGCGTTTGCAACACTATGACTCCTAGCATGTCCTGGCAGCCCGCAGCTCTCGGGCCATGCTGGTTATGTAGAAAATCCTTGACAATAACCTCAGCATGCTTGGAGAACGTCATGTCAGAAGCCGCTGTAGTAACCCCGTGTTTGTATTTCTTGCAGTGGTGGAGCTCCAGGGAAGCATGGTAGCTGAGTACCCTGTGCACGATGTCTAGCAGTGAGAAGAAGGACGACGATTTTGCTTACGAGTCTTCGGTCCACGGTGAAAACCTTCTGCTTCGCCTGAACAGCCAGCGGGAGCAGGGCCTGCTCTGTGATGTGACCGTCGTGGTGGAGGACCTGAGGTTCAGAGCACATCGCTCCGTGCTCGCCGCCTCCAGTGATTTTTTCCTATCGCGCGTCGTGCCGCCGAGCAATGGCGAGTTGATCATAACCCTGCCTGAAGAGGTGAGAGCCGTACATGTCTGACTGATTTAGTCCTCGCATGTATACACAAGACCAGAGGTAGAACAGCCGGCACTCCGTTGTGTAGTGAGCGGTGTCGGCGTCCCATCAATCCAAATACAAAGAAGATCGCCACTCGCTACGATGAATACAATATTGGCTTTTTAATTCCCACATAGAGGAACAGGTGAAGTGACGCTTTTCGACTCAACAAACAAACGAGTCTTTGTCAATCTGTTTGACAAAGACTCGTTTGTTTGAGTCGAAACGCGTCACTTAATCTGTTCCTCTATGTGGAAATTAAAAAGATAATATTGTATTCATCGTAGCGAGTGCCGGTGGTCTATGTATTTGTATACACAGGACCGCCATATATCAAAAGTAGTCAGCAGTCCCTTCCCTGTACCCCAGCAGCCACAGCAGGGCCCCATTGTCTTATCTCCCACATGCTGGCAGAAAAGCCACAAGCAAGCAACATGTCTACACAGATTGTAGAAGGAGCACAGGGCTGTCGTTATGTCCTCCGCTGTGGCTGCTTCTGGTGGAGGGGATGGCGCTTGATGCTTTATCGTGTAAAGAGGATCTTTCAGCTCTTCACTTCCCAATAATAGCATTGTTTCTCAGGACCCTGCATTGTGTTATTCCTCTGTTTGGCCAAGTTCACACTTCAGAGCAGATCTTTCCATTACACCTGAGCTCTGAGGAGGCTTCACTACTGGTTTTGGCTCACAATAACTGAAGTGTGAAGTCAGCCTAAGGGTACGTTTACACAAACGTGCTGTACTTTGCCGTCCACAAATTGCGGATCTACAAAACACGAATACCGACCATGTGCGTTCCCCCATTTTGCGGAATGCACATGGCCGATGCTATATAGAAAATGCCTATTTTTGTCCGCAGACAAAAATAGGACATGCTTTGTGTTTTTTTTGCCGGGCCGCTCAACGGAGCTACGGATGCAGACAGCACACTGTGTGATATCCGCATCTGTTGCGGCCTCCTTGAGATGAATGGGTCCGAAACCTGTTCTGCGAAATTGTGGAATGGATGCGGACCCAGAATTATGGTTGTGTGAATGTACCCTTAGTCTTGGAAATGTGTGAATAAATTGTCAGTCTGACACGTTAGGCAGGGGCACACCCAATGACAAGGGGAATGTATTCATACATTTCCAGTAGAGAGGAATGGCCCAACGCAGGGTTAAAAGAGGAGATCTTTAAAGGCATTTTCCGTCTAATTTTATTTTTATTTTTTTAAAGGGACCACAAAGTTTGAAAAAAATAAATAAATGGGCCACAGCCACTCTCACTAATTCCCCACTGGTTCTGTTCAGAATCTGGTCCAGTCCCCGCTGCCAGGACAGTGGAGTGGCGCTTGTCGGAGTGATTTGCACCCTCCCATTGCATCAGCTGCGCTCTGCTTTTGCAACACATGGAGTTTGGATCCGCAGAAAAGTATATAGAATCTGTACGCCACGTGCTGCAAAAGTAGAGCCGATGCAAGCAAGGTGCATATTGCTCTTAAGAAGTGCTCCTGCACCTTCCATGCCTTGTGTGAAGGTTTTGGTAACCTTCCACCCTTTTTAGCCCTCTTTAAAGGGGAACACAAAAAATAAAAATAAAAAAAAGTCTATGAACACCTTTCGAGACCTTTCGTTATTATTTTAGAAAGCATTTTATTCATTTTGGGTTAAAATTTTTTTTTTTTAATTAGTCTTTATTAAAAATGTTCAGCTGTTTATGCGATAGAGGGTTTAAAAATTAAGTCTATTTGCATGCTGTTGTTTTCTGCTCTCTTTGAATTCTGTCATCTGTCGGCTCATGTGTAGCCCTTATGACTGGTCTCCTGACCTCTTAAACACTTATTATTGCTTATATTTAACCCCTGTATCTCAGAAATGGCAGAACAGTTTTAATAAAAATCAATTGGGAAAATTTATTTTTAGCCCAAAATGAGTAATATGCAAACATTGCTCAGTTGGTGTCCATAGCATTTAAAGGGGTTCTGCAGTTTGTTTAGGCTCCATTCACACGGACAAGAATAGGCATTTCTATAGGGGTGCCGGGCGACCCGAAACACACCACGGACGTGTGAATGGAGCCTTAAACTGATGATCTATCCTCTGGCTAGATCATCAGCATCTGACCGGCGGGGGTCCGACACACAGGACCCCCGCTGATCAGCTGTTTGAGAAGGCAGCGGTGCTCCTGGAGGATAGATCATCAGTTTAAACAAACTGCAGAACCCCTTTAAGTTGATCACGTAATAAAACAAGCTATACATGGCATGTCTCTATGATTAAATAAGTTATTCTTGTGTCATTGAGGTCAAGGACCTAAATGATCTGATGTGATTCACTACTTTTCAGTCAATTTTTTTTTTGGAAAAAAATATCTCTTTAATTTAGTTCTGAGGCACAACATAAGGTTTTCTTCACTGTAAAATTTCTCTTAAATTTCATCTTGCAAATTCTGTTCACAGGTGACCGTGAAAGGCTTTGTTCCGCTCCTTCGTTTTGCATACACCTCGAAACTTCTGGTGAACAAAGATAATTTATTGGAAATCAGAAAGTGTGCCAAGTTCCTGGAGGTGCACGACATCGAAGAAACCTGTTTCGAGTTCCTTCAGTTAAAATTCTCGGACCATAAAACCGAAAGCTCGGAGTGTCCCAGAAAGAAATGTTGTAAGTCCTTCTGTCCGAAGGCGAGTAATCAGCGTCAAGCAGATGAAACCCAGAGAGTGGTTGTACATGAAGTGGAGGATATCTGGAGGGAGGACTTTTCTCAGAACCTCAAATGTCCATCGGAGATCGAAAATTTATCCCCATCCCCGGAAAGTCCGAAACAGCCATGTGAGACGTTCTGCTTTGCCAGAGAGAATGCTTCCAACTTCTCCTCTCTCTGCCCAAAATACAGGAAGTTTCAGAAGGCTTGTAGAAGTGGCAGGGTCCGATCCGTCAGCACCTGTTCCAGCAACCAAGAAGCTCAGAGTCTATCACCAGCACCCTCCAGTGAGCCATCAGAGGGTAACAGTCAGCCAAAATCTCAGGTGGAGGACCTACCGGTAGGTAAGCCTGACGTGGGACTGAGTGCTCTACCTCCACCGGACACTTATGTCATTTATAAGAACCTCATGTGCAGCGAGGACAAAATTGCCCCCCCTGCCGTCTTCCCTCCGTGTTTTCCTTTAGTACCTGGGCTTCCAGACTTCAGTTCTGTGCCTTTTCCATGTGCTTATCAGCCATACAGGAACGTCAACTACATCGACCCACCTAACAGCTCCAGTCCAGCAGGTCTACCAGATAGGGGCAGCAATGAAGCTAGCAACAGTCGGCCGCCTGATTTACCAAGAACAGACCCAGAGATGTCTTCCGCCGCGGAGCCGCAACCCATTCAAGAGCGTAGTAACGTGGAGAGGGAAGTGGCAGAACATCTGGCGAAAGGTTTTTGGACCGATGTCTACCGCACTGAATTTTCAGGTCAACAAGAAATGGATTTGGTGACTCCAAAGCAACTGCAGGAAGTGGGCACAGTGGACAAAAGGTCTGAATGTCCATGGCTTGCCATTTCCATTTCCAACGAGACCCCTGAACGGACCTTCACCACTCTCAATCCGGTCTCGTGCCCCTTTATCAACACTATTAGTAATGAAGATTGTGCCACCAGTCCGAGCAGGAACAGCGAGAGCATGGGGTCGACGCCAGAAAAGTGCCCATATGTGTGTCCCATAAACTTGGAGGAAGAATCTGAAACGGACAGCGAGGAAGACAGCGGGGGATCTTTTTCTGCCAAAGAGCTGGAGTGTGAGGTGGGTTCCAGTCATAGTTTTTGTCCTGTTTTTTATTTTATTTTTTATTAGATTTGTTTTCCCAAGTAAATTGGTTTTCTGGTTTATCCACTGAATATTTTTGTATTCACAGGTTATTCACTATCTTATCAAATGACTGACCGATCAGGGTGAGACCCTGATAGATCATAAGACTGAAGGGACCATAGTGCTGGACACCTTCATTGCAAGGGGTCAGCTCAGACACCCACAGAGCCCTATTCATGTAAATGGGGCTGACTGCAGCACCCGGCACAGCCAGGGACGCAGCATTAAATCAGCACTGTGACCCCCTTCATCCTCCGGATCAGTAGAGGTCCTGGAAGTCAGACCAACCCCCACGATCATAAAGTGGTGGCCAGTTTTAATTTAATTTAATTTTTATTTTTTTATTCAAGGAAAGAGATATTTCATACACTACAAAAAGAATAATTGTCACGTCTGTAGCCAGCTTTAGGGTAGGTTCACACTGAGCTTTTTGGAAGAAGTTTTGAGGCAAATTTTCCTGCAGGATTTTCGGCCAAGGCCAGAAGTGGATTTAAAAGGAATTGGAAATATAAAGGAAGGACGTATACTTTGCCTTCCTGCTGGATCCACTTCTAGCTGAAAAACCTCCTCCAAAAAAGTATCCGTGGGGCCCTTTTCTGACCATGCCCTGAGCCTTCGTCTACCATCTTTTTCCGCTTCATTGGGTAGACGTTTGCTGTTTTCCAGTAGTAGTAATGTGGTGACTACTGACTGACCCGACCTCCTAAACTGGCCAGACATTGTAGCTAGCTGTCTCTTCCCTTGTGACGGCAAGCAAGTAAATAATGAAGAGAAGACGGCACTCCCGTGGAGTGCGCCTTCTCCTCTAACAGCTGATCCGCGGGGGCGCTGGGTGTCAGACCCCTGCCGATCTAATCCTGAGGATAGGTCATCAACCTAAATCAAGCGGACAACTCCTTTTAAATATTGGTAAGATATCCTCAGGATATCTTATCAGTAGGTGTCTGGCACCCCTGCCCATCATCTTTTGGACGGGGGTGTGTTGTCTTGGCCAGCGTTGCTGTCTCTACCTAGGCCTGTGACCTTTGTGGAGCTCGGTACCATTCAGGTGAATGGGATTGAACTGCAGTACCAGGAACAACCGCTACACAATGTATAGCGCTGTGCTTAGTATACACAGCCCCTTCAAACAGCTGATCGGCAGGGGGTGTCAGGAGTCAGACTTCCTCCAATCTGATATTGATGACCGGTCATCAATATTTAATTCCTGGGCACCCTTATTTGCTATGCCTGCCAGATTTACGGCCAGGAATACATCAATAAAGTATCATCGCTCCATCACCAGTGGTTAGTGGGGTGCCTTAAAGGGGTTGTCCGGGCTTTTACTGTTAATGACCTATCCTCTGCAGGGTGAATAGGTCATCAATAGCGCACCGTCTCATACAGCGGATCGGCGGGGGTGTCGGACCCCTGCCGATCTGATATTGATGACCTATCCTGAGGATAGGTCATCGGTAGTAAAAGCCTGGAAAACCCCTTTAAGTTCTTTGATGGGTAAGATTTCAGCATGAATGCAGCAGCTGGATTGCATTGTGTTGGATCTGAACGTGGAGCCAAGTACACAGACCGCGGTGTTAATGCTCAGTAAGGTCCAAACTAGGAATTCTGCAGAACTGGGTACCAGAGATGACCGAGCCATTGATGCCGCGGGTAGGGATTTGCAGGAAATAGTATTGGCAGTTGCAGTGAGGCTTTTATCGTCACACAGCCACCGCCGCCTTCCACATCTTTGGTTTTCTTCATAACTTATTGCTCTTTTTTCCCTTGTTCTAGCAAAAACTGCCATTCAACGCACAGAAAATAATTTCACTCTCGCGATACGACTTCCAGTCCCTGGTAAAAATGCACAATCTGACCTCGGAGCAGTTGGACTTTATCCACGACATACGCCGACGGAGCAAGAACAGGATCGCTGCTCAGCGCTGCCGGAAGAGAAAGCTGGACTGCATCCAAAACCTGGAGACGGAGATCCAGAAGCTGGTAAATAACTAGACGGCCGCAGTACCCATGTACTTATGTACGGCCGGTGGGAAAGGGCCCAGATCTGGCCAAACGTAATTGCGCATAAGTGTGTTGTCCGAGCAGTGGGGATCTGCTTTTGAGGTGTCCCTTTCATGGTAAAATGAGTTTTTGAACTTATTCTCTAGCAATGCATCAGCTGGAACGCGAATATGGGTCCAACCTGAGAATGAAGAGGCTGCAGTTATCTCAGTTATAATAACATGAAAGCCATAGCAAAAATGCAGCTCGCCTTTAAAAAAAACATAAACCTTCGTACAGCAATGTCACCTGAAAAAGTTAATGGCTGACAGAATACGGTGAGACAAGAATGGAACAGTTCTCTTAGCCCATAAAGAGGAGCTGTCCCCTCTCCTCGTCTGTTTTAGTGACTAGCTGCATCCCCCATGTAATACCAATCCCGGAGCATCTATTCTCATCCCTCTGTTGTGCCATTCCTCTATTATTCCTGCTAAAGGTTTACAAATAAATTGCCAGCAGTCTGCAGTAAAGGTACCGCTGGGTGTTGCCAATAGCGGGTGTGTCTGACTCTGTCCAATCAGTGCTGCTGGTGTCAGATTGTACTGTTTCAGCCCCGCCTCCCCCAACTGGTAACACCCAGCAGTGCCTTTACTGCTATCTGCTGGCAATTCATTCATAACTTCTAGGACCAATCATAAAGGAATGGCACATCATAGAGCCATAAGAACAGATGCTACAGAATTGTTACATGTGGAATACAAGTAGTTACTAAAACCGACGTGTCAGAAGAGGGGACGGGTCCTCTTTAAGGCTGGCCATACACCTGAGCTAACGGTTGGCCAGTCCACCCATACATGTGCATACCCGGCTCAGCTGAACATTTAGTGAGAGGGGAGGAAGCCGGTGTTCTGTCAGATTCCCTTACCCCACGTGACTGCTGGGGGTGTGCGCCTCCGTGCAAGCGCAGTACCAGGGCATAGGTAAGGTAAAATTACAGTGAGCGTTGACACTGCACACGTGTGGTACTGCGCTTTCGCGGAGGCACACCCCTGGAAGTCACGTGCGGTAAGGGAATCTGACGAGGTAAGGTTTTCTGACATCACACCGGTACCAGACTCCACTGGCGGCGGCCTGATCTCCCAAGAACAGAAGGATCGGGCAGCTGAAGTCCAACATGACCCTGACGTAAGCTGTCTGGAGGATGCCATACACATTAGATGGTCGTCTGAACCCATCAATATTGCCCAACATATATCGAACCCCCTATTCTTATGGTTGCTGCTCTCCCCGCCATAGTCACTGCACTAAGATGACAACTCTCAGCTCCTCTTGTCACTGCAAGGTTACAGGAAGGACTCTGTCTGCGATGTACTATTATAGTGTGAACAGTGCACACAATGATTTAATATACACGACGTGTGCTGGAAAATTGTCAGAATTATTGAAACTGAAACACACCGTGGTAAGAGGACAGCCATCACTAGTGCCGGAGATGTCTACTAAACTAACGCGTTTCCCAGTGACAGAGCTGTCATGTGCCCGAATATACATCCGATCAGGAGAAAAGGAGAAGCAGTAAATCTGATCCTCGTCCCTCCGCGTGATGGGCTCTTCTGTGAGTAATACGTCTCGGGTTCTCTGTACGCATAGTGTTTGCTGATGATTCATCGTCTTTCTGGGAGGAGATGAAAGCGTGGACGCTACACGAGTGACAGTACACGAAACCCCAGAGCCACTGACGAGGGAGCTGAGATTGGGTCATTTCAGGACCTCATGAAGCTCAAAGTGAAGATTTCAGCTGGCAAAAACCCCTTTTCAGTAGAAAAAATACAAAATCTTTACTATCGGGATTGGGACAGGGCTGTCATACCCCCACACTTCACCTGTACAAGAGTGGCGCTGTTTCTGGAGGCAGCCATAGTTTTCCAATCTCATACAATCTCTTTCATGCCCCGTTGGATAATTCCTTTGCCCTTGTGTGTGCCCATATGGGTGTTCCAGTATAGGCTAAAAAGAATGGAGGTACATCCAGCCGTGCACCTGGTTTGTAGTAATTGTGGAGGGCCCTTTAATAACCTCAACAGGACACAGGGAGGTTATTATTTTTTATTTATGTTTTTGAGTTGAGGACACCAAAGCGTCAGGTCTGTGTGCATGTTATCTACTGTGCGGCTGGCTAAGGAGGTTCTTTATGTTTACAGCAGATAACACTCCAGCATGAGGTGGCATGACTGGCACAGCGGAGGGAAGAGATGTGCGAGGACCGAAGTGAGCTCCACCCTCTCCTGTCGTATAAGGGTTCCATGTACCTATTGTGCCACTACATGTAGATAGTCACTGTTATGGGCAGGTTCCTTTCTCCTGTAGAATGTAAGCTCTTATGGTAGGGCTGAAATGATTACTCGATTTGAATCTAGTAAATCGACACAAAAAGGAATCCTTCGTGCCATGTGACCACGGAGCCGGAGTGAAGTGCTTGCTATTACTCACCGCTCCGTGGTCACCCGCCGGCCTGCACCGCGCTACACTGTATCCTGTAAGTAAGCGCGCACTACAGGTGAAACTTGAAAAATTAGAATATCGTGCAAAAGTTCATTTATTTCAGTAATGCAACTTAAAAGGCGAAACTAACATGAGATAGACTCATTACATGCAAAGCGAGACATTTCAAGCCTTTGTTATAATACAAGGTCACAATCTCAGAAAATTTGAATATTGTGAAAAGGTTGAATATTCTAGGCTCAAAGTGTCACACTCCAATCAGCTAATTAATCCATACCCCCTGAGCAAAGGGGACCTGAGCCTTTACATTGTGATTCCTACTGAACCAGAATGAGAGACAATCATGGGAAAGACTGCTGACCTGACAGTTGTGCAGAACACCATCACTGACATCCTCCATAAGGAGGGAAAGCCTCACAAGGTAATTGCAAAAGAAGTTGGATGTTCCCAAAGTGTTGTATCAAAGCATATTCATAGAAAGTTATGTGGAAGAAAAATGTGCACAAGCAGCAGGGATGACCGCAGCCTGGAGAGGATTGTCGGGAAAAGGCCATTCAAAAGTTTTGGGGACTTTCACAAGGAGTAGACTGAGGCTGGAGTTACTGCTGCAAGAGCCACCACACACAGACGGATCCTGGACATGGGCTTCAGATGTCGTATTCCTCTTGTCAAGCCTCTCCTGGACAACAAACCACCTCAGAAGCGTCGTACCTAGGCTAAATAAAGAAAAAACTGCTCTGTTGCTCAGTGGTCCAAAGTCCTCTTTTCTGATGAGAGCAACTTTTGCATCTCATTTAGAAACTAAGGACCTAGAGTCTGGAGGAAGAATGGAGAGGCACACCATGCAAGATGCTTGAAGTCCAGTGTGAAGTTTCCACAGTCTGTGTTGATTTGGGGAGCCATGTCATCTGCTGGTGTTGGTCTACTGTGCTTCAGTCCAGAGTCAACGCAGGAGATTTTGGAGCACTTCATGCTTCCCTCCACAGACGAGCTTTATGGAGATGGTGACTTCATTTGCCAGCAGGACTTGGCACCTGCCCACACTGACAAAAGTACCAAAACCTGGTTCAGTGACCATGGGATTACTGTGCTTAATTGGCCAGCAAACTCGCCTGACCTGAACCCCATAGAGAATCTATGGGGCATTGCCAAGAGAAAGATGAGACATGAGACCGAACAATGCAGAAAGGCTGAAGCATCCTGGTCTTCTATAACACCTCAACAGTGCCATAGGCTGATAGCATCCATGCCACGCCGCACTGAGGGGCCCAAACCAAGTACTGAGGACATATGCATGATTATACTTTTCAGAGGTCCTACATTTTTCTATTTAACATCCTTTTTTTTTATTGATTTCATGTAATATTCTCTGAGATTGTGACTTTTTCATAAGCTGTAAGCCATAATCATCCAAATTATAACAAACAAAGGCTTGAAATATCTCTCTCTGCATGTAATGAGTCTCATATGTTAGTTTCACCTTTTTTAAGTTGCATTACTGAAATAAATGAACTTTTGCACGATATTCAAATTTTTCAAGTTTCACCTGTATGTCCTGACTCTGTGTGATGTCAGGAGGACAGTGCAGCTCATGGAGAAGAAGATGGACAAGGTGTGGAGCGGCACCCCTACAGGAGAGGTAAGTATTTTATTTCACTGGCACTGAGGGGGACAGCTGATGGAACTAGGGGGGTGATGAGTTTTTATAAAGACCGTTCTTTTAATTCGTTTTTTGTTATTGGAGTACTTGATTCATCTGTAGAATACTCGATTACAAAAATAGTGGATAGCTGCAGCCTTACTCTTATGGGCAGGGGCCTCTGTCCTGTAGAGTGTAAGCTCAGATTTGGTGACAGAAATGCATCAGTAATCCTGCCATCACAGCAGACTCCCGGTAGAACAATTATAAGCCATTGGGGTCCATTGTGCACTGTGCATCGGAGCAGTGGTGTTGTGGCTTCAGTCTTGAACCCCCCCCTTCCCACCAATGCAAAGGTGAACAAAGTTATTGACAATTCTTGGGCATTTTCAGCTAATAGTGGGTCCCCTGGTTTGTACTTTTCTCATTCGGGCAGGGCCGAGAACTGTACCTATGGAGCCCACAGGAAACATGAAATAATTTGCACTTGTCACCTTAGGGTGAGTCATAAACCCTTTTTGTTCACGTTTATATTCATTAAATTTTGACCTTTCTTTTTTCCCCTTTTTCTTTTAGCAAAATGAAAAGCGGCATTTGCTGAAGGAGAGGGACCAAATTTTGTCCACACTGGGAGAAACCAAGCAGAACCTGTCCGGTCTGTGTCACCAGGTCTGTCGAGAAGCGTCTCTGAGCCGAGAGCAGATCCAAGTCCTGGCAAAATATTCCAGTTCTGAGTGTCCCCTGTCCTTCCTGGCTCCGGAAGGGGGGAAGCTGCTGCTCCAGTGTGAAGCCGTATTACAAGAATTAGCAGGAGGGCTGTTAAACAATGTGGAGGCTTCCCACCCGCAAGTGAAAGAGGGCTGCAGCATACAGAGCCCGGGCCAGGTACCAGCTTTACCCCGGCAGTCCAGCGCTCAAGGGGGCATCGCTGATACTTGCCAGCAGGTGACTGCTAAATGCACTACTGATGAACAAATGTAGGATTACTTTTATTCGGAGGGGATTTTACTTTTTAACACAAAGCAATATTTTATTTTCCAGTTTTTTTTTTTTTCCATCTTGAAGAAAGCAAAAAACAAAACAAAAAAACACCTGCCGCCATCCAAAGTTCAAAGAGATCTAAATGTTTGGTCTCCTTTTTGAAAAATATTTTTTTTCAGAGTACTCATGTCTGTAATGTCACCCTACTTTATTGTTTGGAAGAAGAGGCAGCCGAATATATATTATATGATTATTTCTTGTAATTTTGTATATTGCGTGTCAGTGTAACGTCTCCGGGACTCCCAACCAGGTCAGTAGCACTCCAAACATTTCTATTTCCTCCATAGAAGAACTGCCATTATTAACATGCACTACAATCCCACCTTAACAAAACACTGTGCCCATGCTCTTATTTTTCGGTAATGTTATGCATCCTATTATTGCAGTGAGAGAGTGTTTCCATGTAAGAGCTAAGCCCCTTTCAAGACCGAGGGAAATGATAAGTCTGGCTTCCTGCAGCCCCTTCGAGTGAGCTCCTGTGTTCCCCCTAGTGGTAACTTCAGGCAGTCTGGATTTGTCCAGACAGTATTTAAATTTTTTTTTTAATGGTAATGGTAAAAAAATAAATTAAGTGATACATCACCAGTCCCTTGCCAGTGCTTCTCAGATCCCCTCTGGTCTCTACTTCTTGTTCCCTTTCAACAGCAGAACTACTTCCGAACATCATATTGGCGGGGGCGATAGTCAGACCCCAAAGATCTGCTATTGATGCCATCAATATCAAATTACTGGAAACCCCCTTTAAAGAGGTTATGCAGTGCTATGTTGATGACTTGTCCTCAGGATAAGTCGTCAATATCAGATAGGTGGGGTCCGACTCCCAGGACTGCCGACGATCAGCTCTATGAAGGGGTCATGATGATCTTCACTGTTTAACTGCGCGCCGTCTCCCTTTTAGCGGCGGGGTGTAATTTACAGCTCCTCGTCCCATTCAAGTGAAAGGGACGAATGATTTAAGTTGCACTGCACCGCCGCTACAAGAAGGCGGCGTGCGATTACACCGTGCAGAGGACGTACAATATTATAGCACTTCACAAATCCTTTAAGATTTAGATAAGAAAATTTGAGCTCTGAAATTAGTCCACCCAGATTATTGGCCTTAAAAACCACATGGCTTTAAAAATATTTTTGAATTAATACATTGGACTTATTTTTGGGCTAAAATCATCAATAGGTCTTAATTAAAAACGTTTTCCTGTTTGTTCTCTACAGCCTGCACCTTTCTCAGATAGTTTTGGCTGCTCTGTGTCCACCAAGATCAAATCTGTCAGAGGCTTGAACTGTAACCGTTACCCCTGCCCTCCTGAGAGCTCGTAAACACCCATTTAAGCTGAGTTGTTATCAGTTTGATAAGAATTCAACTTAAATGAGGGCGAGCGCTCAGGAATGCAGAAATGAGGGTTAGAGAATAAGCTTGTCAGGTGCATACGCAGGCAGACACTTCCATCCAAAAACTTTTTTCAGCACATATTAACAACCTATATGTGAATATTCTATGCAATTTTTTTTTTTTTTTTTTATTCAAAAAACATGGGTGGATGGTTTTCTGGATATAATTTTTTTTCAAAGTCACTTGATTCTACTTCCTGTCCAGGCTCTTTAACTTCCTCTTTGTTTGGACTTTTAGCACGGCAGGCAGCAGTCTGTGACTGGAGAGAGCCTCCCTGTGGTGACTCCATTAGAGCATCACACATTACTCCGATCAATGCAATGCTTATCTGTGGGCCTCTTTATGTAGGCCGAGAACATTATCCCAATTCTACACCTACTATTATGAGGATTACTCTTCAGATGACATCTTCCCCTCACAGCAGTAGTAAACTGATAATGGTGTCACTACCAATATAGGAGTTTTATCTCTCTGTGCTGACTGCCACAGAAGTACAATTTGTGTATAAAAAACAGCCAAAACATTTTTTTTTTTTTTTTTTTTTTTTTTAGTAAAAAAAAAAATTTTCTGACCTGAGTGCCTCTCTAAAAGTTTTTAAACTTAAAGGCCTATTGGAAAAAAAAAAAAATTTTTTTTTTTAGCCCAAAATAAGTACAATGCAATTATTCAAAAAAAAAAGTGGTGCCAAGTGTTTAACCATAAACGGGGATGTTTTTTTTTTTATTATTAAATGTATTTTTTTTTATGTATATACAGTGATCACTCAAGATACAATGGCCTCAGGATACAATATTTTCAACATAAAATGGTCTTTTCTGACCCATCGTAAGTTGAAACCAGACTCCACATACAATGTCAACCAATCAAGGCCACTTCTCTGGTAAACTAGCTGTATTAGTTACTAGTTAGGATCTATTCCTGACTGGTATATGTGAGGACTTGTTTTATCTGTCTTAGTTATCTGCTTATTTTTCTTAAACTTAAATTTTCTCTTATCTTGGATGACATTTTGGGGCTTTGAAACCGATTTTACTCGGCTTACAATGGTTTCAACATAAAATGGTCGTCCTGGAACCCATTAATATTGTAACTTGAGGGACCACTGTATTCTGTTTTTAGATTACGGTAGATCTGCAGTGGTTTGTTTATTCTCTGCACTACAGCGGAAGTCTATGACTTAGAGAGGTGGGTCCCAAGCAAGGGGCCACCTTCCCAGTAGGGAATATGGGCAGGGATATTTCTATGAAACAGTAATGAAATAATGAATCCATTTATAAAGCGGGTTCTCTGGGGGGGGGTTACAGAATTGACGGCCTATCTCAATAGGGGTCCATCAGCAGTTTTAATCATTCAAAACTGCTGACAGCAGTCTGTAGATTGACGGTGAGCGCTACACAGACACACCTACAGAGCTGGTCATGCATGTTGCATGTCTGAGACATCTGAGTTTTCGTTTGCAATTGTCCAGGAGGTGGTGCCTTCGTGTTTAGCGGCCAGGACTCTCCCAACCAATACCCTGTGCTCTTACATTTTACAGTTTGTAAATTTGGGGAAAAAAAAAAGCCCTCCCCAAGACCGCCCATCCTTAAAAAAATTAGGAACAGTCACTGCAAATTCAGGACTATTGCAACAACGCTCTAGCGGTCTCCTGAATGGAGGGCTGTCAACTCATAGCAGAAGCAGGGGCTGTGAAGCCTTCAGTGCAGAAAGCCGAGGGCAGTGAATAGGGATGAAACATCCGAAGTCAATTCACATAAAATGTTGTTAGAATACTGTACGGAGCAGGAGCTCCGTACAGTATTAGAATGTATTGGCTCCTATGAGCTGAAGTTATTAGACTTTGGGTAATTTCAGAAAGTAATTTCTACTACTCCTCTTACGATAGGCTGTAAATATCAGATCGGTGATGGTCCATCTATCGGCATCTCCACCGGTCAGCTGATTGAAGGGCTATGAGTGCGGCTTCCCTTTCATTGTGTACCAGGCACAGTGCCATACTTTTAGTAGTGGCAGTGTCTGGTATTACAGCTGAGAGCAGCTCAGTCCCATTCATGTGCAATACCGGGCACAGCCACTACAAAAAGTATCCCGCTGTTTTCCAGCAAATGCCAGGGTAAGTCAAACAGCAAATCAGAGGGAGTCAGACCCCCAAAGAATCTAATTTTGATAGCCTATCCTAAGGAAAGCCCACCATATTTGTAGTTCCAGAGAATCCCTTTAAGTTTCCCATATGCTGCAAAGCACAATAATTTTATTTAAAATGAAAAAAAAAAAATATTTAAATAATTAACCTGAAATTTAAAATGTTATCTGCTTGATTTCTCATTTAAGTATACTGTTTGCATGAAGTAAAGCTATTTTCTAAATTTTTATATATATCATTTTTTTTTTTTTTTTTGGTGCTGATTTCCAGCACTATAAATGGATTACGTTTGCCTATTTAGTGTTGGCATGATTGAGGGATCTGTTTATACCTCTCACACATCCTTTAACACAAAAAGTTTCTGTTTTATGCAGAGAAAAAAAAATAAATAAAAATAAGCAATTCTATATTGGCGCGAGCAGAGAAAAAAAAAATTTATAATTCATTTTCTAAATATTTTGACAAAACCAGCTACCTCATATTTGGAAATGTGTCTCAGAATGTGGAGGAGAATCTGTGAGAAGTATGCAGAACCTGATCATACCTGGCCTGAATATATATATATATATATATATATATATATATATATATATATATATATATATATATATATATATATATATATATATATATATATTAATTAATTACACTTTTAGGGAGGCTCCTCCTGGGGGCCAGAAGTTCTAAGAGGGGGTCATATGACATTAGAACATTTAGAACATTTTTCTCCAGTACAATTATTTAATACCAAATTATCATAAAAATGATTACAGCCAGATTTCCGTGTAGCAACCACGGGGCAGTAGTAGCAGAACCTTGCAGTTTTCCGCTATTTGCTGTGGTCTCTCGGTCTATACTTCCCCTGAAATTTGCCCAAAAAAACCTCTGCAATTTAGCACACTACTGCCCCACAGCAGCTGCGTGAAAACCCGGCCTAGCACTGCCGTATCTTGAAATAATTAAAATCTTTTATCAGATATGTTTTTGCCAAGATCTATTGTGAACTAAAAGTCGTTAATTTATGATTTATGGTATAGTTTATCCCCCAAAAAATCCTGAATTACCACCAAAAAAAACCTTTACTGGAACACTCAATATAGTAACATCACTTCCAAAAATGAGTTAACAAGTTCCTTAATCAATTTTTATTAATTTTGCCATGATTTAAAATATACAAATAAATAGTAGATAGTAGGGAATACAAAAACTTCATGCCACTTTGCAATACCTGATAATGAAGCCATCGTTATACTACAATAATTATATTCTAAGCCATAAAATCAACACCCACATCTAATCTATTCTCCTGGGCATAAGGAGACCGAGCATACATGATCAGCATTCAGAATAAGGTCACCGATGGAGGCCTCCTCACCGTGCTATATGCAGTGGCTTCCAACACCCAACATCCTGCAATTCTACAGTGACCTTCCATCTTCTACGACGAGGGGCTGGGAATTTCTATGATAAAAACATACCAAAGTGCGGCTGTGCGTGTGGCAAGGATCCTCAACGCACGTTTTGCGGTCTAGGCTTCGTCAGGAGGAGTGGTTTAACCGGGGATCATGTTATTATTTAAAAAAAATTAATAATTGATTTATTAAGAAACTTGTTAGCTCATAAATTTGTTGTTGTTTTTTTTTTTTTTTCTTTTTCGACATTCTTTTATTTTTTATTTTTTTATTTGTCTTTCCTACTATAACTGATTTTAAATTTCATTCAAACACTTTTTTTAATTTTTAATATATTTTTTTTGTCTCAAAGTAAAATTGTAAAAATAACCTTGTGATTGTGAGCTATGCAATATAATCCACTGGAAACTGCCACCGGTTTAGCTTCCTTCAGTGTAAACAGAGGCCGTTTTAAAGGGGGTTGTCGGAGATTTCTATATTGATAGCCAAGCTGATCGGTGGAGGTCCAACTCCAATGCCCCCTCCGATCAATTGTTTAAAGAGTCCGCAGCACTCCCCAGAGCACCACAACCTCTTCAAACAGCTGATCAATAGGGGTCCCAGGTGTCGGACCCCCCCGCCTACTGATCAAATATTGTTTGACCTATCCTAAGGATATGCCATCAGTATCAAAATGTTGGACAACCCCTTTAAACGGGTTGTCAAGGATTCAAAAAAAATATATACTACTACTTTCTTCCAAAAACAGCGCCACACCTGTCTGCAGGTTGTATGTGGTATTGCAGTCCAGGTGTGGAAAGCAGCCGTGATTTTAGAATCCAGTGCAACCCCTATAACGCTTGATATTATGAACCGAGCACTTCTTTATTAGAGTAGCAATAGAAGATTTCTCGCGCAAACTAATCTGATGACAATAATTAACATATCATTTAATAATGAATGATAAATTTGTAGGAGGGGGGAATAAATAGTTCCAAAATGAATGCTGTGTATTGGAGACAAATGCGTATACATACACTACCTCATTTCCAGATGATTTCAGGGTGCGTCGTATTAGTTCAGTATATGAAGCATTAAATGTTTTGTTGTTTTTTTATGTTTTTTATTGGCTTTTACCTGTAGAGTTCTCTGAGGTAGGTGCTTATCCAGCATCCGATATTATGCAGCCTTTCTTTCTGTGTGTATACAGTGATGGCATGGGTACACATTTGGGGAGTTTCATACACTTTATAGTATTCTCTCGTGTGGATATGTGATATTTTTTAATAAGCTTGTTTACAGATTTCTATGTAAAAAAAAATTCAGTCTGAATTAACTGGTTAAAAAAGGACCGGCCCCGCACTCCCGACACGTCTGTCGTAGTAAATTCTTTGTTTTCCGCAATAAGACCAATTCTGGAGCAACTTTTCCTTAGGACTGTGGCATCCCTGTGTTATGCCTCCTGGAAATCTGTGAATGAATCGTTACCGTCTTTTGTCAGTAGAGTGCGCCCCTACACGCACTTGTCACCCCCCCTATTGATAAAGGGGGACGGCAATACCCAGTTGTTAATGTGTTCCGGAATTTCCAAGAGGAATAACAGAGTCCTGAGTAAAATCTGCCACAGTTGTATTCCTCATGGGAAAAAAACCCAAACAACAAGTGTTTACTAAAACGAGATGCGTCGGGAGAGGGGGCAGATCCATCACTCACCTCATACTAACATTGCTGATTGAACCAATCAAACACTGGCAATATGTCATGTGACCTTAGCCTAAGGCCAATCACTGTTTACGCCGTTGCGATGCCAAGCTTAGCAAATATGTTGTTGAACTAATCGATTGTACGATCAGTTTGAGTAATTTTTTACGCACTGTTCACATTGGTGTAATGGGTTCCCTTCTTAAAGGGATCTTGCAGGATTTTAATACTGATGGCCCCTTAGGCCTTCAATATAAGAATTGGAGGAGGGGGGCCCTCAGTGGTCGGAGCTGTGCACTTACGGTGCCCAAGTTACTCTGAAACAGCCGATTGGCTGGAGTGCAGGGTGCAGGACCCCCACTTGACCTTGACGTATAATGGGTCCCATTGGGTTTTCTTTTTTTTTTTTTAGGCAATTTGTACAGCTTAGTCTACTTTCACACTCGCGTTTTGGCTTTCCGCTTGAGATCCGTTCAGGGATCTCACAGGCGGTCCAAAACGGATCAGTTTTGCCCTAATGCATTCTGAATGGATAAGGATCCATTCACTCTCCGTTCCGCTCTGGACGCCGACACCAAAACGCTGCCTGCAGCATTTTTCTGTCCTCCTAACGAAGCGGAGCCAAACGGATCCGTTCTGACATACAATGTAAGTCAACGGATCCATTTTCTCTGGCACAATGGAAAACGGATCCGTCATTCATTGACTTTCAATGGTGTTCAAGTCTGATCCGTCATGGCTATAGAAGACATAATACTACCGGATCCGTTCATGACGGATGCATGCGGTTGTAGTATTGTAACAGATCCATTTTTACAGATCCATGACGGATCTGCAAAAAAACGCTAATGTGAAAGTAGCCTCAGTGTGGTATTCTTGCTACCAGAAACCAATGCAGACATGACGGAACGTAAAGCAATGGCAGTGTGAACGGGGTATTGGCCTGCAGCTATAATTACCTCCGTCTTGTTCGTCTCGACGTCACTGATTTATTGACAATCCATAATCCATGGGCACAAAATGACTTAAGGCTAAACCGTCTTATAAAGGAAGTAATCTATGTTAATTATTAGAAACGTGCTGAATATTATAGAGCCGCCATACAGGTGCATTATGGCTAACATTCAGGGATAAAGGTACATGTTATGCTTATGGTGTGAAGTGTGTAGAAATTGTCATTGCTGTAATTCTAACGTCACTAAAATACTTGCTTAATATAACCGTAGCTGAGCCATGACACTGGATCTGGTTACATATGTACCAGCGGCATGTGTAGTGTAAGGCTACGCTCATATCTGCGGTAAAGGTAATCCAGTAATCTGTTCCGGAAGATGAACCAACTAGCGGAGTTACAGTATCCGGCATAGTCTGACACCGCCATGCACTGCCAGATTCCCATTGACTATAATGGGATCTGACGGGTTTATACCAGAATGGTGCTAAATTCCACTATAGTCAATGGAGATCTGGCGGTGTGCGGCAGTATCTGGCTTTGCCGGGTGCTGTAACTCCGGTAGTCGGCTCCTCTGCTGGAACAGACTACCGGATTACCGTTAACGCAGATGTGAACCTAGCCTTTATTTATTGATTTGGTCTATTTGACTATTATGTGAGGGCCCTTTTTTCCTGGGTTTATTCCTAAAAAGGCATGTTGGGTGGTCGTATCTTTTATGCGGCACTAAAATTCATTGTTAGCAGAACATGGCCCCAGTGAACAGAGGACGTACTGCCAACAATTGAAAACTCCATGAGGACGAGAGATTGTATTCAAAGGAATCTGTCAGCAGTTTTGACCATGCTAAACTGCTGACAGTTCTAGGTGGGGGCTGTGGAGAGCAGGACAAACATACCAATAGTTTTTGTGGAGCAGTGTGAGTATGACATTTTATTCTGCCAGGTTATACTCCTGAAAGTGCTCAAGGGGCAGGGCTTCATTGTGAAGTGCTCTCTGCACTGAGCTGCTGCACAGCCCCTCCCCCTGCTCTGAGTGACAGCTGTAGTGGTCTCCTGGTTGGATGATACAGCTGTCACTCTGTGGGGAAGGGCTGTGAAACGGCTATATGCAGAGAACACTTCACAGTGAAGCTCCGCCTCCTGGTTTCCTGCAAGAGCAGAACCTACCAGAATAAAACTTCATATTCACACTAGTCTTGATAATGAAAGTCAAATAAAAAGTATTGTACTGCTCTCCCCATCCTCTACAAAATGCTGTTAGCAGTTTAGCATGGTGACAACTGCTGACAGATTCCCTTTTAACAATCTATTGTACTCATGATGATTGCTGCATGTATACTGCACTTAACAAGCGATGATCAACATGCTGTATTATCGATCAGTACAGTAATCTGACAGTGTCAAAGGACCTTAAAGGTGATAGATCGTTGCCAGGAGATACCCCACTGACAACATCCAGTTGGCTATAACCAGGGTTCCTCTTAAATACTAAGCCCTATATATTCCCATTTATATGTTGTATGTGGTTTTAATCAATTATTCTGTCTTTTTTGGTAATCGAATGGACATTTTAAGACTTAACGCCATATCATTTTATTACTTCTGTGAGGAAAATAAAGTTTCAGTATTTTAAGATCACTCCAGATTTGCAGGTATCTTTCACTGTACTTTGGATGCACAGATAAATGCAATAAAGATTGTATGAAGCATGGATTTCGCTTATTTATTTATGTCAGTTGCTAATTTTTTAGGTTTGTTTTCTGCATCCCTAGGGGTGGTTTCACATTGTCGTTTTTCTATATATATATATATATATATATATATACAATTTAAACGCTCCTTTTTGGTTTTTCTTTTTTAGTGTACCTGAGTTTTCAAAAAAGTTTGAATAAGGCTTGTGCTTCTTTGTACAAACAGTGAAGGAACAGTTATGTTTGGGCTTCCCTAATGCTTTTTTTTGCCATATTCCCTGTTTCAGCTGCACAGATAGATGCATTTCACTCAGAAGCATGGGGAGTCTTCCTTCTGCCAGCACTATACTGCTGTGACATCCTTTCCCTTACTTCCCACTGTGTTTGTTTTCAGCTCTGGAGCTCAAAGGACAGATAAGGATAAATCACACTTGCAGACAAACAGGAGGCTCCAATAATCTTCAAAAGCAGTGTAGAAGCAGTTCTTTTTACCGGTTCAGGATCTCGGCTAGCTCTAACACGTCCCCACTTCCTCTCAGCCGTCATCTGTGTCTCTGCTACCAGGGATGGATCTTGCCTGACAAGCAGTGGACGTGAGACCCCTAGTGGCCGTGACTGTACAGCTTTTTTCAGGTGGATGCAGGCAGATTTTTTTAATTGATTTTAGAAATTTTCTATTTTCACCATTCTCTATTAAATTACATGAAATTGTGTAAAAGTACAGGGACTCTTTCAAAAGAAAGCAGTGGTCAGAAGTTAGAAATTGGCCACTATACACAATAACCTGGATTCCTATGCCTGCCCAAATGAATGTGAAGGGTTGGGCACATTGAATTTCGGTGCTTGGTCATTTTGTTCACCCAGTAGATAGCTAGTCGTGTCTGACTGCAGTTTTTCCCCTCTCCCCAGCCAATTGTTTGTTTATGGGAGAGACAGGAGAAATAGCGGTCAGTCAGCAGCCATTAAAGGTGTTTTGGCACGATTAGAACTCTGCATTGTGTCATTTCTCTGTTATTCCTCCTGGAAATCTCAATAAATTGACATATGGGCAAGACGTATGAATATTGAGTTTAAAACATGCCCCTTTAAGAAAGTTCTTTGCGCAATTGCAAACTGTGGGGAAAAGAACAACTCCCAACAGATGGGGCCCTGGGAGGGAGGATACGGACTAGCCTGGGTACACAATTTATTATATGGAGGTAGGCTCTCAGCCAACCTGCAATGTGCCACTCATATGGGGGGGGGGGGGGGTGTCCCACTCCTGCCTAAGGGGCCCAATGGGGGATTAATCTGTTCCCCTGTCGCAGATGCCAACAGGACCCCTTAAGGCAGGAAAGCAGTCCCGTTTATTAGCCACTGGCCCATGAGGAGCATAGTGAAAAAAAAAAATATATATTTTAATATATAATCCAATTATTAGTCGCTAACACTATTACACAGTAACAAATGGTGCGTGGCTCTGGAGCTGCAATGGTAAAAGAAACTCGCCAACGTAATTCACAGAGGCCTAAACCAAGAATAAAATTGGAATAACTGCATCCAGGGGGTCTCAATATCCAGTCCTTCTCTCTCCTCTCCTGAACAATCTTCCAAGCTGATTTATAACCCAATGAAAGTTCATAAATCAGCTCTAGAAGATCGTTCAGGAGAGGAGCTGGCGAAAAAACTGTCAGACTGATAGATTTTTTTCACAGAAGAGCTTTCTGGAGCTGCTCTGTATTGTGAAACAGAAGCTGCAGAAACCAAACAAAGCAAGAACCCTAATACCCCACAATTTTTTTTCCCCAAAATACATCTAAATCAATAAAAAAAATATATTACTTCAAACTTGTCCGTAGAAATAAGAAAGCTGTGCCTTTCTGAACTATCGTGGCACAGACTATAAACCTATCCCAACAGAGGGCCACACAGAACGGATAGTGGCGCCATACAGTATGCAGCTGCTTTGCCGCAGGTTGTGCATCCCTGGTGTAATCCTTGAAAAGACTGCTTACAAATTTTACAAGTTCTAATAGCGTTATGTTTTAACAAATCTCTCCTGTTCTGAAAAGGAAAAGTCGCCATTGTTTATAGCCATTCAGTCAACTGTCCTCGTCATGTAGGTGCTCAGACAAAGCATTGAAATCCAATGAACTTTCCACAGCGATAATTAACGTCGCCATGCTGCATTCAGCCACATCAGCTTGTATAATGCTGCATTTGGCGGCTCTCCAGCAATCTAATTACATTGGAATCACCATTGCATTATGCAACTGTTTTTGGACCCAGCAGGACGTTTGTTTGGCTCTGTAATTGGTTCTCATTTTGTGGAACATCTGTTCTGATTTGGAAATGCTATAGAGGGCAGCACAGTCCTGTCGTCGGGAACGCTCTTACAATGAATTTTTCATCTGCCAATTAAACGGGGCCGAAGAGCTGGAAATAAAAGTCCGAATCTGCAGCTGCAAAGCAATTTGTCAATATTCCTTACTCACAACTAAGTAGAGATTTCATATAGTTAATTACGTTTTTATTTTCACCTCACTTAGCCGCCTCACGGGTAGGGGGTCACCGGGTGGACGAGTGGGGTTTAAGAAATGGCCGTTGTAGCATTTTATGCTTTTTTTTTTTTTTAGACTAGGATATATCATTCAGTTATTTAAAGGGGTTGGCTAGGCTTTTAATATTGATGACCTATCCTAAATTAGCCCCATCCTGACCTCCGCTGTACATCTACTGTAAATATTAAAAAAAATAAAAAATTCAAATCATCCTTTCCCTTGAATAAGAAAAAAATAAAAATAAAAGCACAGTAACTACTCACCTTGTCCCGTTCCTGAAGCTCACAGTCCTCTCTCCCCTGCAGACACAGATCGCTCTGCAGCACGGGGTGGGCTGCAGGCTCCTCCTACAAAGGCCAGCAGCGCGATCTGTGCCTGCAGGCTGATTAGTGGAGTAGGGAGAAGTCTTCCTGCTTCATTCAGTGAGGGAGAGATGGAGTGCGAGGACCTGAGTGACAGGACCGCAGCTTCCAGTGCTCCAGCAATGAGCGCTTCTATCTGTATTGATGGAAGAGCTCATTGCTTCTGGGCTCTGGCACCCCCTGAGAGCTGGCACCTGGGGCGGACCGCCCACCCCTCCACCTTAGCACCCCACTGGCTCCCATACAGTTCCATATGGGGATCAGAAAATGGCGATAAAAAAAATAAAAATCAATACATAGAACGCTGTCAACTAGCGCTACACCGCATGGGATTCGCAGCGGTGTATTAGCAGTCCCGCAACCTGCCAATAAAGTAATGTACAGACTAGCTGTACAAGACGCAGAAAAACTAGAAACAATAATGTTACACCGCGCTTGTTTGGCACCACTTCTACCATAGCGCGCGGTGTAACATTATTGTTTCTAAAAAAAATAAAAAGTTAACTTTTTAGTTTTTATTGTGTTTTGATACCGAATTCTTTTTTATTTTTACATGTGGTATTGCTGTAATTATACTGACCCGGAGAATGAAGGGCACAGGTCACTTTAACAACATGGGGAATGCCATTTACAAAACTCCATAAAACTGTGGCAGAATTGCATTTTTTTTTTCCAATTCCACCCCATTTTTCCATTCCATTCACCACGACGGCCACAATGAGAGATGACCCTTGACCTCTGTAGGGGCAGGAATACACAGAGAGAGTTTAAATTTCCCCCACCCCTCCTCCCCCTCAGTGTTTTTCCTGCCCCTACGGGGTGAGGACGCAGAGAGAGTCCTCCCGGGGAGGAGGTGAAGATTTGCATGAAGTTACATTCATCCCCTGCTACCGTCCCGCGGCATGGGCAGCAGTGGGCAACGTGGACACTCGCCCCGGTTTAGTACTGGGACCTGTGCTCCTCGTTTCACATCTCTCTTCCACTGTGAGTCAGAAGCAGACCGTTGATGCTGGATCCATGTGGAGCGCGCAAGAGCTGGTAAGCGCGGCGTCCCTTTGATCTTGCGGGGGGAGGCGGAACCTGGGCACATCGCTATGACTCGCCAAAATGACGTCAGATGCCAGGAAGTGTTTAAAAGGGGCGCTCATGCAGCATGGAGCTGTGCATCACCGCCACTATGTCCACTCCTGAGACTCCAGCATCCCGTCAGGAGGGTTCTGACTCCTCTCCGGCTGCTCCTACTGTAGCAAGAGAGACCAAATCTAAGTAGAAATCCCTGTGCCAGGAGACTTCCTGATAACTATAAAAAGGAGTTGTGCAAACAATGCCTTTCTGACGTCTTAAAAGAGGAGCAACCATCTATCCTGTCCGAAATGAAATCGTTTATTCAGGATGAGATTAAATCTTCCCTAGCATCTCTAACTACTCCTAGTACGCCTATCCTGCCTGCCAAAAAAACTAGATTATCCATTCAATCCTCCTCTGAGGCTGAGGACATTGATGAGGATACATCTACCTCTAGACGAGTTCTCGAGGAAGAACTTTTCTCAGAGGGTGAAATTGTAGAGTATGATAAAAAAAATACTTTTTTTCCTTGGATGAAATAAAAGATTTACTGAAAGCAGTTAGATCTACCATGGGCATAGAGTATATTCCCAAACCTTGTACGGTACAGGACGAGATGTTCGTGGGTTTACGTACTAAAAGAACCAAAGTATTCCCCATTAATGAAAATATCAAAGAGATATTGGATGAATGGATTCATCATGAAAATAGACTAGGGGTGTCCAAAGAATTTAGGAACAGACTACGATTTGATCAGGCTGAATGTAAGATCTTTGATGAGATACCTAAAATTGATATTCAGGTGGCAAAGGTAGTCAAAAAGACAGCCTTACCATTTGAAGATGTATCACAACTTAGCAATCCAATGGAGCGCAAAGCAGATTCTTTATTAAGGAAGGCTTGGGAGGCATCTATATTTGGTGTAAAAACCAACATTGCAGCTACATCCGTGGCAAGGGCCATGTACTTCTGGTTGTCAGAGTTAGAGGATCACCTAAAGAACAAAACTCCCAGAGAAGATATAAGTTCCTTACCATTGTTAAAATCAGCAACTGCTTTTTTTGTCAGATCCCTCGGCAGAATCGGTACGCTTTGCCACGAGAGATGCAGCCCTTTCCAATGCAGCTAGAAGAGCTTTATGGATGAAAGCATGGTCAGGGGATAAAACTTCCAAGTCGAAACTATGCTCTATCGCCTTCTCAGGGGAGTTTGTTTTTTTTGGTCCAGTGTTAGATAAAATACTGGAGAAAGTGGCTGATAAAAGGAAGGGTTTCCGGAGGAAAAAGAAACAAAGAAAAGGCCCTTTAGTCAGTTCCCTTTACAATCCAGGCCCTACAGAGGTAAAGGTAAAACGGGTCGCTGGAGCTACCCAAAAGGTGGAAGGGGTAGAGGATTCATTCTTAATCCCTAAAGCAAACAGAACAATAAACAATGACGCCAAAGTGGGAGGCAGGTTTAAGTGTTTTCTAACCCAGTGGAATCAGGTTACGTCAAATACGTGGGCATTTAACAACATAGTTTAGAATCGAATTCTCCGTTACCACCCAAAACAGAAGTATAAGGGAAAAAATTGGCAAGGTACTCAGGACCTACTCAGATCAGGAGTAGTCCTAAAGGTGCCAGACTCCGAAAAGGGAAAGATATTCTACTCAGGCCTCTTTCTAGTAAACAAAAAAACAGACAACACATTCCGCACAATAATAAACCTAAAACCTTTAAATAGATCCATAGTATACAGAAGATTCAAGATGGAGTCAATCGCATCAATGATTCCGCTGATTTCAAAGGGGGCCTTTATGACATCAGTAGATCTAAAAGACTCCTACTATCGCATACCGATTGATCAGGCCTCCCAGAGATATCTAAGATTTGCAATAAGAGATCCTGGACTTCCAGTACATAGCCCTCCCCTTTGGTATCTCATCAGCTCCCAGAACATTTACCAAACTAGTGGTGGAAATGATTGCCTTTCTGCGCAGGGAGGCAACCAATATCATCCCTTACCTAGACAATTTCCTAATAATTGGCAATTCAAAAGAAGAAACCTCCAGGACTACAGAAGAAGTTATAAGTACTAGAGATGAGCGAACTTCTGTTTTAAGTTCGGCGTCTAAAGTTCGGGGGCGGGTTACCGGAGAATCCCGATCTGGAACCGGATATGGATTCCGACTTCCGTTGTGGTCCGTGGTAGCGGAATCAATAATGGCCGATTATTGATTCCGCTACCACGGACCACAACGGAAGTCGGAATCCATATCCGGTTCCAGATCGGGATTCTCCGCTAACCCGCCCCCGAACTTTAGACGCCGAACTTAAAACAGAAGTTCGCTCATCTCTAATAAGTACCCTTTCAGGTTTAGGATGGGTGATAATTCGGGAAAAAAATCAATACTCACCCCATCTACAAAAATAAGGTTCCTGGGCGTAGAGTTAGATTCTGTATCCCAAACAACCGATCTACCCCAGGACATAGTAAGATCTCTCAGAAACAAAATAGGTCGCTTTCAAAAATCTCACAGGTGTTCCATTCGGGGGGAAATGAGCCTGTAAGGGAACTTAACCGCATGTATAAACTCGGTTCCATGGAGTCAGGCCCATACAAGAATCATGCAATCATGGATCTTGAAAAAATGGGACAGGAAGCAGACATCCCTAGACAGGACGATACAGGTACCATCAACAGTCAAAATAGATCTAGACTGGTGGAATGAAGAGAAAAAGCTGCTCCGGGGCATAAAATGGCTCAGAATCCCAGAGGCTCAGGTCATAACAGATGCCAGCACTTCAGGCTGGGGTGCAAAGATAGGCAACCAGTTTTTCCAGGGAGACTGGCCAAACAACCTAAGAGAAAGATCCTGAAATTTCAGAGAACTGAATGCAGTCCTTATGACACTCACAGAAGCAGTAGACCTATTACAGAACAGGCATCTGAAGGTACTCTCGAACAACAACACTACAGTGGCGTACCTGAAACACCAAGGGGGCACGAGGTCTGACACCCTTTCCGCTGATTCCTCACTTACTACAGAAGTTACAGAAAGAAACAACAACAATGATCTTGGTAGCTCCCCACTGGCCAAAAAGAATCTGGTTCTCAATCCTGAGACCTCTATTAAACATCTGCTTTTTTTGATAGCCATCACTTCTGCTAGACATCTAAGTGAGATCCAAGCGCTCTCCTGTAAAGAACCATATCTTAGAATTTTTGAGGATCGAATTGTGCTAAGACTAGTGTGTTCTCCCCAAGGTGGTTTCAAATTTTCATTGTGAACAAGAGATAGTATTACCATCTGTCAACAGCTATACAGGAGAGGAGATAGAAGAGAAGATGCAACTCCTAAATGTTAGAAACACCATAATACTGTATCTAGATGCAATAAAAAATTTCAGGAAAGATGACAACCTCCTAATCCAGTTTGGTGGCTGAAATAAGGGGAAAAAACTTTCCAAAGCTTCGATAGCTAGGTGGATCAGATCCACTATAGAATGTAGCTACTCTCTTCAGAACAAACCTTGTCTGGAAGGTATAAAAGTCAACTCTACCAGGGCTACTACCTCTTCTTGGGCAGAAAGAGCTGGGGTGTCACTAGACCAAATTTGCAAAGCAGCTACCTGGTCAAGTCTCAACACCTTTGTAAAACATTATCGCCTTAATCTTACCGCCTCCGCAGATTTAGCTTTTGGCCAAAAGATTCTGCAGGCGGCTTCCCATACTATTTAAAGTATCTGTTAGTTCTCATTGTGGCCGTCATGGTCGATGGAATGGAAAACCGTAATTAGTCTTACCGGTAATTCCGTTTCCTTGAATCCACCATGACGGCCCATATATTGCCTTCCCTAAAAAAAAAAGATTAAAAAAAAAAAGTGTGTGTGTGTCTATATATATATATATATATACACACTTGCCTAAAGAATTATTAGGAACACCATACTAATACGGTGTTGGACCCCCTTTTTCCTTCAGAACTGCCTTAATTCTACGTGGCATTGATTCAACAAGGTGCTGATAGCATTCTTTAGAAATGGTGGCCCATATTGATAGGATAGCATCTTGCAGTTGATGGAGATTTGAGGGATGCACATCCAGGGCACGAAGCTCCTGTTCCACCACATCCCAAAGATGCTTTATTGGGTTGAGATCTGGCGACTGTGGGGGGCCATTTTAGTACAGTGAACTCATTGTCATGTTCAAGAAACCAATTTGAAATGATTCGAGCTTTGTGACATGGTGCATTATCCTGCTGGAAGTCGCCATTAAAGGATGGGTACATGGTGGTCATGAAGGGATGGACATGGTCAGAAACAATGCTCAGGTAGCCCGTGGCATTTAAACAATGGCCAATTGGCACTAAGGGGCCTAAAGTGTGCCCAGAAAACATCCCCCACACCATTACACCACCACCAGCAGCCTGCACAGTGGTAACAAGGCATGATGGATACATGCTCTCCTTCTGTTTACGCCAAATTCGGAGTCTACCATTTGAATGTCTCAACAGAAATCGAGACCCATCAGACCAGGCAACATTTTTCCAGTCTTCAACAGTCCAATTTTGGTGAGCTCGTGCAAATTGTAGCCTCTTTTTCCTATTTGTAGTGGAGATGAGTGGTACCCGGTGGGGTCTTCTGCTGTTGTAGCCCATCCGCCTCAAGGTTGTGCATATTGTGGCTTCACAAATGCTTTGCTGCATACCTCGGTTGTAACGAGTGGTTATTTCAGTCAACGTTGCTCTTCTATCAGCTTGAATCAGTCGGCCCATTCTCCTCTGACCTCTAGCATCAACAAGGCATTTTCGCCCACAGGACTGCCGCATACTGGATGTTTTTCCGTTTTCACACCATTCTTTGTAAACCCTAGAAATGGTTGTGCGTGAAAATCCCAGTAACTGAGCAGATTGTGAAATACTCAGACCGGCCCGTCTGGCACCAACAACCATGCCACGCTCAAAATTGCTTAAATCACCTTTCTTTCCCATTCTGACATTCAGTTTGGAGTTCAGGAGATTGTCTTGACCAGGACCACAACCCTACATGCATTGAAGCAACTGCCATGTGATTGGTTGACTAGATAATCGCATTAATGAGAAATAGAACAGGTGTTCCTAATAATTCTTTAGGTGAGTGTATATATCAGTTACAGATATAGAAAAATTCATATATATATATATTATCCAATATTAGGCTACTTTCACACTAGCGTTCGGCTGTCCGCTTGTGAGTTCCGTTTGAAGGCTCTCACAAGCGGCCCCCGAACGCTTCCGTCCAGTCCCAATGCATTCTGAGTGGACGCGGATCCGCTCAGAATGCCTCAGTCTGGCGGCGTTCAGCCTCCGCTCCGCTCAGCAGGCGGACACCTGAACGCTGCTTGCAGCGTTCGGGTGTCCGCCTGGCCGTGCGGAGGCGAGCGGATCCGTCCAGACTTACAATGTAAGTCAATGGGGACGGATCCGTTTGAAGATGACACACTATGGCTCAATCTTCAAATGGATCCGTCCCCCATTGACTTTCAATGTAAAAATCTGGACGGATCCGTTCAGGCTAATTTCAGACGGATCCGCTCTGAACGCAAGTGTGAAAGTAGCCTTAGTCTCTATTTTGGAATGAAGTAATACTTAAAGGGGACACACATAATATTGCTCACCTACGGGGTAATTTGTAAAAGCACTGAGGGGGAGGAGTGGTGGGGGCAATTTAAACTCTCTGTGTATTCTTGCCCCTACAGAGGTCAAGGGTCATCTCTCATTGTGGCCGTCATGGTGGAGTCAAGGAAACAGAATTACTGTTAAGACTAATTACGTTTTTTTCCGCTTCCCACTACATTGTATGCAACAGTAAATGGTACCATTAAAAGCTACAACTTTCCATGCAAAAAACAAGCCCTCATATGGCTATGTGAACGGAAAAATAAAAAAGTTGTGGCTCCAGGAAGGCAGAGGCAAACAAAAGATCTCAAGGTACTGAAGTGGTTAAACGCATTCAGTAGAAAGAACAAGATGTCCCTTACAGGAAAATTATGTCTCAGTACAAATGTATCAGGATGGAGTCTTACCTAATCAAGTGGAAGAAAACTTAAATTTTTCATGAAAAATAATAAGACTTGTGTTGTTCGCCCACAGGTCACTGCTAATGTATCGCATACAGTGTCTAATTCTATTCCTATAAATGGACTTATCAATTTGATGTGTTCCCTGGTGAATGGAGAACATGTAGGTCATTCAGTAATGTTTATGGAAGTAAGTCATCGTGAAAGCTTTTTGCACTGTATTACATATGTGTCACATTGCACTGACAGCCGCTTCTGCCAGTCATTGTCTTAAAGTGGTATTCCCCTCACATAAATGTATGCTGTATTCATATTTATGTCATATCCACCTCTTGGAGTTACAGAAACAAGGGTAGGACCCATATTTACCATATTTATGGTAATGTATGGTATTTTCTGTGGATATGGTATAAATATCTGCAATGTGAATATCCATTTGACAGGTGAACTGTTAACCCTTCCCGACATCCGCTGTATATGTACATGAGCAGAACAGGCATCATAGCTGGCGGGTGACATTTAACCTATCACCTGATGGGTTGTTAACTGGGAGCTGTTTGGCAGCTGTTAAGTTCCTAGGGGACTAAAAATTAAGTATAAAAAAAAAAAGGAATGAGAAACTACGATGAGGTTTTTCTGATGCAGTTTATCATTCACCTTTATAGCTGAGTGGTTAAGGTTCTTGCCTCTAATGTAGAAGGTTGTGAGTTCAAATCCTGGCAGAAACTTTTCTGAAATAAAGGCTAAATTCGATTTAAATACACGATGCTCGAGTCAAAATGGTGTGCTCGATCATCACTAGCCCCCATCCTTCCCTAAATTACTTATAAAATTTTGGGGAAAAGGAGGAGAGATGATTAGAATTTTTAATTATTTTCTTTATATATATATATATATATATATTTTTTTTTTTAACTTTTTTTAAACGTAATTTTTTTAGCCCCCTGGGTACCTGAACATGCAAATGTTAGAACGCGTTTAAAACAATGAAATGGTTCTCTTCAAAATCAAAATGCCCAAAACCCCTATTTCGGGGGTGGGGGGGGGGGGGTCACCGCCTTTAAAAAAAATATCTAACTGATAAGAATATGGTTTAAATGAGTGTTTGAGGTCATGAGATCAGAGATAAGGCTTTACATGAGCTGTCAGATGAATGCTCACAGGATGAACAGTCTGCAAATAAACTGATTTTTAGCTGCATATGTCACAAAAACTGCTGAAAATTTTGACTAAATACCAGTTGTCAAAAATTTATTTTTATCCCAAAATTAGTAAAATACCATGCCATAGAGCCAGGGGTCACAGCATCCCTCCTGTTGCTCCTACTTGCAACCCCAGAGAGGCCTTGCAGTTGCATCCTCTCTGCCTTCATTCCTTCATTGCCCCCTTCCTAGTGGGGTGCCTACATTTTTTTCTAAAGAGAGGCAACAAAACCCCACCGCGCACTATGGAAGATATTCAAGAGAGTCTCCCTTTTGTGTACAGTGGTAGTGACTGCATCTTCTCCTGCTCAGACTCCTCCTTGTCCTTCTATCCATTGTGAGACATCCATAACGGAATGTGCGGCCATGAGAAGACTATTGTCAACCAGCAATTAGCTTGTGTGCAAGCTGAACCCTAACCTGGCCAAGTTGCTGGCAGTGCAGTTGCTGCCGTACCACCTAGTGTTGATCGCAAATATTCTAATAGTGAATTTTTATCGCGAATATCGGCACTTCAAGAATTCGCGAAGATGTAGAATATAGTGCAATATATTCGAATATTCTAGATTCTTTTCATCAGTAACCTCCCTTCTTGCTTGTGGGCCAATGAGAAGGCTGCAACATCTTTGTCAGAGCTAAGCAACATCCCTAGCAACCAATAGGAAAGTTGCCTATCCCTTTACTATATAAGAAAATCCCCAGCAGCTATTTTCTGCAGTTTTTTTGCAGTTCTGAGAGAGAGCAGTGACATTGCTGTGCTCTGTGCTTTCATCTGGATCCTATTCCTTATCCAATTACATTAGATAGTTAGTTAACTCTTATTTATATATACAGGTCCTTCTAAAAAAATTAGCATATTGTGATAAAGTTCATTATTTTCTGTAATGTACTGATAAAGATTAGACTTTCATATATTTTAGATTCATTACACACCAACTGAAGTAGTTCAAGCCTTTTATTGTTTTAATATTGATGATTTTGGCATACAGCTCATGAAAACCCCAAATTCCTATCTCAAAAAATTAGCATATCATGAAAAGGTTCTCTAAACGAGTTATTAACCTAATCATCTGAATCAACTAATTAACTCTAAACACCTGCAAAAGATTCCTGAGGCTTTTAGAAACTCCCAGCCTGGTTCATTACTCAAAACCGCAATCATGGGTAAGACTGCCGACCTGACTGCTGTCCAGAAGGCCATCATTGACACCCTCAAGCAAGAAGGTAAGACACAGAAAGAAATTTCTGAACGAATAGGCTGTTCCCAGAGTGCTGTATCAAGGCACCTCAGTGGGAAGTCTGTGGGAAGGAAAAAGTGTGGCAGAAAACGCTGCACAACGAGAAGAGGTGACCGGACCCTGAGGAAGATTGTGGAGAAGGACCGATTCCAGACCTTGGGGGACCTGCGGAAGCAGTGGACTGAGTCTGGAGTAGAAACATCCAGAGCCACCGTGTAAAGGCGTGTGCAGGAAATGGGCTACAGGTGCCGCATTCCCCAGGTCAAGCCACTTTTGAACCAGAAACAGAGGCAGAAGCGCCTGACCTGGGCTACAGAGAAGCAGCATTGAACTGTTGCTCAGTGGTCCAAAGTACAAGTAAATTTTGCATGTCATTCGGAAATCAAGGTGCCAGAGTCTGAAGGAAGACTGGGGAGAGGGAAATGCCAAAATGCCTGAAGTCCAGTGTCAAGTACCCACAGTCAGTGATGGTCTGGGGTGCCATGTCAGCTGCTGGTGTTGGTCCACTGTGTTTTATCAAGGGCAGGGTCAATGCAGCTAGCTATCAGGAGATTTTGGAGCACTTCATGCTTCCATCTGCTGAAAAGCTTTATGGAGATGAAGATGTCATTTTTCAGCACGACCTGGCACCTGCTCACAGTGCCAAAACCACTGGTAAATGGTTTACTGACCATGGTATTACTGTGCTCAATTGGCCTGCCAACTCTCCTGACCTGAACCCCATAGAGAATCTGTGGGATATTGGGAAGAGAAAGTTGAGAGACGCAAGACCAAACACTCTGGATGAGCTTAAGGCCGCTATCGAAGCATCCTGGGCCTCCATAACACCTCAGCAGTGCCACAGGCTGATTGCCTCCATGCCACGCCGCATTGAAGCAGTCATTTCTGCAAAAGGATTCCCGACCAAGTATTGAGTGCATAACTGAACATAATTATTTGAAAGGTGACTTTTTTTGTATTAAAAACACTTTTCTTTTATTGGTTAGATGAAATATGCTAATTTTTTTAGATAGGAAATTTGGGTTTTCATGAGCTGTATGCCAAAATCATCAATATTAAAACAATAAAAGGCTTGAAC
The DNA here is from genome assembly GCF_014858855.1 of Bufo gargarizans. Lineage (NCBI taxonomy): Eukaryota > Metazoa > Chordata > Amphibia > Anura > Bufonidae > Bufo > Bufo gargarizans. Next base: position 595,061,469 of record NC_058082.1, on the reverse strand, counting down.
TACTTCAGTTGGTGTGTAATGAATCTAAAATATATGAAAGTCTAATGTTTATCAGTACATTACAGAAAATAATGAACTTTATCACAATATGCTAATTTTTTGAGAAGGACCTGTATATATATATATATATATATATATATAAATAATACAGATAGTTAGTGGGAGATGGTCAGTGTAGGTTAGATAGTAATATAGTGTAGCTGATAGGTTCCAGTGCAGGGTATTAGGTAGTGTGATAGGAATTACTGTTTCTCTGCTGTCCATACATACATGCTACAGACATAGTGCTGTGATGTCACAACAATACTTAGTGCACCAATCAGTAATATCTATTCAGACCTGATGAAATGTGAAGTTGGAGGTATTGCGCAAACAATATGCGCATCATTAGTGCCGATTTGCGCAATCGCGAAAATAATGACTGGAGATCATGAATTCTAGAATTCGCGACTTTATTGTGAATATTATGTGAAAAATTAGCGAAATATCACAAAATATCGCAAAAACGAATATTGCCTATGCCGCTCATCGCTAGTACCACCTAGTTGTACAAACTACAAATTGGCATGGTATTAAAAAGCAGGAAGTGCTCAACCCCATATGCAGTGGTGCATCTATACCGGGGGGGGGGGGGGGGGGCAGATCCTGCACTTTTGGTACGCTGCTAATGGCAATCCTCAGAAAAAATGCATACAATGGAGGATGCCTGCAGCGGACCACAAGTACCACAATGGGCATCCTACACAGGATAGCAAATGTGTGGATGTGATAAACAGTATATATGATATAACAAAAACAAAGACAGGTGCACTCTGCGGTCTTACTAAGCCCTCAAACATGTCTGAGCCCGAGCACCACGCCAAGGTATCTCAAGTAGCTCGGGACCTAACGCTAAACCTACCTGGGCCGTATGGGCAATACCAGGAGCCAGTGGGCGAATTACAGGAGCGCAAGGTCCGACTCAAAGCAATCTCCCAGTAACCTCCAGCATGTGACCATGCATACAATGGGAGGAGGCAGAGAGCTCTGAGCCCCACCCAAGACTGGCTGATATAGCCCGGGCCTCACATGTGCACCAGAATGCTGCCTGTGGATGGAAATAAAGGCACATTCAGACTAGGAGTTTCTACACCTCCAAAAAATTCAGAATACAACAGCTTTTGCGTTAGGTCCCGAGCTACTTGAGAAACCTTGGCACGGTGCTCGGGCTCAGACATGTCCTCACATAGGACATGTTGGCTAATCTCTAAATTTTAACACCAGTTTGAGGGCTTAGTAAGACCGCAGAGTGCACCTGTCTTTGTTTTTGTTAAATTATATACAGTACAGACCAAAAGTTTGGACACACCTTCTCATTCAAAGAGTTTTCTTTATTTTCATGACTATGAAAATTGTAGATTCACACTGAAGGCATCAAAACTATGAATTAACACATGTGGAATTATATACGGGCCACGGGTGCACACAACGGTCGTGTGCAGGAGGCCTTACACATGTGGAATTATATACATAACAAAAAAGTGTGAAACAACTGAAAATATGTCATATTCTAGGTTCTTCAAAGTAGCCACCTTTTGCTTTGATTACTGCTTTGCACACTCTTGGCATTTTCTTGATGAGCTTCAAAAGGTAGTCACCTGAAATGGTCTTCCAACAGTCTTGACCAACAGTCTTGAAGTAGTTCCCAGAGATGCTTAGCACTTGTTGACCCTTTTGCCTTCACTCTGCGGTCCAACTCACCCCAAACCATCTTGATTGGGTTCAGGTCCGGTGACTGTGGAGGCCAGGTCATCTGGCGCAGCACCCCATCACTCTCCTTCATGGTCAAATAGCCCTTACACAGCCTGGAGGTGTGTTTGGGGTCATTGTCCTGTTGAAAAATAAATGATGGTCCAACTAAACGCAAACCGGATGGAATAGCATGCCGCTGCAAGATGCTGTGGTAGCCATGCTGGTTCAGTATGCCTTCAATTTTGAATAAATCCCCAACAGTGTCACCAGCAAAGCACCCCCACACCATCACACCTCCTCCTCCATACTTCACGGTGGGAACCAGGCATGTAGAGTCCATCCGTTCACCTTTTCTGCGTCGCACAAAGACACTATGGTTGGAACCAAAGATCTCAAATTTGGACTCATCAGACCAAAACACAGATTTCCACTGGTCTAATGTCCATTTCTTGTGTTCTTTAGCCCAAACAAGTCTCTTCTGCTTGTTGCCTGTCCTTAGCAGTGGTTTCCTAGAAGATATTCTACCATTTGCTATCCTGTGTAGGATGTCCATTGTGGTACTTGTGGTCCTGGCTGCAGGCATCCTCCATTGTATGCATTTTTGCTGGGGATTGCCATTAGCAGCGGACCACAAGTGCAGGATCTGCCCCCCCCCCCCCCCCGGTATAGATGCACCACTGCATATGGGGTTGAGCACTTCCTGCTTTTTAATACCACGCCAATTTGTAATTTATATTTTGAATTTTTGGGAGGTGTAGAAACTCCTAGTCTGAATGTGCCTTTATTTCCATCTACAGGCAGCATTCTGGTGCACATGTGAGGCCCGGGCTATATCAGCCAGTCTTGGGTGGGGCTCAGAGCTCTCTGCCTCCTCCCATTGTATGCATGGTCACGTGCTGGAGGTTACTGGGAGATTGCTTTGAGTCGGACCTTGAGCTCCTGTAATTCGCCCACTGGCTCCTGGTATTGCCCATACGGCCCAGGTAGGTTTAGCGTTAGGTCCCGAGCTACTTGAGAAACCTTGGCGCGGTGCTCGGGCTCAGACATGTCCTCACGTAGGACATGTTGGCTAATCTCTCAATTTTAACACCAGTTTGAGGGCTTAGTAAGACCGCAGAGTGCACCTGTCTTTGTTTTTGTTATATTATACCACCTAGTTGTAGTAAATGTGGCACAGGTCAGCACCTTCACAAAAATGTAATTCTTATGTAAATGAATCAATGCCATTTCAATGGTCCTCTCTCTCTCTCTCAAGTTTCTACGGGTTAACATTACATTGGATATAGCCTTATTATTTAAAGCCAACTTTGAGGGTCTCTCCAAAAATATTGCTACCCTCATTCAGTCCTGGGGCATCCTGGTTTGGGTCCAACATGTTAATAAAAACTATCTTCTTGTGTTATCTCCATCTACTAACCTACCCAAACCTGATATCTCCATCTCAGTGGGTGGCACTACCATCACCCCTAGGCAGAAGTCCCCCTATATTCAGTCTCTCGTCCGCTCATGTTGCCTGCACCTCAAAAACATCTCTAGAATCCGCCCCTTTCTCACTATGGAAACAATAAAAACTCTCATTGTCGCCCTGATCCATTCCCGCCTCGATTACTGTAACTCACAATTAATTGGCCTCCCCCTCATTCAACTCTCTGCGATCTATCCTTAATGCATCAGCCAGGGTCACCTATCTGTCTAACTGCTACTCCGATGCTTCCGCCCTGTGCCAGTCATTGCACTGGTTGCCCGTACACTATAGAATCCAATTTAAACTGCTTGTCTTCAACCACAAAGCTCTTCACAGTGCTGCACCCCCTACATCCCTTTCCTCATCTCTGTCTACCACCCTACCCGTGCTCTCCCTTCAGCCAATGACTTACGACTGACATCCACCATAATCCAAGCCATCTCCCATCTCCAAGACTTCTCCTGAGCTGCACCAGTTCTATGGAACGCCCTACCCCAAGAAATTAGGTTAAATCGGAATATACGCAGTTTTAGGTGCTACCTAGAACACATATTTTTAGGGTGGCCTATTACATCCCCTGATCTAACTCCTATCCATATATTGACCATTTATCATCAGTTCCTGAACCTGATCCTCCACCAAACTCTCCACCATAGCCATGCACCCAGAAGCACTTCATATATCAGCTGGTGACTGGCTCAAGCAGCTTTATCTTCCCAAGATGGCTGGGCCATTGCACAAAACAAGCACTTTTATCTTTCGTGTCACCCCTATCTCCTCATAGATTGTAAGCTCTTGCGAGCAGGACCCTCATTCCCCTTGTTCTAATTATTGACTTGTCTGTTGCTATGTTATTTATGACTTTGATTGTACATGAACTGCCTGATTGTAAAGCGCTGCGGAATATGTGGGCGCTATATGGTTAAAGATTAATATTATTATCATTCTCCCCAAATTATTGTACTTTATGCAATATCTCCCAATTCATATTCCAAACCATTTCTTCCAGAATCTGAGATCCATTCTGTCAACTTTTCTGTGGAAGAAAATGTCGGCCTAGATTATCTCACAGATATCTGATCCAACATACCAGAAGTGGTGGTGGTCTGGGCCTCCTAGATTTCAAATTTTACTACAAAACAATTCAGTGCATCAGCTGTCTCGAAAGAATTCGCCCTTCACAGGAAAAACTAGATATTCAGGTCAAAAACCAAATGTCCCAGGTCCCTGTGAAAGTGCTATTATTTATGGCGAGAGTTGACCCTTATGTCTCCTCAATCACTAACAATACCATCTAGGCATATTCTAAATGTTTGGCATGACCCCAAATTAATATCGCTCATGATCCCTAAACACTCAACTTTGCTAAAAATATGAGACGTCTTGTTTAACCCCTCTCAGTCCTTCAGAGACACATTACCAATCAGGGCGACGCAGCTGCAATTCCCAATTCTGGACCTTCTGTCTGGATCATCTTAATAAATTAGGTGCATCTCATTCCTGTGCACGTGGGAAATGCCAGTCTTGATAGATCTCCGAAATGTGTAATTTTACACAAAGCAAACACCCTAAAAGGAAAGCCCAATTTTTCCCAACTTCACAATACAACGTATGTTACATTAAATGGTGCCTGTACAAAGTACAATTTGTTTTGCAAAAAAAAATAAACAATCCCTCATATGGCTATATGTAGTAAACTTGGCCCTGTAAAATCAAGGAAGGGGAGGGGCTAGCAGAGGAAGCGGGAGAAGCAAGGGTGCACAGAGTGTCCTGCACCCCGCCCTTGGTGCACTTAAATGGTTTCATTTCTCCAGAATAAAGCTTCATTCACACATCAGTGTTTCACGGACGTGTGCTGTATGTGTTCTCCACGGACAGCACATGTTCCCATTCATTTTAATGTGTGTATCCGTGGGTCCGTGTTTTTAGCACTGTTCGTGGGTCTGTGTTTTTAGCACGGATGCATGCTCTATTTTGTGCATGTTCATGTATTCATCACGTCCATTATAGTCTATGGGTCCGTTAAAACCAGGGATGCAACACGGATGCCGTCCGTGTTGCATCCGTGTTTCACGGATCATTAAGAAGAGATGCTTTGAAAATTAGATTTCAGCTGTGTAGTGTCAGTGAAACACGGATGCAACACAGACAGCAAAAAACGGACACACGGATCCTTCACGGACAGCTTCACGGATGCATCACTGGTCACCTGCTCACGGAATTTGAGCACGGACACGGACGCGTGAATGAGGCTTAAAGCAACGGATCACCAAGTGAAAGGTATCATTACATTCAGCTGAGCTATCCCTACAAGGAGTTGTGCGTTTTCCTGCTGACAGACTCCCTTCAAGGGGTTAAACATGCTTCCTATACAGCAGCATGAATGTTAGAGCCAAGTCTTAGTAACACAGGCTCCATGTTCTCCTTGAGATCTGGCATTGCTATTTACATTCATTAGAAGGCCAGGAGGCATTCATTCATATCTTCCATTAGCACTCCCGATACTGGCTTCCAGGGGAAGGAAGATGGCAACTGGGTCCTAATGCCCAACTGCATAATTGTAGAGGTCTAGAGGGGTTCAGCATGGGACGGTGTATTCGTCTTTAAAGTACAGCTCAGATTAGAAGTGCTCTTTGAGGCACGTTTGAAGAAACAAGGCACTTATGTGGTTGGCTCTTCCCACTCCATAATTCTTCCTTCTTTAGAGAGAAGCAGCCAGTAATCACACCGCCGCAGTCCATCTCTACTCGCCTGATTTGTTGACTAGTCAACGTGCTTCTGGGAAACCGACATTTTATGTCCCCAGTTTATTGCGGTCTTGACTCACTGTGCTCTTCACGGTGACATTTACAGTACATGCTCTTCATACACTCCATGGCGCTGCTAAATCTTAAAAATGAGAAATAGACCAAAAAATAAAAAAGCTAAAGAAAATTGCGGAAAGTGACAGACAGAAAGCGGACAAAACGGACCAGTGGTTGAGCCAAAAGCGATGGAAATTTTTGAAACATGGAACTTAAAAACCCAGAGCTTTAAGGAAATCACCTTCATTGTTACTTTGAAGTAACCGTGAGAAACGTTTTTGGCAAATTTACGGCAGAAGAGAAGCCAATGAATGTTCACATATTTCACTGATTGCCGGGAGATGCGGCGCAGCAGCTTCTAACAGTAGTAGGATTTATATAGCGTGGATCGAATGCTTTCCTGTGTGATATACAGGTAGTTATAGGAATGTATCATCAGAAAACGACAGATTACTTACTGGTATATCAGGTTTTTATTGTATACGAGATTTATTTTTTTAAATGACATTTTGTTTTGTTTTAAATCTTTAGTTACTATGCATGTAATAATAAAAGACCTTCAAAGATTTGCAGTTTTCACAATGACCACTAGCTTATTATTAGGCCTAATGGCCAGTATTAAAATGGCAGGATTTTTTTTTTTTATAAAATATGGTTAAGGACATGTTAAATAATAGAAAAAAAATCACTATTTACCCCTCAACGCATAATACCGTACATGTTCGGCATTAGCATGCATGTGACGTATAGAGAGAGCTCACGCCCTGAGTGCGTGACGGAAATATAAAAAAGTTATGAGTGTCAGAATATGGTGATGCACAGAAAATTTTTACTTATTTTTCAAAGGTTTTTATATATATTTTTTTAAAGAAGTAACATAATAAAAACTATACAAATTTAGCATAGCCGTAATCTTACTGACCTGCATTTTTAGCGCATAGTGAACTACGTAATATCAAAACCCCAAAAACCTTGGCGGAATAGTTTTTTTAATTTTTTTTATTTCACTCCAAAAATATTTTTTTCTGTTTGCCAATATAAGCTATGTTAAATTAAAGGGGTTATCAGATTTATTTAATGTGCCCACCAAATCCCCCCCCCCCTATAACTTTTTAATTGGTATTTAATAAAAGTTGCTTTCTGGGCCATCGTTATGCTCCTTGCATATCCGGGATTGTGCACATGTTCATGGCCTGGCTATAATCCATAGTACTAGCGAGAGATTCAGTCTCACACATTCGCTGAGGTTTGTAATTGGGCTATGTACAGCACATAATCCTGGAAGTGCCAGGAGCACATAATTGGACCGGGAGCACAACGATGGCCCGGTAAGCAACGTTTATTAAAGGGCATCTGTCAGCAGTTTTGTACCTATGACACTGACTGACCTATTGCATGTGTGCTTAACAGCTGAAGACATCTGAGTCCCATGTTCATATGTTCCCGCACTGCTGAGAAAGATTATGTTTTATTATATGCAAATGAGCCTCTAGGAGCAACGGGGGCGTTGCTGTTACACCTGCAACTGCTGCGCCCTCTGCACTTTGATTGACAGGACCAGGCAGTGTAAACGTGATCACACCTGGAGCTGACAATCACAGTGCAGAGGTCACGGCAGTTGCAGAGAGAGCAGAGTCTCTAGGTGTAACGGTAACGCCCCCGTTGCTCCTAGAGGCTCATTTGCATATATTAAAGCTTCATTTTTCTCAGCAATGCGGGCACATATGAACATGGAACCAACACAGATGTCTTCAGCTGCCAAGCGCACATGTAACAGGTCAGCCAGTGTCATAGGTACAAAACTGCTGTCAGATGCCCTTTAAATACCAATTAAAAAGTTATTAGTCTAATCAAGGGGGAAAAACATGAAACAATAAAATGATTTTGGATAACCCCTTTAAATGGTGTTTAAAGTTAAAAACACAACTTGTCCTGCAAAAAACTAGCTTTCATATGCTATGTGAATGGAAAATTGAAAAAGTTGTGGCTTTTGGAAGATAGAAAGGAATAAAAAAAAAAAAAAAAAAAAAAAAAAAATTGGGCCTGGCCCTTAACCCTTTCAGCCCCAGAGTTTTTTTTTGCTTTTTTTTGCAGTTCCGTTTTGCGCTCCCTGCCTTCCCAGAGCCATAACGTTTTTAGTTGTCTGTTCACATAGCCATATGAGGGCTTGTATTTTGCGGGAGAAGTTGTTATTTCCAATGCCACCATTTAATATTCCATATGATGTAGTGGGAAGCGGGAAAAAAATTCCAAATGGGGTGAAATAAAAAAAAAAGCTATTCCTACACAGTATTACGTTTTTTTTTATTTATGACGTTCGATGTGCGATACAACTGACAAGTTACTTTTATTCTACAGGTCAGTACATACCTTATATGTATAGATTTTCTTGCGTTTTGATAGTGATACTTTTTTTTAAAAAGTGGGAAAAAATCTGTTTCATTTTTTTGTCGCCATATTTTGACCCCTATAATTTTTTTGTAATTATGTGTACAGAGCTGTGTGAGGGCTCAGTGTTTGCGGGGCGATCCGAAATGTTTATTGATACGATTCTGGGGTGTGTATGACTTTTTGATCACTTTTTATTTTAATTATTTTGTAGAAAATGAAGCGACCAAAAACTGAGAATCGGCCATTTGTATGCTTTTTTCCGTTTTGCTGCTTGCCGTATGGGGAATATATTTTTATACTATGGACGTTTTCGCACATCGCGACACCAATGATGTGTATTTTTTTTTTTTTTTGTTCTTTTATTTTTATTTTAGGTAAAGGGGGGTGTTTTTTTATTAATTTATTTTGAAAACTTTTTTTTTTTACACTTTTTTTTTTTTATAGTTCCCATAGGGAACTATAACATGCAATCATCTGATTGCTATTATCATAGACTCCAATGCACTTGCATTGGAATCTATGATGATTTTACTACTTTCCTATGGAGCCCTATCATAGAAGTGGGAGCACACCTACAGTGGCCGGGGTTTAGGGTGGGCCCAACACTACACTGGGTCCCCCGAACACCATCAAGGTGTCACCATGTGCTGCTGCTCTCCGGATGGGATGGTAAGACGTGGTGCACCCCAATGGGAAATAAGCCCAGACAGTCAGGGTCTGCAGTAAACCAGTGTGCTTCTTTACTGGAGGAATTCAGGTACAAAACAATACAGGAGAGGCATTTGGCTGGCTTCTCCAGTCTCCTCCCTGGCAGAAGAAGGGTTTGATGCTGAAGAAAGGCCTGAGCTAGCTGTCCCTTTTTCTCTTCAGGAGGCTGGAACCCTGGTCTAAGGCTGGTGATCCAGGGTCTGTGGCAACGTATCCCCGTCTCAGCGTCATTCTGGTCACTCAATAGTCTGGCAGAGTCTCCTCTTCCAAGCACTGTTCCCTAACTGCAGCACACTAGGGGCTCTGACTACTCTCCTTATATACAGTTTTTGCTAGAGTAGAACATTCTAGTGGGAGGGTGAAGTGGAGAAACTCAGCACAAACAGATACATTGTTTCAGCTCCTGTCTGGTATAGAATTACATTAGAGCTTCAATGATACTCAATGGCAATGACACAGCAGGTTTTCCAGACAAAAACAAGTTTCTAGACATAACAACAGAGCTAAACCAGACATTTAAAAGGCCAGACTGTCTGGTTATGGTGGTAAACAGGTCTGGCTTTTCCCTCCAAAACATGGTCTTCTTTAAACCTTATTGCAGCTGTGGAAAATTACCAGCTTCTCAATCAAAGCCCTAACAGTCTCTCAGTATTCATTAACCATTTCCACAAAGCCATGTAAATATAGTGATAATGAACAGGATATAGATCACAACTTATATATAAAATGCAGTTACACAGTATTAAACAGTGCAAAGTTTTAACTTTGCATAGGGGAACTAGGCAAATGTCGAAAAATGTCCAAGTGTCAAAGTACTCCCTGCTCCAGGGCACTACACACCGCGCACGCGTAGCCCCTGCTCTCATTCATTTCTATGGGGCAGACGGAAAAAGGCGAGCCAGCGCTCGGCTATTTTAGGCAACCCCATAGAAATGAATAGAGGGCAGCTGCGCATGCGCAGTGCGCCCTCTATTCATTCCCCCGCTCCTTTCTCATTGTAGGTGCAGGTCCAAGAGGTGGGACCCGCATCTATCAGATAATGGGGGCATATCCTAGCGATATGCCCCCATTGTCTGAGATGGCAAAACCCCTTTAAGGGGATAATAAACATATTAATATATGAAAATGATTTAAACAATAGGTCATTTTCTGATGACTTGCCCACAAAAAACCCAAGTGCTTAATGCAACGACAAATTGAAATAATCTAAAAATGTATTACCATAAAGTAAGATAATAAAACATTCCAGGCAGATCGGATAGTCCGGGTTATTTTTTTTGCCATCTGGGACGCTTTATATGGCTCTTGCCAATTAAATGACTACATTTATGAAAAAAGTTGCCAAGATGAAAAAAAAATCATGAAATTCCTGAAAGACCAATAAAAAATTTAAAGTTCAGATTGAGGTCAATTTGCCATCACTGACTTTATAGGTCCTGCTCAGTGAACTGTGATATTACTGATGCAGTGTGACATCGAAGAAGAATCCCACTGTCATCTCCTTGACTGGGAACGAGAAGGAAGGCAGAGACTTGAAGGCCTATTTAGCCAAATGCCGAGACACTTTTTAACACGTTTCTAAGAATGAAATTTGTGTGAAATTTTGCATTATGTTATTGAAAGTCAATTATAAGTTAGATGTATATTATACATCCCCATTATATACCCAGAAACCTTGTATTAAGGTATATCTTTTTTCAATGGAAAAAAAGCTTCTTTTTATATTACATTTTTTTATTAACATTTTTTTCCCTTTTTTTTAACACTTAAATAACAGACAGTATTTTGATTGCTTTTACAATACAGTGCACTATCCCTATAGCGCATTGCATTTTAATGTCAGTGCTATACTGATATTGACCAGCAGGCTGCACCAGAGAGGTGCAGCCTGCTGAAAACACTCAAGGCAGACTTGGGGCCTATTCCAGGCCCCAGTCAGCCTTTACACACATCGGCACCACACAATCACATTTGCGGGGTGCCGATGGGAGACAGAGGGAGTCCGTTCCCTATGTCAGCACTTACATGTGGCGGGCGCCATTGTCCGCGGCATGTAAGGAGGTAAACAGCCCGGATCAGCACTTCTGCCGGTCCGGGCTGTTAGAGCAGAAGCTCTCATGTGCTACGCTGCACTGGGGACCTGCGCTTTGCTTAAACCGAGCCACCGTGAAAAGGCGGCGGCCCAGCCTAAGGCCCCTTAGTGACCGCTGTAAAAAGGTGTATTGGTGGTCACTAAGAGATTAAAGGAAATCTGTCGCCAGCAACCTCCCTATCAAACTAGACACACAGCTGTGGTTTATCTGATTAAAACACTGTTTTTCTTTTGTTGATCCGAGGCTTCGTTCCCAAGTTATGATACTTTTTCTTAATATGCAAATTAGGCCTTTGGTGCAATTAGGGTGTTACTATTGCTCTAATTGCACCCAAGCTAAGCTCCTTTCTGTGGCCAACCCCTCTCTCACTGCTTTGCCATGGTCTGACCCTGTCAATCAAAGCAGCAAGGGAGGGGCTGGCCACAGAAAGGAGAGGAGCTTGGGTGCAACAAAAGCTTTAGTGACGCCCTGATTGCACCAAAGGCCTATTTTGTATCTTAACTCGGAAACTGAGCAACGGATTAGCAAAAGAAAAACTGCATTTTAAACAGATGAACCACACCTATGTGTCTGTGCAGTTGGATACAACAGCTGGATAGGCAGTTCACTGGTAGCAGATTCTCTTTGAAGGGAACCTGTCATCAACTTTATGCTGACCTGACTAAGGGCAGCATAAATTAGTGATAGAAATGCTGATTTCAGTCATGTGTCGCTCATGAGCTAAAAGTCAGTGGTTGCCGAGAACCAGCTTTATAACCATTGCTGCCCAGGCCTTGAAAAGAGTCAAATCTACCTGAGAAGAGTCCTGGTTATTATAATCTCCTGCTCTACCACCCATCTGCTGATGACTGGCCGTTCTCTCTTAGACAGAAACGGAGAAAACTAGGTAGAAGACTGTCAGTCATCAGCAGGGAGAGCAGGGATTCATGAATAACCAGGACTCTTCTCAGGTGGCCGGGACTCTTTTCCAGGCCCAGTCTGCAAGGATTGTGATGTCGGTTCTCGGCAACCACTTACTTTTAACTTATAAATAACAAACCGCTGAAATCAACTCACCCGTCTCTACTTTATTCTGCTGTTCGTATGGGCAGCATAAAGTTAATGACAGGTTCCCTTTAAGGTCAGGAAATTACTTACAAGCTAGCAGCAGGGTCTGTGTCAGTTTCTCCGTCTTTGCCTGTCCCTGCTCCTCCTCCACGTACTCCCTCTACATAGACTACACGGATCTAAGCAGTGAATTGATAGTTAGTGAAGAAGACGGGAGAAGGAAAGGAGCCTGATAGCGGGGGGGGGGGGGGGGGGGGAGCATCTTTCTCTGATAAGATAATAAGATATATTACAAAGTTTCTTATATTTACCTGAAATATTCATTCATGCAAAAAAAAAAAACGAAGCAAAGCTTACTCTTTAAGGGTAACTGCTGGTTTATACAACTTATTTATAAAAAACAAACTAAAAAAACCTGATACATCATTGGCTCTGTGTTAGTTTGCGCCTCTTACCAAGTTTTCTGAAGGGTTCTCTCTCAGGACCTGGGAGTTCTACATTTTTATGGGTATTAGTATGTTCCCTAGGTTGCCACATAATTACCACACGTTAGCCAAGTCTATTGCTACTGTACATCATACACTAGCACCCAGTGGGCTTTTGTGCCTCCGTGAAAATTTGTGATGTGGATGCAATATAGCAGCAGTTACTCTATGAGGGAAATCTACTGGTGTCTCGATTGGTAGTTTCTATAAATGATCTCTCAACCTACTCATAAGTGCGAGTAATAATTGTTAGCCTCCTGTAACACACCAACGTGGGCAACCAGCTCCCCTTTTTCTCTACCTAATAGCACCTGTTAAGTTGGGTGGCTTCTTCTCCTTATATTAGAAGTATACCTAACAATTTATTTATTATTTTGTATTTTAGATGTTTCTTTAGGCAGGGAGTAGTATTGGTATGTCCCTTTCCACAAACCACACCCATTTTAAAGTAACCCCCCCCCCCTTTATGAGTTAGACCACTTCCTCCTCATGTGTTTTGGAAAACAGAGCTTAGTCTAGTTATATTGCATCCTGGCATAACACACATCCAACATCCAAGGCTCTTCTCCTTCGGGTTCAAGGAGGATTCTGTGGCATCTGGCAGTCTTCTGGATGTTCCAGGGTAGTTGACAAATATGGTATCATACACTTCCAAAGGGACATATAGAATGGCATGTTAAAACTCACTAACAGCCCTGAAATTACTAGGGTCTCGTAATAAATTGATTCTCAGATTCATACTAGGGAGGTTTCATAGGACATGTGGTTCTTTATCTTAGGGGTTTTTGACCACTCACCTTCCTTGATGGCCATTTTGTAATCCTATCTGGCTGAGAAGAGGTGGAGAGGTCTAAGGAAGTTGCTGGTGTCTCAATAGGTTCCATAGATTTAAAGGGGGAATTTTTTTTAACCATTGCATTTCACTCATTTTGGGCTAAAAATCAGCTGGTCTTTTTTAAAAACTTTCAACTCTACAGCTTTCACTTCCACTACACCTACAGACGATGCTCTCTGCCTCACACTGTATCCATCAGGGAACTTCCCTGTTGGTTTGATTTGTAGCCCTTATCTCTGAACTCCTAACAGCTCATAAAAGTAATTTAAGCCATATTCTTATAATGTCATAAGAATTTAGCTAAAACGAGTGCTTTTGAGCTATTTACAGCACATGCACCAACTATAGCATCAACAGCTCATGTGTGTGATTACAGTGGCAGGCATCAGCACAATGAGGATGCCTGGCCTTACAGTCAAGGATGGGCGTGCCAATGTCCAAAAGTGGAGGAGCTGAGGTGCACTGAGGGTCTAAGGCAGGGATCAGCTACCTAGACAGCTTCAATAGGTATGGGACAAGCTCCTCAGGGAATGCTTTAAGGATTCTATTAGGATGTTGTATCCATGAGCTATGATGTACATGCAAATGTGGGGGCCATAGCAAGTATCAAAATGGAGCTCTATTTCAGTGCTGGGATTTGTCGGCCAGGATAGAAGGGTCTGTTCAACCCCTCTATGCTCTTTCCATGACCCTTGAGCCCATTCCCCTAACTTTTCCTTGCTAACCAGGTCCCCATCTTAATACAAAGACCATATAGCACCTACAGTACATAAGCTATCTCTATGGTAGGTAGACCCATAAGAAAATTGGATGATGCCACAAGTGTGGCTGCATTGTTTCCTTCATTGACACATGAGCATAAAATAACTTTTGGAAATTGCTATGATTTTTATGAAAGACACATGGAAAGATCAATACGATGAAGAGACTGATCACAGCAAGTGTAGACCTTGGAGTCTCAACTCCAAGTAATTATCTGAAGAACTGAAAAGAAACTTGTATCGATCTGAGCAGAAAAGAGATAAGGGCTTTAATCCAGGCTATGTTTTCAAGTGCTAGAAAAGAAGGTGTCAATCTCCAAAAATGCTGTGTATTCGTGATGAGATTCCATAAGTGGAGAATAGCTGTTCTACTCCACAAAATCTATGGGCCATCTATGTAATGCTCAGATGTGCCAGACACTCCAAGAGATGTTTTTTTGTGACCCTTTCTTTTAAGGAGGTTCTCCAAAACCAGAAATCACTGTTTATATAGCCAAACAGGGTGCAAAAGTAAAAAAAACAACTCACCTGTTACCCTAGCAGAACCAAGAAAACACGGTCCAACACAAAATACTGCCACAGCAGTGTTAAACAGCAGCACAATTTTTTTTTTTAAAAGCACAGAAAAGATGCTGCCCCTCTATCTCTTGCTACCATGATGTGTCCTCCTTCTCCAGTTGTCTCCAATTAAGATATGGAGGAAGAGACTGAGAAGGTGGGGATCAGGCCATAGCAATGGCGCATACATGAGAATACAGCACCACTGCATACCTATTACATCCAATGGTGTCTCTTTTTATTACAGAAATTCTATTTCCTTATCTTGTCCATTCGGCCCAGACCACCATGATGACTTCTTCAAGCAACTTCTTGTCTCTGCAGAGTTTGCCACACAGACATCTTAGGTTCCTCAATTTTCTATCATTCTCTCCACCTTCTTAACACAAACATCCCATCCTAGTGCCCTAACTGTGTCATCTTGCTGCCATCCCCAATACTGTGCCCTTTGCTTCCTAATGTCCCCAAATACTATACTGCAGAAACATTAGTGCCATACAGATAATAGCCCTAAATTGCTAGTACCATACAGACAGTGTGCCCTTAAATAATTATTGCCACACAGTGCTCTCAAAAATAAGTGTACCCAGCAAACAGTGTCCCTGAGAGTAATAGTGACACAAGCATAGTGTCTCCCAAAAATAATTGCACCAAGCAAAGTGTCCTCAACAGTTATAGAGCACCCTTTCTAGTGCCTCCAGTAATGGTAATGCCCCCTTATAGTGGCTTCAGTAGTAATATGATCCCCGGAGTGGGCCCAGTAGTAATAAACCCCCTCTGTAGTGCCCACAATAGTAATAGTTAAAAAAGACCCTGATAGGAATATAGTCCCCTATAATTCGCATGGTAGTAGTAATAATACCCCCTATAATGCTCTCAGAAGTGATAATAGTGCCCCGTTAGTCCCTCCATTAGTATTTTCTCCCACAGCGGCCCCATTAGGAACTAGCAAAGGGACAAAAATGTTGAATGGAGATATAGTCCAGTTTACGAGGGTGACCCATCCAGGGTCATCATTGCTGGCAGTTTGGACGGCCCAGTATGGATCATGTTACCGTGTAGTCCCTATTGCCAATTTTCCCCTGCTCATATTAGTCATTTATAGTTGATGATGTTCAGGAACATGTGCGTTTTTCTGCTATTTCTATACATAACTATGGTGTATTTATGTAAGGCTCTGGTGCCCAACCAACAGGCATCATGATTGTTGGGACAGGTGGAACAGAGAAACCTGGCATGCCAATCAAAGTACACACATGAAATGGTGCAAATATAATAGTAATTTACTAAATTAATGGCAAAATTGACAGGAGGAAATTCAGCACTTTCGTAGTGGATAGTAGTCACTCAAAAATAGACAGTGGTTGCAGCTTTCTGTTCCCAATTACGATGGGAGGTCGAAGCTTTGGGGCACAAAATGAAGAAAGACTTTCATGAGATGTTTTTTTTTGCATTTTCAGGCTTGTTTGCAGGTTCTCTGTAGAACATTCCCTAGACATGTCGTGGTCTGGGTCGTTCATGTTCCAGTCACATCAGATGATTGTAAATCAGCGGTGAAGCCGGCAGGGTTTATTACTCTCTGTTTTTCGTTTCCTCCATGCACCGCGTTGAATAATTTTATAGTCAACCAAACCACTAATTAAGAACCTCATCCTGAGCGCGTCTCACATTGCCGTCTAATCAAAATATTGGATGATGGTCGAGATGAAAGCTGGATACGTTTCAGAGATGGGATGCAATAAAAATATGTTTGATGGAAAACTGTTGCCTTCCATAAATATGTTCCTGTTTGCTAATGAGCAATTACAACAAAGCAAGCGCATTATTCATACATGCAAATTAGGCAAATTGGTCTAACAATGCAACTTTAACAGCTGCTATGTTGGCTGAAAAATTCGAAGTCGTGTAGAAAGAGGCCATAGTGTCAGGGTGTAGGAAATACTACCTCACGTAAGTAAGATGGACATGATGGTACCCCTAGCAACTCATCAGACAAAACCTTGGTTTGATATCTGAGTTTGGATCCTTGCCCTTCTTTAAGGGAGGTGTGAACCTTCTCAGGAACCCCCCCCCCCCACCTCCTCTATACGAATAGTACAACATTCCCAAACAATGGTAAAGGTAAGGATCCAGGGGTTTGTACTATTTTTCTCTCCTGCAAAGGGTAAGAAGGAGTGATGTGTATGCAGTATCCCAGAGGACTACTGCAAAGGGTTAACAAATGATAAAAAAAATGAGTTAATGCAATGTTCTCAAGTAAAATGCTGTGATTTTTTTGTGATGTGAACTCAGTAGCAATGAATTTGAAAAGTAACGGTTAACATTTGGCAGACTGGTTGCCAGGTGATGGACTGGTTCTGTCCCATGGTTAGAAGTTTAGTGTACAGTCTAATCTGAGGAGAAGTTACAGGAGAGACTTGTCTCTGAGACTACAGCTGCCAAGGAAGAAAAACTGCTACCAAAGTACCCCTGAAGGAAAAAGACCAGACATCTTAGAAGGTCTGAACCCACAAGGTTGTGCATCGGACTCAGACAGCAAGGTATTGTGCATGTCTATGGCAGAAAGACTTTGCCGCTGTGGAGAGGAAGTACTGCTAATGTGCTAATACATGCCCCATACTTTGAGATGGATTGACCACCCGCATCTAAATATCTGCACCCCTCAGTTCAAGAACTGCAGAAGAAGTTATTCAAAATCTCATTGCAGGCCTGGGGTTCAGCTAAGAGACTGTACAGTTTTGTTTAGAGAGGGAGAGATAGGGAGTACTACAACCACCATCAATGTTGCTTTTACACTGCTATTGAGAGAAGATTAAATAGTGATATACCTTGGTGCAGTGCCTTTAAGTGCTACGGTATATGTACTACAGCTCCTATCACCAACTTAGTAAAGAGAGACTTTATTTATGGCAATCAACAGACCTGTTTTTTGTCTCCACTATTCGCTGGCCCCTGCATCTGCACTCCTGCCTCGCACCCTGCAAAGCATCTGCCATCAAGGATACTCCAACTGCCACCAAGCAGGAGCCTCAAACCTGGGTGTGCCCTCCTATCACTGCATGACCACAAGGAGGTACAGGGTGGAGATTACTATTGCAAACTGTCAGTACAACTACCACCATCATCGCCTCGACCACGCCTCCCATCCTCCCCTCCCGGTTACAGTAATGTAAAATCTGACACAGTGAACTTTTGACTGTCTGATATGCAGGTTATCCTTAGAACATTCCCTAGACATGTCTTGTTCTGGGTCGTTCATGTCACATCAGATGATTGTAAATCTGTGGTGCAGCTCACAGGGTTTATCTCTCTCTGTTTTTCAGACGGTTGTTTACAATTGGAAACTGCTTAGTCATTGCCACTGATTTGTATTGAGGCACAATACAAGTCTATGGCAGCCGTGAACTGCAACATTGTTTCTGTTAGGCTGTGCTTCTCCAGCTTCACCCCTCCCGCTAGAATGTTCTGGATCAGTTGACAAATTTATAACAGTAAGGGTACTTTCACACTAGCGGCAAGGAACTCCGGCAGTCTGTTCCGGCGGGTGAAGAGCCTGTCTGATCCGTGCTGCTGCTAGTGCTCGCATGCCCCCTGACTACCGCTCCGGCCCCATTGACTATAATGGGGGCGGGACGTAATTGCAGCGGCAGCACAGCAAACATGTCGAGAGGCGGCCGGAATAAAACTATGACATGTACCCGCCCCCATTACGACATGTACCCGCCCCCATTATAGTCAATGGGGCCGGAGTGGTAGTCCAGGGGCACACGTGCACTAGTGGCAGCATGGATCCGACAGGCTGTTCACCCGTCGTAACAGCCTTGCCGCTAGTGTGAAACTAGCCTTAAGCAGTCAGAGCTTCTAGTTGTCTGCAGATAGGGACCAGTGTTTAGTAGGAGAGACTCTGCTAGACTTCATGAGTGACCAGAAGAAGACGGGGATACCATGCCCGATGACTGAGCCACAGACCCTGGGTCATCAGCCCTATGGCCAGGGTATCAGCCTTATGAGAGAGAGTGGGACAGCTAGCTCAGGCCTTTCCTCAACATGGAACCTTCTTCTGCCATAGCTCAGTGCCTTGCCAGTATTGTTTTGCACTAGAGTTCCTCCAGTAAAGAAGCACACTGGTTTACTACACACACTGACTCTCTGGACTTATTTACCATTGAGGTGCATCATGCCTTACCGTCCCTTCCGGAGAGCAGCAACACAAGGTGACACCTCAGCGGCGTCCCAGGGATCCAGCGTAGTAGTGTCCTGTGGCCTATGATAGTGAACGGTGAGTTCAGGAGCCATTGGCTTCCATGCCCGCTGCAGTATACAGGATTATTGGCCTAGTGATGCCCCTAGTGCATAACTCTGTGTAATATAGCGGTACAGTATATACACAATGAAAATCTGTGACAAATGCCGCTTTTTACTAAATTTGAGAACATCTTGAGCTGATGTCCACGGCCCCTTAGAATTTCTTTATATATGATCATTTTCCGTAATCTCATTACCCGCATACATCACACTCCGAGTAGAACACATACCTCGTAACTGCTCCATTTTCTACCTGCATTGATTTTGCTCCCTGAAAACGTATGATATTAATTTACAAAAGACATAAAATATGCATTGGATAGTATTAAGAGAAAGGAAAGTTAAGAAACATCTGTGTCCTAGAAATAGCTCGGCGGTATCTAATCTCCTGTCTTTCGCCTGCAAGATTAAGGATCTGCTCAGAGTCTGATTAAGAATGTAAAGTTAAAAGATAAATACATTCGGCTGAAATTAAAGAGGTTTAAATCCAAGCTCCAAATTCATCAATGTAGTCAATTTCTAAGCTGTCGTAACCACACTGGATTACTACGAAAATTTTTCAACTGGGCATGAATGATTCCTTCTATAAACCATGCAGAGCTCGAGGTGCAGATGTCTACATGACCAAAATGATGTGGATACTCTTTCTAATAATTAAAGGGGTATTCCCAACTCAGACATCGATGGTGTATCGCTAGGATATGCCATCAATGTCAGATAGGTGCGGGTCCCATGTCTGGGAACCACTCCTATCTCCAGAATGGGACCCCGAAGTGAGCAGAGAGCAGGCTTGCATGCACGACTAACCTCCGCTCACCGCTATGGGACTTCCAAAAATATCTGAGCGCGCTCGGCTATTTATGAAGTCCCACAGCAATCAATGAAGAGTAGGCTGCTCATGCGCGGTATACTCTCCTTCACTTCAGGGGCCCCGTTCTGGAGATAGGAGCAGGTCCCAGAGGTGGGACCCACACCTATCTGACATTGATGGCATATCCTAGTGATGTGCAATCAATGTCCCAGATGGGCAGACCCGTTTAAGTTCAACGTGTTTCAGATGTCTAAATACAAGCACACAGCTATACAATATACATAGAAAAATGTTGGTGCTAGAACGGGTCATGCTGAAGATCTTAGTGGCATTGTGATAGGATGTCGCCTTTGCAACAAGTCAGTTGGTTAAAATTCTAGATCTGTCCAAGTCAACTTTAAAGATGACCATACACATTAGACCCCGTTGCTCATTTGGCCAACACTGACAGCTATGCCTCTCAATCTTCCCATACATACACGTTTGGCTCGGCTGAGCATGCATATGCAGTGAATGGGGAGAGAGGAAAAAAATGGTGTTAGACTGCTCAGACGGCAGTTTTTCTCGTTGTTAACAAAAGCATTGAGCAACTGAATCCAACTTGCCTGATGCCTGTCTCCATCAACATCATGCCATAAAACGTGCCAAATCTCGTGCGTACTGACGTGTGACGTCACCACACCATCACGCTGCCTGTGTGAAGTGACGTCATCAGTGATGACGTCACCACATCCGCCCAGCGTGATGACGTAGTGATGTAATCACGGCAGCATGCGCGAGATTTGGCACGTTTTCTTCAATCTAGATGGCCGCAACGGCCTCTACACGATCAAATGGATGAGTTGAGTATCTACTTTTTTTAACCCCTGATTAACCTCTGAAAGGCCTTAATGTGACTCTCAGATGCCGTGATCAGCGGCATAGGAGGGGTTCAATGACGGGGGGTGGCGCCCCATCATTGCGCCCTCTACATACAATGGATTGCGATTCATGACAAAGTACTTCGTAATCAATCAAACTTATTGTCGAAGTTCTGCGAAACGGCCAAATCAAATTTTTGAAAACTTTGCTCGTCACTAGTCACAAGACATTCTCCAAAGTATTGTAGAAAGTTTCTTAAGGAGAGTAGAGTTTGTTATAGCTGCAATAGGGGCGCCTAACTCTATTTTGGGAACTATGGCTTTGGATTGCGATGTCCAACAAGCCCATATAGGTGCGATAGGAGTCCACATACTTTTGGCTATATGGTAAATGGTATCATTCAAATCACCATATTATACAATGCCTAATCATAAGTGCCGTTCAGCATGGTGCCCAAATAACACTTAGAGACTTAGAGTTGCCACCACCATACATTTCAAAATAATATACCATAACAGAGCATAAGCAGAATGCCATGCATACTTATATACCACTATACAATGCTCAAATAATACCTACTTTAAAAAAAATCTAATAATGCCGATATCTAAGATTTGTGGTGGTAACAGGCCTCAGATACCAGACCAGCTCTGGCATGGAGGAGTGAGAACCATGAGTTAGAATTTACGGTCTGCTCTGTGACCCAGACAGACCCTGAGGTTGAGCGAGTAATTATGATCTTAATCACAATGCGCTGATAGTTTGTGGAGTCTTTAGGTCTTTTCTCTACTAATGGACGTTTGGGAAGCACTCACATAACCCAAATGTCGTCACTTCCAATCATTCTGTAATATGACTTCAATAGTCTGGTTCGTCAAGGTGCCAGACTAGCAGATTTTTAAGTCTGTTGGAAGATTTCCAGTTAAATTATGAGATCAGGGGGTTCACGGGTCATCTCCAGACCATTAAAAGTAGAATGAAACAGAAAACTGACCACGCAGCGATTTTTGAAGGTTTCTCAGACCATCAAGACCTTTAGACTGTTCAGTTCCAGATTTGCAGAATTGATATACTGCTATCGGGGCATATTGTTGGGGGTTGTAGTTTTGGAATAGCTAGAGGGGCCACAGGTTGGAGATCACTGCTATGTCTTTTTCCTGTCCGCTCTGTAAATGTGTAGTGCCAGGAGCCAGCAGCGCACACCTAAGCTGTGATCACCTGAGGAACTATCTGCGGGAGCAGCAGTAGCCCATGTGATGACATAACAGCGATCGATTGTGCTCACGGTTTTAATAGACTTTCCTACTACTGCCTTGTGTAAGTTCTGTATTCCCCCTCTGCATTTTAGTTGCAGGGGTATCATGGAACAAAAATAGAAAAATCTAATAAATTAACTAGTTTATTAACAGTTTAATAAAAATTGAATTTTAAAAATATTTTTAATAAACAATTAAATATACGCATAGTAGGCACCTTGTTAATTGGAATTTTTAGACAGAAATTTGGGTTTTCGAGTAACAAATTGAATGTTATTTTGCAACCGAAAAATTGTACAAACAAACCCTCCCCCTACCCAATGAAAAAAACGTGCCTTACATAGATAATCTGTCTATAAGCCACCTTGACGCATAAATTCCCCCTTCATCCACTATTGCTTGGGAACAGTAGTATTACAAGGCAGACATTAGTAGTAGCAGTAGGCCGCAGTTATCCCTGACTTCGGAAAGGTGTAACATTATCGTTGAGGTGAAAGAAGATGACGTGGAGGAGTCACAACAGGATGGTGTGGAGATGACCTCAGAGTCTGACACCATGCTGTGGAGCCAGGGGTTACAGCATTCTTCCTGCTCCTTCTCATTGCAGCCCCAGAGAAGGCTTTCACTGGAGTCCTTTCTGTCTTCACTGTCCTTTCCTAGTGGGGTGCCTTCCCTTTTCCTAAGAAGTGTCAAGAAAACCCCACCTTGCCCTACAGCAGATTGTCAAGAGAGTCTCTCTGTTGACGACTTGCGCAAGAGCAGTCATTATTTGTGCTGCCCTGTACTGGTATCGATTCGATACTGAGATTTGCCTTTTAAAGATACGCAACTGCGCAGCCTACTATCACAGAACATGACGCGCGCTGCTCTTAGCGCGCTCCATGTTCCCTCATCAGCAGAGGGGAGAAGGAAGCAGTCCCTCCCCACTGTGCCACTGCCACCAATGACAGGAGAGAGGGGAGGGACTGTGGCCACTGCGCCACCAATGAATATAACTAACTAATTTAAATACAGCAGCATCTGAGGGGTTAACTGCCGCTGATCGCAGCTCCCTATCATAGAGGTCGGGTGCCGGCTATGTGATTCTGCCGCCCAGCAGTCGCCTCCTGTATTTGAATTAAACGTTAGTTATCTTCATTGGTGGAGCAGTGCGCCCCCCCCAGTATTAAAAACACTGATGACGCAGTGTAGCCTCCCTCCCCAACCTCAGTATTATAAACATTGGTGGCGCAGTGCACCCCAACAACCCCTCCAGTATTAAAGTCATTGGTGGCAGCGGCCGCAGGGTCCCCTCCCACCTTCTTCATGGGTGGTGCAGTGGCAGTTCTGATCAGAGCCCCAGCAGTGTACTCTCTGGGCTCCAATCGATTACCATGGCAGCCAGGACGCAACTGAAGCCCTGTCTGCCATGGTAAGCTTCGTGCTGCTGTGTGCACAAAGCCCAGGGCAGCCGGAAGCCTGTGAAAATCCTATTCACCCTAATAGAGCTCTATTAGGTTGAATAGAACAAGGGGTTAAAAGATTCCAAGTTCTAGCCTCTAAGAGGGCTAATAGTTATTAAATAAAAAGAAAATCGCCACCAAAAAATGCCTTTAGCTTTGATTACGGCACGCATTCGCTGTGGCATTGTTTCGATAAGCTTCTGCAATGTCACAAGATTCATTTCCATCCAGTGTTGCATTAATTTTTCACCAAGATCTTGCATTGATGATGGTAGGGTCTGATCGCTGCACAAAGCCTTCTCCAGCACATCCCAAAGATTCTCAATGGGGTTCAGGTCTGGACTCTGTGGTGGCCAATCCATGTGTGAATCACAATTTGAGCACGATGAATCCTGGCATTGTCATCTTGGAATATGCCCGTGCCATCAAGGAAGAAAAAATCCATTGATGGAATAACCTGGTCATTCAGTATGTTCAGGTAGTCGCTGACCTCATTCTTGGAGCACATACTGTTGCTAAACCTAGACCTGACCAACTTCCAAAAAAAAAAAACGGAGTGATTCGCCATCTTTTGTCACCTTGTCCCTCCAAAAAATAGGATAGGACTGTTCGATTAGGGGCCGGACAGTCCATAAAAAGCGGAATGCTTTTTTGGTGTTTTATTTTTTCCGCATGGTATTGAATGATATAGAATATCGCAATACTTTTTTATGGTATCAAAATCAGATCGGGGTGCTGAGGAGGCAACAGCATGGCAGCAGAGGCCGTGTACCTTCCAAAGAACAGCCAGAGCCACTTCTGCTTGAAGACCTGTTGATGCTTCTGACACTGTGGGTGGGTTAGGCCAAAAACGTGCCAGAGCTAAGCCAATCCCGTCTGCTTCTAGCTCTGTGAGAGTATCACCATTATGGCAGTTTTTCTACAAACTGACGGAATATAGAAGCATTGCCCTGTGCAAGCTCAACAAGAACAAAATAAGATGTGGGCAGGCAAACACAAACGTAGGCACCACAGCTCTAATGAACCACATGAAGCATCACCCCATCTCATGGGCAAGCAAAGGTGTCAGCCAGCTACCACAACAACTGTTCTCCTGGTCCCCCTTGCGGCAACCAGGCTGCATCCATGGGCAGTATGGTGTCTTTCACATCATCATCATCCCTTTATGCTTCTCTACGCGCCCAGCAATTCACTGGTGCACAAGTTTAAAGGGGTTGTCCAGGATTGGGGACATTGTTGTAATAGTACTAGAGTGACATACATATGTCACACATGCATCTCCTACCTGCGCCACATATTATTGAAGTCCCGTTGTGATACTGCAAATTATTGGCCGGAAGTGACTATTTTTGTAAAATCAGTGACGTACCGGGTCACTTGCAGGAGAGCGAAGCCTCTTCTTCCGCTTCGCAGGGAGCCAGGTGACATTACCGTCAGTCTAAGTCATTACGCAGAGCGCACAGAGGGGCGGTAACTAGGCTTGCAGACATCACGTTAAGCCACGCCCCTCCGGTCCGGTGACATCACCGGGCATGGATCTTTCTAATGGGGGAGGAATATGTGTGGCTGGATATGTATGAGGGGGGCGGGTAGATGGAGGAGTGGACGATGTGCGGCAGGAGGCAGGATATGTATGAGGGGGGCAGGGACGAGTTGAAAGACAGTAGAAACCAGGAGATGCCACGCTGCGCTGGGACCCACAGTGCAGTGCGGCAGGAAGTCATCACACAAATAAACATCAATGTCTGCAATCTGTGGGGGACCGTAGGAGCCATGCAGCAGTGTAAAAAACGTCTAGTAATAGTGAATAAACAATTTTTTTTTAAATTATTTTGATCCCGGACAACCCCTTTAATTCCCACCTGGCCAAGTTGCTGGTGGTGCAGTTACTTCCGTACCATTTAGTCCAGTCTGCTGCCTTTAGGGAGCTAATGGTATGTGCTCGGCATCATTGGAAGATACCCAGCCAGCATTATTTCTCCCAAAAAGCCATGCCTGCCTTGTACTCTCACGTGGCAGACAACATGGGCCGCTCCCTGAGATTCTTGCTGTGTGGCAAGGTCCACGCCACAGTGGACACCTGAAGCAGCTCTTACTGACAGGGACCGTATGTCTTTGACGGCCCACTGGGTCGCGAAGCAGCACCCCGGCTATGAGGCCAGGTCCTTTTCACCAGGCCCACCAGGCACTTATACGCCTCCTCCTCCATGGACGCTCACCCGTGCACAATAGTAGCAGGACACAGTGTTGCGCACACTACCCCTCCATCCTATCGCATGTCAAATGTTGCCACGCCATATTGGAGCTGATCGGCCTGGGCAAGAGTAGCCACACAAGCGAGCAAGTAAAGTACATCAAGCAGCAAACATCCGGCTGACTGTAAACTCACTGACTCCAACCGGGCAAGGTGGTCAGAGATAATGGGATCAACATCCTGGCCGCCCTGAACCTGGGCAAAATAACAAATGCTGCCTACATGGCGCACGCCATCAACCTAGTTGTGCAACACTTTCTAAATTAGTACACTGACTTTTGGAAGGTGCTGAAAATGTCTAGGAGACTCTGGGACTTCCAGCGACAGAATGGCCTGCTGCTATAGCGTTTAATCCAGAATGTGCCAACTCGCTGGAATTCAACATTGCACATGCTAGAGTCAGGGGCGTACATAGAAATCACTGGGCCCCATAGCGTGTCCGGTCAGGAGCGGGCAGGCAGTCATTCAGTCTGGGGCTGGGATCGATCTGCAGGGTGCAGGCTGCCTACTTCACTCGTCGCTTAGCTCAGGTCAGACAGACAGACTCAGAGTCAATGAATGTGTACAGTGTAACTGTAAGTATGACCGGCGGTCCGGCGCCCGCCCCTGCTGCCCGCAAACACTGGCCAATCAGCAGCTGCCTCTTTGTGCTGCTGACTTGCGCTGATTGGTCAGTGTGAAAATTAGAACACACCTGCAGGCTGGTGAATCAAGTGAGGCAGCATGATGAGCAGGTTAATAGGGGAGGAAGAGGAGAAGGGAGGGGGGGTAGCCGCCGCCAATCAAAGGCAAGTGCCGCGGGCCCTGCGCTGCCCACAGTGTGTGTTTGTACTAGTACTGCTTAGCTAAAATAAACGGAGGGGGCTGGGCCTTCCGTGCGCTCTGGCCCCCCCTGCGCTGGCCCCATAGCAACGGCGTGGTCTGCCTATATTGGCGGCACGCCACTGGCTAGAGTTGTAGTGTCCCACTAGGTAGGCGTGGGCACTACACAAGGGTCAATTGGGTAGCGTGTTACTTCTACTCACAAGGGACAGTGATATTGTATTGATCTATGCATCTAATGTCATTTACTGTGTGTTTTACATGCAATGATTTTCCCCTGTCATATGTTTACCAGGCCTAGTTGGGTGTAGTTTAGCCTCCCAGACACTAGAGGGAGATAGGGAGCCCCTAGTATAAATGTCCAGGCCCAGACAGGGAGTGGGTAGGTTATAGTCAGGAGTCTGTGGAGACAGAAGTTAGAAGGCACCAGCCCAAGATATGCTGAGAGCCTCCTCCTGACATGCAGCTGGATAGTCCTGGTTATTAGCTGCACCAGGAGGCTAGAAGAAGTAAGCCTGCTTGGAGACCGAGTGTATTCCAGGGGACTAGAGGAGTTACCTCGTCAGCCTGAAGCTCCTGAGGCTAGGATTAGCTCAGTTGAGATACCCCAGTAGCAGGACAGAACCTCCTGGGAGAAACCCACAGTCCTGCACCATTCAAGTAAGGATATTTCCAACAAAGATAAGTAACACTGATGGGCAGAGGCATTAGAAAGCAAAGCAAGGATTTAATACGAGAGGAAGATATATATTTTACCAAGGATTTAAGCCACCATTTAGGCATCTGGGCCTTGGGATAGAAAGCCAGACAGGAGTTCTCAAAGAACAGTGTACGCTATTTCTGAGGAAAGGTACAACCTGATTCTGAGCGCATTGTGGATTTACCCTCTGAGTATCTTGCATAATCAATACCTGCCTTCTTGTGGAGTAAGCCTGCTTGTAAAGCTGTGATCTAAAAGACTGTGTTACCATCTGTATGTACAAAGTTAGACTGTTAAGTAAAGCAACGTTTGGTTCACTATACCATCTGTGTACCTCACTTATTCCAACTATACACCGGTGTGCCACCGTCACAGGCACTGGCATCACGAACCTTAAAGGGACCTTGCCCCAGGCACTCAAAATACCCGTAACATCCAGGGCACCTCATCCACCATCAGGCCTGGTCCCTACATACAGAGTGTGCCCCAGAGGAACGGTGTCTACCTCTCCTTCACTGCCACATGCCTGCCCAGGGTTCTCCAATACAGTGAGCAACCCTCGTTTGCCCATAACCGTGACCTCACTTCGCTATACCCTGCAGGTCTGGCGTGTTGCAGAGTGTCTGTATAAGCAGTGGAAAGCTGTGAACGATCTTGTCATGCACCAGACCACCTCAGCAGCAGGGAGCATGCGTTGCTTAGAGGTTAGGCAGTGGCAGCTCATCCGCAAGCACAGCAGCAGCCATTTCAGTCTCCTTAACATGATGGAGCAGTTTTTTCCACCTGCCACGTCAGACTGAGGCCAGTCAGCAAGTCAATGCCCAGCTTTAGGCCTACCGACACTCTGTCCAGTCTCTGGCGTTTACCCTGTTCCCTAACCCCATGGATTTCTGGGCAGGCAGACTGGAACACTGTCCCAAACTGGCACAGTATGCTCTATTTCTTCTTTCTTTCTCAGCCTCTGATGACATCTCAGAGAGGGTTTTTTGTGACACGTGGTGACACCCAAACAGACCAAGTTGTTGCCCGCCAGTGTCCAGAACATCACTTTTGTCAAAATGAACCAAGCCTGGATTCCGTAGGATTTACACACTCCTCTGATTTTCACCTCATCTAGCCTTGCTGATGGTGCCCCATCTTGCCACTGTTGTTGTCTGCCTGCCATCCTGGCTCCATCATGCCACTGTCGCCATTATGCCACTGCTGTGGCCTGGCAACCATCATGCTCTGTACGGCTGCTGCTGCCTCCATCCTACCACTGCTTTGAACTGTCTTACACCATCTTCTGTAAGGCAGCTGCTGCCTCCATCATGCCGCTGCCTCCATCATGTACCATATGGCTGCCTCAGCTGCTGCTGCTCCTCACTGTTAATCCCCTATGCCAACACTATTAATGCAAAGCATCTGCCACTACTAGCACTACCACCACTTTATTTATTTATTATACTCACTTATATAGCGCTGACATATTCCTCAGCGCTTTACAGACATTAGTATCAGGGTGTCCCCAATGGGGCTCACAATCTAAGTTCCCTATCAGTATGTCTTTGGACTGTGGTAGGAAACCGGAGAACCCGGAGGAAATCCACGCAAACACGGGGAGAACATACAAACTCCATGCAGATGTTGCCCTTGGTCGGATTCAGTGCTAACCATTGAGCCACCTTCTTGCCCACTTCTACTACTACTCATACTCCAGGAAAGATGTGGATAGTTCTGGCACTCAAATAAAAACAAATTATTTTATTGACTAAGAACATATGGGAACAATATTATAACCACTGTCGCTTAAGCGTTTCAGGCATACAAGCCCTTCCTTTCATTTATTGCTCTGCTATATTATTTGCAGCCTGGTAGCTTGGAGGATGCGTCATTTCTGCTGCAGCTCTCTCCATGTAACTACCACAGCTTCTAACAGAACACATGGCTGGTGGCACTTGAAGAGTTAAACTGAACACGTTCGGCCAGCTCAGTGAAAAGGCCCAAAAAAATTAGGTACAGAACAAACAGCAGGTGGCGCTATTCAGATACATTTTATTGACTAGCTCACTGGCTATACTAAATTTTTAATTACAGTATATGGAGTTTCAAAAGTATTCAGATCCCGATACTGGTTTTAAAAATGTAGAATATGTTTTGTGAGTGTGTTTGGACATGTGAACCACAGGTGATGTACCAGTTTATGCCATAAAATATAAATTCTTTAAAACCTAAAAGAAAAAGACCAGTAAGGTAGAGGAAGGTGCACATAGGCCTGGTGGCTCCCTTAGGTGCTAGGTGTTGAGATAGGACAGATAGGTTACCGCTTGATTCAAAGTCAAGATACCAAGTAACGTGTTCAAAATGTATTTTCATTTTACTCTGGGTATGAATGGACAAAGTGTCTCTAAAGCTTTTGCATTCATGGTAAAACTTTAATTCTTTTGTATTAGTTTCTTCTACCCAGTCCATCCTGATTAGGAAGGTTTTCCACAAACTATTTTGGTTGTGGTGTGTGCTGTCCCAGCTAATGGCTCACATGTAGAATTAATTTAATTGTATTCTATGTTACATCTGTTATCCACTATACTTACTGTACTTTGCTGCCATCTAGTGGCCATTGTTATATTTGGTTTTGTGAAGTTATTTATGGTTGTAATTCAGTTTTATGCAAATCGACTTCGGATATCTCATCTGAAGTTGATTCGCTCATCCCTAGTATACATAGCCTTCAGGTGCATTAAAAAAAATTACCTAAAAGGCATATCCATTGCACCTCCCTCTCTGGAATTTTACATACAACTAGTGATGGAATGATGATAGCAAGTTCATTATCTTCCATAGCTTGTACAAGAGATTGCCACGTTCATCATAGACTTCTCTCACGTACATCGGTGGCAGAATAAGGTATGGATTATCCACATTTGTAGGATAATTTTCTGAGCTGTGGCAGAGACCATCAATAGTCCAAGGGAAAATCTATAAGTGGCTCCTCTGCCACGTAAGAAGACACCAGTATTATAAATGGCACATGGTAGTGGGGGCCTTGTTACACCTTCTGCATTGGGCGCCTTGAGCTTCCTATTACACCTCAAATTAGGTCAATACTTGTAAAATCAATACCTTGAAGAGCATAATGATATAACCTTACAGTGCAGAACGTGCTTTATTACCAACATCACTGATTATCAGACATTAATGCTAACAGGTCATTAACTGGATTGACTGAGAAGATGATTACATCTGGTCCGAAGTCTGGAAATTACTTTACATCATTATTCTTTTCAATAAATTATTTATACCTCCACAGAACGGCCGATGCCAGTATTCTCTTTTAGATCTATTTTTACTATCACTTTGATTTCGTGGCTGCTCTGCATACGGCTTCCATACGTTTTAAGATGAAAAGAAGAACCATAAATCTGTCAAACTCAAGGTTTCATCTCTGAACCCCCACGTTGCTGGATATTATGCTTTTAATGCCTGCAGTTCTGTATATCGACTTTTTATGGGACTCCCAACCTTTAGAAAAATGTGTTGTTTTTAAGAAAAACCTACTTAAAGGGGTTGTCTCACCTGGAACATTGGTGGCATATCACTACGATATGCCACCAATGTCTGATAGGTGATGGTCCCACCTCTCTCCCACCTATCTCTAGAACGAATGCTCAAAGTTCGGGAGAGCACACCACATTCATTTCTATGGGAGCGCCAAAAAGAGCCGAGTGATGTGCTTGTCTATTTTCGGAAGTCTTATAGAAATGAATAGAGAGAGCGAAGAGCAAGTGCAGCCCCCGCTCACTTCTATGGAACTGCCCCATATAGCCCCGCCAGTGCTCGGCTATTTTAGACACTCCCATAGAAATGAATGGATGCTGGCTGCACATGCTCAGTATGCTCTTGTTCTCTTTGGGAGCTTTGTTCTAGACATAGGTGGTATTCAAGTTTGGGAGTTCGCCCCGGCCGGTGGCGATATACTCCCGTTACCTTTTGATTACGCTCACTTCTGAGCGGGTGACATCACCGCAAGTGAACTACGGATGGCAGTGAGGGTCTAACTTCCTCAGAGATCACAAGATTCCTAACAGAGGAATGCACTGTAAGGAATCTTGTGATCTCTGAGGAAGTTAGACCCTCACTGCCATCCGTAGTTCACTTGTGGTGACGTCACCCGCTCAGAAGTGAGCGTAATCAAAAGGTAACGGGAGTATATCGCCACCGGCCGGGGCGAACTCCCAAACTTGAATACCATAAAATAGTCTATGCTGTAGCCATCTTCCTTCTTACTGGTGGCAGGGGGAGATGAGCGCTCATCTCTCTATATTCATCTGTATTGCCGTCCTTAGGACTAGTGCCTATAGTCTATCAGAGGCTGGCGCAGGTGGATGTCATCGTGTCGCCTCAGCCGTACAGCGTGGAACACAGTATATTTGTTTATTTATTTTTTATTTACACTTTGCTAGGGGCCCTATCTGGCACTCATGGGGGCATCTACTGGGGGCCCTATCTTATTAACTGGCACACATGGGGGGCACTATGGAGGAGCACTATGGGGGCCCTATTTTAAATACTGACACACATGGGGGGCACTATGGAGGGGGGGGAGTACTATTGGGGCCCTATTTTATATACTGGCACACATGGGGGGCACTATGGAGGGGAAGGAGCACTATGCGGGATCCTATCTTATTTATTGCCACACATGGGGAGCACTATGGAGGGGGAGGAGCACTATTGGGGTCATTATTAGTGTTTAGTGCAAATATTCATCGTGAATATCGCAACTTTGAGAATTCGCGAATATTTAGAATATAGTGCTATATATTCATGTTTTTAGAATATTCGTCCCTGCTTAAGTTGCTTGTGGGCCAATGACTATTCACTTCAGATGGAAAAAAATGACAAATATTCTAAAGAACGAATATATAGCACTATATTCTATACGCGATTTTTACATTGCAGATTTTTCGGAATCGCGAAAATAATCTTACGCGATTTTTACATATACTACTACTACGCATATTCTACCACATATTCGCGAAATATCGTGAATTTGAATATTGCCCCTGTCGCTCATCACTAGTCATTATACAGGTGCATCATACTGGCACACATTATGGGGGCATTTTATACTGGCACATTGTCAGGCACCATGGGGACAAGGGGTGGCGCACTTTTGGTGCACGATATAGGAGTATTTTATACTGGTGCAAATTATAGGGCACTATGGGGATATTGGCTCTACAGAGGGCACTAAGAGGAGGTATTTTTCATACTGCCACACAACATGGCATTTTTATGTACTGGCGCACATTAGAAGGAGGCATTTTTCTACTGTTAGAGTATTATTACTACCGGGGGCTTTATGGTAAGCTTTATTACAGTTGAACGACTATGAGGAACTTGAATACTAGTATGAGTACTATGGGAGTATTATTACTTCTGGGAAACAGTGGGGTATTATTACTGTAGGGGCACTATTACTACTACGTGTTGTCTGGTAGATAATTATTTCTATTGGTGGGATTTAGGGGAGCACTGTTACTTTGGTGGGCACCCTGGCACGGTATCGGCTTAGCACAATTCTTTTTGGGGAACATTATGTTTACACTATTAGTGTCAGGGACACTGTTTCCTGGGCACATTTATTTTTTAGGACACTGTGACAATAATTATTGAAGGGGAACTATCTGTGTGTAACTAGTATAGGAAGCACAGCAGGCACAGTATTATGGTGGCAGGATGAGATGTTCAGAAGGTGGGAGGATGATGGAAAACTAGGAAACTAAGATGTCTGTCTGTCAAACTCTACAGAAAGAAGAGATGGCTGTAAGAAATCATTATGGTGGTCTGGTCTGAAAGGAGAAGATAAGGACAGAGAACATCTACATCAAAGGAGACGTCACTGGATGTAAGAGGTATGTGGACCTGTATTAGGCTACCTTCACATCTGCTGGAATGCTCCTGCATTGCTGGATGCAGACAGAATGCCCGCCGACCCCATTAACTATAATGGAGTCTGGCAGAGATCCGGCCACAATCTGGCAAAAATGCAGACAATCAGCAGGACACAAACCGCTTCATGCCTGAGCGTAGTGCCGCAGGTGTGAAAGTTGTCTTACCCTATATTTTTGTATTGGTATAAGTAATGTTAGGACGGAATAGGTTATGTTGAGTAATTTGGCTTTGCGGGGAATAAAGCCAGGAGGATCCTCTGGTGCTAGGCTATGGTGAAGGCAGACAACCACCGAACACAACAGAGAGGGCTCCGCTAATAGGGACAGTGAAGGCGAGCACTCTTGTGTCTGCTACGTGACAAATTAGTGATAAAAATGGTGATAATTACAATCACAGGAATCTGTAATCTGCATCATTTTGTTTATGATTACTGGACAAGAATCCCCATGTTGTGCAGGAATTTCCGGATGTTTGGCGTCACCCTGGTGGATAGCAGCTGTTCGAACAAAAATTATTCTGAATATTGTGTCCTGTAACGTTAGATGATGCGTGAAAACAGCTTCTTAGGAGCCTCACATTTCACTATAGACAGATTTTATTATAAACGTGCTTCCATCTTCTCTTCCATGGCTTCTTGTCTGAGAGATTTCTCCTGAGAGAAGGTCACACAGCTTTAGGAACATATCACCAAGAACTCAGCAAATTAAAACCTGACAAGACGTCTTCTCTTCCAGACAGTGGAGTGTGTGCAGAAAATCAGTCTTAATCTATATTCATCTATCTCATGTCTGTCTATGTATATTATCTATCTATCTATCTATCTATCTACAGTATCTCTCTACCAGTCCTCAAGTTCGACATTTATCAAGCACTACAGGATAGATGTTCAGCCGGCACAGAGTGTTTAGTTAATTGATTGTCCAGTTGAATACTACTGTACTGATTGATTGTACGTAGGGTTACTCTATCTATCTCATATCCCTGAATTTCTACGATAAATAACAGAGTGACAGCACAACACAGAGATACAAGAAAAGACGCTCCAGAATTGTCCTTTACTAAAAAAGAGATATCAGGGAGCGGCAGGTCCTCTTTAACCCCTTACTGCTCTGCTGCAAAGCTCAACAACGGAATAGTACGGTGCTGTGATGGCTTGGGTATAGGAGAAGTGCGGGTGCGGGCCAGGGCCGAGACAAGGTTGTTCCGCTTTCTAGGCGGACAAGGCAATTGCACCTCCCCATCCAAATCAATTTGAAGTGATCCTACTTACTAATAAAGAGGTTAAAAGACATATTTAAAAGAAGCAATCAGGGGCAGATCCAGTGACTAACAGGTGACGTCTCCACGGATATTAGTTGTTCACTTTCCTTTTCTTCTCCATTTGGTCCAGACCATCACAGGCAGACGTCTTTGGTCAGTTGTGTGCAGCCCCTTTGCCACATAAGAGTAAGAAAACACCAGTATTACTACATGGGACAGGGGGGATTGTTTCAAATTTTGCAAATCACAGCTGGCACCCTGTTCTAATGGCTGGGATTGGAGGTAACTCCAGTCATGTAACCTGTAGATGCCACAACCCATGATGATATGCCATGTTGTGATATGTGATTTAGGTTAACATATACATGACTATGGTATTGGTTAGACTGCTCGGGTCTCACCAAACCCCACCTTATTAACCCCCACCATTAAATAACAGCCAGACAACTGTTCGGATTGAATCGGCCACAGCAGCTGTTATTATTAAATAACAAATAAATAACAAATAAATATCCAACATAAATAACTTAACCTTAACCCGCAGAAACCTGAGTAAATGACGAGGGAGGTCCTGGAAGCCCCAAAACACAACT
This sequence comes from Bufo gargarizans, assembly GCF_014858855.1. Lineage (NCBI taxonomy): Eukaryota > Metazoa > Chordata > Amphibia > Anura > Bufonidae > Bufo > Bufo gargarizans. The sequence goes on along the minus strand of NC_058082.1, from coordinate 595,026,350 downwards.
GCACCCAAATAAACTGGCAACTCCATCTTGCCCCCAGCCGATGAACGCCAGCTCAGGGACACCAACTGATGGATGCCTTATTCCTCCACTCCAGTTCAACCATGAGAGTCCAGCCCCACCAGTGGGGCCCTTCGATTCTCAACTACCACCATATTCACCAACTTCAAGGACATCCCCACCGCCAACAATCCGCAACTTGACCCACTTAAGTTTGCGCGTCCTTCGACATTCTCAGAGCTGTTTCGATCTCTCCCTGAATCCCCAGGGACCACATATCTATACCTACAGCATTGAGGTGCACCCCATCTGCTCTCCAAAACCGCCTCAGCACGATGTCCGACCACACTGTAATCAACTTCAGGAATAACGCCCATAACCTCAGGAAATCTAATTTAATGTCCCGAATTAACTCCCTGAATGGCCGAGCCCCCAAATCATTTCCCCCAACGTGTAACACTAAAACGTCTGGGGGGCGATCCAACCTCACAAAGTGATGCACCTCCCGCAACACCCCACCCCATAAAATACCTCTGATACCCAGCCACCGCAGCGTACCGCCCGAAACCCAGTTGTCACCCATTCTGTCTCACGTCCGCCCTTATCGCCCCCCAGAACATGAACGAGTGTCCCAGGATCCACACCAACGCCACATATAAACCTAAGAACAGTAAAAACACGAAAAATTAACCATTAATTGATCATCACTCACAATCTATCCAATCTCACATATGATCGAAATCTAATAGATTCCCAACGACCTATCCTTTTTATCATATCCTCGCTCAAACCTCAATGCGCTACTTCCGTCGCTGCCCCAATCCGAAATGAATGTCCCGTATAACCCTTCTCACTAATCCACACGACCTTCAAACATCTCCTGAAAATGGCAAAAAAAAAATTGAACCGCGACAGAGATGATCCATCCTCACGCCTAAGAAGAGGATCAGTGCCCTCCCCAATCACCCCCCATAGCCCTGCAAGCACTTAACAGGACAAATATAACAACCCGGGACCTCAAACAAACTCAACTGCCTACCCTTTCCCACCTGATCTGTTTTAGACTTCCTAATTCGAACCACCACCCTGTCTGAATACATGTCTACATCTTCAAGCCTCAACCCCCCAGCTCTATTAACACTACTACTCACCAAGTCCCCCAACCTAAAAGCCCCAAAAAATGCCAGTGAGAAAGCAGCCTTAAACAAACTAACCTCCCAAGACGACCTACAAACCAAGACTAACTTTGAGCCGATCTACAATAATAACTCAAACGAGACCGGCCATCTCTGATCCTCCGTCCCCTTGCCCCGTCGCCAGCCTTTTAAAACTTGCCTAACCAAAAAAGTATTTGTATAATCTGGAATACTACTTAAACGAAAACCGAACGCCAAACCTGGAACACACCTATTTAACTGAGATACTGACCACCCCTCCTCCCTAACATTCCCTAACAGTAGTAATAAAGCCATTTCCCCATATCCTCCCCTATTCCTAACTGCAAACACCACCGTTCCCAAGTCTCCCAGGCCTTACCATACGCAGACCACGTGCCAGGACTCAAAGACGCCGGCAAAAGCCCCATTACTGTTCCTCCAAGATTTCCCACAGCCAAGCTGGACACACTTCCTCCGCTTTTGGTGCCAGTTGACGAAAACGCTCCCACTGTGAACGAGAAAAGGCATCCGCAATACCATTAGAAACTCCCGTCACATGGACGGCCACTCTCTAAGCATTGATAGATAAACATTCAACTACCAAATATTGCAGCAACTTAACTACCGGGAGAGAAGATGCCATCAAGGAATTAATCGCCTGCACTACCCCCAGATTGTCACAATGGAAGCAAACTTTCCTTTTCGCAAATCGCACATCCCACAACACTACTGCCATGACAATTGGAAAAAGCTCCAAAAGCGCCAAATTTCTAACCCATTTCTTACCCATCCCCTGACAATCCAAGACTCTGGCCAACGTCACATTGGTCATGGCAGTATGCCCCAAAACCCACCCTCCCGGCAGCGTCCGAATACAATTCGAAATCAGAATTGTTGAAAATGTCTCCCATGACCAATGTTCTACCATTATAGACCTCTAAAAAACGTCTAAATCCCCCTTAACTCTTTTCCCAGCCGAATAAAGTGATGCTGTGCAGCTACACCCATCGGCATAATCCTGCAAGCAAGATTGAGTTTACCCAACAGGGACTGTAAATCTCGATATCTAATCTTTGCCAATCTCTTCGCACTACCAACTACCTGCCGCAAATTCAATAACTTATCTTCCGGCAACCTACATTCCATTTTGACCGTGTCAATCACAATCCCCATAAAACACAACTCAGTCGCAGGCCCTACCGTTTTTTCCACTGCCAGAGGCACCCCAAACTGACTGCACTGTATGCAACAATAATGAACAAACCCTTTAACCTTCCGGCCCAAGGCATAAAAAATCATCCAAGTAATGAATAATGGACGAAACAACCCGACACGTCAACCACTATCCATTCAAGGAACGAACTAAAAGTCTCAAAATAGGCGCAAGATAACGAGCACCCCATGGGCAGACATCTGTCCACAAAATAACCCCCATCCCAAAAACAACCTAACAAATGCAAACTATCTGGATGGACTGGTAACAAGGGAAACTCCGCTTCAATGTCCATTTTTGCTAACAACGTCCCTGTGACCAACTTCCTTACCCAAGCCACAGCCGCATCAAATGATGTATAAACCACTGACCATAATTCAGGATCTATGCCATCATTGACCGACGCTCCTTTTAGGAAGGAAAGATGGTGAATGAGCTGAAATTTATTTGGCTCCTTCTTTGGCACTACCCCTAAAGGAGAAACTCTCAAATTGACCAATGGCAGCTCTTGAAACGGCCCGCCATCCGCCCCAATGTGACTTTCTTAGCCAATTTTTCAAAAACTACCTCAGGGTGCTCTAGCGCCGACCTCAAATTCTTATGTACGACAGCACCCTGCGATAGAACTGACAAAACCCCACCTAAATCCCGTTTCCAACAAAACCGCCACCTCCCGATTTGGGTACCTATCTAGAAACCCCCCCCATCCTTTCCACCCGTACCGGTGTCTGCCCCTTTTCCAAGTTGTCTCACCCCTTTTGTCTTCCCCCTTTAAAGCACCTATTAGCTCCATGGGAACCACCGCATGTGGTGCACTAGTGCTTAAATTTGCCACAAATTTGCAGTTTTCTTCATTAAATAGGAAACACAATCCTCTTGCTGATGCCGCCACAAAACTACCTTGCCCTGAACCCCCAGCGTTCCCCCGAAAGTGCTGCCCCGACCGCGCTGGTGCCGTCACTCTTAGCCAGAGCCCAATATATTTGTTATCCCAATGCATGTTGTGCCACACCGCATTTCTCTGTTTAAATTGCTCGTCGTAACGAAGCCAACCTACACCGCCATATACCCTATACGCCTCACCTATCACGTCTAATCTATACCGGCGCTTTTCCTCCTACTCCTTTTTTCCTTTATCTTTTTTCCCCCTGTCCAAATTAATTCTCTCCAAATTCGCTCCCTGACCTCCTGCTTCAAATGTGCTGCCAACAGACCCTCAAAACACACATATACCTCACCCTTTGCCACGTCGTCCACCCTTGGCCTATCCTCCCCCCGCCACGGATGCCCCTGCCCTACTACAGTAGATTGCTCCTCCATAGACACGCCACTCACGGGACCTGATCCCCAAGCTGGTAGCGGCGACACCCCACCATCCCTTAAGACGGTCAACCACCCCGCCAGACGCCCCAAGAGTTCCCCAAGACCCTTTCCCAGCTCCCCCGAACGTGCCCCTCCCCTGACGCCCCCTGGACAGCTAAGAAGAGATAAAAGTGGACCTCACGAAAACTCACCAGGCTGCACAGACACTGTGAAACCCGCAGCCTCAGGTCCTGTATCCCGCTGTTCCTGGTCACTGGCCTCCACCATCCTGGATGTTGTTGCCACGCCATCCCTGTAGTCAGGCATCTTCACTGCTGCCTGAACTTGGTCTTCTCTCCAAAATGGCTCCAGCCACGTGTGAGTGCGTCCTTCTCCCTCCGCTCCAGCCACAACGTTGGGCCTGTGCAGCACCCTGACTGCCTCCTGCACAGCCCGTGACCCACAGCCTCTATTCCCACGCCGAATGGACCTCCCAGAGTCCTCCGACCCTGGTCCTGCTCCAGAGGAACATGCTGCAGAGAGTCTTTTTTTTTTGCTGGAGTCTGCAGGATAGGAAAGTGTAGTGTGCAATGCTTTTGCATAAATTTTTTCCCCAACATATATGCAAAACGTGATATGGACCATGCCTAACATAGCATAAATTGGACTGCTTTGTACCAGGCAGGAAATTAAAAAGAAAGCTGGCGACTGCTGTGCGGTACCCTAGAGCAGGGGACATCTGCCAATGGTTTATGGTGTATTATTTAATAATACAGACGTGGACAAAATTGTTGGTACCCTTTGGTCAATGAAAGAAAAAGTCACAATGGTCACAGAAATAACTTTAATCTGACAAAAGTAATAATAAATTAAAATTCTATAAATGTTAACCAATGAAAGTCAGACATTGTTTTTCAACCATGCTTCAACAGAATTATGTAAAAAAATAAACTCATGAAACAGGCATGGACAAAAATGATGGTACCCCTAGAAAACACAGAACATAATGTGACCAAAGGGACATGTTAATTCAAGGTGTGTCCACTAATTAGCATCACAGGTGTCTACAACCTTGTAATCAGCCATTGGGCCTATATATATGGCTCCAGGTAATCACTGTGTTGTTTGGTGATATGGTGTGTACCACACTCGACATGGACCAGAGGAAGCAAAGGAAAGAGCTGTCTCAAGAGATCAGAAAGAAAATTATAGACAAGCATGTTAAAGGTAAAGGCTATAAGACCATCTCCAAGCAACTAGATGTTCCTGTGAGTACAGTTGCACATATTATTCATAAGTTTAAGATCCATGGGACTGTAGCCAACCTCCCTGGACGTGGCCGCAGGAGGAAAATTGATGACAAATCTAAGAGACGGATAATCCGAATGGTAACAAAAGAGCCTAGAAAGACTTCTAAAGAGATTCAAGGTGAACTTCATGCTCAAGGAACATCAGTGTCAGATCGCACCATCCGTCGTTGTTTGAGCCAAAGTGGACTACATGGGAGACGACCAAGGAGGACACCATTGTTGAAAACGAATCATAAAAAAGCAAGACTGGAATATGCCAAACTACATGTTGACAAGCCACAAAGCTTCTGGGAGAATGTCCTGTGGACAGATGAGACAAAAATCGAAGTTTTTGCCAAGGCACATCAGCTGTATGTTCACAGACGAAAAAATGAAGCATATCAAGAAAAGAACACTGTCCCTACTGTGAAACATGGAGGAGGCTCTGTTATGTTCTGGGGCTGCTTTGCTGCGTCTGGCACAGGGTGTCTTGAATCTGTGCAGGGTACAATGAAATCTCAAGACTATCAAGGAATTCTAGAGAGAAATGTACTAGCCAGTGTCAGAAAGCTTGGTCTCAGTCGCAGGTCATGGGTCTTGCAACAGGACAATGACCCAAAACACACCGCTAAAAACACCCAAGAATGGCTAAGAGGAAAAAATTGGACTATTCTAAAGTGGCCTTCTATGAGCCCTGACCTCAATCCTATTGAGCATCTTTGGAAGGAGCTGAAACATGCAGTCTGGAAAAGGCACCCTTCAAACCGGACACAACTGGAGCAGTTTGCTCATGAGGAGTGGGCCAAAATACCTGCTGAGAGGTGCAGATGTCTCATTGACAGTTACAGGAAGCGTTTGATTGCAGTGATTGCCTCAAAAGGTTGCGCAACAAAATATTAAGTTAGGGGTACCATCATTTTTGTCCATGCCTGTTTCATGAGTTTATTTTTTTACATAATTCTGTTGAAGCATGGTTGAAAAACAATGTCTGACTTTCATTGGTTAACATTTATAGAATTTTAATTTATTATTACTTTTGTCAGATTAAAGTTATTTCTGTGACCATTGTGACTTTTTCTTTCATTGACCAAAGGGTACCAACAATTTTGTCCACGTCTGTATGTCATTTTATACCATTTATTGTTACCGTATTTATCGGCGTATAACACGCACTTTTTCCCCCTGAAAATAGGGGGCAAATGATGTATGCGTGTTATACGCCGATTAGGGCTGAAACGTGTCCTCCGGAGGCCAGAGAGGCAGGACTGAGCCGGCCGGCACAGCGGAGGGAGGAGGAGGGAGTCCCTCCCTCCCCACTGTGAGCGGCTGCCGCTGAAGACCAACGAGGACAGAGTAGGAGGAGGAGGGGAGGGACTGTGGCCACTGCGCACCAATGAATGTGCCGGCCATATCCCACAGTTCCGATCGGAGTCCCAGCAGTGTAATGCTGGGGCTCCGATCGCTTACCATGGCAGCCAGGAGTCACGCTACTGAAGCCCTGGCTGCCATGGTATGTTAGTGAGCAGAGAGCAGCGCATTATACTCACGTGCGCTGTGGCCGCCGGTCGCTCCTTCTTCTGTCTGTGCGGCGGATTGCTAATGCTTACAGCATTAGCAATGCGCCGCACAGACCTATGAGAAGGAGCGACCGGCGGCCACAGCGCACGTGAGTATAATGCGCTGCTCTCTGCTCACTAACATACCATGGCAGCCAGGGCTTCAGTAGCGTGACTCCTGGCTGCCATGGTAAGCGATCGGAGCCCCAGCATTACACTGCTGGGGCTCCGATAGGAACTGACACTGCCACCAATGATGGGGGGGAGGAGGGGGACCCTGTGGCCACTGCCACCAATGATTAATACTGGGGAGGGAGGGGGGGGGGGGGTTTGCGTTACCAGAGGGGGCAGATCAGAGGCTTTATTTGAAATTTATTTATTTTTCCTGAAATTTCCCTCTAAAATGAAGGTGCGTGTTATACGCCCGTGCGTGCTATACGCCGATAAATACGGTATGTAATGTATTGAACCCAGCATAGCTATGTAGGGATGGAAAACCCAGGGTACGCAAACCTAGTTCAGCCCTTTGCAGGAGGTTGGGTTTGGAACCAGGATCCGCCCCCAGCTCAGTTATGATCCTTCTTCTTAGGACTCAAGTTCCAGAGACCAACAGATATCTATGTTAATTACTGCAAGATCGATGGAAAGACAGAAGGAGAAGAAGAAAGGTAAAGGAGAGAACAGGAGAACTTAGAATCTGCATGGCCAAGCATAGGAGTCAGCAAGGTAACCTGCTACTACAGTCATCCAGACTTTGCTGCTGTGGGGAACATTGTTAAAGGGATTCTGTCATCAAGATTTTTGATATGGAGCTGTTCATATCATCCTCTCAGCCCCCATTATCTAATTAAAAATATACTAGTTTTACCCCCACCTGTCATTTCATTTTAGATAAAAATCGGTTTTATTAATATGCTAATTATCTTACTAGTGTGCCCAAGGGGCTGTCCCTCCGGCCGTTTGTGCCCAGCCGCGCTCCTTATCTCGTAGCCTAGCGCTGCCCCACTGCTAATTATGCATTCCTCTCATCGCCGATGGTGCGCCGTAATCTCGCGCATGCGCCCTAAATCCACTGGTCAGCGCCCGCGCGGTGTCCTGGCAGCAGCCTCAGCGAGCGAAGCGCGCATGCACCAGCTGTCTGCGCACTTCGCCCGTGGGTGCTGACCAGTTGATTTAGGGCGCGAGATTACGGCGCACCATCGGCGATGAGAGGAGTGCATAATTAGCAGTGGAGCGGCGCTGGGCTACGAGATAAGGGGCGCGGCTGGGCACAAACGGCCGGAGGGACAGCCTCTTGGGCATGTTAGTAAGTTCATTAGCATATTAATAAAACCGATTTTTATCCAAAATGAAAGGACAGGTGGGAGTAAAACTAGTATTTTTTTATTAGATAATGGAGGCTGAGAGGATGATATGAACAGCTCCATATTGAAAATCTTGATGACAGAATCCCTTTAAGACACCCAGACAGATCCTGGCCAGACATGCCTTCAAAACCCTATATCCCGCAGTGGACATTACAGCCATTATTCCCAAGGTACTGTTGCCAGTCATAGATCTATTGAGAGAGACTTTAGCAAGATAGTGTACAAAGAGTGCCATAACTACCATCATTGTCTAAATCCATGCATCAATATCTGGGAGACAATTGCATTGTGTACAGCTGTGTGACTGCTATAATTGGATGCACTACAACTCCCATTTATTCAATTCCTGAGACATTTATTCCTCAACCGCTGGTCTGGTTTTCTGACTCCTACACCATACTCTGGCCATTGCACTCTACACACCCTGCCTTGCACCCATCTAAACACCTAATATCGAGGGAAACCCAGCTACCATCAGACAGCAGCCCCAGAATCAGGGTGTACCCCAAAGGAAGAAAGGGTGCACTGTCCTTTCACTGCATGACCCTATGGAGCAATGGTGTGAGGACAACCACTGTGATTGACTGTGACAGTCAGAGCAACTACTACTACCATCTTCGACTCCAGCTCCAGCTCTTCATGGGCTTGTTGCAGTTGCTACTGGAATTAAGGGTAAAACAGCTTAGTGATTACCAAATACTGCAGACAAGATGAGGGCTAGAGCTGGGAGATAGAGAGAACATGAATAGTCTGGGCATCCTGGAAGGAGCTTAGGCCGGTATAAGAGATCTGCCAGCCTGTAACCAATATTGGGTAAGAGATTTGTTGTAATTGTAAACTTGTTGCCCCAAGTGAGTAAAATAAAGACGGCCTTGTTAAAGAGGACCTGTCCCCGTTCCTGACATGCCTATTTTAATAGCTTCATGCCTTCCCCATGTAATAGCAATTCTGGAGCTTCTATTCTTATGGCTCCATGTTGTGCCATTCCTTTATTATTTGCACTAGAAGTTAAGAATGAATTGCTATTAGCCTTCAGTAATGGTACGGGGGGGGGGGGGGGGGGGGGGGAGGTGGAAGGGGTGCAGGGGTGGATAGAGTCAGTCTGTGCAGGTACACCCCCCCCAACTGGTTACCTCCCCTCTGTACCCTTACTGATGGATAATAGCAATTCAATCACTTGTAGTGCAAATAATAAAGGAACGGCACAACATAGAGCCATAAGAAAATATGTTCCAGAATTGTTATTACATGGGGAATGCATGGAGCTATTAAAACAGGAATGTGAGGAGTGGTGAAAGGTCCTGTTTAAGTTACAACTGTGTCCACCAGATTCCTTCCACCATCCTAGAGTGGGGAGCTATGCAACCACTTGGGGCCAAATAGAGTATGAGCCGAACATGTACTGGAATGACCTTTGAAGAGCTGGAGCAGAGGATAAGAATGGTAGGGGTTCGCAGTGGTTTCCTTCAGGCCATTGTTCCCTAGGGCCAGTGCAGTAAGAGGAGGGTGCACTTTTCCTTTTGTCGGAGCACTCCCTGTAGTTGGTGCTCTTTCCTGATAGTGAAGAAAAAAAGGGGGTCAGTCAGCACATCCCAATGCGCAGGTGCACGTTGCTATGGCTGAAAACACAACATAGAACAAAAACATACAATGCAACAGCTCTCTGCAAACCAAATAAAGTACAAACATGCATAATAATTGCTTATGCTATGCTTATAAATTAGAGATGCTTGACAAATACATTTTCTACAAAATTATTTGAGCCCGTCTGCCACACGACAAGGCGATCTCCTGATAGTAGTTTGGGGTGCCCTTGATTTTGGTGGTTGTATGGGTGCCTGGCAGGAGGTGTAGTAGTGCAATGGCCAAAATATGGTCATGGTGCAATTCAGGAAACCAAGCCAGAGGTAGTAGAACAAATGTATCTTTTCACTTTAGTGTAAAATAAGAGTTGTAGTACATTTAACACTAATCTATACACAGCGCAAATCCTTTTCCTCCATGGAGTGGTATGGAGGCTGGCAGAGTGGCAAATAATGGAACTCTTGGTATGCTATCGTGCTAAAGTCTCTCTCCCTTAAAACTCTTGCTAGTGACTGTAATCTAGCAATAGTGGCTGTAGTGCAGGATACAGGTTTTCGAGGCATGTCTGGCCAGGACATGGTTAAGTATGATGGGTGTCTTAACTGTAATCCATCACAAGCAGCAACGTCTATATAGCTGTAGTCACAGGTTACCTCCTATGCTTGACCATGCAGATTCTAAGTTCTTGCCTTTTCTTCTGCTGTAGCCGATGCAGGAACTCCCCCCAGAGGTCTGTTAGTCTCTGTATCCCGAGGCCTAAGGAGAAGGCGCACATGGAATTACTTCCTCCTTCCTTACTCACTAGAATCCCTCTAGACAGAAAACAGGGCCAGCCCACTCCTGCCAAGAGGGGAGTTAGAGGGTGGTTACCCTTTCTTCGCCAATCATACCAGGTCATGCTTGGTGTACATAAATGTAGCATAACAGTACATAACATTACAAACCATTTGTAGATACCCCCTGTACTGGGGTACTGCATATGGGGAAGATGGGAGGGAGTTGGAAAGATAGCTATCGGCCCGATCGATCGTTGGACCTACAGCTTTTGAATGTGTATGGGCAGCTTTAGAGTTTAATTGAACAGCTAGGTAAATGCTCAACCGCTCCTCCATTCACACAGGGACCATCAAATCATGGGATATATTAAAATCAGAACATCTGACTTTTCTAAGGATCTTAAATTAAGAATATAGATTACTAACTCATGATCCCATACTTCACAAAATCTTAAAGTATTTTTCTTATTATGGTAATAAGGCATTTGTTATATCATGGGATTTTTGGATTATCCAAAATTAGGTCATTTTTCTAATATTTTTTATTTTTTTTGCATGATCAGTTCTGTGACTAAAAGGGTTTTATACGGTGAAGCTCACTGATAATTAGAAGCCATTAGTCTCGTTTTAAGATCCTCGTAATATCCTCATTAGCTCTGTCCCCTAGGTTTGTCTATCATTCATGCACTGGGGTATGATGTCATTAATCTCCTATCAACCACCCAGATGGGGATTTAATTCAGCTTGGATCAGGAATTAAAAGATTTATTTCTTTAAGGAGCTGTTTATAAAGTCGAGGAAAAGTAATCAGATGAACACAAAGTGGCAAAATGGAAAGTTTATCTATCTTGAAGAGATCATTAATGATCAGGAGAAGATTTTAGGCTATATTTTATGGAAAGTCAAAACTTCTGTTCCAGCTAATTTCTTAAAATAACGTTATAGTTCTCAGCGCTGTTTTTTTTATATTTTATAGAGTGCTCCAAATCCCATTGACAGCAATAGATTTACATTCCTGGGTATTACCTGCAATCACCACTAGGGGGAGATTACTGCATACTGTGCTATTATTGAATTCAATGTATAGACTGTATGCAGAAAGCTCCTAAGCTCCCCCTAATGGTGGATGCAGGGAGTCAGCAAATTAACTTTTACCTGCATGTCTATACAGGATATTTGGGGTATCAGAACAACAAAGTTCTGACGGTTATAAAGATACACTAAATGGACAAAAGTATTGGAACACCTTCACATTAAACCCACAGGAGCTTTTATGACATTCCCAATATGCATTAAATAAGGTTTTAGTGAGTATTGCAGTAGGACTTTTGATATATTTGTATGTATTAAAGAAAAGGTACCACAGTGGAGAGCACATTACCAAATCATGGTGTGATGTGATCTTTAGCATACAACTCCTTTTCTGCGTTAGATGTCTATTTAAATATGATACGAAGCTTTTCTTCTAATGAACCAGGCATTTCTGGCCCAGACTCCTGAAGAAGCCTCTTACCAGAAGCAGAGGTTCATTTGGACAATGTAAAGAAGATTTCATTATGTTTTATTTAGTAAGAAATGACTATATTTGCATAATAGATGGAACTTTTTAAATTGCTTTTCCTAGTGGGGCACTTAGCAGACCTTGGCTCGCCTTTGTGTATAGCTGTGGGATTCAATGATGTACGTAAATTCACTGATCAACTATAACATTAAAACCACTCATAGATGGTCATGTAGCAGATGTGGATCCTCTCTATGTCACTGAAAAGATTTGGCTTGAGGCTTCTTCTAAGGGTGTTATGTAAGTGGCCCCCTGTACAGGGATCTGGACTCTGCTGCAGGGCAACCACCAGGTTACTACCTCTTGATTTAGTCTTTGTTCAACTGACAGCTGACACACTGGGGTCAAGAGATGCTGGAGCACAGCACCAAGGAGACAAGGTCAAAGCAGGCAGAGTATGTTCAGTCCAGTTATCAGTCCAAAGGTATTGGCAGGCAGCACAGGGTCAACATGGGAGTCGAGCAGTGATTAGGTCTCGGTTAAATCCGATAAACAAGCAGAGTTAAATGTTGTGATTTATTGCCTTAGCATTCTTATGGTAAAGTCCCCCCTTTTTACGTGTGCACTGTGAATCCTTAATGGTTTTGTATAGGCAACAAAAAGTTAAATGATAGCTTTTTACTGCCGTTACCTGAGTGATGGGCTGGTCCCACTTCCCTAGTTAGAGAGTTTTTAAGCCAGCAGAGCTAGATTAAGGATGTGCCTAGTGACAGCTCTTGAGAACTAGGCCTAGTTCAGGGAACCTTCATCTCCGAGATTGAAACCTGCCAAAGAAACATCTGAGCTGAAAGACCACTCCCAGAAAAGAAAGAGGACATACGTTTAGTAAAGGCTGAGAACCACTTTGAGTGCTTGGAAAGACAATAAGGTAATCGCTCATTTATGGCAAAAGACTTTACTGTTGCGGAAAAAGATGATTGTCTCTGGCACCCACCACACTTCTGAGACGAATCTGAATTCTGTCACACTTAGGCAGTCATACGGATTAGGGATGAGCGAATTTCATATTTTGAAGTTCGTGTGCGGGTTCATGTTGTGGTATTTACTGAATTGCGTTAAGGATTCCGTTACCATAGACTATAGCGCAATTCCATGATGGAATGCATAACGGAATGCCTTTAGAGGCATTCCGTTATTCATTCCGTCATAAGAGAAGTCTATGGCCTGCATAACAGATCCCTCCGGTTTACGTTATGCTGGAGTCCTCTCCTGCAGTGGTTAGTACCTACCAAAAATGGTCAAAGGATAGGCAACTGGTGAACCAAGGACAGGGTCATGAAGTCTCAAGGTTCATGGATGTTGATGTGAATTGAAGACTAACCTGTCTGGTCTGAAGAGGAAAGGCTTGCTCAACCAATCTCTTGCTGAATTGGGTCAACTTTAAAGGGATTCTGCCCCCAGGATTAACGATATGTAGATATTTATATGTGCCCATTAGTCTTCATGCAGTGTTTACAATGATCCCTCCGTTTATGCTCTGTGTGCCTTATATTCTTATAAAAAGCGATCTTATTCATATGTAAATCGCCTCTGTCAGGAGCCCAAGAGGTTGTCCAACGATCTCCTGGAGCCCAGCCGCGCCCATCGATCCGGAGCCCAGCACCGCCTACTACTTAATTTATTCACTGCACTATCCTGACGTCATGTAATCTCTGCTCCGTAGTCTCGCGCAGGCGCAGTGGACACTGTAGTCTGCGCCCCGACCGTGCCGACTACTGGCACTGGCTTCAACTTGTCCACTGCGCATTTGCCGGCTCCCTGCGCACCCCGATTGGACCGGAAAATACTCTTTCTCTGCGCAAGTCGGTCCTAGGCGGAGGAATCTTTTGGCAGCAATCGCTCCTTTGACAATTTTGACCGACTTGCGCAGAGAAAGAAAGTATTGTCCGGTCGGGGTGCGCAGGGAGCCGGCGCATGTGCAGTGGACAAGTTGAAGCCGGTGCCAGTAGTCTGCAGTGTCCACTGCGCCTGCGCGAGACTACGGAGCAGAGATTACATGACGTCAGGATAGGGCAGTGAATAAATTAAGCTGTAGGCGGTGCTGGGTTCCGGATCGATGGGCGGTGCTGGGCTCCAGGAGATCGTTGGACAACCCCTTGGGCTCCTGACAGAGGTGATTTGCATATGAATAAGATCGCTTTTTATAAGAATATGAGGCACACAGAGCATAAATAGAGGGATCATTGTAAACACTGCATGAAGACTAATGGGCACATATAAATATCTACATATCGTTAATCCCGGTGACAGAATCCCTTTAAGGACAGTGATTGACTCAGCTGATCTTTCCTGCCATTTCCAGCATGCCGAGCTGAGCAGGAAGTGGAGAGATGGTCCGTCCATCATATGACATATGACCAGGACAAATGTTTATCCACTGGAAGTGTACAGTAAAGATCCCTAATGAAAGACAGCAAGGAGAGATCTTGAAAACTGTTAGAAATCGATACATAAACTATACTGAAAATTGATCAACTTTTTATTCTTAAAAAAAAAAATATTAAAAAAATGAATCCTTTAAGTAATCTTAGATATTTAAGTTTTTGATCTGAATCTCTTCAAATTCTTCTGCAAGACAAGCTGGGATCTGGGTTGTAGGCCATGCGTTTTCACTAGAGCTACTATCCACTTAGCAATAAAAGGACAAATAAAATGAATATCATGAAAAAGCTATTTTATTACACGAGCTATTCACCAGTGATAACTAAAATGGAGGCATTTAAAGCCATCCAGATTATTTCAATCACCAGATAAGATCAGACTGATCTCAGATAGCAGCATTTTCTTCCTGTTACCACTTTTGACCTACATTTTCCAAAATGTTCTGTTTTTAGTTTGAAACGTGTTATGGTATTTAAGGAACCATGGTCATGACTGGCATCATTAAGGATAATTATACTGGACGAGCCACATTAAATGTAATAATTATCACAAGGAGAACCAGGTATGAACATCATAAATCTTACTGATGACACAGATGGACTTAAAAATGGGGCCCTGAATAACAAGGAAAGTAGGGAACTCGCACTCGCCATTTGTAGATGTTTTTCTCAGCCCAGATAATGCTGCTATAGTGCAATATACTACCATATAGTGCCCAAATAATACTCCCTAAAAGGGCCCACACAATAATGTCATACAGTTCCTGATTAATATTACCATATAGTTCTCACACAATACTTTAATATAATTCACATACATACTGTCATATAGTTCCAACACAATAATGCCATACCATTCCCACACAATATTGCCATATAGTTGCCACACAATACTGCCCTACAGTTCCCATACAATACTGCCCTATAGTTCCCACATAATGCTGCAAATAACTCCCACACAATACTGCCCTACAGTTCCCATACAATACTGTCCTATAGTTCCTACACAATGCTGCAAATAAATCCCACACAATACTGCCATATAGTTCCCACACCATCTTGTCATATAGTTCCTACACAATGCTGCCATATAGTCCCCACATAATACTGCAATACATTTCCTACACAATACTGCTAATAGTTCCCACAGAATGCTGCAAATAGTTCCCACATAATACTGTAATACAGGGTGGGCCATTTATATAGATACACCTTAATAAAATGGGAATGGTTGGTGATATTAACTTCCTGTTTGTGGCACATTAGTATATGTGAGGGGGGAAACTTTTCAAGATGGGTGGTGACCATGGAGGCCATTTTGAAGTCAGCCATTTTGAATCCAACTTTTGTTTTTTTAATAGGAAGAGGGTCATGTGACACATCAAACTTATTGGGAATTTCACAAGAAAAACAATAGTGTGCTTGGTTTTAACGTAACTTTATTCTTTCATGAGTTATTTACAAGTTTCTGACCACTTATAAAATGTGTTCAATGTGCTGCCCATTGTGTTGGATTGTCAATGAAACCCTCTAATCTCAACTTCACACACTGCTAGCAACACCGCAGGAGAAATGCTAGCATAGGCTTCCAGTATCCGTAGTTTCAGGTGCTGCATATGCTGTGAAGATACGAGATGTGCAGCACCTGAAACTTACGGATACTGGAAGCCTGTGCTAGCATTTCTCCTGCGGTGTTGCTATCAGTGTGTGAAGAGTGGAAGAAGAGGGTTGCATTGACAATCCAACACAATGGGCAGCACATTGAACACATTTTATAAGTGGTCAGAAACTTGTAAATAACTCATGAAAGAATACAGTTACGTTAAAACCAAGCACACCATTGTTTTTCTTGTGAAATTCCCAATAAGTTTGATGTTTCACATGACCCTCTTCCTATTGAAAAAACAAAAGTTGGATTCAAAATGGCCGACTTCAAAATGGCCACCATGATCACCACCCATCTTGAAAAGTTTCCCCCCTCACATATACTAATGTGCCACAAACAGGAAGTTAATATCAACCATTCCCATTTTATTAAGGTGTATTCATATAAATGGCCCACCCTGTATAGTTCCCACACAATACTGCTATATAGTTCTCACACAGTGCTGTCATATAGTTTTCATACAAATTACGCCTTTTGATTTTTTTCTGTGGTGACTAAATTAGCAATTAGCAGCCTGCTGGGAAAACACTCAAGGCAGGCTTGGAGCCTTTACCTGCCTTTACACACGCAATTGCGTTGTACCGATGGGAGACAGAGGGAGTCCACTCCCTCTGACACTGTTTACATGTGGTGTGGCTTGTAAAGGGTTAAACAGCCCGGAACGGCACTCCTGCCGGTCCAGGCAGTTAGAGCAGGAGCGCAGCTCTCATGGGGACCCATGCAGCGCTTAGACCAGGCCGCCGTGAAAAGGCAGCACCCCAGCTAAGGGCTTAAGCAGCAGACAAATTTTTCATGCAATAGACAGCCTCAGCAGCAAGGAGAACATGGTGCTGAAGCTCTTCGAAGAGGCCACAAAGTTTGTCAGCAGGGACAACTGCAGCTGACACATCTTGCTGTCCACCCTACAGGAGGATGAGGAAGATGAGGATGAGGATGAGTCGGAGAGTACTGGCTTAACTGGGTTAGAGGCCTAAGTCAGGATTTGGGGGACCTTTTAAACAGGCCTTGAGACATGAAGATTAAACATTGACTAATTAAAGCTAATTACATCTGGAGGCATTAGAGGCTCTGCTTGTTAAGAACTGATTTGCATACCTTCTTCCCAGAATTACAGAGAAGCATTGCCTGGCCTATAAGACTCCTCAGGCCGATTAGGCACTCTCCGTAAGAAGATATAGTATACCCTGAATCAATGATCTTCCCTTCAAAACTCAGCTCTTCAAAGTTCTTTATAAAGCAGTGGAAACTGAATTGCTTCTCAGTGCACAGGGTGTAAAATCTCAAAGTCTCTCAAAGTGTGAACTGGCTGTGCATTAATATTTTTCATAGTGCAGTGTCCAACTCATGATCGTGGGCACCGCAAACTAAGTTGATTGTGTTATATTGTCATATATTATGCCTGTATGCTGTACTTTATCTCATGTCATATTCTCCTGCAGCCAGCCAGTACCGCAGGCGCAATACGTGAGGTGCACGGTGGACCGATGAGGCGCAAAATAATAACACACAGTTCATCAGTTTACTCACGGTTAGCAGATAGCCTCCCTGTACTGGCAGCACAGTGTTGGGGTGGACAGCACGAAATCCTCCGGGGCACGCTCTGTGCTAGGGAAGCATCAGCCAAGATGGTGGTTGAGGTGCCCTTGATGTTAGGGGTGCTTAGGGTGCTTGTTGCGGCTGAGTCCCTTGATGGTTTTTGTTGTGACGCCAGTACTGTTAATGGTGGTACAACCAATAGTGGTAATAATGAGGTAGACAGTGGTAAGATACAACTCACAACTTTTACTTTTGATGTCTTTGGTTGCAGCAGTACAAAAATGCAGTTTCTTGATGGTACAAAGTTGATTCTGCAAATCCACTGTTTCTAGGCTTTTCAAGTTTTTAGTTTTGAGAAGTGTGTTAGGTGTACCTAGTTCCTATTGATGTGCTGGATCCTATTCCTTGTCTTTTCCCTACAAGCTGAACATTTAGACAGGAAAACTCAACTGTCTCTCAGAAGTATGATGTGGCTGCCAGAAGCTATAAATCCTCCACCATGCAAAGGTGTCTGTGGCCCTCAATAATGGCTCTTATCACTGATGATTCCTTAGGAAAGCTTGTTTCTTTTCCAGGGAGGCAAACTCTTCTCCTACTAGTCAGGGATGCAAGTCTATAGTTCGGCCACAGAAGGAAAACGCTCTTCTGCGCCTAACATCTTAGTATCACCTCCTAGCGAAGTTGGCTCCACTCACTAATCTGTGTCATGAAGTCTTCACTCTACATTTTCTCCAACTAATCTGATCTGACTCCCTCAGATCTGCTCTCTTCTGAACTACATTTTCCCAACTGCCTCACTAGGCCTGACCTAGGTATATATATATAAGACCTAAACTATATCCCCATCTAGTGGTGGGGTGTATAAATTACACCTAATCTGCCTGTTAACAGGAATTTTGCAGATACATACATACAAAATCATACAATACAACATAAGGCATTGTTAAGACCAAAAAGTGCTTTTAAGCAGTGCCCACACACACATAGTGGGACGCTACACTCCCATGTCACTATGTGATTCTACATGTAAGATCCTTTATACAGGCCTAGTTAGGGTGCACTACACTAGTTTCTCCACTAGATGGGGCAGTGTTACAGTGTATATATAGATTAGCTCAGGCCAAGTTAGGCAGTCGTCTCCTGAAGTCTAGTCGGTGAGCAGCCATGATATAGCTGCCTGCTAGAGAGAGGCCTCCTGCCTCTCTGCTCTCTCCCTGTTGGTTCCACAGTCCAGGGTTAAAGCCTACAAGATTCCACATAGAGGTGAGAAATCTACTTTATAGCTCGCTCCTCCGGGGTGACCAGTGACAAGCTGCAAACAGCAAGTATTCAAGTGGATTAGTATATTTTATTCAAGTCAAAGGATAGCAAACAGCCATACTCAAAGGCTTCCCAGGCACCTTTGCAATTAGGTGTAGGACACAGTTTCCAGCATCCACACCTCCAGTTTAAATCCTGAGGACAGTTAGGCCATCTGTCAGAAAAGCACTGGAAATAGAGGTTCAAGGATTCTAAAAACCACCTTAAATCCAGGTTAGAATAAGGCGAGAGTTAATACCAGCCTAAGACTTTTATACTTCAAAAGCCTAGTCTGAAGCAGTAGCTTTCATATATATATATATATATATATATATATATATATATAAATATAAGACAAAGAACCTGTTTTATCTGAGGACTTAAAATATCCTACCCCCGTATGCATGAGAGACTGTATTTCATACCTGGATGTACAAGAGACTGTATTTCATACCTGGATGTACTAGAGATTGTTTTATACTTGGATGTAACCGTTACCAGGAGCAACGTTCAGTAAAAGTTATAAGTTGGATTGCACCATCTTTGTCTCAGTCTCCAATTCCTCAGTTAACACTACAGTAAATGGTTGTACCACCATAAAAGGTACTGGCGTTACGACTACAAGGGACCTTGCCATAGGCACATTAATACAGACCATCAAGGGCACCTCGAACAACCATCTGGCCTGTGTCCCTTACACCAGAGTGTGCCCCAGGGAATCCCTGTGCCGTTCTCCTCATCACTTGTGCAGGCCTGCCCAGGGACGACATAACCGTGAGTAACCAGAGCTGTATTTGCCTCGGCCCACCTAATGCTCACACCGTGACCTCACGTATAATTCCCCTGTCGGTCTGGCATACTGCAATAGGATATATCATATAAAATGCAATTCAACAGTATGAAGCAGTATAGGTGCAAACAACAGCATAAATCATAGTGCAAGTTAACCCTTCAAACTGCACTAAAGTAGTGAGTTGATGGCTATGCATAGCAGCAATATGGGAAAATATCCATAAACGTCTGGATTCCAAAGTACCCTCAAGCACTAAAATAAGAACTATGCCTACTTCTGCAAGTATGTACAGTATATGTGTTATCTACGAAGCCCCCAAGCAGCAAGGCCCCAGACCACGAAACCCTTGACGAGACCGACGTGGAGGAAATTGTGGCCAACGGGGGAACCACCGACCCGCAAGCCCTCCAGACAACTATAGCCGAAATCGAAGCCCAGGTCCAGCTGTTGAAGAGGCCACTCACAGACAGCGGACAAGAAGAAGAGAAGCCGCCGGACGACCGGGGTGGTAACTTAGCTATATCGTTTACGCCAACCAATTTCTTTTCCTTACATGATGGCAAATTTTTACCTTTTTTCCATTAATGTTAGGAATATTAGGGATGGGTCTAGACGTCAGACGGTGCTAACTTTCCTTGATTCCCAGGTTTCCGACGTGTACATGTTGCAGGAGTGTGCTTTGCCCCCCTCTAGGTCTCACAACCATCTGGCCAGGCAGTGGTTCCATGGCCCATCCGTCTGGTCCCGGTGGAGGCAACTGTAAGTCAGCCGGGGTGGCCATCCTCAGGGGAAGCGCTGTTACACTTGACTCCGTCCAGGAGCTCGTCTGTGGCAGGATACTTGTCGTAGACGGTTCCTGGGCGGGAGAGCCGGTTAGGCTCATCAATGTGTATTCTTCCCCCAACAAGGGTGAGCGACTGCAGCTCGCTACCACTAGGGCCGTAGTGATGGCCGGGGACTTCAACTGTCAGATTGAGGAGGACGGACGCAGCTCCGGCACTTCAAGCAAGTTAGATGTCACTTCCAAACTGCTTATTGAGATGGTGACCGAAGCATTCTTGCAGGACGTTGTGGGCTCCATGGGGAAAGGCTCCATTAATTATACGTGGAGCTGACCCAATGGCTCACTCCGTTCTCGGATAGACTTTGTGTTTATCTCTCGGGCAGTCAGGCGGTGTAGGTACTCTATAATCCCTTGCTTCTTCTCCGATCACAGAGCCATTTAGGTCCAGTGCATCCTTGGGAGCGGGTTTCCCCCCGGCCCTGGATCCTGGAAACTGAACTGCGCTTGGATCCTGGAAACTGAACTGCGCTCTGTTGAATTGGGGGGACGTGCTTGTGGAGCTTAGAGAGGTCTACATAGCTTGGCGGAATGACAAATCCTTGTTTGAACGGCCTAGTGACTGGTGGGAGTATGTTAAATTCCAGTTTTGTTTCTTCTTTCAGGCCAAACAACAACTACAGGCGTGTGAGAAGAAGAAGGCCTTCAGAGAGCTGCAGCGTGAGTTGCGGTCCCTGCAGGACCTTCACTGGTGCGGCTAGATCGTTAGAGAGGAGCTGGTGGAGACCAAAAGGAGCCTGAAAAGGTACTTTGAGGAGGAATCCAAGGGAATCATCTTCCGCTCCAAAGTGGAGAACCTGGAGAAGGGTGAGAAGTGTAACTCGTTCTTTTTCAGAAAATTCCACGCCGGCCACACGCCCCTGGAATGGCAACATACGATCAGGGAAGGAGGAAGTGATGGGCATCATCACAGACTACTCCAGCGACCTCTACTCCCTGAAAAACACTGACCCGAAAGCCGCCGATAAATTCCTGTCAGGTATCACTAACCATCTTGATCCTGCAGGTGCGGAGACCATGGATGACCCTCTAACAGTGGGGGAGGTGCTTTCTGCCGCTAGATCCTTTAGGTCCGGCAGGACCCCAGGTAGTGACGGTCTCCCAGCGGAGCTCTACGTAGCGCTGGGGGATCTGATCTGTCCGGACTATGAGGAGATGGTGGTGGAGGGTAGAATGCCCCCATCGTTGAGGGAAGGAATGATCACGATCTTGTATAAGCGGAAGGGGGAGAGATGTGACTTGAAAAACTGGTGTCCCATATCTCTCCTGAACGTGGACTACAAGATCCTCGCCAAGGTGCTAGTCAACCGGCTGAAGGTTGTCATCGGCAGAATCGTCCACCCGGATCAGACCTGTCCGCAGGATCGCAGACAGCCTCGCCCTCATGAGAGACACAGTACAATATATCAAAGACCGCCGTGTACACGCGACCCTGGTCAGCCTTGATCAGGAGAAGGCCTTTGACCGAGTGTCTAATGAATTCATGGGCAAGGAGTTGCGCAGGCTGGGTCTAGACAGGAGGTTCTGCTCGATTATTATCCTGATGTACCTTGATATTTTCAGCACAGTGCTGGTGAACGGCTGGAAGACTGACCCCCCTCCCGCTACTCTCTGGGGTCAGACAAGGCTGCCCTCTTTCACCTCTCCTCTTTGTTTGTGTTATAGTACTCTTTGCAGAGTCTATCTGGCAGAATGGAGAGATGAAAGAGATCACTGCACCAGGACACTACGAGGTCAAGTGCTCGTTGTACATGGACGACGTGACCATCTTCTGCGCTGATCGGCGTTCAGTAACTGCACTCAGACCTGCGAGGAGTTCGGACAAGCTTCAGGGGCCAAAGTCAACTGCGGGAAGTCGGAAGCCATGCTCTTCGGGGACTGGCAACTGGCTTCTTCTGCCCCCTTCCCTTTTACCATCAAATCAGACTTCATCAAGGTTCTGGGAGTCTGGTTCGGGAAGGAAGGCGCAGCCCTCAAGTTTTGGGAAAAACCAAAGAATTGGACTGTAGAGCCTCAGACAATTCACGATTGAGGGCAAAGCACTTGTCCTGTGTAATGAAGTTCTGCCTGTGCTACAGTAAACCGCACAGGCATGGCCCCCTCATGCCACCGTTTCTAGGGCCATCACCAGGACAGTGTTTTGCTTCTTTTGGGGATCCAAGATGGACAGAGTGAAGCGAGCCATCATGTAAAAAGAGCCCCGCAAGGGCCGAAAGGGCATTCCGGACCTGCCCACTTTACTGCGGATCGCCTTTGTTTGTGACAGCGTTCGGCGGACTCTGGAGGGGTCTGGGCTGGGACAAGTGGGACAGCTCCATCCCTTACAACTTGCACACTCCCTGGTATTATGGAAATGTTTTCAAGTCTGTGAGGGAACACCAACTGGAGGGCCTCAAGCCCGACATGTGGAAACCAAAGACTATTCACAAGCTCATCTGTCACGGACGGTGTACAGGAAACAAGGCAAAGCAACATGTATAAACGACTCGCTGGATCCAAAAACTAAGGAACCAAGGGAGACCCCTGCAGAAGACCTGGCACTTTCCCTGGCTGCTCAGCCTATGCAAAGATCCGAATGGTGGAGGTTTGCATATCCACGAACCTTGACTATAAAGCCCTGAGCACCCTACAATAGTGAGGGGACACGACCACCGGCTCCCTACACAAGATACGGAGGGAGTCAGGGTCACCTGGGATCCAGCAAACAGAAAATAACAGATAAAGGTACAACACTTAGCTTTGAAGCAAACAGGAGGACAGAGTCAGCGTGCACACACACTCCAGGAAGTAGTATAAGCCGCCCAGAAAAGCCTTCTGGGGAAGAATTTAAAGGGAAGCAATTAGTCCAACACATGACAGCTGAGAGAGGCTAACGAGAGGAGGAGCTGAATACCACAACACAGAAACTCAAGGAGGAGGTTCTGAAAGGCCTCTGTCAGAGCTTCTCAGCTGTCTGGTTGTGACAGTACCCCTCCCTCTACGAGTGGACTCCGGACACTCAGAACCCACCTTCTCAGGATGGGACCTATGGAAAGCCCTGATGAGACGAGAGGCCTTAATGTCCGTCACTGGGACCCACATCCTCTCCTCAGGACCATACCCCTCCCACTGAACAAGGTACTGAAGAGAACCGCGGACAAGACGAGAATCCACAATCCTAGAGACCTGAAATTCAAGATTCCCATCAACCATAATCGGAGGAGGAGGCAAAGGCGAGGGTACAATGGGTTGAACATAAGGTTTCAATAAGGACTTATGAAAAACATTATGGATCTTCCAAGTCTGAGGAAGATCAAGACGGTATGCAACAGGATTGATGACAGACAGGATTTTGTAAGGCCCAATAAACCTAGGACCCAACTTCCAGGAGGGAACCTTCAATTTGATATTCTTGGTAGACAACCACACCAGATCACCAACATTCAGGTCCGGACCAAGCACACGTCTCTTATCAGCCACACGCTTATATCTCTCACTCATGCTCTTTAGATTATCTTGAATCTTTTGCCAAATAGATGACAAAGACGAGGAGAATCTGTCCTCATCAGGTAAACCAGAAGACCCCTCTCCCGAGAAAGTCCCAAACTGTGGATGAAACCCATATGCACCAAAAAATGGTGACTTATCAGAGGACTCCTGACGACGGTTATTTAAAGCAAACTCAGCAAGGGACAAAAAAGAACACCAATCCTCTTGATTCTCCGCCACAAAACAACGCAGATATGTCTCCAGATTCTGATTGACGCGCTCTGTCTGGCCATTCGACTGCGGGTGGAAAGCAGAAGAGAATGACAACCGAACCCCCAAGCGAGAACAGAAAGCCTTCCAGAATCTGGAAACAAACTGCGTGCCCCTATCAGAGACTATGTCTGAAGGAATACCGTGCAATTTGACAATGTGATCAACAAATGCCTGCGCCAGCGTCTTAGCATTGGGCAAACCAGGAAAAGGGATGAAATGCACCATTTTGCTAAAACGGTCCACCACCACCAGAATCACAGTCTTCCCCGAGGAACGAGGCAGGTCCGTTATGAAGTCCATGGACAGATGTGTCCAAGGACGGGAAGGAATGGGTAAGGGAAGGAGAGGACCTGATGGCCGTGAATGAGGGACTTTGGCACGAGCGCAAGTCTCGCAGGCTGCCACAAAACCCTCAACCGACTTACGAAGCGCAGGCCACCAGAATCTCCGAGCGATGATATCCAGTGTGGCTCTTACCCCCGGGTGCCCAGCAAGGACCGTATCGTGGTGTTCTTTAAAAATCTTGTGTCTTAAAGCGAGAGGCACAAACAACCTCCCAGGAGGACAAAGATCAGGAGCCTCTGACTGGGCTGCCTGCACCTCTGCCTCCAATTCAGGAAAAAGAGCAGAGACCACCACACCTTCAGCCAAAATGGGACCCGGGTCTTCAAAATTCCCGCCTCCCGGAAAACAACGTGACAGGGCATCTGCCTTCACATTCTTAACTCCAGGGCGGAACGTGACAACAAAATTAAACCTAGAAAAGAACAACGACCATCTGGCCTGTCTCGGGTTCAGACGCTTGGCTGACTCCAAGTAGGCCAGATTTTTATGGTCAGTAAATACGGTAATAGGGTGTCTGGCTCCCTCTAGCCAATGGCGCCATTCCTCAAAAGCCAACTTGATGGCCAACAATTCCCTATCTCCCACATCGTAATTTCTCTCTGCGGAGGAGAGTTTTCTTGAGAAAAAGGCACACGGTCGCCAATTGGCAGGAGAGGAACCCTGAGACAAGACCGCCCCCACACCCACCTCAGAAGCATCAACCTCAACTATGAAGGGTAAAGAAACATCAGGTTGCACCAAGATGGGAGCGGAAGCAAAACTCTCCTTGATATCAGAAAAAGCCTTACGCGCCTCTACTGACCAAGAAGAAAAATCTACCCCCTTTCTGGTCATATCAGTGAGTGGTTTAACAATAGAAGAATAATTCAAAATGAACTTCCTGTAATAATTGGCAAAGCCCAAAAAACGCATCAGCGCCTTTTGATTCTCAGGAAGCTCCCACTCAAGCACAGCGCGGACCTTCTCGGGGTCCATGCGAAAACCAGAAGCGGAGAGAAGAAACCCCAGAAATTGAATTTCTGGAACCGCAAACACACATTTTTCCAGTTTCGCATATAATTTATTCTCCCGCAGGATGAGCAAGACCTGACGTAAATGTTCCTTATGAGTTTTGAAATCGGGAGAAAAAATCAAAATGTCATCCAAATACACCAATACAAATTTTCCCATCAAATGATAAAAAATGCTGTTCACGAAATGCTGAAAAACGGCTGGGGCATTCATCAAACCAAAAGGCATAACCAAATTTTCAAAATGGCCCTCAGGGGTATTGAAGGCCGTCTTCCATTCGTCCCCTTCTCTGACCCTGACCAGGTTGTATGCCCCTCTTAAATCTAATTTGGAAAAGACTTTAGCCCCAACAACCTGGTTAAACAGGTCCGGGATCAGAGGAAGCGGATAAGGGTCACGAATTAGTATATTGTTCAGCTCCCTGAAATCCAGACAAGGTCTTAAAGAACCATCTTTTTTCTTAACAAAGAAAAAACCAGCGGCAACAGGTGACTTCGAGGGTCGTATGTGTCCCTTTCTCAGACTCTCAGAGATATAAGCACGCATAGCGATCCTCTCAGGTTGGGAAAGATTGTATAAACGAGATTTAGGCAGCTTGGCGTCTGGGATGAGATTAATAGGGCAATCGTACTCCCTGTGCGGGGGCAAATCCTGAACTCCACTCTCAGAGAAGACATCCGAAAATTCAGAGAGAAAAGATGGTACAGTCTTAGTAGCAACCTCAGAAACAGATGTCATGAGGCAATTCTCTCTGCAAAAGTCACTCCAACCATTTATTTGCCTCGCTTGCCAATCAATGGTGGGGTTATGCTTAGTGAGCCAGGGCAGCCCCAACACCAGAGGGGTGGGTAAACCGCTAAGGACGAAACATGACACATCCTCAACATGAGCATCACTCACAATTAAACGGATATTGTGAACTATGCCCTTTAATGATTTTTGAGAAAGTGGAGCGGAATCGATAGCAAAAACAGGAATATCCTTTCCCAAAGTGCGCACCTGGAAACCATGAGTTATCGCAAATTGATTATCAATGAGATTAACCGCTGCTCCACTATCCACAAAAATCTCACAAAAAATGTTCTTGCTCTCTAGCGCCACCCTAGCCGGCAGGACAAAACGGGAACTACAAGCAAATGGAAAACCTTCAATTTCCGCCTCAACCCTGCCAATAGTAACAGACGGAACATTTTTAAAAGATTTTTTCCTGTTTGTTTCTTTATTACTCCCAGAAAACTGCCTGAATCTCCTAGAGGGACAAATATTTGCCAAATGATTTATACCTCCACAACAAAAACAAACCCTCCCATGCGGGCTGAATCTTCTATTGTCAGAAGCAATCAACCCCAGCTGCATGGGCTCCTGCTCAGAAGGGGCTGACGGCGACTGAGACCCCTTCACACAGAACGGGACCGCTGCACTGTCCTGGGACTGAGTATGACAGGAAGGGGACATCTCTCCTCTCTCTCTAAGACGCCTGTCAATACGAACGGCCTGAGACATAGCAGAGTCCAAAGAACTAGGCCTCTCATGAAAGGCAAATGCATCTTTCAATCCCTCTGAAAGACCATGGCAAAATTGACTTCGGAGCGCAGCATCATTCCAACCAGTATCAACTGCCCATCTCCGAAATTCTGAGCAGTATATTTCTGCGGATTGTTTACCCTGGCATAATAGACGTAGTTTAGACTCAGCCAGAGCAATACGATCCGGATCATCATATATCTGACCCAGGGCTAAAAAGAATTCATCCACTGAACGGAGAGGCCGTGCCCCCTCCGGCAGCGAAAAGGCCCAGGACTGAGCGTTACCTCTGAGCAGCGATATAATGATCCCCACCCTCCGTTCCTCATCACCAGAGGAGTGGGGAAGAAGGCGAAAATGGAGTTTGCAAGCCTCTCTAAAACGCACAAAATTCTCACTACCCCCGGAGAACGTATCCGGGAGCGAGATCTTAGGCTTAGAACAAACTCCATGAACGCAAGCTGAACCGGTCACTTGAAGCTGAGAAAAAGTCTTACGGAGATCAGCTACCTCCAATGAAAGACCCTGAAGGCGTTCAGCCAAAAGTGAAACCGGATCCATGCCTGAGACGGTTACGGCGGCTTATAATGTCACGGACGGTGTACAGGAAACAAGGCAAAGCAACATGTATAAACGACTCGCTGGATCCAAAAACTAAGGAACCAAGGGAGACCCCTGCAGAAGACCTGGCACTTTCCCTGGCTGCTCAGCCTATGCAAAGATCCGAATGGTGGAGGTTTGCATATCCACGAACCTTGACTATAAAGCCCTGAGCACCCTACAATAGTGAGGGGACACGACCACCGGCTCCCTACACAAGATACGGAGGGAGTCAGGGTCACCTGGGATCCAGCAAACAGAAAATAACAGATAAAGGTACGACACTTAGCTTTGAAGCAAACAGGAGGACAGAGTCAGCGAGCACACACACTCCAGGAAGTAGTATAAGCCGCCCAGAAAAGCCTTCTGGGGAAGAATTTAAAGGGAAGCAATTAGTCCAACACATGACAGCTGAGAGAGGCTAACGAGAGGAGGAGCTGAATACCACAACACAGAAACTCAAGGAGGAGGTTCTGAAAGGCCTCTGTCAGAGCTTCTCTGATGTCGCTGGTTGTGACATCATCAGAGCAAAGGATGCGGTGGAGTCAATTCCAGGGACCCATGACGACACCGTAGAGACAGTTTGGAGTAATGTGTCGTCAGACAGGTTAACCAACGGGCACAAAGACTTGTCATGGATGGCCATACAGGGAGGACTGCCAATTCGGTCATTTATGCACGCCCGCAACCTGTGCGAAACCCGGTACTGCTCCAGGTGCCCTTTCAAGGAGTAAACATCATACCACCTGTTTTGGGAGTGCCCCTTTGCACAGGGCCTGTTAGATGCCCTTGAAAATAAACTCAAAGACTCTGTGCCCAGGAACAGCCTTCAATACACTACGGTGTTGTACGGACTATTTCCTGGGATTCATACTGTTGAGGCCATCCAGGAGGCCTGGCGCCTTATGAATTGTTTTAAGGACGCTATATGGCTAGCCAGGAGCCGGCTTACATTCAGGAAGGAGAACATGTCCGTCCTGGACTGCCGCAGGCTTATCCACAGTCTGCTGCAGGATTACAACATCTTGGGCGTCGACGACGAAGAAGAGGACTAAACCCCTCTCCTTCCCCCTCCCCCCCCCGTTTGTCTGTCTTCTCAATAAAACTTTGGGCATGTGGTTTCCCCTCCCCTCCTTCCTATCCCCCTCCCCTCATCGCTGTCTAAATGCTTTGTTGGAAGGTTTTGTGATTGAACAGGTATGCTAGTGTAGCATTCATTGTGATGTATAGTGTAGGTTAGCCTGTGCGTTACATAACAATGCCATGCTCGCAAAGATGACTGTAAGTAATTTATTAAGTGCTGCCTCATGGCCTGTGCTGCGTCGCTGAACTAAAGAATGTATGACGATTATAATAAAGGTGCAAAAAAGGTTTTGAAGAAATCCAGCTCCACTTGGATAAAGGAATATAAATTTATTTTGCTTGCGGTAAAATCTCATCCATCAGTTACAAAAATAGCAGTCTTGTCTACGCGTTTCGGTCTACCAGAGACAATTCCAGCCCTTCCTCATGACACAGTAAGACATTAAAAATGAGACCTTTTAAAGGGGAAGGTGCACCTGTGTTCACTGATTGTCTTCACAGGTCTGCAAAGAAAGGATGTACCCCTCCCTTTATTGGGATTGGCCGGGGAAGACTGTAGTCACCGTGAGCATAACTATTACCATCACCTCCAACACTCCAACCCTCCAGCCTGTTGAGTCTTAGGGTCTCTACCTCTCTTAGCTCCATCCTCCTCACTGAACTGAAATGGAACACATGCACATGCTCCCCTATTGCTCCATGGACATGAGACATGGGACCCTCTGTTCTTATGATTGGTGGAGGGCTCTGCAGACAGCTAGCCCCTATCCAGTGTAATACCCCCAGGCCCTTTTACCGGTATGAATGTTCATTCCCAATGATTGCCCATTATAAACATGGCCAGCTATGGAATGACAAGCAATAAAATATTATTTTGCTGTTTGTCTCATCTTTTAGGAGGGCATCAGGGAAAGTGCATCTGACAATAATGTTAATAATGAATGACTGCACAAATGATGATTTGTAGACACCTCCCATGACAGTGGGAACATGAAAGTACCATAAACGAGCATCGATCAGCTTCCTATATCGTTGATCATTGATCGGGTAAAAGGACCTTTAGACACATTTTCTCCTAACAGCACCCCAAGTGGTCAGACCCGGTATTGAAGTCAAACTTTAATGCCAGTATTTGAAGAGTGCTCATAAAACTTGGTAGAAGCAGAGGCTGCACAGAATCCAAAAATGAAAGCTATAGACTATAGACTAGGGATGAGCGAACCCGAACTGTATAGTTCGGGTTTGTACCGAATTTTGGGGTGTCCGTGATACGGACCCGAACCCGGACATTTTCGTAAAAGTCCGGGTTCGGGTTCGGTGTTCGTCGCTTTCTTGGCGCTTTTTGAAAGGCTGCAAAGCAGCCAATCAACAAGCGTCGTACTACTTGCCCCAAGAGGCCGTCACAGCCATGCCTACTATTGGCATGGCTGTGATTGGCCAGAGCACCATGTGACCCAGCCTCTATTTAAGCTGGAGTCACATAGCGCCGCACGTCACTCTGCTCTGATTAGCATAGGGAGAGGTTGCGGCTGCGACAGTAGGGCGAGATTAGGCAGATTAACTCCTCCAAAGGACTCGATTAATTGATCGATCTGCAGCTGTGGATCATTGAGCTGCTGATACTCAATTGCTCACTGTTTTTAGGCTGCCCAGACCGTTTGTCAGTCACTTTTTTCTGGGGTGATCGGCGGCCATTTTGTGTCTTGTGGTGCGCCAGCACAAGCTGCGACCAAGTGCATTTAACCCTTAATGGTGTGGTTGTTTTTTGGCTTATTCCTACATCAGTGTGAAGCTGTCACACCAAGTGCATTTAACCAACAATAGTCTGGTTATTTTTTGGCCATATACTACATCAGGGGCAAGCTGCGCCTGTCACCAAGTGCATTTAACCCTCAATGGTGTGGTTGTTTTTTGGCTAAATCCTACATCAGGGTGAAGCTGTCACACCAAGTGCATTTAACCAGCAATAGTCTGTTTATTTTTTGGCCATATACTACATCAGGGGCAAGCTGCGCCCGTCACCAAGTGCATTTAACCCTCAGTAGTGTGGTTGGTCAAGCTGTCACACCAAGTGCATTTAACCATAACTAGTGTGGTTATTTTTTGTCAGTAAACCTATACCTGTCACCCAGCGCCTAAATACTAGGCCTCAAATTTATATCCAGCTAAATCTGTCGTTACTGCTGTACTGGTGTGGCTGGTCAAGTTATTTAGTGTCCGTCAAAGCACAGTTTTTGTTCTGAGTTGAAATACAATTCCCAATTTAGCAATTTCATAATTTAGTGGTTTCTGCTGTATCAGAGCTATTTGAAATCTATCCCTAAAAGGGTATATAATATTCAAGGTGCACATAGGGTCATTCTGAATAACTTCACACACACGCTACTGTGCATTTCCAAGTCTAATTCTGTCAGTAAACCTATACCTGTCACCCAGCGCCTAAATACTAGGCCTCAAATTTATATCCAGCCAAATCTGTCGTTACTGCTGTAGCTGGTCAAGTTATTTAGTGTCCGTCAAAGCACAGTTTTTGTTCTGGGTTGAAATACAATTCCCAATTTAGCAATTTCATAATTTAGTGGTTTCTGCTGTATCAGAGCTATTTGAAATCTATCCCTAAAAGGGTATATAATATTCAAGGTGCACATAGGGTCATTCAGAATAACTTCACACACCCGCTACTGTGCATTTCGAAGTCTAATTCTGTCAGTAAACCTATACATGTCACCCAGCGCCTAAATACTAGGCCTCAAATTTATATCCAGCTAAATCTGTGGTTACTGCTGTAGCTGGTCAAGTTATTTAGTGTCCGTCAAAGCACAGTTTTTGTTCTGGGTTGAAATACAATTCCCAATTTAGCAATTTCATAATTTAGTGGTTTCTGCTGTATCAGAGCTATTTGAAATCTATCCCTAAAAGGGTATATAATATTCAAGGTGCACATAGGGTCATTCAGAATAACTTCACACACCTGCTACTGTGCATTTCGAAGTCTAATTCTGTCAGTAAACCTATACATGTCACCCAGCGCCTAAATACTAGGCCTCAAATTTATATCCCGCTAAATCTGTGGTTATTGCTGTGGCTGGTCAAGTTATTTAGTGTCCGTCAAAGCACAGTTTTTGTTCTGGGTTGAAATACAATTCCCAATTTAGCAATTTCCTAATTTAGTGGTTTCTGCTGTATCAGGCCTACTTTAAATACATCCCTAAAAGGGTATATCAGAATCAAGGTGCTGATAGGGTCATTCTCAATAACTTCACACACACGCTACTGTGCATATCCCAGTCTAATTCTGTCCGTAAAACGTATACCTGTCACCCAGCGCCTAAATACTAGGCCTCAAATTTATATCCTGCTAAGTCTGTCGTTACTGCTGTACTGTTGTGGCTGGGCAAGTTATTTAGTGTTCGTCAAAGCACATTTTTTGTTCTGGGTTGAAAAACAATTCCCAATTTAGCAATTTCCTAATTTAGTGGTTTCTGCTGTATCAGAGCTATTTTAAATCTATCCCTAAAAGGGTATATCAGATTCAAGGTGCACATAGGGTCATTCAGAATAACTTCACACACACGCTACTGTGCATATCCCAGTCTAATTCTGTCCGTAAACCTATACCTGTCACCCAGCGCCTAAATACTAGGCCTCAAATTTATATCCTGCTAAATCTGTCGTTACTGCTGTACTGTTGTGGCTGGGCAAGTTATTTAGTGTCCGTGAAAGCACATTTTTTGTTCTGGGTTGAAATACAATTCCCAATTTAGCAATTTCCTAATTTAGTGGTTTCTGCTGTATCAGAGCTATTTTAAATCTATCCCTAAAAGGGTATATAATATTCAAGGTGCACATAGGGTCATTCTGAATAACTTCACACACACGCTACTGTGCATTTCCAAGTCTGATTCTGTCAGTAAACCTATACCTGTCACCCAGCGCCTAAATACTAGGCCTCAAATTTATATCCTGCTAAATCTGTCGTTACTGCTGTACTGTTGTGGCTGGGCAAGTTATTTAGTGTCCGTCAAAGCACATTTTTTGTTCTGGGTTGAAATACAATTCCCAATTTAGCAATTTCCTAATTTAGTGGTTTCTGCTGTATCAGAGCTATTTTAAATCTATCCCTAAAAGGGTATATAATATTCAAGGTGCACATAGGGTCATTCTGAATAACTTCACACACACGCTACTGTGCATTTCCAAGTCAAATTCTGTCAGTAAACCTATACCGGTCACCCAGCGCCTAAATACTAGGCCTCAAATTTATATTCAGCTAAATCTGTGGTTACTGCTGTGCCTGTATTAGTGTAATACGGTACCTAAATAGATAGCCAGATAGTGTTAGGTGTCTGTAAAAAAAGTCCTGAATTTGAATTCAATACATTGGGCCAAATAATATTTTTGTTGTTGTGGTGAACGATAACAATGAGGAAAACATCTAGTAAAGGACGCGGACGCGGACATGGTCGTGGTGGTGTTAGTGGACCCTCTGGTGCTGGGAGAGGACGTGGCCGTTCTGCCACAGCCACACGTCCTAGTGTACCAACTACCTCAGGTCCCAGTAGCCGCCATAATTTACAGCGATATTTGGTGGGGCCCAATGCCGTTCTAAGGATGGTAAGGCCTGAGCAGGTACAGGCATTAGTCAATTGGGTGGCCGACAGTGGATCCAGCACGTTCACATTATCTCCCACCCAGTCTTCTGCAGAAAGCGCACAGATGGCGCCTGAAAACCAAGCCCATCAGTCTGTCACATCACCCCCATGCATACCAGGGAAACTGTCTGAGCCTCAAGTTATGCAGCAGTCTCTTATGCTGTTTGAAGACTCCGCTGGCAGGGTTTCCCAAGGGCATCCACCCAGCCCTTCCCCAGCGGTGGAAGACATAGAATGCACTGACGCACAACCACTTATGTTTCCTGATGATGAGGACATGGGAATACCACCTCAGCACGTCTCTGATGATGACGAAACACAGGTGCCAACTGCTGCGTCTTTCTGCAGTGTGCAGACTGAACAGGAGGTCATGGATCAAGACTGGGTGGAAGACGATGCAGGGGACGATGAGGTCCTAGACCCCACATGGAATGAAGGTCGTGCCACTGACTTTCACAGTTCGGAGGAAGAGGCAGTGGTGAGACCGAGCCAACAGCGTAGCAAAAGAGGGAGCAGTGGGCAAAAGCAGAATACCCGCCGCCAAGAGACTCCGCCTGCTACTGACCGCCGCCATCTGGGACCGAGCACCCCAAAGGCAGCTTCAAGGAGTTCCCTGGCATGGCACTTCTTCAAACAATGTGCTGACGACAAGACCCGAGTGGTTTGCACGCTATGCCATCAGAGCCTGAAGCGAGGCATTAACGTTCTGAACCTTAGCACAACCTGCATGACCAGGCACCTGCATGCAAAGCATGAACTGCAGTGGAGTAAACACCTTAAAACCAAGGAAGTCACTCAGGCTCCCCCTGCTACCTCTTCTGCTGCTGCCGCCTCGGCCTCTTCTGCTGCTGCCGCCTCGGCCTCTTCCTCCGCCTCTGGAGGAACGTTGGCACCTGCCGCCCAGCAAACAGGGGATGTACCACCAACACCACCACCACCTCCGTCACCAAGCATCTCAGCCATGTCACACGGCAGCGTTCAGCTCTCCATCTCACAAACATTTGAGAGAAAGCGTAAATTCCCACCTAGCCACCCTCGATCCCTGGCCCTGAATGCCAGCATTTCTAAACTACTGGCCTATGAAATGCTGTCATTTAGGCTGGTGGACACAGACAGCTTCAAACAGCTCATGTCGCTTGCTGTCCCACAGTATGTTGTTCCCAGCCGGCACTACTTCTCCAAGAGAGCCGTGCCTTCCCTGCACAACCAAGTATCCGATAAAATCAAGTGTGCACTGCGCAACGCCATCTGTGGCAAGGTCCACCTAACCACAGATACGCAGACCAGTAAGCACGGCCAGGGACGCTATATCTCCCTAACTGCACACTGGGTAAATGTAGTGGCAGCTGGGCCCCAGGCGGAGAGCTGTTTGGCGCACGTCCTTCCGCCGCCAAGGATCACAGGGCAACATTCTTTGCCTCCTGTTGCCACCTCCTCCTACTTGGCTTCCTCCTCCTCTTCTTCCACCTGCTCATCCAGTCAGCCACACACCTTCACCACCAACTTCAGCACAGCCCGGGGTAAACGTCAGCAGGCCATTCTGAAACTCATATGTTTGGGGGACAGGCCCCACACCGCACAGGAGTTGTGGCGGGGTATAGAACAACAGACCGACGAGTGGTTGCTGCCGGTGAGCCTCAAGCCCGGCCTGGTGGTGTGTGATAATGGGCGAAATCCCGTTGCAGCTCTGGGACTAGCCGGTTTGACGCACATCCCTTGCTTGGCGCATGTGCTGAATTTGGTGGTGCAGAAGTTCATTCACAACTACCCCGACATGTCAGAGCTGCTGCATAAAGTGCGGGCCGTCTGTTCGCGCTTCCGGCGTTCACATCCTGCCGCTGCTCGCCTGTCTGCGCTACAGCGTAACTTCGGCCTTCCCGCTCACCGCCTCATATGCGACGTGCCCACCAGGTGGAACTCCACCTTGCACATGCTGGACAGACTGTGCGAGCAGCAGCAGGCCATAGTGGAGTTTCAGCTGCAGCACGCACGGGTCAGTCGCACTACAGAACAGCACCACTTCACCACCAATGACTGGGCCTCCATGCGAGACCTGTGTGCCCTGTTGCCCTGTTTCGAGTACTCCACCAACATGGCCAGTGGCGATGACGCCGTTATCAGCGTTACAATACCACTTCTATGTCTCCTTGAGAAAACACTTAGGGCGATGATGGAAGAGGAGGTGGCCCAGGAGGAGGAGGAGGAGGAGGAAGAGGGGTCATTTTT
Source organism: Bufo gargarizans (assembly GCF_014858855.1). NCBI lineage: Eukaryota > Metazoa > Chordata > Amphibia > Anura > Bufonidae > Bufo > Bufo gargarizans. The sequence goes on along the minus strand of NC_058082.1, from coordinate 594,990,850 downwards.
AGCACTTTCAGGCCAGTCTCTTCGAAGTGACTCAGAGGGAGGTTTTTTGCAACAGCAGAGGCCAGGTACAAATGTGGCCAGCCAGGGCCCACTACTGGAGGACGAGGAGGACGAGGATGAGGAGGAGGTGGAGGAGGATGAGGATGAAGCATGGTCACAGCGGGGTGACACCCAACGCAGCTCGGGCCCATCACTGGTGCGTGGCTGGGGGGAAAGGCAGGACGATGACGATACGCCTCCCACAGAGGACAGCTTGTCCTTACCCCTGGGCAGCCTGGCACACATGAGCGACTACATGCTGCAGTGCCTGCGCAACGACAGCAGAGTTGCCCACATTTTAACGTGTGCGGACTACTGGGTTGCCATCCTGCTGGATCCACGGTACAAAGACAATGTGCCCACCTTACTTCCTGCACTGGAGCGTGATAGGAAGATGCGCGAGTACAAGCGCACGTTGGTAGACGCGCTACTGAGAGCATTCCCAAATGTCACAGGGGAACAAGTGGAAGCCCAAGGCCAAGGCAGAGGAGGAGCAAGAGGTCGCCAAGGCAGCTGTGTCACGGCCAGCTCCTCTGAGGGCAGGGGTAGCATGGCAGAGATGTGGAAAAGTTTTGTCAACACGCCACAGCTAACTGCACCACCACCTGATACGCAACGTGTTAGCAGGAGGCAACATTTCACTAACATGGTGGAACAGTACGTGTGCACACCCCTCCACGTACTGACTGATGGTTCGGCCCCATTCAACTACTGGGTCTCTAAATTGTCCACGTGGCCAGAGCTAGCCTTTTATGCCTTGGAGGTGCTGGCCTGCCCGGCGGCCAGCGTTTTGTCTGAACGTGTATTCAGCACGGCAGGGGGCGTCATTACAGACAAACGCAGCCGCCTGTCTACAGCCAATGTGGACAAGCTGACGTTCATAAAAATGAACCAGGCATGGATCCCACAGGACCTGTCCGTCCCTTGTGCAGATTAGACATTAACTACCTCCCCTTAACCATATATTATTGTACTCCAGGGCACTTCTTCATTCAATCCTATTTTTATTTTCATTTTACCATTATATTGCGAGGCAACCCAAAGTTGAATGAACCTCTCCTCTGTCTGGGTGCCGGGGCCTAAATATATGCCAATGGACTGTTCCAATGTTGGGTGACGTGAAGCCTGATTCTCTGCTATGACATGCAGACTGATTCTCTGCTGACATGAAGACAGATCCTCTGTTACGGGACCTCTCTCCTCTGCCTGGTGTGGGGATCCGCTCTGGTAGGCAGTGGTAGCGAGTGCAGTATAGAGGCAACACAGAATGGTCTTGGTGTAAAACACGATGCTTTGTTTATTCACACGGTGCATATTTGTGAAAGACGGTGCAGTTCATAGGGAGGGTGGTCACACACAACAGCAAAATAATAGTTCAAACACAGCAAGTCCCTGCTGCAGGCTACTTGAGGCCTGTTTCAGTCACATAAAGCAAAGTCTATTTAAAGCCAGGAGTAATGTCACCTTTTTCTCCTTGGTGAAGTAAGTCCATGGGTCCTGCTTCTAGCCACAGGACACGGATCCCTCCTGGTTTCAGCTGCAGGATCCTGCACAGTCCTCCACAGGCCTCAGCACACAGCCCAGCTCACCTCCACTTCTCACTCTCACAGCCAGAGAACACAGAAGCTTCACATTGCACACCACACCCTTGTTGCTGGTCAGGTTTTAACCCTTCCCTGCAAAACCTGGCCTGGACCGTGGGGAGACAGGCACCCGCCCGCATATCTGCCTGCTCCCAATAAGAGCCGGCCCGGATCCGCTGTGTTAACAGCATAACCGCTGCAAAATGCACTTTTCTGGCTCTTACTCCACCGGGGCCAGGACCCCCGGTGGCACGTACCTCCCGTCTACTACCACCCCAGGTACTCTCCTACACTGGGTGCTGGGCCTAAATATATGCCAATGGACTGTTGCAGTGGTGGCTGACGTGAAGCCTGATTCTCTGCTATGACATGCAGACTGATTCTCTGCTGACATGAAGACAGATTCTCTGTTACGGGACCTCTCTCCTCTGCCTGGGTGCTGGGCCTAAATATATGACAATGGACTGTTGCAGTGGTGGCTGACGTGAAGCCTGATTCTCTGCTATGACATGCAGACTGATTCTCTGCTGACATGAAGCCAGAGTCTCTGTTACGGGACCTCTCTCCTCTGCCTGGGTGCTGGGCCTAAATATATGACAATGGACTGTTGCAGTGGTGGCTGACGTGAAGCCTGATTCTCTGCTATGACATGCAGACTGATTCTCTGCTGACATGAAGCCAGAGTCTCTGTTACGGGACCTCTCTCCTCTGCCTGGGTGCTGGGCCTAAATATCTGACAATGGACTGTTGCATTGGTGGCTGACGTGAAGCCTGATTCTCTGCTATGACATGCAGACTGATTCTCTGCTGACATGAAGACAGATTCTCTGTTACGGGACCTCTCTCCTCTGCCTGGGTGCCGGGGCCTAAATATCTGAGAATGGACTGTTCCAGTGGTGGGTGACGTGAAGCCAGATTCTCTGCTATGGGACCTCTCTCCAATTGATATTGGTTAATTTTTATTTTATTTTTATTTTTATTCATTTCCCTATCCACATTTGTTTGCATGGGATTTACCTACATGTTGCTGCCTTTTGCAGCCCTCTAGCCCTTTCCTGGGCTGTTTTACAGCCTTTTTAGTGCCGAAAAGTTCGGGTCCCCATTGACTTCAATGGGGTTCGGGTTCGGGACGAAGTTCGGATCGGGTTCGGATCCCGAACTCGAACATTTCCGGGAAGTTCGGCCGAACTTCTCGAACCCGAACATCCAGGTGTTCGCTCAACTCTACTATAGACGTATTTAATAGATCTATACATGGAGCAAGGGACAGTCTGTATAGTTCAGTCTAGCCAAATAGCCCATGGCTGCCATTGTGGAGAAGAAAGGTGCCTGGTTGTATAAGTTTTGTTAGGAAGTAATAGAACACGTCTTCCTCCAGGACATTATCTGGTTAGGATTTAATAGGGATCTCTCTTTTTTTCATATCTCTTTGGAAACGAGCGCACAGCCATTTTGTAAGCGCTACATGAGATTTCAATTGAGGGAACTGAAAGCTTCAAAACCTCAAAGACCAATTTTGTGTTCACATCTCGACTACTTTGCTGGGTTTTCTCCTGTCTCCATTTTTACATTTTCTTTTTCTTTGCCCATAGACTAAGCCGAACTAAAAGAAACAGGTCACTGAGCCCCAGTCGATATTCACTCCATTATAGCAAGTAATTGCGATGCCCAGGGTTCTGCCGAGAAATATGGAGAAAATGGATTTGCATTTACTTATCATCACGACTATGTAACAGCAGGACATGATATCACATAGGCAGAAAGTCTGATGAGTGCCAAGTCTTCGGAAGAAAACATTTTGTATCTTTGTATTTTGAGGAGTAATTTTCCATTATATCTCTTATTTTTCAAGAGCAGCCATACTGTATAGTCAAGTACTGATCTATGCCGGATCTCCCACAAAGCAGAAGAACCAGACCCATACAAAGTCCTAGACTGAACTGCACCCCTTTTTCCCACAACTTTAGGTTTAGGGTTGGGGTACTGTGTCGACCCCAGGGCTTCCATCCATGTTGGTTGTTCGTAAAGACAAATGTGTTATGATTATTGTAGTCTCATGCCAAGCCAGGGCCAAAGCAGGGAGTAGTCAGGAGGCAGGGCACAAATGTAAAGGAACACTGCCAGAAAAAAATGTACTCCATATTAAAAATTCAGCGAGCTCCTGATGAGCCAGTGCAGAGAATGGGAGTGGTAGTGGCCCTGATGAGAGGTTGTGTCACGGTGTACTTCCTCAGGCAGTCACTCTCTGAGGTTTAGTGCAGTAAAAAGGTGGAGTGAAGAAATCAGGCAGAGGGAGGAGAACATCAAACGTCTTTACTGAGTGCAAAACATAATTTGTGGCACATAGCAATTAGTAGGTACAAGGTGCAGTTTCTTTCACCAGATGATGAGGTATGGTGGCTGGTTATATGGCAATGGATGGCACTCAGAAGTTTGCTAAATGACAAAGTCTCTCTCTCCTAATTCCCCTTCACTACAGCTATAAAGCTGGCACCTGTGTCTGTAGGTGTCCGCTATGTAATGCAGGCTTTCAGGTTTGCCTGAATTGGTACATGGTGACAGGTGTCTTAACTCGTTCTCCCTCACCTTGCAGCAGTGTCTGTAAAACCGATTGTAGCTGGTAACTCTGCTGTCTAGAACCCCATTGCTTTGATGGATTTCTACAGCCCTTGGCCCTTCCCATCTCCCTGGAGCAATGTTCCTCACAGATGAGCCTATTTCTGGTCCTAAGGCCCTATGGAGCCAGAGCTGATGGGTGTGCTTGCTGACTCGTCACTAGCCTAGCTAGCTATCCCTCCTGGCAGGAAGCAGGACTAGCCCACTCCTATCAAGAAGGGGGAATGGCGTGGTTAGCTCCATTCCCAGTGCGACCCATACGACATCTGCTGGTGTAACAGTGTTTGGCATAGATACACATAACAGTAGAATTATAAACCAAACAATTTGCAGATACCCCACCTGGGGTATTGCAAAAAAAACGGTATTTGAATATTCAATGTCATATTTTTTTTTTGCTTAAAGAGGAGCTGTCACCGCTCCTGACATGTCCGTTTTAGTAACTACTTGCATTCACCATATAATACTAATTCTGAAGCATCTATTCTTATGAATTTATCGTATTTTTCGCTTTATAAGACACACTTTTTTCCCCCCAAGGGGTTGCAGGAGTTTTTAGTTTGCCTGCTCCTGATCCTGCGATTTAAGTGTGGGGCGGGAGGCGGCAGTTAAGCATTCATTGAAGCTGAATGCCGCCAGCCCGCATGTCCATAGTACCTCCAGTCCGGCCATGAGCGCCGTTGCCAAGAGCGCCATTGCCACAGACCACCAATAGAACTGCTGTGAGATAGGAGGGAGAAAGGAGTTGTAGTGGCTTTGCCCTGTTCTGTCCCCTTTCACCTGGTAAGTGACAGCTCAGGGGCTGACCTAAAAATTAACTGTGTGTTAAATAGGACTATAACCCTCCTCATCCATAAAAATGCACCCATGTACGTCAGGTGCGTCTTATAAAGCGAAACATATGGTATGTTGTGCCATTCCTGTACTATTCCTGCTAGAAGTTTACACTGCTGGGTGTTACTAGTAGTGGGTGTGCCTGACCCTGTCCAATCAGTGCTGCTGGTGTCAGACTGCGCAGGTACACACCCTTAACTGGTAACACCCATCTGCACCTTTATTGCAAGCTGCTGGCAATTCATTCATAACTTCTAGTAGAAATAACTGAGGACTGGCACATCACAGAGTCATAAGAATAAATGCCCCAGAATTGTTATTACATGGGGAATGCGAGCACAGGGGGAGTCAAAAGTCCCTGGACATCATTTTATTTCAGAAACAAAAGGGAAAATTAAATATGTGAATACTGAAGTAATGGGTGAGGGGGCCTATCTTTTAGGCTATTTCCAGAACATGTCCGCCATCTTGAAAGCCACCATATTGGATCAAGGGCAAATTTTTCCAATGGGAAGGGGATCATGTAGCATATCAAAGAAGACCACAATTTTCTCAGAAATTGATTGCCGCAAGAGAGTGATTCTAAAGTTACTAACACAGAAATTTCCAAACTTCAATGTTTAAAGTTCTGTGTTCAGCACCAGGGACAACACATTGAGCACAGATAGCTGTGCATCACAGGGAACGTTCCCGGTTGTTGTAACTTTCTTTGTTGACAACTTTTGAACCACAATAGATATTGCAAATCAGATTGTGGCCAATCGATTTCTGAGAAAATTATGGTCTTCTATATGCTGAATAACCTCTTCCTGTTGAAAAAAATTGCTCTTGATACAATATCGAAGCTTTCCCTTAGTAAAGAAACTGTTATTTGTTTGAACACCATCCACTGGCTTCTACATCTGCTCGTTTACCTTGCATCTACCTACCTAACTTCAGGGCACCCCACTTAACACCAGGCAGGGGCCTCAATACCGGGGTTTTCCCCCAGAGGGAAGAAAGAGTGCACCCTCTATTCATTGCATGGCCCCAGGGAGCATTGGAGTGAGAACAGCTAGTGTCAACTACTACTCCAATCAGTGGCACAACTATCACCCTCATCCTCCTCCCGGCCCATGTGGGTCGTTGCATATGTGGAATTTGACATGCAGAGACCAGAAGTCCAATGAAGAGAGCCAAGGTGCCATGGAACCCGAATGGGGAGGCGAGGAGCATGTAAAAATAGGTCTCTTCACAGGTCCTGCTGGGGGTAAGCAAAAAACAAGAAATCCTGGACAATTCCTCCAAGATGGTGTCCCTACTGTAGGTGGCCCTGCTGATGATAGCCCTACAGTACATTAATCTACAAAAATCTTAGTGGAGGAGGCTCCTGGATGATTTGTATTGTTGCATTTCTTTATTACAAGTATGAAATAAGAAATGGGGACTCGAAGCAAAGACTGAAACTCCGTTCCTCCCAGCGTTAATGTTGTTAGTGTAAATCCCGCTCATCGCTTCCACGTCTCATCAATCCGCCCAGCAGAGTCTCCTCGTCTGCATGACATTATCTCATTTCTTCTCACCTATATTTGCCCAATTCGATCAACAATGTTTTACAAAGTTTATGCAAAGCACGAGCGAAGCCGATCAAGAGCCGGCGGCTCAGTGCGGAGCGGTGAGCAGATTATATTCCAAAACTTGGCTCATTTGCATGCACAACTTCCCCATTTAGCGAAATCACTCAGCAAACTCTGTGGAGGGGATGTGAAATCATCCCAGAGTGTCTACAACAAACATTTACATGAAACTCATATTACAGGATTCAATAATGAGTTCTCAGCTAAATGGCAGAAAAGAAAGGCGAATAAAGTTATTACAGGGCTCATGCATGCGACACGTGGAGTCTCAATGGGTCTAATTTTAAAATATAGGTACCATATGCACATGATTGCGAGAAATATTTGGAAAATTGGATACCAGGAGATGAGCCATTTCCTCTCCTCATAATCTCTGTCTGGCTGTAAGGCAACAGGCTGCAGCAGAAGCCCTCCCCCCCAAAGATCAGAAACCTGTTCCCTTGGCTATACTCTTCAACATTTGCCAGCAAGAAATGGAAGAGTTAAAGGGATTGTCCGGCTTCAAGAGGGAAAGGGACAACGCAAGGGGTTTCACCTGCATTAAAGTAGTGACCATTACTTACCTGGCATATCCTGAGCCGCTTCTCTCCAGCTGAGATCCAAACACCTGGCTGCAGATGCACCGACAAGGCCAGTGCAATTGGCTGCAGTAGTCACTTGTTGTCGACATGACATCACGGTTGTAGCCAGGTAAACAGATTCAAGCCGGGAGAACCACAAGGACAGCACAGAATCTACCATGTATTGTAGGTGGAACCTTTGTGTTGCTCGTTTTTTCTAGAAACCAAACAATCCCTTTAAGGAGGAAAAAAAAAACATTATCTTTAGTTATTCTTTAAATGAAGCACATTGAAGCATTCTAAGTGACCTCAGCAATACAACTGTTCATGTAGGCAGGGCCGGTTCTAGAGGCGGGCCCTCAGGACAGAAGAAGGGGGGGGCCCCGTCAGCAGGGCCCAGCGCCGCAGGGGGGCCCTTTCTGTCCGGAGGCAGCAGGAGTGGAGATGAGCGCTTCCATTGTGGAAGCGCTCATCTCCAAATTCATCTGTATCGCCGTCCTCAGGACAACGATACAGATGAACGGTGCGGAGGAGCAGGGGAGAGGCGTCTCCCTTGGCCCTTCCTATCAGAGGCCGGTGCAGGCGGCGCAATGATGTCATCGCGCCGCCTGAGCCGTACAGAGCGGGACACAGGCCGGAAGAGGCCTGCATCGCATCGCTAAGCAGCATAAGGTAAGTGCATGTGTTTATTGTTTTTTATTATAGTACAGTATGACAAGAAGGGGATGGGGGCCCTATATACTGGCACAATATGGAGGGGGACTATGGGGGCCCTATATACTGACACAATATGGAGGGGGCACTATGGAGAAGAGGGAGGCACTATATAGGAGTATTTTATACTGTCACTGGGGGCACTAAGTGTTTTTTCTAGTGGCACACCGTACTGGTCATTGGAATACATGAGGACATTCTGGGAACATTGGCTCTACTGGGGGCACTAAGATGTAGTTCTTTTTTTGACACACAACGGGGCATTTTTTGCACTGGCGCACACTATTAATATAATTATTACTACCAGGGGCATTATGGTGGGCTTTATTACAACTGGGGGACTATGGGAGCATTATTACCGTACTTCTGGGACACAATTACTGTTGGGGGCACTGTAGGAGCACTAGTACTACTAAGTGCACTCTGGCACAGTATTATAACTATTGTTGGGATTTTGGGGAGCACTATTACTGTGGGGGCACCCTGGCACAGTATCAGCTTAGCATAGTTGTTTTTGGGGGACATTATGGTTACTCTATTAGTGTCAGGGAAACTATTTGTTGGGTGCAGTTATTTTTTAGAGCATTGTGTTCCAATAATTATTGAAGGGGGCGCTATTTGTGTGTAACTAGTATTTTCAGGGGGTTTATCAGTTTATGCAGTATAGTTTTGGGGGTGCATGGGATGATGGGAGGATGATGGGAAAGTAGGAAACTAAGATGTCTGTCAAACTCTGCAGAGAGAAGAGATGGCTGAAAAAAAATCATCATGGCGGTCTGGTCTGAATGGAGAAGATAAAGAAAGAGAACGTCTACATCAAAGGTGACATCACTGGATGTAAGAGGTATGTGGCGCTGTATTAGGCTACTTTCACACCTGCGTTAGTGATTCTGGCAGGCTGTTCCTGCTGAGAGCAGCCTGTCGGAATTCACTGGATCCCGAACTGCAGACTGAATGCCCGCCGCCCCCATCAACTACAATGGGGTACGGCAGAGATCAGCCTACAATCGGGAAGGGGGGGGCGCTTTTTTGATGTTCGCCCTGTTGGTAAATTTCCCTAGAAACTGCCCTGCATGTAGTGATGTTTAATACTTAAATGGAGTACATAGAATTAAAGGGAATGTATAGGATTAGAAGAATGCAGCCATGTTTTTTTTTTTTATATACTATGCAAACCCTCTGAGTTTAGTGGGGTTTTTTTTACTTAAAAGGGTTGTCCCACTAAAAATATTCTACAGTTTTAAAACCAGCACCTGGATCTGAATACTTAAATAATATTCAATAAAATGGATCTGTACAGCGCCACCTGCTGTTATTTTTTTTCTTATTTCTTTGTCCTGCTCACTGAGATGGCCGCACATGCTCAATTTCATCCCTCAACTGCCTCCTGAGCTGTGATAGGCAGAGCATGGACATGCCCCCTGAACTGTAGCAGAAAAGACACACCCCTGAGCTGCCAGCTTGATATAAATCTAGCAGAGCAATGAATGGGGAGATCTCTGGATCCATGTGAGGTACAGGGCTGGTTCTAGCATTCTTAGAAAGAGATTGCCATGCACTATATGAGTTGCAGTACCAGATAAAGCCACACACTTAAGGACGGCACTGTGGAGTGCTGCTGCCCTTTTGTTTTGGAGCCCCCTGGATTACTGCTTTTGTCTTCTGCTGGACCCATTATTATGTCAGAGCCTTTTCCCACCGGAGGGTCTTTTGATACTATGTTGGGCTAGTCCAAATTCTTATCTGGTGGGGTCCTCTCTGGATACACCATAATGGTAAAGCTTCAGTTGGGTATCGGACCTTACATTTTGTCAGTTCCTATCACTTTTGCTAGTTTTTGAATCCACTTAACTGATTTCTCTCACCTGTATGGGATATACGGCATCTTTAAAGGGTTTTTCCAGGCTCCTAATATTGCTGAACGGGATGGCGCAGGAGCGAGATTTCCCTAGCAGACAGGAGACCAACGCTGGTCTGCCCCTGTCAATCAAGTGTAGAAGGGCGTGGAAAGAGGTGAGCTAACGGAGCCTCTAGGAGCAGGAGCCACGCCCCTCCCCCCTGCTCCTAGAGGCTCATTTGCATATTATAAAAGTTTGTTTTTCTAAATAACGGCAGCACATAGTGACCTGGGACTAATATAGTTATGTTCAGCTGACGGTAGCACATGGCTAATGTCAGCCAGCTTAATACCCATTTTTCTGATGACAGAAACCCTTTAATAAAGTCTCTTGGCTGGAAACCTAATGGTTCCAGATGAGTGTACTTTGGCGTATTGTGTTAACCCTATGTGAACTAAATCTTGTAGAGAATCTCTGGTTCGAGGAAGAGTTTATTATACATCTAATATATAAAGCTGAGTGTATGTATGTGTACGTGTATGTCCGCTAAAGGAATCCGCACCATCGCATTTACAATCACGAAATTTGGCACACAGGTACATTAGGTTTTAGACCGGGTCTCAGCTCTCTAGTATGTACCATTCCGGAGATATTCCCAAAATATGCAAATATGGCACATCACATCGCATACATTAGGCAATAGGAGCCTGCAGGTCTTTCTCTTTATATCCCAACTGCCATACACACAGTCACGTCTCCCTTATTAGCCAAAAGAAGCTCACAGGCCCTTAGTCTCCACATACACACAGTTTTACACCAGGTTTCCAACAACCCAAACATTTTTCTTCACTGCTGAAGGTCAGCTTTAAAGCGGCAGTGTGCTGTAGATGACACTTTTAAGGGAGTGGACTTAAAGATGGACTTGAAAACCCCGCCCCCAAGTATAACTAAGCCAAGCCCCGATCTGGTTAGGCCATGCCCCCTCTCACTCGGCTCCCACAGCCAGCGGGGATTGGAAAAATGAAGTTAACCACTTCAACTCCCCCTAGCTGAAACCCCCTTAATGACCAGGCCACTTTTTACACTTCTGCACTACACTACTTTCACCGTTTATTGCTCGGTCATGCAACTTACTACCCAAATGAATTTTACCTCCTTTTCTTCTCACTAATAGAGCTTTCATTTGGTGGTATTTCATTGCTGCTGACATTTTTACTTTTTTTGTTATTAATCGAAATGTAACAATTTTTTTTGCAAAACAATGACATTTTTCACTTTTAATTTTTTTTAAAAAACGACATCCATATATAAATTTTTCTCTAAATTTATTGTTCTACATGTCTTTGATAAAAAAAAAATGTTTGGGTAAAAAAAAAAAAAAATGGTTTGGGTAAAAGTTATAGCGTTTACAAACTATGGTACAAAAATGTGAATTTCCGCTTTTTGAAGCAGCTCTGACTTTCTGAGCACCTGTCATGTTTTCTGAGGTTCTACAATGCCCAGACAGTAGAAAAACCCCACAAATGACCCCATTTTGGAAAGTAGACACCCTAAGGTATTCACAGATGGGCATAGTGAGTTCATAGAACTTTTTATTTTTTGTCACAAGTTAGCGGAACATGATGATTTATTTTTTATTTATTTTTTTCTTACAAAGTCTCATATTTCACTAACTTGTGACAAAAAATAAAAACTTCCATGAACTCACTATGCCCATCAAGAAATATCTTGGGGTGTCTTCTTTCCAAAATGGGGTCACTTGTGAGGTAGTTATACTGCCCTGGCATTTTAGGGGCCCAAATGTGTGCAAAGTAGTTTGAAATCAAAATCTGTAAAAAATGACTGGTGAAATCCGAAAGGTGCTCTTTGGAATGTGGGCCCCTTTGCCCACCTAGGCTGCAAAAAAGTGTCACACATGTGGTATCGCCGTACTCAGGAGAAGTTGGGGAATGTGTTTTGGGGTGTCATTTTACATATACCCATGCTGGGTGAGAGAAATATCTTGGCAAAAGACAACTTTTCCCATTTTTTTTATACAAAGTTGGCATTTGACCAAGATATTTATCTCACCCAGCATGGGTATATGTAAAATGACACCCCAAAACACATTGCCAAACTTCTCCTGAGTACGGCGATACCACATGTGTGACACCTTTTTGCAGCCTAGGTGGGCAAAGGGGCCCACATTCCAAAGAGCACCTTTAGGATTTCACCGGCCATTTTTTACAGATTTTGATTTCAAACTACTTCGCACACATTAGGGCCCCTAAATTGCCAGGGCAGTATAACTACCCCACAAGTGACCCAATTTTGGAAAGAAGACACCCCAAGGTATTCCGTGAGGGGCATGGCGAGTTCCTAGAATTTTTTTTTTTGTCACAAGTTAGTGGAATATGAGACTTTGTAAGAAAAAAATAAAAATCATCATTTTCCGCTAACTTGTGACAAAAAATAAAAAATTCTAGGAACTCGCCATGCCCCTCACAGAATACCTTGGGGTGTCTTCTTTCCAAAATGGGGTCACTTGTGGGGTAGTTATACTGCCCTGGCATTTTAGGGGCCCTAATGTGTGGTAAGTAGTTTGAAATCAAAATGTGTAAAAAATGACCTGTGAAATCCTAAAGGTGCTCTTTGGAATGTGGGCCCCTTTGCCCACCTAGGCTGCAAAAAAGTGTCACACATCTGGTAACGCTGTACTCAGGAGAAGTTGGGAAATGTGTTTTGGGGTGTCTTTTTACATATACCCATGCTGGGTGAGAGAAATATCTCGGCAAAAGACAACTTTTCCCATTTTTTTATACAAAGTTGGCATTTGACCAAGATATTTATCTCACCCAGCATGGGTATATGTAAAATGACACCCCAAAACACATTGCCCAACTTCTCCTGAGTACGGCGATACCACATGTGTGACACCTTTTTGCAGCCTAGGTGGGCAAAGGGGCCCAAATTCCTTTTATGAGGGCATTTTTAGACATTTGAATCCCAGACTTCTTCTCACGCTTTCGGGCCCCTAAAATGCCAGGGCAGTATAAATACCCCACATGTGACCCCATTTTGGAAAGAAGACACCCCAAGGTATTCAATGAGGGGCATGGCGAGTTCATAGAATTTTTTTTTTTTTGGCACAAGTTAGCGGAAATTGATATTTTTTTGTATTTTCTCACAAAGTCTCCCTTTCCGCTAACTTGGGACAAAAATGTCAATCTTTCATGGACTCAATATGCCCCTCACGGAATACCTTGCGGTGTCTTCTTTCTGAAATGGGGTCACATGTGGGGTATTTATACTGCCCTGGCATTTGAGGGGCCCTAAAGCGTGAGAAGAAGTCTGGAATATAAATGTCTAAAATTTTTTACGCATTTGGATTCCGTGAGGAGTATGGCGAGTTCATGTGAGATTTAATTTTTTGGCCCAAGTTAGCGGAAATTGTTATTTTTTTTTTCTTACAATTTCCGCTAACTTGGGCCAAAAAAATGTCTGAATGGAGCCTTACAGGGGGGTGATCAATGACAGGGGGGTGATCAATGACAGGGGGGTGATCAGGGAGTCTATATGGGTGATCATCCCCCTGTAAGGCTCCATTCAGACGTCCGTATGATTTTTACGGATCCACGGATACATGGATCGGATCCGCAAAACACATACGGACGTCTGAATGGAGCCATACAGGGGGGTGATCAACGACAAGGGGGTGATCATCCCATATAGACTCCCTGATCACCCCCCTGTCATTGATCAACCCCCGTAAGGCTCCATTCAGATGTTCGTATGATTTTTATGGATCCACGGATACATGGATCGGATCCGCAAAACACATACGGACGTCTGAATGGAGCCTTACAGGGGGGTGATCAATGACAGGGGGGGGATCACCCATATAGACTCCCTGATCACCCCCCCTGTCATTGATCACCCCCCTGTAAGGCTCCATTTAGACGTCCGTATGTTTTTTACGGATCCACGGATACATGGATCGGATCCGCAAAACACATACGGACATCTGAATGGAGCCTTACAGGGGGGTGATCAATGACAGGGGGGGGGATCAGGGAGTCTATATGGGGTGATCACCCCCCTGTCATTGATCACCCCCCTGTAAGGCTCCATTCAGATGTCCGTATGTGTTTTGCGGATCCGATCCATGTATCCGTGGATCCATAAAAATCATACGGACGTCTGAATGGAGCCTTACAGGGGGGTGATCAATGACAGGGGGGTAATCAATGACAGGGGGGTAATCAATGACAGGGGGGTGATCAGGGAGTCTATATGGGGTGATCAGGGGTTAATAAGGGGTTAATAAGTGACAGGGGGGGTGTAGTGTAGTGTAGTGGTGTTTTGTGGTACTTTACACAGCTACCTGTGTCCTCTGGTGGTCGGTCCAAGCAAAAGGGACCACCAGAGGATCAGGTAGCAGGTATATTAGACGCTGTTATCAAAACAGCGTCTAATATACCTGTTAGGGGTATATTAGACGCTGGCAGGCTGGAGATCCACTCGCTTACCTTCTGATCCTGTGAACGCGCGCGCCTGCGTGCGCGCGTTCACAGGAAATCTTGCGTCTCGTGAGATGACGCGTATATGCTTGACTGTGCGCAGCGGTGCCGCCTCCGGAACGCGATTCTGCATTAGGCGGTCCGGAGGCGGTTAAAAATCAACTTCTATCAGCTGCAGGGGTGGGAGGGAGGGCGACTTTCTCCCTGCAGCTCACACTCAGACAGCACAGTGCTGCTGTCTGAGAGTGAGCTGTTCAAAAGGACATCCCTGTGTCCGTCCCGGACCTGCGACGCACAGAGGACAGGGAGTCTGAAAGCCAGACTCTCCGGCCTAAAACTGGACCTCTGGCCACCCTAGGAACAGGCTGCTGTGGAGGTCATAGTTAAGGGGACGGTCCACTATGGAGGTCAGTGGTAAGGGGAAGATTGCTGTAGAGGCCACTGTTTAGGGGACAGGGTGTTGTGGAAATCACTGTTAAGGAGACGGTGTACTGGGGAGGTCACTAATAAAGGGGTGGCCACTGTGGAGGTCACTGTTAAAGGGGCGGGCTGCTGTGAAGGTCACTGCTAAGGGGGCGGATGCTGTGGAGGTTATTGTTAAAGGGGCGGGCTGCTGTGGAGGTCTCTGTTAGTCTACTTTCATACTCGCATTTTGGCTTTCCGCTTTTGAGATCCGTTCAGGGCTCTCACACGCGGTCCAATGCATTCTGAATGGAAAAGGATCCGCTCAGAATGCATCAGTTTGCCTCCGTCCCGTCTCCATTCCGCTTTGGAGACGGACACCAAAACGCTGCTTGCAGAGTTTTGGTGTCCGTCTGATAAAAAACTGATCCAAACGGATCCGTCCTGACACACAATGTAAGTCAATGGGGACGGATTCGTTTTCACTGACACAATCTGGCACAATAGAAAACTGATCCGTCCTCCACTGACTTTCAATGGTGCTCAAGACTGATCCGTCTTGGCTATGTTAAAGATAATACAAACGGATCCGTTCTGAACAGATGCAGACTACTGTATTATCTGAACTGATCCGTCCATGACGGATCGGCACAAAACGCGAGTGTGAAAGCAGCCTTAAGGGGGCAGGCATCGCAGTTAACGGGATGGTCTGCTATGGAGGTTAGGGTTAAGGGGCAGGGTTCTGTAGAGGTCACTTTTAAGGGGGTGGGGTGTTGTGGAGAACACATTTTAAGGGAACGGAGCTCTGTGGAGGTCACTGTTAAGGGGGAGGGTTATTGTGGAAATCACGGTTAAGGAGACGGGGTACTGTGGAGGTCACAAATAAAGAGGTGGCCACTGTGGAGGTCACTGCTAAAGGGGAGGGTGCTGTGGATGTTACTGTTAAGGGGGCGGGCCACTGTGGAGGTCACTGTTAAAGGGGCGGGCACTGTGGAGGTCACTGTTAAGGGAGGAGGGGACTGTGAAGGCCACTATTAAAGGGGCAGCGGTGTACTGTGAGGTCACTGTTAAGGGATCGGGGTACAGTGGAGGTCACCGTCAAGGGGGTGGGGTACTGTGGCAGTCACGGTTAAAGGGGCAGTTGCTGTGGAGGTCTCTGTTAAGGGGGCCGGGAACAGTGGAGGTCAGTTAAGGGGACTGTAACCTATGGTCAGTGTTAAGGTGCGGGTGCTCTAGAGCAGTGTTTCCCAACCAGTGTGCCTCCAGCTGTTGCAAAACTACAACTCCCAGCATGCCTGGACAGCCTTTGGCTGTGCGGGCATGCTGGGAGTTGTAGTTTTGCAACAGCTGGAGGCAAACTGGTTGGGAAACACTGCTCTAGAGGTCACTGTTAAGGGGGCGACCCATTATGGAGGTCACTGTCAAGGGGGTGGGGTGTAGTGGAACTCCCTGTTAAAGGGGCGGGTTGCTGTGAAGGTCAAAGTTAAGGGGGTGGGCTGCTGTGGAGGTCCTATTTTAAGGAGATGGGGCACTGTGGGGTGGTCAGTGTTAAGGGGTGGGGGGCTGTGGAGGTCACTGTTATGGGGGCGGGGTGCTGTAGATGTCACTGTTATAGTGGATACTTTTAATATCTTTTAACGACACACACAAACATTAAATTAAATAGAAGAAATATACCCGAGCCAATTTATGAAAAGTGAATAACTAAGGAAGCAAAAACTAGTGACAGAGACCCTGACTCAAACACAGGGTCACTTACTTATTTTTGTTCGGTCAATTAAAAAAAAATCTCCAGCAGGACCAGAGCGACGGAATTCTGATCTGATGAGCTCCCCGCAGATGATTGACAGATTTCATCCTGTAGCCATAGCATGTATTTTTTGCGTATATGACATGGGAGGATTGAGAAGCAGGGAAAACCACTTCTGTCTGCCCCTGGTCAGACTCTGGTACTGATCACTAGAACAGCCAGCTTAAAAGGGTTTGACAACTCTGGCATGTGGCAATCCATTGATCACTGCTGATCGGTCACAAGGCCTATGTGCAGCTCAGTCCCATTCAAGTGAATGGACCTTGGCTGCAATACCAAGCACAGCCACTATACAATGTCAGATGTTATACGTAGTCAGTTTAGACCGATCCCCTACATGCAGAAAATATACTTTACTGGTTCTCTGGGATTTTGATATTGATGGCCTATCCTTAGGATAGGTCATCAATATCTGATTGGTGGGGGTCCAACTCCCTCCGTCCCTCGCTAATCAGATGTACGAAGAGCCCACAGCGATCTGCGAGTGCTCAGACCTCATCCTAGACCTTGTGACATAATTTTCATCGGTCACATGGCTTAGGAGTAGCTCAGTCCCATTCAAGCAATTGACGGCGCTGTGCTTGGTAAACTGTGAGGAGGCTGTAGGCGACCACTTCAAACAAATGATGGGGTGCCGGGAGTGGGACCCCTACCGATTAGATATTGATGACCTATCTCGAGAATAGTTTATCAATATTTAACTTCTGTTACATAACGTTATAACGCCCCCTGGTGTTCTTTTAATTACTTTGCAGAACTTCCACCTCATGTGTCCAGTTCCAGTGGTCACACATGCTCAGTAGCTACCATCATTTCACTTCTCTTGAATGCAGGTGGAGGAATGATTAGCACACTGCATACTTTAGGTGGACGTTTTGTGTGGGAATAAAGAGAACACCACGAGGCAACATAACAATCATGTAACAGTAATCTCTACAAACTGGAGCACACTTCCTAAATGATTCAAATAACTTTTGACTTTTGCTTGGTCTAATGAAGAAATGTAATATTTTATCATGGGACGGCCTCTTTAATAGAGAAGGGTCCTCTGTCCAGGATCCTCATCCCTTGGCCCTTGTGGAGCTGCCTACAATAATTGTCTCTTACTCTGGGGGGGATCCTGTCCTCGATAGAAAACCCACTGATGTGAATGGACAGTGGTGTAATGCTTCATTTCCCCAGTTGGGGTGCTGTAGGAAATGTTTACACTTACTGCCAGGTTTCTCCAGAGATAATGGCTGATTGCTGGCGGTCCCAGTAGAGCAACACTTTGTGATCAGCTTATTGTCAAAGAAACCTTTTAACAAGTAGGGATTGTTCAAAGAAGAGAATCCCTTTAAATTTTTACTGCAAGCATGTACTGGTGTGAGTTTAAAGCGCCATAGCAACCCACCATAAATTTATACTAAGTGGTGGGTATGCCAGAAATTCCTTTTCCAAAAATATGGTCTACTTTGTACAAAAAGCATAAAGTATCACTAAGACTTCTAGAACAAAATAAAAACTAAAAATACAAATGAAAAAAAAAAAAAATCCAATTGTTCCCAATGCTACATTACACAAATCTTAACAATTTATAGTATTTTTGTTTGTCTATTTAGTTTTTTTTAAATACTTTTATATGTCTGTACCCACTGGTTACATTATTATATTGCTGAATAATGGATTTCTTGGCATCTGCCTTTGAGTCATTATGTCTCTTTGTATAAATGACAGTATGTACTATTTATTCTGTTTGTTTCTTTCCTTCCAGACTCATTATTTCTGTGTTCCCGTTACATTTTGTATCCGCGGGTGAATGTGCTGGCTGATTGCCTATTCAAACAGTGACCACACATCTGGACAGATCAGTATTTCCACTTTGTCATTGAAAGAAGAACAGATAAGTTGCTGATTTCGTGACTTTTCAGGATCAACAGAAATCTGCTTGTCTACTTAGAACTGTTGAGCTCAAACACACATAAAGTAAGATTTAAAGGCAATTAACACCTTCTCTCTATTGCGAAATAAGCATGAATAATTTCCTAATATTGTGCTGTAGTGTCTTGAACTAGCTGCTGGTTAATCCAACAGTCAGTGCACAGCTCTTGGCTCAGTTGGCTGTCTTTGCTCTGTGCTTGATAGCAGCTGGGAGGGGGAGGAGGTTGTACACAGTAGATCTTAAAATGGAGAGGTGGGAAAGGATCAGCAAGGGCACATCACACAAGATGAACTGTATCAGATTGTAGATAGGGAGGAAAGCAGACACAAGGCAGTGTATAAGTATAGAGAGAGTACAGCACACATGTCAGACTTTGTAGGAAGGGGGTGATCACACACTTTCGAGGCATCATTTCAGCATATCTGTACTAGGCAAAGGATATTCCTCATGGCTGCACTACCTGTTGTCATTTTTTTCCCAAAAAATTGGCCACCATAGTTGAATTATAAAATTCTGCTGTGGTAGCTAAATAGATCTGGCAGGGGACAGTACACCTTGATGTTAGTCCACTGGTCTCTTACTACCTTCAACACAGTTGTGGGAACATTTCCCATCATAGGTTTTATTTCAGTGTGCCTGTACAAAACGTAGATCCCATACCAAAAAACAACAACATTATTGCTGCTTTATTATTGGATTCAGTGTATATAGTCCATAGTAAGCTCAGGAGGTCCCCCTTGTGGTGGCTGCAGGCAGCCTGAATTTAAAATAAACAAAACCTGAACTTTTACAGCTATAAGGATACACTGATCAGTCATGACATTGAAACAAGTAACATATGATGTGAATAATATTATCTCATGATAATTGCATGTTGGGGGTAGGCTATATCAAAGTTGAGTTCTTGAAGTTGATATGTAGGGAAAAATTGGCAGGAATCTGAGCAATTTTGATGAGGGTCAAATTGTGATGGCTAGATGACAGGGTCAGAGCATCTAGAAAATAACAGGTCTTGTGAGGGGTTCCCTGCCATAACACAAAGATGACAGGACACACAGCACATCACCGTGCATGGGTCTGGGTAGCTACAGACTGGTCAGAGTACCCATGCTGACTCCTGTCCACGCACATGAGCTTTACTTCATGTGGATGGCTGGATGCATGTGGGAGAAAGATGGGACCAGGACTGGCTAAAGGAAGAGAATATGCTCTTCTGGGAAATCTTGGATCTTGGTATTCATGCGCCTAAGCTTTGTACAGGGAAGTGCCTCCCTTTATGGCCGCAGTATTCCCTAATGGCTCTGCCGTCTTTCAGCAGGACACCGTGAAAATTATTCAGGAATGCTTTGAGGAACCTGACATGTTGAATTGGTCAACAAATTCCCAATTGAGAATCTGTGGGGTGATGATAATGCGTATGTAAAGCAATGCAGACTATGTCAGCATTATATAAGTAACTAAATTACAGTAGTAATAATAATAGTAATAATGTGCTGAAAAACAAGCCTTGGAGGCCACACCTCTCAACTTACAAAATATAAAAGTAACCTGCCACGTTGCACATGGTGCTTGAGCTGCAGGCATCGTGTTATATAGCAGGAGGAGCTGAGCAGATTTATGTATAGTTTATGGTGGAAGTAAAACTTATATTTCATTGACTTAAATTCCTGCACATTCATTTAGGTCAAGGAGGCGGTCCTATCAATGATTGACAGCTATCTCTGTATACACAATCATAGAGGGTAGGCTGTCAATCACTGATAGGACCACCTCCTGGACTTCAAAGCCCAGAATGAGGAATTTAAATTAATAAATTACAAGTATTACTGAATCTGTTCCCATAAAAATATATATCAATCTGCTCAGCTCCTCCTGCTCTATAACATGCTGCTTGTAGCTTAAATTGTACATTCATGGTGACTGGTTCTCTGCTAGTGTTCCAAAGGACACCTTCAGAGCTCTTATGGAGTCCATGTCTTGAAAGGTCAGTGCTGTTTGGTGCCACAAGCCCTACACAATATTAGGAAAGTGTTTTGTTTTGTTATGGTTGATTGGTGAATAAGACCTTGTGGAAATATACATATCCATGATGCTACTAATACAACTATATAACTTTATATTGTGATTTAACTAACATATCCAAATACCGGCAAGATTTTTAGAAATTTTTTGAATTTCAGTAAATATTTCCATCTTGTTTTCATCTTGCTGCCAAACTTGGATTCAGAATTTTTTTTTGTTATTCTTTGAGAACCAATATGGTTGGCTTTACTGCCACCACTGGTTTATCAAACAGCTCTCATGGCCCTTGAAGGGCTGTTTCACTGTATATCAAGGCTCTTGTGAGAGCTCTTATGGTGGCCCTATTGGTTACCACCAGGACTGATGAGAAACAAATATAACATCTGAATGTAAAACCTCAAGCACTTATACACTGCCTGTCCCCCCAAAAAGTTGCCACCTGGATTTAACTAAGCAAATAGTTATGAGCCTCCTATTGGATAATTACTGCATGGGCGATTATCTTTCAGCTGGCAATAAGTTATCTAACCCCAACTGGTGCAATGAGTTGCTTTTCATTTCTTAAACAACCATGTCGAAAGACACATCTCGTGGTCGTGGAAAAGATGCATCAAGCAGAGAAAACATCTAAGGAGATTGCAGAAACTACAAAAATTGGCTTAAGAACTGTCCAACGTATTATTAAAAACTGGAAGGATAGTGGGGACCCATCGTATTCGAGGAAGAAATGTGGTGGGGAAAAAATCCTGAATGATTGTGATCGTCGATCACTTAAACGTTTGGTGAAATAAAATCGAAGAAAAACAACAGTAGAACTCAGGGCTATGTTTAATAGTGAAAGTAAGAGCATTTCCACATGCACAATGCGAAGGGAACTCAAGGGATTGGGACTGAACAGCTGTGTAGCCGTAAGAAAACCACTAATCAGTGATGCAAACCAGAAAAAAAGGCTTCAATTTGCTAGGGAGCATAAAGATTGGACTCTGGAGCAATGGAAGAAGGTCATGTGGTCTGATGAGTCAAAATTTACCCTGTTCCAGAGTGATGAGCACATCAGGGTAAGAAGAGAGGCAGATGAAGTGATGCACCCATCATGCCTAGTGCCTACTGTACAAGCCTGTGGGGACAGTGCTATGATCTGGGGTTGCTGCAGTTGGTCAGATCTAGGTTACTCAACAGTATGTGCTGCAAGAATGGGGTCAGCCGACTACCTGAACATACTGAATGACCAGGTTATTTCAACAATGGATTCTTTTCTTCCCTGATGGCACGGGCATATTCCAAGATGACAATGCCAGGATTCATCGGGCTCAAATTGTGAAAGAGTGGTTCAGGGAGCATGAGACATAATTTTTACACATGGATTGGCCACTACATAGTCCAGACCTTAACCCCATTGAGAATCTTTGGGATGTGATGGAGAAGGCTTTGCTCAGCGATCAGACTCTACCATCATCAATGCAAGATCTTGGTGAAAAAGTAATGCAACACTGGATGGAAATAAATCTTGTGACATTGCAGAAGCTTATCGAAACAATGCCACAGCGAATGCGTGCCGTAATCAAAGTTAAAGGTGGTCCAACTAAATATTAGAGTGTGTAGACTTTTTTTTTGGACAGGCAGTGTATAATAAAAAAATCTACAGTAAATAAAAGGTAGAATTTTTCTTTGCATATAGAATTAGAAATTTTAACATTGTTACAAGAGGATGACTTGAGGACTTTTTCTGCCATTTTTATATATTTTGGGGGAATGGTCTGTTACTCACCAATAGTCAAATTTTTTGCCTGAAATGGACCTCAATATGGGTGGGCTTCATAAAAAATATTTTAAAAATGGCATTTCAGATTTTTTTTTGGGTGTCCCTAGATAGAGCCGCGATGGGCTTGTCCTGTAATTTGGGTTTCAAATATGGTCCATACATTACAACTCATGGTAGTGATTCTACAGAATTAGAAAAATATGGCTGCTTTCTTCCAAAGTTGAGCTGCTATACCCAATGATGAATAGGTGTGGCACTGTTTCTAGAACAAAGTAGACATGTTTTTGTAAACTTTTACATCCCCTTTAACATTTCAAGGCACATTACAGACAGAAAAGTGAAAAAACCCAAATGTGTTTTATTTAGAAAGCACACAGGTCATTTGTACATTGGGGGGGAGGGGGGGCGGGGCGGGCGGTGGGTGGAATAGTCAGGAGATGCATCGTACAGATTCTCGCTAGTCTCATGTAACGAGAGCCCTTTGTTGATTCCACATTCTCCACGTTGAGTAGATCCTAGATGTTGTTATAAAAATCATGTAAAGAATTTAAAAAAAGGAGACAGAATTCTTTAAAAAAATTCTCGGGACAGTCCCAGCCATATCTTAAAGTGGCATTCAGTTTCTACGCCATTGTCTCTTTTCTGATTATCCGCCTCTGGTGACAGGTCAGCATACTGGTGAATGACGATCTCCCCTTGGCCTTTGACTTCTTTTTTAGCCTTTTCGGATGTTTTAGCGATATTCCAAGTTCTTCCATTATGGCGTTGAAAGAAAGACACTGGTGAGGAAAACAACATGTTATCAGCTTTTAGCAGTTTAGCTCAATCATAGATTTTATCTTTTTGTGTCATTTGGAAAAAAGCAAAGCAAAAAACTATTCACCTAAATAGATGAAATGTGCAGTTTCTGGCTTCATTTATAGTCGCCCTGTCTTTCTGTTAAAGGACATGTGAACCTTTATCAAAAGTTTTTTTTATATGTATCTGAAGACCTTTACTTTCACTGCAATTTTGGTTCTTTAAGTCCAGATTACTCTAACATGTCTGCTGGTGAACCTGCAAGTTCAGAGCTCAGAGGGTGTTCCGTATGAAGCCTCTCTCGCTTGGTGCTCTAGGTTGCGTGCCACTCTTTGTTGTATGTCATTGACCTGTGTCAGAAGAGTCATTTTTAGAAGTCCATTACCATGGATCACTAATGTGAGTCAAAACTGTAAATAGACTGGGATCCCTACTTCAGTATAGGCTGCTGGTAAGGACAAACTGAATGCAATATGCCCATCTTGATATGTCTGATCTGACCATATGGTAACAACTCCTTTTTGCAAAATGGTCAGCAGTTCTAGTAATCAGAGGGTGCCTGTCTGGTGGGTCACAAAATGTAATTTTCTTAAAATAGTTGCGATATGGACAGGGGTCCCTAAGGCAACAAATGGTTCTTGGGGATGTATTTAACATGGTAGATATAAGCATACTGTACGTGTAGCCCATTTCCAAGGTAGCAGGTTCTCATGCTTACCTTATGACTAGTCCCATCGAGGCTGAAATACTGTAACGTAAATCCCTTTTTCAACCTCCATTACTTTTTACAAGAAAAATATGGGTCCAAAATAGTAAATGTGCCCATTGGCGAAACAATTTTTCACTTGTCATATTTGGGTAAACTGTTGACATGACCATCACCATATTAATTTAATAGCAGTGAAATTTTTTTCTCAAAAAACACATGTGGCCTAGAATTCTGAAAGGTTTAGGCAGATTTATCCAAGACCACTAGTAGGACAATAAATGGACCCCAGGAAAATGAAGTGCCCATAATCACCTGCCTCCCAACTGTCACTGGATGGAGCTACGTGGAGAATGTTTCATGTATTATCAAAGGAATGTGCTCTTGTTAATAGGCAAGGATGGGCAAACCTGGTTCCCAACATGGTGCCCTTAATTTTACACCACACTTGCCAACTTCCTGGCGGATGCCTTCGGCAGATTCGGGTGTGCAGTGCATGTAGGTTTTTGATGGCTAGACATAACCCTTTCACCAAGCCATGCCTCTCTTATTTCATGCTCTTTATGTGCCATAATACTGCCCCCAGGGGCGTAGCTAAAGGTTCATGGGCCCTGGTGCAAGAGTTAGACTTGGGCCCCCCTTCCCCCAGTGCTTTGTGTGTCTTCTTATGCAGCACAAGGGTCTTTAGGCCCCCTCAGGCTCCTGGGCCCAGTAGCAACTGCTACCTCTGCACCCCCTATAGCTACGCCCCTGACTGCCCCCTTACTCTGCATTTGGCCACCGGGTATCTAATGTCTGATGACGCAGCTCAGATGCCACATACATGTAGGAGCTAATCTCTGGGGGGGGGGGGCTTGGGAGGATTCCACGGCACCTAGGAGATATGCAAGCTCTTCTAGGAGTCTGGAAGGTTTCCCCTTTGTCTGAGAGCCTCCTGGACGTTCCGGGAGAGTTGGCAATGGGACGTACTAATTGCCTATATGCGGCCCATATATTTCTGATGAGTTTTTTTGGAATATGCTGTGCAAAATGAAATACATTTTTAATAACCCTCAGAAAATAAATAAATAAGAGAATACCATTGACCATGTGCTTTCAGAGGTGAGACTGCAGTCTGTCCGTTGCGGCAGGACATAGTTTAATGAAGAAGTGAGCTCGAAGAAGAAGGATGCAGCATTAATACACTGAACTATTCATCTGAATATGACAGTGGATGAGAAGAAATGGGAGCAGATCAGGTGTGGAATAATCAATTACTTGTGAATGGCAAAACATCAGCTCTGACCATTTGCGGCTGCGGGTAAATGGGTCGTTTGGTATTTGAGCTGGCACAATGTCAGCATTTTTCTTCACAGGAGAACAGGCGCTACGAATGTTACCCTGCCAAGTAAATCAATATCACAAATAATACAATGCCCAAAGAGACGCGTTGTGAAAAGGTATCTGGCACTGCGATATACGGGGGGGGGGGGGGGGGGGTGATTACAGGCAACGCGGCTTGTTAAACGGCTATTTACATAAGAATGGATCAATGAATGGCGGGAATCTTAGTTATACAACGAGGGGGCTCATGTAACAAAAACAGTCAATGGTGGGAAATGTCATAATTAAGTCTTTCACAATGGCACATATGCCTGTACCATATGCATGAAAACAGACTGAGGCAGTGCACGCAGTGTACATGGTGTGCAAGGTAAGACGTGACTTATTTATCATGGTTCTGATAAAACATTTTCAAGAGTTGTGGTCCACTGTCTGTCACATGCATCAAACTGTTGATATGTCTTACGTTTCAAACAGTGGGGATCTAAGCACTGAGACCCTCACTGATCTCTAGTACAATTGCCTTTAGAACTAGTCTTTGACCTGTCTCGTCCTCAGGAGCAAGGAGAAAGAGTGCCTTATGTGCATGCTTCTCTCCCCTCGTTCTGGAGATCGGTAGGGGTCTCAGACCCTCACTGATCAAAACGTTTGATATGTCTCTTTGACATATCAAACATTTTTTGAACAGATAGTGACACTTCAGGATATGATGCCCAGAAGATTTCTTTGCTTGATTTTCTGGTCAGTTGCACGGTATACATCTTGTAGCAAAGAGGGGTTCTCATATCAAAATGGGCCCCCAACATGGTGATGAGTTTTGCCTGGTATGTGTTCTCCCCATAAAATAACATAAGAAATGTCCAGCAATGGAAACAAATGCCTAATTCCAACCTTGTTGGGATGTCATAGATGGAGATCCCTTGTTTGGCACAATCTTCTATGAGCCACACTGGAGAGCCACTCTGATGGACACAATTCCTCCATACATGTTACAAATCCCCCATGAAAAGCCAGTTATATATAAATGGAAATGTGAACAGAGCCCAAATTGTAAATTCAATTAAAGAATGAAACAAAACCCTTCAAAATATTATTTTGGAAGGTAAAACCCTTAATTCTCCTCAATCATTCCTCAATAAATAGCTCTACATGGAGCTCTAATTTGAAAAAGACCTCATGCATGGTAAAATATGGTACCTGGAGAAGTTTTAGAGTGCATACTTCCATATGATTCTGATCATTCACTTCAAAGGAGTGGAGCTGTGCCTAGGCCATGTGACCGATGAAATCCGTTGCCTTCTCAAACAGCTGATCGGAGGGGGTCCTGGGTGTTTGACCCCGACTCATCAGATGCTGATGACATATCCAGAGGACAGATCATCAGTAAAAAAAAAGTCTTGGAAAACCCCTTTAAATCCAAGATGATTAAGCGTGGCTGCTAGTCATTGATGAAGACCTGCTTATAGATGTGCCCAGCCTTCATTTTCCATAAAATTTCTTAAGGACTCCAATAAATCACTATACAAATTCAATATCTTAGTAGGACATGCTAAAGAAATGCTTGGCAGAGCGCAGTTCACATCGTAACCACTAGGTGGCTACAAAGAGACAAATATTGCATATACGTACATCTCCAGATAGAGTACCTCTAAATTATATTTTTTTCAAACAGGTCATTTCATGCCACACGTCTAGGAATATGTCCAGCCAAGAAAGGAAAGGTAAGGAAGGACACCCTCTACGTGGATTTAATTGGAGTTATATTTATTTTACTTTAAAGATCCAACGCTGTTGGACTTTGAATAATAACAGGACGTTGCTGTGTTAGGAGATTAATAAAAAAACACATTTCTTTGATAAATCAGAATTTAGCATTGTGCACCATGTCATTGTATAATAATTTACAATGTAGGCGCCCCAAGCTCACAGTCTCCAGAGCCAACAAAATTAATTCTTATTTTTATCACAGTTTCTTGCTCTGCTAATAATAAGGAGAAAAAAAAAAAACAATAGCGTGAACTTTCCTCGGAATCATCGCCTTTTCCTGTGATCGCAGCAGGGATTGTGATGAGGGCTTTGTTAATTTTATCTCCAATTAGCTGATTTTACAGAATGTGCTGCTTTTGTTCTTCTCTATTATGCATAGCGGTAAAGTTTCACAGACCAGAGCCCAAGTCATCAAAATAAAAAGTCAAAATGAGTGGAAATATGTAGAAAATATTAGTAATAAAGGATATCTCCACTATTGGTTATTCAACCAGAAGAAACTAATGGGTTGTCACTAGATACGTCCTACATCGTTTCAACCCTTCTCAGGAGCCTGAGCAAAGCTGAAGTGGTTCATGGTTGAATGAAGGATCTTAATTTTGAGGTCTGCTAGATTCTCCTTGCTAGGCATGTGGTAAATCAATGTTGGGCAGCTTTCTGTATATAGCCTCTTGGAAGATACTAAATCTCCTTGTGCAGATACAGCTGGTAGGGAATCTTTAGTGTAATACTCTCTGAGTACATATGCCAAGTAGCTCTCTTCCAGAAAGAAAAAACTGTCTCTCAAGTGTCACCTATAGGTGGCTCCCCTGGAAGACAATATGAAGCACCATGTGGCAGCACATCTTTTAAGTGTCAGGAACTTACCTAGCTATGATCCAGGGCACAGCTAGAACAGTTACTATGTCTACCAGCCAAGCCGAGGCTGGTCAACCTATCTGTGAGCTTGGATGCAAAGCCAATCATGTTTCTGACTCGGTGTTGAATCCAGAGCCAGGGAGGCGAATTACGTCTGACAGTGACTGTTGCCTGTGATTTTGATTCCTGGCTCTGTGTCCAGTCAGCTTTGCATTCCTGCTGGACCTTCCTGTGTACTGACCTTGGCTTTTTTCTGGATTAACCCCCTTTCTACTTATTGGATTCTACTGACCTTTCTGGCATATACTCCGTGGTTTGCTTCTGGATTAACTCCTTGTCTACTGATTTGGCCCCTACTGTCTCTTCTGGCTTTGACTCTGGCTTGTACTTCTCTCCTGCTACTCCTTAGCATCTCATAGGCCTGCTACTTTTGAGCTCACACCTTTTTTCTGCCCCTTTACTATGCAGATGTAACCTGGGTCCCTAGCAGCCAATTCCCACCTGTCTTGCAGCAGGCTCTGGTGAACACCTAGGTGTAACCTTGAATCTACTAACCGTAATGGTGAAGGAAGATAGGAAGCAGATTTTTAGAGCACAAACCCGTAGAGCACAAACCCTTTACAATGTCTTCTCTGAAAGGTGTTTTGCATGTATTACTTTAATGGACATTCATTTGAATGGTCACATGTACAGATGTAGAAAACATTATCATTACTGCAGGCACACTACATTATGAACGTCATGGTGCTTTACACTGTACTAATATCAAGGCTATGAATGGGGTGCTACACTGATTGCTATCAGTGTAGTGCACCCCATCGGCAGTCTGGTGCACTACGCTAATTGCTATCAGTGTAGTGCACCACATTGGCAACGATAGCATTTGCTACATCTGTAATAGTATATTACACTTGTAGAGGCCACGGCAGGAAAAATGAAATGTCAAGTGGTCAGGTCACTACCCCCAAAAAGATCAGGGCGTTCATCTGTTATCATTACTATGATGATAGAAACAGGGGCTGAGATTATTTAAATGTCTGTAAACCGTCTCGTAATCTATCAAGTATCGGAAACCAGAAGTCGTCATTGAAAGCATTATATCAGCACAGTACAGATGTAAGATTTACTTGAAGCTGTAGGTTGATGAACTATGACATATACTTTATTTAATTGGCTGCAGAGATGCAGCCCAGGCAAAATAATAATTGGTTCCCACTGCTGATGTAGCAAGAAACTCTCTCAAATGTCCACATTTTCGCCTGGAAAAACTGCTTATAACATTGTAATTGGTTCTTCCGGTCAATCATAGAGGTAAACAGAAAAATATCGGGAATTAATCTTCACATTTGATTTTTTTTTAAAGGGGTTGTCTAGTTAGGAAAATCTATGTTCACATATCTTATTAGGGAATTCTGAGTTACTCAAGAAGGGAGGTCCTCTGTTCAGGGTCATCATCTCTTGGCCAAAGCAGATAACAGTTACAAAGAGCATCTGTCTCTCTGGAGGTCCTGTGGGGAGGTCCTCTGTTCAGGGTCATCATCTCTTGGCCAAAGCAGATAACAGTTACAGAGAGCATCTGTCTCTCTGGAGGTCCTGTCCTGTATTACACACAGGGTTAGACTAGCCCACCAGAGAACCAGATCCTCTAGTGAGCCCGTGCTCTGAAGCCATAGTGGGCCCCAAAGGTCCAGTAGAAAAACAAACATTTGGAGCTGCATCTGGAGCTACTTACTTGCCACTAAGGTCTATTTCTTTCATTCAAAACCTTGGTTTTATTAGTCTTTATTGATGATATGGCGGTTGAGCCCTGAGAATATTTCATCTGGTGGGCCGAAGGAACCCCAGGACGATCCTAATTACACACACAATTACATTTTTCATTGGGGTCACAGCAGGGGGACACTTTGTGATCCGCTTGTTAAGGGGCCCTTCTAGTGAGTAAGGATTGACCAATTCAAAGATGTGAAAATAATTTCCAATGTCTCATACCTATCCCACCTCCCCTACTTCTTTTCCAAATTCCTTGCCAGACATAAGTTCTGGTGTGTTGCCTATAGTTGAATTATGCAGTAGCGGGTGCAGGGCAGTAGACAATTCACCAATCACTCTGTTATCATTTGTGGCCTGGTTTGGGCTTGAATTGATGGGATGCATATCTGTCCTTCAGCATGAACGACTTTTTAATATCAGCACCTGACAACCTAAAAAGTCCATCATAGCAGATGAACTTTTCCATATATATTTGAGTTCACCAGCTGTCAACAGAAAATAGTTAAAATCCGCCCCACTTAATGTCAGTTTTTAATTAATCCTTCAATCAGGAAACCTTCTGGCTTCAATGAAAGGTGGGTAGGGAGGGTTGGTTTCCTGTTTATAAATTATTGGATGGGAAATGCGGTTCTGTACCAGGTATACTTGTAACTAGATCACGTGATTTTATGTACCTCTTGTACCATGGTTGATGTTACTTGGGATACTTATGAAAGTACCTACTTGTCCGATAGTGTAATGCTATGGTATTTTTGTCATCTAATGTTGCATGTATGCTGTGCAGACTGTTTTCCTTTTTATTTTAGTGATTTAAAAAAAAAAAAATCGAATAAAAATTATCTGATTAAAAAAAAGAAAATAGTTAAAATCCACCTTTCCTGACATCCAAAATGTACGGTACAGAGTACAGAGGCTGCCGCACACTACATTTGGCTCCCCCGATCCTCGCCAGGGGGAACCGGTACATGGCCGGGAGCGCGTGCTCCTAGTCTTTAACTTCCTAGATGCCGTGGTCACATGTAACCATCTGAGGGTTAAATGCATTAGTCCTGGGTGCCTGCTGTTAAAAGCAGCAGGCACCCGGCGGCCATGGTGCCCGGTCCACTTGTGAGCGGGTCCCACTTTTAAATGCCCGACCGCCAACGTAAATTTAAGTGGGGTAGTCAGAAAGGGATTAAAGCAATGTGATGTTTACCAGAGTGAGGCTTCATTCATATGGCCACATGTGATAGATAAGCAGAAAGGGCCTAGACAGATAGATAGATAGATATAGAGATAGATGATAGATAGATAGATAGATAGATAGATATACTGTATAGAGATAGATGATAGATAGATAGATAGATGATAGATAGATAGATAATAGATAGATAGATAATAGATAGATAGATAGATAGGAGATAGATGATAGATGGATAGATAGATATATAGATAGATAATAGATAGGAGATAGATAGACAGATAGATAGATAGATAGATAGATAATAGATAGATAGATAGATAGGAGATAGATGATAGATGGATAGATAGATATATAGATAATAGATAGATAATAGATAGGAGATAGATAGACAGATAGATAGATATAGAGATAGATGATAGATAGACAGATAGATAGATGATAGACAGATAGATAGATAGATAGATAGATAGATATAGAGATAGATGATAGATAGATAGATACAGATAGATAGATAGATATAGAGATAGATGATAGATGGATAGATAGATAGGAGATAGATAGATAGATAGGAGATAGATAGATAAAGAAAAAAATACCACAGCACATCCAAAGTGTAAAATCCAAGTAGGATTTTAAACTTTGGATGTGCCATGGAATTTTTATATTTATTAGGATATTTTTAGGGGTGGATCGTCCTCACAGCCGCTGGCACGCTATACATACAAGCGGAATTGCGGTGCTGCCCAGTTTTAGTATTTTGCTAGATAGATAGGAGATATATAATAAATAGATAGATAGGAGATATATAATAAATAGATAGATAGGAGATAGATAATAAATAGATAGATAGGAGATAGATAGATATAAAATCATTCGATAATTGATAGATATATATGAGATAGATAGATAATAGACATGAAATAGATATATATGAGCAAGATAGACAGATAGATACCTCCTACTGCGTCCTTCTTCCATACCATGTAGATTGTAAGCCCTCAAGGGCAGGGTCCTCTCTCCTTCTGTACCAGTTTGTAACTCGTCTTGTTCATGCTTAGTACAATTGTCTGTATTATGTATGCGCACCCCTTATCATATGTACAGCGCCATGGAATGAATGGCGCTTTAATAATAAATAATAATAAATTAGATAGATAGATAATAGACATGAAATAGATAGATATTAGATAGAGCAGGCATGCTCAACCTGCGGCCCTCCAGCTGTTGTAAAACTATAACTCCCACAATGCCCTGCTGTAGGTTGATAGCTGTAGGCTGTCCGAGAATGCTGGGAGTTGTAGTTTTGCAACAGCCTGGAGGACCGCAGGTTGAGCATGCCCGAGATAGATAGTACAGTATGACATAGATAACAGAACCTAACATGCAGCTCGCAGTTATTTCAGCCTCTGTCTTTTCAAGTATTTTATGACTCCACAGAAAGTTATTTCAAGTCCCTGATTGAGACCTTGGCGGATTCTGGCAGCGAGTTCTTTAATGGACATTTTGTAGGTTAGGAGGTCATACTTTCCTGGGCAGATCATTAATCAGCATCTGTGCTGCGCACACGGCAGAGAAGTGCAGTACCGTTCAGGGGAGAGAAATGTGCTGTATCTCCTTGTGATGTCAGATTTATGATGGTCCATGTTCAATGGCGGCTAGAAAAATATTCTTTTGTCTGGGGCTTTAGGAGGGACAGCGAGGAGTGAGGCTGCTAAGTGACTGATGGATTGGGTGGGTCACAGCATTTAAGTTCTCTGATATTTAAAGGATATGGACACCTTTGTAAAAAAAAACAAAAAACATTTTTACACTAATTTATTTATTTTGTGGAGAAAATCATTTCTCCACTTGGTTCTATTTATCTATCTTTTTTCATGTTTTTTTTTTGTTCTACAGCCTGCTGTGCTTCCTATGCACAGCAGGCTGCTCTCAATGAGTTTACAGAGAATCCGTCATCTGACGGATTTTCTGTACCTCCTCCTGTGCACACCGGAGCCCGCACTGTCTCCCCCCCCCCTACTCAGGAGTGCTGTATCAGAAGATGCCAGGTCTGGCAAACATGAAGACCCACCCCTCTCCCGAGAAGCCCCACTCCTCAGGGACATCTCTCTCACCAGGAGCAGCTGCAGACTACATTGTGCTTACAGGACCTGTGGTGATGTCACAGTCATGTGATCAGCCATGTGTGTGTAAGGAGTTAGGGGAACCCAGGCTCCCTGTAGGACTGTGCGGGTGGAGAATGCAGAGGTACTTTATGTATGGAAGGTGTGTATAAAGCAGAGCTATGTCAGTGTAACCAGTCTATTGTACAGTTTTCTGTGTGTAATGTGCACGCAGTAGTTCTATCTGTGTAATGGACATGTATCAGATGGGCACAGTGTATAGCAGTGTCAGGTGGGCACAGTGTATGGCAGCGTCAGGTGGGCACAGTGTATGGCAGCGTCAGGTGGGCACAGTGTATGGCAGCGTCAGGTGGGCACAGTGTATGGCAGCGTCAGGTGGGCACAGTGTATGGCAGCGTCAGGTGGGCACAGTGTATGGCAGCGTCAGGTGGGCACAGTGTATGGTAGCTTCAGGTGGGCGCAGTGTATGGCAGCGTCCCATGGGCGCAGTGTATGGCAGTGTCAGGTGGGCGCTGTGTATGGCAGAAGTGATCTTATGTTTAGTGTATGAAGTTGTATGGGAGACTAGCAATGGTTTCCCTGAAGAAATAACAGCCTCATAACGTTATGTGGGCCTATGCAATATATATGTGAATTACCGCAAAATTCATACACCTCCTCGGCTAAAAATACTCCTCAAAATTGTTAAGAGGAGTATTTTTACTCTTTTGGAAAAAGTGTAGTGCGACCTCGGCTGTCGGCTGTAACATACAGCTGACAGTCTGCTTCAAAATGCAGACATAACCCCTTCCATGCTATGGTCCTTAGGGACCGCTGTATGGAAGGGGCTAACCATCGGGACGCTGCTCTGCCGTGGCAGAGGCCCGATGCGGCCCCCCCCTTCCCCCGCCGTCTAGGATGGCTGTCCTCACCTTCATACAAGCCGTCACCCCCTACCTTCAGGATGGCCAACAATCCCCCAATGATCAAGGTTTGCAGAGAAGTAGCGGGGCAGAGTGTTACAGCTGACATTCTGCTTGAAATGGGCGACATTGGTGCTGGCACTGATGTCGGCCGTTTAACCCCTTCCATGTCGCGGTCCTTAGGGACCACTGCATGAAGGGGATAACCATCGGGCCGCTGCTCTGTTGTGGCAGTGTCCCGATGGTTACCATGGCAACCGGACGCCTTCACAGGCATCCGGATTTCCATGGTATAGGCTTACTGTGAATGACAATACACTGCAGTACACTATATAGTGTACTGCAGTGTATTGTAGAGGCACCAGACCCACTGGATCTTCAAGAACCAAGTGGGTCTGATTAAAAAAAGTTAAAAAAAAATCTAACTTCTTCCTATATCCACACATATAATTGTGTAAAAATATAACAAATAAAAAACACTAAACATGTTTGGTATTGCTGCGTCCGTAAAGACCTGATCTATAAAAGGATCACATACATTTACCGCACGGTAAACACCATAAGAAAAAAAAAAATATGATGGAATTGCAATTTTGCCCACTGCACTTCCCACAAAATGGTATAAAAAGTGATCAAAAAGTCATATGTGCCCCAAACTGGTACCAATCAAACCATCATCTCATCCTGCAAAAAATTAGCTCTTACCTAAGACAATCGCATAAAAAATAAAAAAGATATGGCTTTTAGAAAATAGAGACACTAAAACATGATTTTTTTTGTTTCAAAAATTCTCTAATTGTGTAAAACCAAAATAAAAAAATAAAAAAACAGACATATTAGGTATTTCTGCATCCGTAACAACCTGCTCTAAAAAAAAAAAATCACTTGAGCTAACCCGTTTGGTGAACGCCGTAAAAATAAAATAAAATAAAAACCGTGCCAAAAAGCCATTTTTTATTACCTTACAACACAAAAAGTGTAATACCAAGCGATCAAAAAGTCATATGTGCCCCAAACTAGTACCAATCAAACCATCATCTCATCCTGCAAAAAATGAGCTCCTACCTAAAACAATCGCCCAAAAAATAAAAAAGATATGGCTTTCAGAAAATGGAAACACTAAAACATTATTTTTATTGTGTAAATCAAAAAAAAAAAAAAAAAAAAATTGACATATTAGGTATCACATTATTAACTACTCTGTTAGGTGAACATTGTAAAAAGCAAAAAATAAAAACTGTGCCAGAACAGCCTTTTTAGGTTACCTTGCCTCAGAAAAAGAGTAATAAATATATGTACACACACACACACACACACACACACACAATGCACAACTACCTCTAGCAAAATATATATATATATATATATATACCCTAATATATATATCAATGGCAGCACATCAGGCCAAATATAAATATGGAGGTGCAGGCCAATGTATCCGGCAAAAAATCCAGGACAATATAAAAGTTAAAAAAAAGGCAGCACTCTAACAAAAAATGAGTGAAAAGAACACTTTATTCACCCCTGTGGTCAATAAAGGAATGAGCGAACTTGTGTTTCAAGTTTGGCGTACAAGGTTCACGTTTGGGTTATGTAAGAATTCCGTTATGGATTCTGCTGCCACGGGCCATAACTAAGGGTACATTCACACGTCCGCATAATGGGTCCGCATTTGTTCTTTTGCGGAAGAGGTGCAGACCAATTCATTTTCAATGGGGCTGCAAAAGATGCGGACAGCACACCATGTGCTGTCCACATCCATACTTCCGTTCCGTGGCCTCGCAAAAAAATAGAGCATGTTCTATTCTTGTCCAGAGCCACGGACAAGAATAGGCATTTCTATCATGGTGCCGGCCATGTGCGGTCCGCAAAATGCGTAACACACATGGCCGTTGTCCGTGTTTGGGGGAGTCATAATTTGCGGACCGCAAAACAGTTGCGGACGTGTGAATGGACCCTTATGGTCCGTGGTAGCGGAATCTATAACGGAATTCTTAGATAACCTGAACCTTGTACGCTGAACTTGAAAACAGAAGTTCGCTCAGTACTAGTCACAACATTTTAGCTCATAGCTTGAAAAAAGACTCTGTGAATGAGCTGAAAACAATGCGACCACAGGGGTGAATAAAGTGTTTGAGAGTGCAGAAATTTTTTTCTTCAAATATATATATATCTCTGAGAAAAATGGCGGCACTGGCAAAAAGTGAAAAGTTGGGTGCACGTTCTTAAGGGAATAGACTTCTTACCCCAGTAAACAGTCCAGAAAATGAACGGCACTCCGGTAGATCATGAACAAATGACTCCTTTATTCACCAGTGCGGTACAACATTTCCGCTCAATACTAGAAAAATATATATGTATATATATATATTTATATATATACAGTATATGTCTTATCAAACTGGTGTAAAGTAGAACTGGCCAAGTTGCCCATAGCAACCAATCAGATTCCACCTTTCATTTTTCACAGCTTCATTGGAAAATGAAAGGAGGAATCTGATTGGTTGCTATGGGCAATGAAGCCAGTTTTCCTTTGCACTATTTTTGATAAATCTCCCCCACTGTCTACTTATATGTATACATAGCATTGTGTGTCGTCACAGTGTACTAATGTACTAATCTGTGTGGGAAAAGTGACCGCTCACTGTGCGGACTGCACACAATACTGTCTTCAGAAGAGAGTGCATGTAGTGAGAGCTGTCAGTAATGAGATCTATATCCTGCTTATAATGCCTGGTTCTGACTGTCGATCGCTGCACTAACGTTATCAGCAGAAATATCTATTGTGTCTACAAATAATGGACTTTCTACAGAAGGGAAAGTGAGAAATAAATCTGCTGATTACAGGCTGTAGCATACTGTAAGACTCACCATGTTGTGGATTGGAATGAAATCTTACTACCAAGTAAGTTGGTAGTTCCAGCAGCCTATATGTAAGTGTCTGGTAGCTGAGCAACAGGATGTGGGGGCGGGGCTGTGCTGTGTAACAGGATGTGGGGGCGGGTCAGCAGAGCTTGTGCTGGTGCATGTGAAATCAACAGTGAGACATCCGAACAGTGAGTGAATCTCATAGAAGAGCATTTCTGATACCAGTAAATAAACAAGTGCAATTTTATTATGTGCTGCATTACGGTAAGATATGGGTTTATTGATTTGTAGTGCACAAAGGTGTCCATAGCCTTTAAAGGTGTTTCATTTCTTTGATTTTCGAAGTCAATCTTCACCTGTTGTTTTTAGGTCCAAAATAAACTCTGTGCTACCAATTTTGGTAGACGCACTCCCCCCTCCCCCCAAACTGGGGCGAATACGAATGAGCGCTTCCATTATGGAAGCGCTCATTAGTACCGGAGGACCAGGAAGCGGTGAAGGCTCTGTACTCACCGCTTCCTGGTCCTCGGCTGTCGGCTGTGCAGTGGCTGCGTACAGCATGAGGGCGCTCTGTGACCTCACGCTGTGCTCGCCAGTTCACAGCACAGCCGATGGCAGGATGAAGAGGATCGCGCTGGAGGAGAGGAGCGGCGGCGTCTAGGAGCAGGAGAGGTAAGTGGTTAATTTATTTTGTGATCTGAGGCTGGGGGCTGCTGAATAATGGCTGGGGCTGATTATATATATGACTGGGGCTGATTACATATGACTGGGGGCTGATTAGATATGACTGGGGGCTGATGATATGGCTGGGAGCTGATTACATATGGCTGAGGGCTGATCACATATGGCTGGGGGCTGATATGAGGCATAGCTGACTGATATGAGGCATGGGGTCTCATCTGAGGTCTGATTGGGGGTCTTCTTTGTATTGGGCTCTGATATGAGGTCTGATTGGGAGTCATTCACATTGGGGTCTTAGCTGAGGTCTGATTAATATTGGGGGTCTGATTGGTGATCTGACCTGAGGTGTAATGAAAAATATTTTTTTCTTATTGTCCTCCTCTAAAACCTGTGTCTTAAAGGGTGAAAAATACTTAATTTCTTTACATTTTTAAAGACGTCATAGCTCTGTTTTCTGATACAGGGCTCCTAATTCCCTGCAATGTCATAAAGTTCAAAGATAACATTATGGCTGCCTGCTGTCACCACTAGTGGAAGCTTAAGAGCTTACTGCATACTATGTTATCTTATTAATGTTTCACAATACTAGATATGGATTACACATCCACATGGAGAGGTGAGTTTTTGAGACCTGTTCACATTGTGCGGTGCTGCATGGTGGCTGTTGTTGCTGTGGTCCTGTGCCTGTGGATGGGTGGGGTCCGCTGCTGGGTGCCTTCGCCAGACAGCAGGGGTGTTGGGCTGCTGGGTCTCGTTCCTTACAGGTGCTGTTTTATAGGGACTGACATTTTAGAGTAGGGACCCACTGATTAGAGGCTACCTTCATGTGGTTAGTGGACCTATGCATTTTGATGAAAACATATAGTGAACATGAGCAGCTCGGTCATGCTATCTCCATTTAACCACCAGTCCACAGCATGCTCTCCTGTGTAGACTGGGTGTTAGTCTCTCCTGTGTGGCTGACTTCCTGTGAACTACATAATTATATCATCATCTAACAAATCCCACCTAGAAGCTCTCAAACCCCTCTTCCCTTTCCACCAATCTCTGTCCTTCATGACCGTATGTATGTTCCCTCATGTATAGGGTGCTGCTGAAGATATCATTTCTGCCTTCTCTAATAGACCAAGAGTGCAGTGATATAAAAGGTTGGTCCATACAATAATTAGCTTCAGACTGAGTTATAAAACTGGGCACTGACTGTCTACACTATCTCTGAGTTCAGTCTGGCCCTGCCCGTTGTTGATGGCAAAACATGGATACCGACCAGGTGTGTTCCGCATTTTGGGGAACAAAACATCCAGCCCATAATATTTTTGTCGATGCCATGGAATGGACATACGGATGAGGACAGCCTACGGAGTGCTGTCCGCATCTTTTGCGACCCCACTGAAGTGAAAAAATGCAGATCGGATGCAGACAAAAAAATACGCTCATGTGCAAGAGCCCTTAGGTGTAGACTGTACTGCCTCTGTCTCTCCCTGTTTATCAGGTAGTCTCAGACAATACTGCTTCCCTATCTCTCACCGTAAATTATGAAGACCCAGACAGAACTGCACCCTAGTCTTTTCCTGTAACTGATGTAGACACAGATAATACCGCCACCTGTCTCTCCTGGGTGGTTAAGTCATGCTGCCATCTGTCATTCATCAAAGGAGATGTCCATAGGAAAACCAAAGTTTGAAAGTTTTGTTGACAAAATATCAAAACCTGCAGCTCCACTTCTGCATTGGTTTTGGCAAAGAAGAGAGCTTCCCCTTTTGAGAGTTTACTGATACCAATCAGGGGTCGAGTGGAGGGGGAACGCATGGGAACGGCGTTCCTGCACTTTTTTCATGGCAGGAACGCCGTTCCCTTTCAGCCTCAAGCCAGGAGAACACGGCTGAATCAGATTCACAGGGGGAGACGGAGCGCACTGTGCAGGGCAGGCTAAGGGAGGAGGGGCGGCTTCAGTTGAGAGGAAGCTGTCTGTGCGGTGCTGCTGCCTGCGACTCCTCTCATGGCGCCCCGCCCCCTAATGACATCATCTCCTTCACTACGAGATCATTTAGAATGTCTTTTAGAAAAGCTTGTCCTGGGATTCGAACTCACGACCTCTACACATCAGAGGAAGGCATTTACCCTCACAGCCATGAAAGCCGTCTAGGTAAAAGCTTTAAAAAAAAAAAAAAAAATATAAGACTTCTAATTATACCTAGTGTACTGATATCTAGTGTACAACCATACACATGACAGCTGCCCACTGTGTATGGATGTAGCAGAGCTGGGTGTGTTGGGGCAGCTGTCATGTGTATGGTTGTACACTAGGTATCAGTACACTAGGTATAAGTAGAAGTCTTATTTATTTTTTTTTAAACAGCTACCTTGACAGCTTTTATGGCTGTGAGGGTAAATGCCTTGCCTCTGATGTGTAGAGGTCATGAGTTCGAATCCCAGGACAAACTTTTCTAAAAGTGTTTTTTTTTTTTTATAAGACTTCTACTGATACCTAGTTTACTGATACCAAGTGTACAACCATACACATGACAGCTGCCCACTGTGTATGGATGTAGCAGGGCTGGGTGTGTTGGGGCAGCTGTCATGTGTATGGTTGTACACTAGGTATCAGTACACTAGGTATAAGTAGAAGTCTTAGTTTTTTTTTTTTTAAAGCAACTACCTCAACAGCTTTTATGGCTGTGAGGGTAAATGCCTTGCCTGTAATGTGTAGAGGTCATGAGTTCGAATCCCAGGACAAACTTTTCTAAAAGTGTTTTTTTTTTTTTATAAGACTTCTACTGATACCTAGTTTACTGATACCAAGTGTACAACCATACACATGACAGCTGCCCACTGTGTATGGATGTAGCAGAGCTGGGTGTGTTGGGGCAGCTGTCATGTGTATGGTTGTACACTAGGTATCAGTACACTAGGTATAAGTAGAAGTCTTAGTTTTTGTTTTTTAAGCAACTACCTCAACAGCTTTTATGGCTGTGAGGGTAAATGCCTTGCCTGTAATGTGTAGAGGTCATGAGTTCGAATCCCAGGACAAACTCAAAGTGTTTTTTTTTCTTTTTCTGATACTTCTACTGATACCTTGTGTACTGATACCTAGTGTACAACCATACACATGACAGCTGCCCCAACACACCCAGCTCTGCTACATCCATACACAGTGGGCAAAGTTACCTACAGTAGAAGTCTTATATATATTTTTTTTTAAGTAGCAAGCTAGACAGCTTTCATAGCTGTGAGGGCATATGCCTTACTTCTGCTGTGTAGAGGTCATGAGATCGAATCCCAGGACAAACTTTTCTAAAAGTGCTATTTTTTTAATTTATTTTTTAGTCCGCAGCGACACAAATTACAGCATGCTAGATTTTCTGTGCTTTTTTATTTTTTGGAGGGGGGGGGGGGGGGGGTTGCAGTGGATCTTGGGTGAGTTCCCACACTTTTTTTTCCCAGGACTTGACCCCTGCCTGTAATGTGAATGAAGCCTTCTGGGTCCATTCAACATCTCAGTCAACCCTTTCTCTGTCTGTAAATCAGACGTGATGGAGAAGGATGGAAGGTTGTCTTAGTTAATACACTGAACCAAAGAACTAGCTCCCTTCCAACTATCTATACCACCAGGATCCTGTGCCAACATGGCGATGAGGGGGAAAGGGTTGCTGGGCTGCCAAGACCCCATGACCCACATTGATATACTGAGAACTTTGCTTATTACAATGAATTAGTAGTGTTGAATCTTATTTGCAAACCAACAAAATAACTTTAAAGCCTTGGACAACCCCTTTAACAGTGAACTCCCCGTCGGTGAAGTCTAAGAAATAACATGGCTCCTGGACCCGGAGGTTGAAAGAAGATTTCAAAAATGAATCCTTTATTTTTTAGGACCACGGTGTTCTGCCCTAACTAAGAAAAGTGTTCTCCAGATATGTCTGGCGAGATTACTGGAGCAAGAAAACCTTTTGATGCAGGCTTTCAGATTTGGTCTGGTTCACTGAAGGCAGAAGCCGAGCTATCTGCAGCGGGGCTTACGGGTAGAGAACATTTCATCCTCTAATTCCGCAGTAAATGTAACTGAGGTCATGCAATGCGGTGTGAGGTTACAACAGAAAGCAGTGATACGTATTAAAAAAAACAAGAAATGAAAAATAAATAGTGAAAGGTTATTGGGAAGAAGCTGGATGTGGGTGCAAGGATCGCCAGAGGACATGGGACCTGCAATGTTCTCAATCACATGACATGTTTGAAGTGTCATACGCAAGGCTCTGGGAGTATGAAGTAAATGTCGTACAGAGAAGAAGAGCACATACAGAATTTCAAAAACATAAAAGACATATGACAAGTCTCACAGATTGGAAATGTATGTCCTCGAGCAAGCCTAGATCATAGAGTGCTGCAGTCAGAGTTGCAACCCAAAGCACAATGCAAGTGACTAATTGGATTTTTATGGGGTTAGGGAATAATTCAGCAATCACTTGCACAAGAATATTTTTTTTAAATAGTCCCTTTTTGTTTTTAGATATTTTCACTTAGATATTTGCTTTATAGGAACACATTAAAAGGATGTTTTAACAGTAGCAGAAAACCCTAAAGCACCCCCAATTTAAAAAATAAACTTGCCACTAGTAGAGATAAGCAAATCAATTCTATGGGATGGGGTTCAACCCAAATTTTGTAAAAACTCAAGGTGTATCCAAATGTTTGGTAATTTGATTCAGGCAAATTTTGTAGGGGGGAGAGAGAGAGAAAATTAAGTTAAAAAATTATGACGACGTTTTTAAAACAGTGAGAGACAAGATAGAAAAAATATGAATCCTTGGGAACCACTAGAGTAACAAAAGATCCTCCAGTGGGCCCAGGCTCAAATATCATAGAGGGTCCAGAGAAAAAAAAAAAAATGTTGCCTTTGGAGACAATAAATTGCAACTAGGGTCTATTTATTTGACTGAAAACCTATTGGACTTTATTGATGATATGGGGATTCTTCCCCCTAGAACAGGGGTGTCAAACTCAAATTCATCAGCAGTTTGGTCATCCTCAAAGGGCCGGTTGTATCAGACTTATGGGGGATCTGTGGGGGATCTGTGGGTGACACTTATGGGGGATCTGTGGGTGACACTTATGGGGGATCTGTGGGTGACACTTATGGGGGATCTGCCCACCCCTAGTACCGCCCCCTAAAACCGCCCCTTTAGAGAACAGGGATGCAAGTAAAATTTGGGGGGGCTATAAAAGTCCAGCCCAGCAAAGAAACCCCCCAGATGGGGATGGCACTGTTAATGGGGGATCTGGGGATGGCATCCACAGATCCCCCATCCTATAACAGTGCCATCCACAGACCCCCCCCACCCCATAACAGTGCCATCCACAGACCCCCCCACCCCATAACAGTGCCATCCACAGACCCCCCACCCCATAACAGTGCCATCCACAGACCCCCCACCCCAAAACAGTGCCATCCACAGATCCCCCACCCCAAAACAGTGCCATCCACAGATCCCCCACCCCGTAACAGTGCCATCCACAGACCCCCCACCCCATAACAGTGCCATCCACAGACCCCCCACCCCATAACAGTGCCATCCACAGACCCCCCACCCCATAACAGTGCCATCCACAGACCCCCCCACCTCATAACAGTGCCATCCACAGACCCCCCACCCCATAACAGTGCCATCCACAGACCCCCCCACCTCATAACAATGCCATCCACAGACCCCCCACCCCATAACAGTGCCATCCACAGACCCCCCACCCCATAACAGTGCCATCCATAGACCCCCCACCCCATAACAGTGCCATCCACAGACCCCCCCACCTCATAACAGTGCCATCCACAGACCCCCACCCACCCCATAACAGTGCCATCCACAGACCCCCCCCATTGCCGCTCCAGTACAGACTAGTTATAAAATGTGTACAATTAATAAGGATTCTATTCATGAGGCCCCCTCTGCAGTAGAACATTCAATATAGCCACATCCTACTCACAGGGCTGTTATCTTAATGCTGGCCGGCCGGGCAGACGAGCGGCAGCGTCACGACTGACGTCACATGCCTGCGCCGCCTCCTTCATTCAGAAAGTAGGCCGGGCACATGACGTCAGTCGTGACGCTGCCGCTCGTCTGCCTGGCCGGCCAGCATTAAGATAACAGCCCTGTGAGTAGGATG
This sequence comes from Bufo gargarizans, assembly GCF_014858855.1. Taxonomy (NCBI): domain Eukaryota; kingdom Metazoa; phylum Chordata; class Amphibia; order Anura; family Bufonidae; genus Bufo; species Bufo gargarizans. The sequence continues at coordinate 594,947,496 of NC_058082.1, read as the reverse complement.
TGGCTATATTGAATGTTCTACTGCAGAGGGGGCCTCATGAATAGAATCCTTATTAATTGTACACATTTTATAACTACTGGAGCTGGGGGCAGGAGCACAGTGAACGCACCGGCCCCCAGCTCCTCCTCCCAGTCCCTCCCCGCTGATACATCGCAGCCTGCGATGCTGGAGCATGGCAGGCTGCGATGTCAAAAGGTGGCGGAACGCCGTTCCGGTGCGTTCCGCCAGAAAAAAAGCCCTGCCGCTCATTATGCGATTTATTATCACTTCCTGCAGGGGCCGCCTGCAGGAAGTGATAATAAAAGGTGAAGGCTGGCGGCCGGCGGCGGCTACGCGGGCCACATGACGAGGTCTGGCGGGCCGGATTCGGCCTGCGGGCCTTGTGTTTGACACCCGTGCCCTAGAATAATTTTCTCTGGTGCGCCCAAGAAACCCCATTCCGATGCTGGGGGACCTCAGAGTGTCATACATAAATTTTCAGGCCAATTGGAGCAGTTTTGATTAAGGTGGAATCAATTCGGACTCAAATCGAATTGGTCAACTGATTCTGCTGAATTGAACCTGAATCAAATTTTTTGCGATTCTGTCATCTCCAGCCACTAGTCTTCATGGATCCATAGTGGAGGTACAACAACATGATGACAACACTGTCAGCAATGACCATAGTTATGTCCCACTATAGCCATGTGAGGACCTTATTTCATCATGCCAGGTCCTAAACCCTGAAGCAATAAGAAATAATCAGGTCAGTGGCTGGAGAATTTATAAGGTAAGTGCAAAGGAAAACTACCATCATTGTTGGACGTTCAGCCAATTATCCTGCTGAGCCCCACCGGCAGCTTCAGTTGGAGTTCCACTGCAGGTAGAGCTGCTGTGAGGGACATATAGGCCCGACACAACTAAATGGTCATGGCCCTTTGGCTAGACACCTGGGAAAGAGGTGGGGATTTTATGTTGAGGAATAAGTAAGGTGGGTCAACATGATCTTTATGTTTTTAACATATGTAGAATATAGTATGTTGTGGGTGCAGATGAAAGGGAAGTGTAGGCCCATTTTAGACTCATTTAGCACCACTGCCGGTCCTCTTTGCCCATGGTTGGACAACAGAACCTGCAGACCTTCTGAGCGTTACCGTTTCTCTGTAGACATTAAAGAAAACCTTTAGAATGGAGCAATTTTAAAAGTGGAAATTGTGCTGAAGAGGTTAAGATTGCTCAATCAGCATCAGAAGATTTGCTCATCTCAAAGCTTTTATGGCTCCTGCAGATGATAAATGTGCAGGCTCTTTCTTACAGGGAGCCAGCACTTAGACGTGAGCCCCGCACCAGCAGACCTTTCTACCGTACGCAGCAATTACATGTGACCTTTCACAGATCAACATAACCTTTCCATTTGTTTTTGAAAATTGACCCACATTAAGCCTTTTTTTTAAATACCGAATGGAGAAATGATAAAAGATAAATGCGAACTCTGCCCTTCCATTGGTCGCTTTTAGAAGAAATAGAAGCAAGAGAAGCTAAGTTAAAGGATGAGCCTGCATTCTATTTCTGTACAGAAAGTATTTTTTATAGATCTAAACATATAAAGTCACTGTCTCCACTAAGGAGCTTCTGAAGAAGACACGTACAAGCCAAGGTAGGCACTGTGTCCCTTCTCTGTGGGTGCTTTGAATCTGGAGCATCACAATGTAAGAAAATGAAGAACTAGTCCAGAGGGCCCAGAAAGGACAAGAGAAGGCGGCAAAACTAGTGCTGAGCCTGTTGACTTTGGGTGACTTTGTATTAGAGTCTGAGTTGAAAACCTTGGGTTCATCCCAGGAAATGTTCCTGAGGTACACCATCTATACATAGAACCTGCAGGCTCACTGAAGTCTGACTGCTCCAACAAGGAACTGGTGGCAGTCTACCCGGCTGGTAGGGCTCTGTTTTACTGGGCCAGTGAAAAAGGCTCTCAGCTGGTCAGGGTTGTGAGCGAGTGTGGAGTCACGCCGGAGGTAGCGTGGACCACCCTCTCTTGTTCCTCGTGCCTCCCTGTGCCTGGGTGGACAGGAGGTGTCTGTGTAAACTGTGCCAAGCTGACCTTATGTACTCCCAGGGAGAGCGTAACGTCACGTCTTGGAAACCAGTGATAAAACCGTACCACGTGAGCTCGATGTAGTTGACTTCAGGCAAGGCTGCGAAGTGCGGTATTCGTCACATAAGTTATGGCCGAAGATTTGCAAGATGTGTGCAGAGGAACCTGGTGACAACGACAAATGCAAGCATGCTGATCCTTTGTTCTTTCCAGAGGTAAGCCATTGCTGGAGATGTCTAGCGGCTTACTCTCCTCTTCCCATTGGGAACACGCGCACTCTCAGATGTACCGAGCATGCATGTGTGAGGGGATTGGGTGGAATCACTGTATTTAGGCCAGCTTTAAGCTGAATGGGGTCCTGCACAGTACCTTCTACTGATGTCCCTGTGCCTTTATGGTGTATCATATAGGGTTTAAATAATACAATAACACTTCCCATGAGGGGTGTACACATACCTAATATGGCCCCATAACAAAACTTATTATGGGCCCCCCTGCCCGCCCAGTTTCCCAATACGCGTGCAACAGTTACTCCCAGGCAACTCAAAGTCCAACGTCCTAAAATTCTGACAAATTTATTTATTTTATTAAAATGAAGAAACTTTTATTAAAAATAATTCACCCCTCACATCACCCGCTTTATCTGACTTCCATGTCAGAAAAAGTGGAATAGGTTCTTCATAAATATGGTGCTCATTCTGACAACTATATTTTTCAGTGTAAATAGACAACTATGCATTGATAAATCTCTCCTTCTACTATAAAGCTGGCTGCCTGCAGCCACCACTAGGGGGAGCTCAGTGCACAGAAATATACACAGTTATAATTTACTGGAAGCTGAAATAATCTCTTTGCATTGTGCACCCCCTAGTGGCTGCTGCATACATTTTTTTGATTTTCTGCAGTGTTTTTAGATCGTGAAGAAAAGAAAGGAGGTTAGCGCCGGGCAACCCCTCCCTCCGGGCCCAATAACCGTTGCATGGTCTACCTCCATTGAAGGTACACCACCGTTTCCCAAACAATAAAATAGGAAATGTAGCTGCATCCAGTTGCCTTTTTGTAGGCTTTGGCCAAGTGTAGACTTCAGGTGCCCATACCAATCCCTTCAGGGCCAATGTTACCCCATTTCAGTAATGACTGGGCATGTACCTAGGTTGCACACCCTGAAGACCGGTCCTAGTTGCAACTGTGATTATTGCCATCAATACTGTAATTGTTGTAGTAGGGTCCAGTTGGTCACTACGGCTGCATTCGGCCTTGCACAGTGAAATTACACTATAACCCAGGCTTTAGTATTAATTATGCTTTTCCTACATAATATACATGTGTAACACCCCAGAGTTGTGTTACTACACACCTCTACTATCTCCTCAGAGCCTTTATACTGTCATCTGATGTGATTTTGCTTATGTCTTCCACAAATGTGCATATAAATCTATGTTAAATGTAATTGTTCATGTAATTTGCCTGGTTACCAGTAGGTGGCAGCAACACATTGGCAGGTACAAGCTACAGTTTAGTGTATCTGAGCTGAAATGGATTATTCCAGCTTAGCTCCCCTCTGTGGAGAGGTGGGCTAGTCCCTCTTCCTGCAGCAAGGGAGGGAAAAAACTGTTAGAGCGAGTTTTTAGTTACCCCTTGCATAGGGAAGACAACAAGGACCTAGTCTCGGCTGAGACTTGGCCATATACCCAGCTTAAGCACCTTCAGCTCAGCTGGATGAGGAAAGCAGAAACTACAGACAACCTCAAGAGTTCCAGGAAGAAAGCATCCCCTGAGAATCCATCTATGAGATAACTCCAGTGCCTAGAAGAAGCTAATTCCTCCTCAGCTAGTCTGTCCCCGCACAGAAGAGGGTACCAGAGAAGTGCAGAAGCTATTCCTGCCACAGTCACAGAGCTATTAGGCGTTTATCCTGCAAGCTCCACATTTAAAGCAGAAGAACTCATTCCTGCCAATGATTGCCAAAACCTGCTGGGACCAAGAGACCAAAGCTGTATACCGTCTGGATACAAGTTATTTCAAATAAGGCAACGTTTGAACTTCATCTAAAGGTCTGGACATAATTTATTCTGCTAAGTTCCTCTAATACTCCTACTATCACTACACTCAAATTTATTGCAAGTGAGCCAGGATCCAGTAGTCCAGCCGTACCCAGGTAGGATACACCGTGACACAAGTAACATCAAGCTACATAGACATTATCAGCCATTACCCCACTCTGGCATTCCTAATCTGGGACGTGCGTTATAACACCTTGGAAGGGCCCTGGGATAGTACCCTGCACACGCTGCAGTTGGCATCACAAATACAGAATATTATCCACCTGACTCGGCCACTGCACTAAAAGTGGCGTCAGCGTACCCATTCCTGGTCACTGCACATGTTCATATTAAAGCCGCTTAGCTGCTTAAATAAACTGAGCCCAATGCGCGATACCAATAAAACAGAACATTTGTACGGATCCTTGGACACACCTTTCATCTACATTATACTGTGTGTATAGAGGGTTGTGTTCGTATTCCTCTTTCCTCCCGAAGCAATTTGCCACAGTCTAATTCCGTGGAGAGAGTGGTCCCCGAAGTTGAGTTGGACGGGTGAGTAGGTTTACATTGCAGCCCATAAAAGAAACAAAAGGCCTTTGCATGCAAAAGGAATGAAAGAAAGAAAAACATGCATAAATAATAATAATGATGATGACAATAATTGCACAGCAATGAGATCATAATTATAGCGGAATAGTGATGCAACAGAAGCAATGAAAATATATGTACATGTATTAATGCACAAAATAAAAGCAATAAATTATATGCAAAATGCAATGGTACACAGGGCACTTTCTTAAAGAAAGGGGGATGAGCAAAAACAAAAACGTTTTAAAAAACTTTCCACATGATGGGGCATAGAGGGGCATAAGGGTGCAAGTCATGCACATGGAAACTATATATTGCCATATGGAGTCCCTTCAGGTCCATATTATCGGCCCACAGGTAATCAATCCAATCTTGCATGGTGCCTTTGTTGGGCAGTGTACCTTTTCCTAGAAGAACTGCTTTGGGGGAAAAGACTTAATACTATGACATGAATTGGAGCAAGTCTAAAAATTATTTTTTTGCGGATTCCATATTAATTCCTGCTAGAAGTTTTTGACTGAAGGTCCAGATGGGTGTTACCAGTTAGGTGTGTGTCCATGCAGTCTTACTTTATCTAATCAGTGCTGCCAGTGTGCAGGGACACTCCCTAACTGGTCTCATCCATTAGGACCTTTATTGTAAACTGCTAACTACTAAGTCATACCTTCTAACAGGAATAATTAAGGATTGGCACAACATAGAGTCATAAGAATAGATGCTCCTGGATTGTTATTACATGGAGAATGCAAGTAGCTACCAAAACAGATGAGGAGAGGGGACAGCTGCTCTTTAAGTTGCCTTAGCGGGCTGTTTTCCTTATAGCATCTATACTATATGGAGTATATTGGATTTCATCTGATTAATGGTAAAAATTATCTAGAATAGGAAAGCCATAATAATATTAAAAGCAATAATATTCATTGTGTCCTGGAAAGTTCCTCACTCCATATTTGTAGACTAGATCATAGTATCCACTTAATGTCCACCAGACCATAGAGACTCTCATTCTCACCTGTTCTATATCACTGTTTTTTCTGGATTTATAGATAAATTCTCCAATGGCCACAAAGACTGAGAGAACGAGCCCTGCAGCGAGCACTATGAAGATGCCACCAATGTTCTCCACTCCTAAGGCGCTGGCTTCTTTGCTGTCTTCTTCTGGGCAGCCGTTCCCTCGCCACCATTTCTCCTTCATCATGTGTAATTTCCCTTCCTCTTGTAGCTGGAGAATAGCAATGGTGATTTTGTCCCTGTATGGAGAACCTGAAGGGATATTAGGAAGGTAGAAATCATTGTGGGATAGTCATAATCTTATGGGTATGATGGTGAAAACTGAAGGACACATAACTATTGCTCCCTCTAATGTGAGCAACCAAAAGATGACTGTTCCGACCGTCAAAGGGGTTGTCCATAATTAAACACGACAGCTTTCTTGCAAAAATAGCACCACACCTGCCCACAGGTTGTATGAGGTATTATAGCTCAGCCCAATCCACTTGGGTTCAGCTGACCTCCAATACCAGACACAACTTATGGACAGGTGTGATATGTTTTTTGCAAGAAAGTAGCCATGTTTGTCGAATACAGGACTACCCCTTTAATGGTATTTCTCCCAGAATGCCCAGAGGAGCAATCCAGGAGCCCCTTGCAAAAGTCATCATGTCCCTTTTCCCCTTAGCTCCTCATTTTTGCCCACCACACATACCATACTACACTTCCCACCAATCAAGCAGGAAGGTAAATGGACTGATTTCCAACTTATAGCAGCCACTACGGGGAACAAAACTTATTCTCATAAGAATTTGGGTTTCCGACCTGGATAGCTTCTGAATTGGTGGGACCCTTTCAGTGACTCTTGAAACCCAGAGGACTAATATCTACTTAAACAAGTTCTCTAGATGTTCAATATTGATGACCCTCAGGATAAGTCATCAATATCAGATTGGTGGGTATCTGACATCCAGTAACCCCACCATCAGCTGTCTTTTGTATCCGACTGAACTGGAAACAAAACAGTGAATGGAGACAGATGCAGATGGCTCCATCCACTGTGTAGTGGTCATACTGGTGTTCTTCAGCTCAGCAACTATTTGCATTAATGTAACCAGCTCCTACACAGTGAACAGATCCTTCTTATTCCAGCTCCATCCACTCTTCTGTTTCCGGTGGCCGGTGAATACAGCTGATTGGGGTGCGCTCACCAAGGCTCCAAGGTTGGTTCCCCCGTACTTTTAGATAGGTGTTGTACATGCCGGTTGTGATTATTTATATGTTGGATATATGTGGCACACCAATGTGTCTGATGTTTTGGATATGCTATCCATACACTATGTCCATTAACCTTTACAATTTGGTTGGCATGGTATCGCCTGCATGACCACTTAAGCGCACGTTTTCCTTTGGCCTGTGGGTGAGATATTTCATCTCGGTACAGCAATTCCAGGCCATTAGGAGGTGCGCACTAAGGGGGTACAGTGATCTTGAGTAACCTTGGTGGGGCGCTGATTCGTAGCGCCACCACACTACTGCTTTATACCTATTATATTTATTATTGTCTATTTGGTTGTCCTTTATGTGACTATTTAATAAAATATTTTTGTTATTCATGTACATGTGTGTTCTAGTTCATTGGATTGATTGGTGGGGGTGCCACGTGTCGGACCCTCACCAATTTCTGAGGATAGGTCATCAACATTTAAAAACCAGAGAACCTCTTTAAAGTGACCATTTTTCATTTCAATAGTTTTTATTGAGGATTTTTTTTATGACATAAATGAGAGAAACAAAACCGGGAGTATCGGTTAGGATACAATATAAAGTGTTACATTGAGCGATGCAACAGCGCATTACGCCAATATAGAAAGTAAGGAAAATAACAATGATGCACATAAGAATGCAAGCAACAGATATATCATTTGTAAATAAATTTAGCGAGCCTGGGAGATGGTACAATTTAGGGTGTTAAGGGTATCGCCACCTAGTCAGGTTAAGCCCTGAAGCCTAATAGAGCCTATTTGGGTCCAATGCCCAGTCTGTCTGACGTATAATACCAAAGTAAAACTGTTTTTAGCGCTGATTCAATGTGGGAGGTGCATTTGAGATATTTGTGGATCGCATTAAGGCCTCCAAGCCATTCGGTACCTGTAATGGATATGTTTAAGGTTTTCTCCCATGTACGCATGGGATGGGAGCGTTTAAATTGGGTCGGTTGAAGGATAGAATTGTATAGTGGTTTTAGCCCTTTGGCATTGCTTAAAATATAAGCCTTTGCTAGCTTATCCATTTTTAAACCTGACGGCTGTTCTGCAACAAATGGCGAATCTGGAGGTAAAATTCCGTCGCCGGGAGGGCCAAGCGGTCCCTAATTGTTTGAAAAGGTTGTAACATCCCGTCCACAAATAAGCTTTCCACCTTCTGATTTGTGTCCAACATCCAGAGAGACAAATCCGAGTGTTGGAGCATAGCCTGAAGCATAGATAATGGTATAGAGGAGAGGGAAGAAGGGCTATCGGAGTCAGCTACAGTATGATAGAGGGACCAAGCCTTTACAGATGCTAGCATTGTCGGGCTCAGGTGTTTAGGAGTGGGGAATTTCCAAAAGGGCAGGTGCAACAGATCTGTCAGTAAAAAAGGGGCGGCCTGTGCTAATTCCAAATGAGCCCAAGGTATTTTGGAGTCAGATCTTGCCCATCCCTTAAGCATGGACACCAAAGTTGCTACATAATACAATTTAAGGTCTGGAACAGCAAGGCCCCCCAGACGACGGTTCCTCCTTATAACCTCCCTGGCAACTCTGGGCTGTTTCCCTTTTCCAGATATACTTTGTAAGTAAGGCTTGTGCCCGGACGAAAAATTTCTCTGGGATTGGAATGGGCAGGGTGCGATATGTATAGAGAAATTTTGGAAGGGTAAACATTTTGAAAGCTGCAATTCTCCCCATCCACGAGGTTTCAAGTTTGTTAAAGTCTAGTAATTCCGTTTCTGTGGAACTTAAAAGAGCGTCATAGTTAAGTGAGTATAGTTGTGATATAGAATGGGTCATATTGGTACCTAGATATTTAATGCTTTCCTTTTGCCATCAAAATCCCAAGTGGTTCTTAGGTTTGTCACCACGGATTCTGGCATTTTACTTGGCAAGGCTTGAGTTTTGGAGGAGTTGAGGTGATAGTATGAAAGATCCCCATATCTAGATATCTGAGCCATCACTGCCTCTAGGGATACCATGGGGTTAGCTAGAGAACATCATCCGCATAGAGGGATATGACATGGGAACGGTTCCCTATTAACACCCCCGAAATTTGCTGGTCTTGCCTAATTGCTTGTGCTAGAGGTTCCATTGCTATTATGAAGATCAAGGGGGATAGGGGGCAGCCCTGCCTAGTTCCATTTGTTAAATAGAACGCCTCTGAGAGGGCACCATTCACAAAAAATTTTGCTGTTGGATTGCTATAGAGAGTTCCAATGGCCCTTATAATAGGGCCCCGGAAGCTCATCTGTGAGAGCACTGAGAAGGCAAACGACCAGTGGAGCCGTTCGAAGGCCTTCTCGGCGTCCAGTGCTAGGGCCAACATGGGAGTTTTGTGTACGTTTACATGGTGGAAAATTCCCAGCATTCTCCTTGTATAGTAGGGTTGTCTAGAGGGAACGAAACCTGTTTGATCCTCGTGAATAATGGAGGGAAGAATCTTGGCCAACCGCATGGCCAGCAGTTTTGCATACATTTTTATATCTTGGTTCAGTAAAGAGATAGGTCTAAAGTTTTGAGACCTATCAGGAGTCTTACCTGGCTTTGGAAGGGTAATGATAATTGCCTGCAGGTTCTTCGTGGGGAAAGAACCGGATGTGAGGGCAGATTGGCAAAAGTCTCTCAAGTATGGACTAAGATTAAATTAAAGTGCTTGTAATAGTGGCTGGCAAAGCCACCCGGACCAGGGGCTTTATCACGTAGTAGGGAGTTAATCACCTCTTCTACTTCTTCTATAAATATTGGAGAGTTAAGAGCTTGGAGTTGGGAGGCAGTGATATTGGGCATGTCTAGGGAGTTGAGGTAGGAGTTTGTTAAGTTTTCCAAATCAGCTGGGGTGGGAATGGATTCTTCCAGATTATAGAGACTGGAATAATAAGTCTGGAAGCCATTTTCTATATCTATAGGGGAGTATACTTATGTCTAGGGTCCGAGGGTGGATAAGATGGGAATTCTACTCTTCATATGTCTCTTTTTGAAGCTAGAAGCTAGTAATTTACCTGCCTTGTCCCCTTGGGAGTAATAGGACGCTTTTGTCTTGCGGAACATTTTTTCATATGAAGCAAGCATTTGGTTCCTTAATTCCTGCCTAACCTGAGTAAGTTCTTCAGCTAACTGGGAAGCCTTGTTTTTATTTTCAATTTGTTGTAATTTGGATAGTAGGGACGAGATGGTCGCTTCCATTTCTTTCTTACGTATCGCACCCTGTTGAATGAAAGACCCTCTAATACAAGCCTTATGGGCGTTCCGTAGAGTGACTGGATCCATTTGAGGTTGAGCATTGAGTTTGAAGAAGTCTTTTAGATCAAATTCAATGCGAGATCCGTGTTGGGGATTGGATAATAAAAGAGGCTTGCTTTTCCACAGATATTGGCAGGGAAAATTGATGCTCTCTGAGATTTTCAAAGTGACCGCTGCATGATCAGACCATTTGAACATTTCCAATGAGGATTCGGTTGCTTTACTAAGCAACGATCTATCTATTACAAACATATCAATTTGAGAATATACATTATGGACCCCACAATGGAATGTATAATCTTTGGCGGATGTATGGTGAATGCACCAGATGTCATACAATTCCTCCTTCCAGAAGGCTGAGGCCAGAGATGGTGTGTTTCTTCTCTGCGGGGAGGAGGTGTCTACACTTGGGTCTGTTGTCATGTTAAAATCTCCGAAAATCACCAATCGTCCCTGTCGTTTTTTATTAACCAATTTCATTAGCTTGCAAAAGAATCCCAGTTGGCCTCTGTTAGGGGCATACAAGGATACTAGAGTAAAGGCAGCATTATTAATTAAGCATACCAATATAATAAACCTCCCTTTAGGATCCAAGTAATCTTCTACTTGGGAGAAAGCCACCGTATTTTTGATAGCAATCATTACTCCTCTAGACTTAGAGTGGAAGTGAGATTGGAATATGTGGAGAAAATGTGCACGACTTAATCTAAATGCATCTTTTTGGAGTAAATGTGTCTCCTAAACCCCTAAGATGTCACATTGCAGGGTTTTGGCTTCCCTCCAAAGGTACGCCCTACGCTTTTGGACTGTTTAGACCATTTACATTCAGGCTAGTGATGGAAATGACCATTATACAGTAGAATAAATATCATTGCAAGATCCATATAGCAGAAATTATAAAAGAGATGCAGAGCGACTCCCAGCCAGGACGCACGCATCAATCGGACTAGGCAGCGTGAAGTGACACAGGCAACATATATGCATCATTTAAACATAGATTCCCAAAAGGCAAATGGGAATATAACATATAAAAACAGAAATAAAAATAGAACATAGGAAAAATAAACTTGAAGGGCTGAAGGCTCTCTGACATTTGGGGCCATAGTCCCGTCTGTGACCTAGGACAAGAAAAACAGGTCTAGGGAAATAAGACTAGGATGACTTTAGCACCGTAATGCGGAAAAATCCATCACAGTGAACCCAAGTTAACGGACTGTTTCCCATTCCTTATGGATCCTTCTCGGAGAATTTAGTCGGGCTCCCTCTGGTGGAGACGTTGCAATATTCCAGTTTTTCAGGATCTTGTGGCCCTCAGCTAGGGACTTGATGATATGAAGCTCCCCCTTATAGTGCACTAGGAGACGAACTGGGAATCCCCAGCGGTACTGGATCTGCTCCTGTTGGAAAGCCGAGGTAATTGGAAGTAAGGCTCTCCGTAGCCTCAGCGTAGTGGCGGATAAATCTGCAAAGATAAGAACCTTATGATAGGGAGCAGGGAGTCCTCCATTTTTTCTGGCGTGAGCCATAAGTTGCTCTTTAACCTTAAAGAAATGGACTCTGGCGAGTACGTCTCTCGGAATGGATGCATCCAGGTGTAGCGGGCGTGGAACTCGGTGAGCTCTATCAATCTCCAGATCCTTGTCTTGGCAATGTGGCAAAGTCGCTTTAATAAGAGATTGCACATATTTCGGAATATCTTTCGCGGAAAATTGATTCAGGGACCCCACGCAATTTAATATTGTTGCGCCGACTCCTGTCTTCTAGGTCGGCCATTTTTATAGCTTCCACCTCTGCTTCTTAGTCGGTGTGCGCGTCTATCAGGGTGTTATGAGACATTGCAAAGTCCCCGAATTTGTTCTCCAGGTGGTCTGTTCTTGCTCCTAGGTCAGCTATTTCAGAGCGTAGGGGGGGTCGCCACCAGTCGCATGTCCCACAATAAGGAGCGCCTCTGGAGCAATAGCATGTCCCGCATGGCGGTAGTAAAGCGGCTAGTAAAGCGGCCTCTCCCTCTTCGCCGGATTCCCATCCCCAGCCCTGGTTACCTTTTTGTGAGGATGTCGGAGTAGGTTCCTCAGGCTGACGGGGTGGTAAGCGAATCGGTTGCTTGTCTGGAGAGGCGGCAGGATTCGCATTCTGCTCTGGGCCGATAGCATATCTGGACGTCTCCAGTGGATCTGCTGGTTCTGGGCCCAGCGCTGGATCAGAAACTTCTGTTGAGGGGATCATAAGTTCAAGCCCACGAGAGACTAAGGTAGGTGAAGCTGGAGGAGAGCACTGCAGATCACACGCTGTTTCATGGGAGGGCAGCAGTTCGTCCGAGCTCTATGGTAGTGAGGCGGGCGTCTCCTCCGCGCCATCTTGGTCGCTGCCTGCATCTTTAGAGAAGTAGAATTTGGAGAGCTGAGGGTGTTTAACCGCTCTTTTTTTCCGCCCAACCATGTCGGTAGCAGTTCTGAGGAGGTACCCCTCCAGTTTGAGTGGGTTCACCGCTCGGTATGTCGCTTTTTAAAGTCACTTTTAGTAGTGCTGTCTCAGGAGCTCAGACTCCAAGCATCCGCGCGCCTCGGCAGCCAGCTAAAGTGACCATTTTTAAAGTGGATCATCTGACCTTCAAATGTGTATGGGAGTTGTTATATCGTCTATGCCAGTACTCCACTCAAGTTCTAAGGACATGGTCACATGGTGGACTTTCGATACAGATTTCGGCGCATAGTATGAACTGAAATCCACAGAAAAACTGCTTGTATTTCACCTCCCATTGTTCCTCCATTGGAATCCAAGATGCTATTCATGTCGGAGGAGTTAATGATATGCCCTAATTAATTTATTCGCCTTCTTCAGAATTTCTATCAGTCACGTCCTGCTGCCCTTTATTTTCTCTCTGTTTGTCCGAGTGCAGAAATCTATTTGTCACGGAGCGCCTGTCACCGGTATTAGCATTTTCTAACAACACTTCCCAGAAACGGTTTATTACGTTAAAAAACAGATCATAATTTATACATTTGCCAAAAAAGTATTCAGTCATTGTCATCCCCGCTGCAAAAACTGAGTTTTATGGCTGCAGAAAACAATAATTTCCTGGTCATTGGTCGTCAGAAGATACGAACATCACAAAAACCATCATCCTGAAGTGAACTTTATATTTATTGCACGCCGTTAAGAGACCGACTAGGCCGCAAATATTAGAGCTGTGCCCGTATAACCTTATCTAACGTGATGGGTAATACATATGAGCTGACCTTGGCTTATTTGCATCCACATACATAAAGGAGAGCTAAATTTGTCGATTCAGGAGCCTCTAAACGGCCTTGATATTCAGCCTCCACCATTCCTGTCCTTAGGCTGTAAATGGTAGTGTTCCCATTTACTTGGCTTGAGTGGCGCTGTAATACCGCACACAGTCTGTGGATAAGAGTGGCGCTGTTTCTGGAAGAAAGCAGCTGTCATTTTCTAATAAAGCAACCAATCAGAGATCAGTTTTCATTTCTTAACCCCTTCAAGACAAAGCTCATTTTTGTTTTTGCTTTTGCATTTTTGTATTTTTTCTCCCCACATTCCAAGAGCCATAACATTTTAAATTTTCCATTCACATAGCCATATGAGGGCTTATTTTTTGCAGGAAAAGTTGTATTTTTAATGGCACCATTTAATTTAACTTAATTTAACTTGAAAAATCTTTGTAGGGTGAAATTGGAAAAAAATGCACAATCCCTCCAAAGTTTTTGGGGTTTTGATATTACGGCATTTACTGTGCACAAAAAATTCCATGGTCAATGCAATTATGGAGATACAGAATTAGTATAGTTTTTAGTTTGTTTTACTACTTTTTTTAAAATAAAAACCCTTGAAAATATCAAAATTTTCTTTCCATTTTCTGACAAATAGGAACTTTTTTTAAATTTCCATCTACAGAGCTGTATATACAGTAGGTCTTGTTTTTTTCGGAACAAATAGCAGTTTTTATTGGTACCGTTTTTGTGGTACGTACAACTTTTTTAGGCGGACAAAGTGACCAAAAAAATGGCGAATCAAGTGTTTTTCATTTCTTTCCGTTACGGCATTCATTGCGCAGGAAAAATATTTTTAGAATTTAATAGTTCTGAGATGGCAATACTTAGGTTTATTTTTTATTGTTTATTTATTTTTAAATGTAAAATTGGGTTTTGGACTTTTAATGTTTTTATGTTTTTTTTTTACATAATAAATTTTAGCCCCCTTAGGGGGCTGGAACATGAGATCTTTTCATCCCATGTTTCATTCACCATAACATAGATGGTGAATGGGATCCAGCCCTCTGTCTGCTGAGCTCTGCCTCATGCAGAGCTCAGCAGGCAGATTACTATGACAGCCCTGGGAACCTTCAGCAGGCCCCAGGCTGTCAGGGTAACCAATTGGAGCCTCGTGATTTCACTAGACAGTTCTCAGAAATGAGACTCACTGGGGGAGATTTATCAAGACTGCTGTAAAGGAAAACTGGGCCTTCTAGGGGTTAATAGGAGGCACGAGACACGGGATCGCCCCTATCAGGGCGGCTATTCCGTTTGCAGGCAGAGCAACCAGAATAGGGCTATAATCAGGGACATTGCCCCAATAGCCTATTGAACACTTGTCTGCCATCCTGCGAACGTAGGCTAGTGGAATACTATTTCCACAGTTAGGTTTTTTGATTTATTTCTTGATTTATATTTTTTTCTGTACTATAAGGGTCCATTGGCTTTTATTAATGACTTATTAAAAGTTATGTTTTAGAATTAATGGTAATTCTGTGAAGTCTGTAAAGAAAAACTGGTTAGTTGCCCATAGCAACCAATCAGATTTCAGCTTTGTAGTTGCTATGGGCAACTAGGCCAGTTTTCCTTTACCCTGGTTTTGATAAATCTCCCCCAAAATATATATTCATTGGCCTCAGCAGTCACACACCCCTTGAAGACATATCACAACTGAGGCCAGTGAATGGATTCAGTGGTCAACAGGTGACCAGAAGCAGTGGGGGTGGTACCCTCAGTGCTGGAGCTGAGCACCGGCGACTAGGAAAGTGGTTTTGTTTTTTTAGGCAGAGTAGATTTTGGGAAATATCTCCAATTGTGGCGGAGGTTAGACAACTCTTTTATCATTTATTCAAGGGGCTAGGTGATAAATATATACGCTTGCTGGCGGTGAAAAGAGCATGCGCAGTGCCCCTCTATTCAAACCCTATGGGAAGGATGGGGACAACCGAGTACAGCGCTCAGTCCCATAGACACTTGGGTAAATGCATTAGGACTGGAGTTTCTTGCACCAGTCTTAATAGAAATCCCCACTGGCATACAAAGTAGTGGAATCAACCAGTATGGCACACTAGATGGTGCTGCATACAAAGTATTAAGGGGTAATAATTCTGGATCATCGGCAGGAGGGCCGCGTGCCAGAAAAAGAAATCTGCGTCAGCAAGAGAGTCAGTGTAGATTTCTGGTGTAATGTGCTCTAGTTTTCTGGCACACATGTTAAACACCCCCTCCCATCCACGTTTTGGAAAAGTGGCAGAGGAAGCCAAAAAAGTCACAAACGTTGATACAAAAAAATGGCACTTGTGCCAAAATTGCGACCTAGGTACGCCAGTTCTCTGGTATTCCAGAATAATACATTCCCCGATTGGACATAACAACACTGCGCATGCTTGACTGCTGGTCCATGTGAGCATGCAGTTAGAAGGAACAATGGACTGAGGACCTCTAGTGATTGGTGAGGGTCCTAACAGTGGATTAAACATTGATCAACTATTATATGGATGGGCTGATAAATGTCCATTGTGGGACTGCCGTTTTCCCTTAAGGGGTTCTCCTATCTTTGATATTTATGACATATCTATAGAAGGAAGTTTTTAGCAACCACGGGTGCCTCCAACCTTACTTAAGCCTCATTTACATCTCAGTGTTTCACGGACGTGTGCTGTACACCTCTCACTGACCACCTTCTCACAGATCTGAGCACGGACACGGATATGTGAATGAGGCTTTAGTGGTACAGGATTCAGTCCTATGTTAAATGATAAAATTCTGCCTGCCTGCAGCCACCACTAGGAGGAGCTCATGGGTTTATGTATGAACAGTCTGCAGGTATGGAAGGGCCACCAATAATCCACTTTTCTTTCGTATGAGTATTTAGATACAGGACTAGGGCGCCAAACAATCTTTTTCTCAGGTGAAGAAAAACCTAGGTACGACTTCAAAATCTATACCTTACTACTGTCAAGTAGAAATAAATCATATCCATATTACATGACTGTACTTTAGGTCCACCTTTCAACCATATGTGAATAGGCTTATGAAAATGGAGCCTTGGGGTCTCTACACTGATAATTTTGATTCTGCCCCCTAGTGGTCATTAAGTGTAACTTACCAATAGGTGTGCCAACTCCATAACCTTTCGAGTCAATGAGCCCTCCAATTTGGGTAAGGTTGCAGTTCCGTTGTGTGACGAACTCAATACTGGTGGACTCCATGAGCAGTGCGTAATCGGTGGTGAGAACCCGTTGAATGCCCTCATCATTGTTCTTTACAAGTGCCGTCTGCTGCCGGCTGCTCATAAATGCCCACATCTTCTCGTAAGTGGATATTTTGGATTTCTGGAGGAAGGGAAAATTGTTGTTAGCAATGTATGCTGAAAGAGGTAATTTAATGATAACTCCAACCTGAATGGTTATGACTTATCCTAGGAGAAACAATAGAAATCTTTGTAAACCTGGGCAGACCTAGGGGCCTGTTACACAGGTCAAGGCCGGGCCAATCAAGTTGATCAGCACTCATTTAAAAGGCCTTTCACATAACCTGATGCAAATTAATGGGGGCGAATGTTCGTTATTACGATCATTCATCCCCTATTCAGTTTGCATATTGTTGGCAAACCATCTCCTTTTCACACAGTGCAATGTGGTTAGGCAAATTGATGCCTTAAATGTTTTGCCTTAAACTGAATATACTCACATCTTTTATTTTTTTATAAATTGTATACCTTTTTTCTGGAGAAGCATTGCATGGCCTAAAACAGTGCTTACGCCGACTAGGGAGATATAGTACCCCACAGCTCCCCATTGTTAGGTCCAATACTCTTTGCCGGTTTCCTAATATATGATTATATTGATTGAAGCTGAACTTGTTTTTATAGAGCCTGAGCTCAATATCCACTGCATAGTCCTAGAGTTAGATGATAGAATTCTGCCTGTCTGCAGCCACCACTAGGAGGAGCTCACGAGCCTATTGCATACAATTTTATTATTGAGTTCCATGTATGAACAGTCTGCAGTAAACTCTTAAGCTCCCCCTAGTGACAGCTGCAGGCAGTCAGAATGTTAATGTTTTCAATCCTTTCTACAGACGTGGACAAAATTGTTGGTACCCTTTGGTCAATGAAAGAAAAAGTCACAATGGTCACAGAAATAACTTTAATCTGACAAAAGTAATAATAAATTAAAATTCTATAAATGTTAACCAATGAAAGTCAGACATTGTTTTTCAACCATGCTTCAACAGAATTATGTAAAAAAATAAACTCATGAAACAGGCATGGACAAAAATGATGGTACCCCTAACTTAATATTTTGTTGCGCAACCTTTTGAGGCAATCACTGCAATCAAACGCTTCCTGTAACTGTCAATGAGACATCTGCACCTCTCAGCAGGTATTTTGGCCCACTCCTCATGAGCAAACTGCTCCAGTTGTGTCCGGTTTGAAGGGTGCCTTTTCCAGACTGCATGTTTCAGCTCCTTCCAAAGATGCTCAATAGGATTGAGGTCAGGGCTCATAGAAGGCCACTTTAGAATAGTCCAATTTTTTCCTCTTAGCCATTCTTGGGTGTTTTTAGCGGTGTGTTTTGGGTCATTGTCCTGTTGCAAGACCCATGACCTGCGACTGAGACCAAGCTTTCTGACACTGGCTAGTACATTTCTCTCTAGAATTCCTTGATAGTCTTGAGATTTCATTGTACCCTGCACAGATTCAAGACACCCTGTGCCAGACGCAGCAAAGCAGCCCCAGAACATAACAGAGCCTCCTCCATGTTTCACAGTAGGGACAGTGTTCTTTTCTTGATATGCTTCATTTTTTCGTCTGTGAACATACAGCTGATGTGCCTTGGCAAAAACTTCGATTTTTGTCTCATCTGTCCACAGGACATTCTCCCAGAAGCTTTGTGGCTTGTCAACATGTAGTTTGGCATATTCCAGTCTTGCTTTTTTATGATTCGTTTTCAACAATGGTGTCCTCCTTGGTCGTCTCCCATGTAGTCCACTTTGGCTCAAACAACGACGGATGGTGCGATCTGACACTGATGTTCCTTGAGCATGAAGTTCACCTTGAATCTCTTTAGAAGTCTTTCTAGGCTCTTTTGTTACCATTCGGATTATCCGTCTCTTAGATTTGTCATCAATTTTCCTCCTGCGGCCACGTCCAGGGAGGTTGGCTACAGTCCCATGGATCTTAAACTTATGAATAATATGTGCAACTGTACTCACAGGAACATCTAGTTGCTTGGAGATGGTCTTATAGCCTTTACCTTTAACATGCTTGTCTATAATTTTCTTTCTGATCTCTTGAGACAGCTCTTTCCTTTGCTTCCTCTGGTCCATGTCGAGTGTGGTACACACCATATCACCAAACAACACAGTGATTACCTGGAGCCATATATATAGGCCCAATGGCTGATTACAAGGTTGTAGACACCTGTGATGCTAATTAGTGGACACACCTTGAATTAACATGTCCCTTTGGTCACATTATGTTCTGTGTTTTCTAGGGGTACCATCATTTTTGTCCATGCCTGTTTCATGAGTTTATTTTTTTACATAATTCTGTTGAAGCATGGTTGAAAAACAATGTCTGACTTTCATTGGTTAACATTTATAGAATTTTAATTTATTATTACTTTTGTCAGATTAAAGTTATTTCTGTGACCATTGTGACTTTTTCTTTCATTGACCAAAGGGTACCAACAATTTTGTCCACGTCTGTATATCCATGCAGAGGACCTAAAGCTTAAAGAAGAACTCCAGCCACTATAAAGACATATTACGGAATGATTCAGAACAGAATACAATGGCTCTAATGTCTATGGCTGCCTATAGATTTACTAGCCATGAAAGGGGTTGTTTCATGAAGACACCCCTGTTCTATTAGGTCATATGGTCTCCATGTAGCACAACATTTTCCCCACAGTGGCCACTGCAGGGGAATTGTCTGGCTGGCTGCCCCGTTAACAGATGAAAAACATTCCTGTTCGGAGAAAATCATCAGTTGCTTTGCTGGCTGATAATATCTCATCCACGTCTTCAGTGTTTTCCGTACTGTGAGGAACGTTTCTGGGGCTGATAATAAATAGCCTGAGAACAGACATTTCTATTTCTTCCCTACTGATTTAATACAATGTGTGGACCGTCAGCCCCTCTGTTTCACTATACCATAAAATATCAGTATTAAACTCTTCATCAGGACCACTCCGCACAAAATCACCAATAAAAACACCCTGTAGAGTCCTTGAGATTAGGTTGCTGCAGGAGAGGTCTACTATAAAGTAGACGTTTTTCCATGAAATCAATCAAAACTCCAAAAGATAAGAGAGAATAATGATAGCAGCAGAAGAGTAGTGCTTGTTGATCTTCAGGAAGATAGTGAGCTGGTCACAATGGATTAATGAAGACCAGGCCGTGTCAAACAATGATTGCAGCAGAAGAAGAGTGAACTGATCTTGTGGGAGGCAGTGACTTTGCTGATTACATTTACCAGCTTCAGGAAGCACATAAGCATATGCCATAAAACATGTCAGCTGCAGAAGTAGGGTATGTGTGGTCAGTGGGCCCCACTAGAAATCAGTGGGCCCCACAACAAATCTTTAAATGACCCCCCGCAAAGCTTCTTCACAATGCCCTCCTACCATGAAACCCTCACTCCTGTGGCAGGTCAAGATCGCTCTTTCAGACAAGGCCCAGCAGCCGCTCCGTCCGTTTCCTATAGTGCCTCTGTGTATAATGTCATTTTAAAATACTGCCCTGACAATAAAATCTTTTAGTCCTATTCCTGGGTGGGCCCCTTCTCAGTTCAAGCCCCAAAGCAACCGCTACTTCTGCTTCTTCTATAGCTACCCCCTGTGTGCTGCTCTTCTAAGAGACAGTGAGATGGACCCAACTGTAAAATGCAAAAGAGTCCAAAGAGCCACCAAAGTGAAGTGTTTATTTTATGGCACAAAAGCCTAAAACAGCACACACAAAACTGCAATCACATTACTGGACTGTATATGACAGTGGTAGCATTAGATCATGGGAATAATAAGACAGCAGGAGAAGAGTGTTCTGATCTTGTAGCAGGCAGTAACCTATCCATTCCACTGAATACAGTTATGTTAGTGAGAGCTACATGTAAAAAGTGCAGTGTCATGAATTCAGTAGCCAACCAGCTTATGGGAATGATGATGGCAGCAGAAGAGTAGTATGTTGATCTTGAGGGAGGAAGTGACCTGGACACATTATAAGAACCTGACAGGTTGAAACAGGGGCAGCAACAGATCACTGTAATGACAACCACAGAAAAATATAAATAGATGCTGCGATATTATATCAACTCGCCATCAACTCCCCTTATCCTAGGTATGAGTACTAAATATTATATCTGTCACAACCAGACAGCTGAGAAGCTCTGACAGAGGCCTTTCAGAACCTCCTCCTTGACTTCTGTGTTGTGGTATTCAGCTCCTCCTCTCATTAGCGTCTCTCAGCTGTTATGTGTTGGACTAATTGTTTCCCTTTAAATTCTTCCCCAGAATGCTTTTCTGGGCGGCTTATATTTCTTCCTGGAGTATGTGTGCTTGCCCATCTGGTTCTCCTCTCCTCCACAAAGTTAAGTGTTACACTGTTATCTGTTATTTTCTGTTTGCTGGATCCCAGGTGACCCTGACTCCCTCCGTGTCTGGTGTAGGGAGCCGGTGGTCGTGTCCCCTCACTATTGTAGGGTGCTCAGGGCTTTATAGTCAAGGTTCGTGGATATGCATACCTCCACCATTCGGATCTATGCATAGGCTGAGCAGCCAGGGAAAGTGCCAGGTCTTCTACAGGGGTCTCCCTTTCGTTCCTTAGCTTTTGGATCCAGCGAGACATTTATGCATGTTTCTTTTGCCTTGTTACCTGTACACATTCCGTGACATTATAAGCCGCCAAAACCGTCTTAAGCATGGATCCGGTTTCACTTTTGGCTGAACGCTTCCAGGGTCTTTCATTGGAGGTAGCTGACCTCCGTAAGACTTTTTCTCAGCTTCAAGTGACCGGTTCAGCTTGCGTTCATGGAGCTTGTTCTGAGCCTAAGATCTCGCTCCCGGATACGTTCTCCGGGGGTAGTGAGAATTTTGTGCGTTTTAGAGAGGCTTGCAAACTCCATTTTCGCCTTCTTCCCCATTCTTCTGGTGATGAGGAACGGAGGGTGGGGATCATTATATCGCTGCTCAGGGGTAACGCTCAGTCCTGGGCCTTTTCGCTGCCGGAGGGGGCACGGCCCCTCCGTTCAGTGGATGAATTCTTTTTAGCCCTGGGTCAGATATATGATGATCCGGATCGTATTGCTCTGGCGGAGTCTAGACTACGTCTCCTATGCCAGGGTAAACAATCCGCAGAAATATACTGCTCAGAATTTCGGAGTTGGGCAGCTGATACTGGTTGGAATGATGCTGCACTCCGAAGTCAATTTTGCCATGGTCTTTCAGAGGGATTGAAAGATGCATTTGCCTTTCATGAAAGGCCTATTTCTTTGGACTCTGCTATGTCTCAGGCCGTTCGTATTGACAGGCGTCTTAGAGAGAGAGGAGAGATCTCTCCTTCCTGTCATACTCGGTCCCAGGACTGTGCAGCGGTCCCATTCTCTGCGCAGGGGTCTCAGTCGCTGTCAGCCCCTTCTGAGCAGGAGCCCATGCAGCTGGGGTTGATTGCTTCTGACAATAGAAGATTCAGCCCGCAGGGGAGGGTTTGTTTTTGTTGTGGAGGTATTAATCATTTGGCAAATATTTGTCCCTCTAGGAGATTCAGGCAGTTCTCTGGGAGTAATAAAGAAACAAACAGGAAAAAAATCTTTTAAAAATGTTCCGTCTGTTACTATTGGCAGGGTTGAGGCGGAAATTGAAGGTTTTCCGTTTGCTTGTAGTTCCCGTTTTGTCCTGCCTGCTAGGGTGGCGCTAGAGAGCAAGAACATTTTTTGTGAGATTTTTGTGGATAGTGGAGCAGCGGTCAATCTCATTGATAATCACTTTGCGATAACTCATGGTTTCCAGGTGTGCGCTTTGACAAAGGATATTCCTGTATTTGCTATCGATTCCGCTCCACTTTCTCAGAAATCATTAAAGGGCATAGTTCACAATATCCGTTTAATTGTGAGTGATGCTCATGTTGAGGATGTGTCATGTTTCGTCCTTAGCGGTTTGCCGACTCCTCTAGTGTTGGGGCTACCCTGGCTCACTAAACATAACCCCACCATTGATTGGCAAGCGAAGCAAATAAATGGTTGGAGTGACTTTTGCAGAGAGAATTGCCTCATGACATCTGTTTCTGAGGTTGCTACTAAGACTATACCATCTTTTCTCTCTGAATTTTCGGATGTCTTCTCTGAGAGTGGAGTTCAGGATTTGCCCCCGCACAGGGAGTACGATTGCCCTATTAATCTCATCCCAGACGCCAAGCTGCCTAAATCTCGTTTATACAATCTTTCCCAACCTGAGAGGATCGCTATGCGTGCTTATATCTCTGAGAGTCTGAGAAAGGGACACATACGACCCTCGAAGTCACCTGTTGCCGCTGGTTTTTTCTTTGTTAAGAAAAAAGATGGTTCTTTAAGACCTTGTCTGGATTTCAGGGAGCTGAACAATATCACAATTCGTGACCCTTATCCGCTTCCTCTGATCCCGGACCTATTTAACCAGGTTGTTGGGGCTAAAGTCTTTTCCAAATTAGATTTAAGAGGGGCATACAACCTGGTCAGGGTCAGAGAAGGGGACGAATGGAAGACGGCCTTCAATACCCCTGAGGGCCATTTTGAAAACTTGGTTATGCCTTTTGGTTTGATGAATGCCCCAGCTGTTTTCCAGCATTTCGTGAACAGCATTTTTTATCATTTGATGGGAAAATTTGTATTGGTGTATTTGGATGACATTTTGATTTTTTCTCCCGATTTCAAAACTCATAAGGAACATTTACGTCAGGTCTTGCTCATCCTGCGGGAGAATAAATTATATGCGAAACTGGAAAAATGTGTGTTTGCGGTTCCAGAAATTCAATTTCTGGGGTTTCTTCTCTCCGCTTCTGGTTTTCGCATGGACCCAGAGAAGGTCCGCGCTGTGCTTGAGTGGGAGCTTCCTGAGAATCAAAAGGCGCTGATGCGTTTTTTGGGCTTTGCCAATTATTACAGGAAGTTCATCTTGAATTATTCTTCTATTGTTAAACCACTCACTGATATGACCAGAAAGGGGGTAGATTTTTCTTCTTGGTCAGTAGAGGCGCGTAAGGCTTTTTCTGATATCAAGGAGAGTTTTGCTTCCGCTCCCATCTTGGTGCAACCTGATGTTTCGTTACCCTTCATAGTTGAGGTTGATGCTTCTGAGGTGGGTGTGGGGGCGGTCTTGTCTCAGGGTTCCTCTCCTGCCAATTGGCGACCGTGTGCCTTTTTCTCAAGAAAACTCTCCTCCGCAGAGAGAAATTACGATGTGGGAGATAGGGAATTGTTGGCCATCAAGTTGGCTTTTGAGGAATGGCGCCATTGGCTAGAGGGAGCCAGACACCCTATTACCGTATTTACTGACCATAAAAATCTGGCCTACTTGGAGTCAGCCAAGCGTCTGAACCCGAGACAGGCCAGATGGTCGTTGTTCTTTTCTAGGTTTAATTTTGTTGTCACGTTCCGCCCTGGAGTTAAGAATGTGAAGGCAGATGCCCTGTCACGTTGTTTTCCGGGAGGCGGGAATTTTGAAGACCCGGGTCCCATTTTGGCTGAAGGTGTGGTGGTCTCTGCTCTTTTTCCTGAATTGGAGGCAGAGGTGCAGGCAGCCCAGTCAGAGGCTCCTGATCTTTGTCCTCCTGGGAGGTTGTTTGTGCCTCTCGCTTTAAGACACAAGATTTTTAAAGAACACCACGATACGGTCCTTGCTGGGCACCCGGGGGTAAGAGCCACACTGGATCTCATCGCTCGGAGATTCTGGTGGCCTGCGCTTCGTAAGTCGGTTGAGGGTTTTGTGGCAGCCTGCGAGACTTGCGCTCGTGCCAAAGTCCCTCATTCACGGCCATCAGGTCCTCTCCTTCCCTTACCCATTCCTTCCCGTCCTTGGACACATCTGTCCATGGACTTTATCACGGACCTGCCTCGTTCCTCGGGGAAGACTGTGATTCTGGTGGTGGTGGACCGTTTTAGCAAAATGGTGCATTTCATCCCTTTTCCTGGTTTGCCCAATGCTAAGACGCTGGCTCAGGCATTTGTTGATCACATTGTCAAATTGCACGGTATTCCTTCAGACATAGTCTCTGATAGGGGCACGCAGTTTGTTTCCAGATTCTGGAAGGCTTTCTGTTCTCGCTTGGGGGTTCGGTTGTCATTCTCTTCTGCTTTCCACCCGCAGTCGAATGGCCAGACAGAGCGCGTCAATCAGAATCTGGAGACATATCTGCGCTGTTTTGTGGCGGAGAATCAAGAGGATTGGTGTTCTTTTTTGTCCCTTGCTGAGTTTGCTTTAAATAACCGTCGTCAGGAGTCCTCTGATAAGTCACCATTTTTTGGTGCATATGGGTTTCATCCACAGTTTGGGACTTTCTCGGGAGAGGGGTCTTCTGGTTTACCTGATGAGGACAGATTCTCCTCGTCTTTGTCATCTATTTGGCAAAAGATTCAAGATAATCTAAAGAGCATGAGTGAGAGATTTAAGCGGGTGGCTGATAAGAGACGTGTGCTTGGTCCGGACCTGAATGTTGGTGATCTGGTGTGGTTGTCTACCAAGAATATCAAATTGAAGGTTCCCTCCTGGAAGTTGGGTCCTAGGTTTATTGGGCCTTACAAAATCCTGTCTGTCATCAATCCTGTTGCATACCGTCTTGATCTTCCTCAGACTTGGAAGATCCATAATGTTTTTCATAAGTCCTTATTGAAACCTTATGTTCAACCCATTGTACCCTCGCCTTTGCCTCCTCCGATTATGGTTGATGGGAATCTTGAATTTCAGGTCTCTAGGATTGTGGATTCTCGTCTTGTCCGCGGTTCTCTTTAGTACCTTGTTCACTGGGAGGGGTATGGTCCTGAGGAGAGGATGTGGGTCTCAGTGACGGACATTAAAGCCTCTCGTCTCATCAAGGCTTTCCATAGGTCCCATCCTGAGAAGGTGGGTTCTGAGTTTCCGGAGTCCACTCGTAGAGGGAGGGGTACTGTCACAACCAGACAGCTGAGAAGCTCTGACAGAGGCCTTTCAGAACCTCCTCCTTGACTTCTGTGTTGTGGTATTCAGCTCCTCCTCTCATTAGCGTCTCTCAGCTGTTATGTGTTGGACTAATTGTTTCCCTTTAAATTCTTCCCCAGAATGCTTTTCTGGGCGGCTTATATTTCTTCCTGGAGTATGTGTGCTTGCCCATCTGGTTCTCCTCTCCTCCACAAAGTTAAGTGTTACACTGTTATCTGTTATTTTCTGTTTGCTGGATCCCAGGTGACCCTGACTCCCTCCGTGTCTGGTGTAGGGAGCCGGTGGTCGTGTCCCCTCACTATTGTAGGGTGCTCAGGGCTTTATAGTCAAGGTTCGTGGATATGCATACCTCCACCATTCGGATCTATGCATAGGCTGAGCAGCCAGGGAAAGTGCCAGGTCTTCTACAGGGGTCTCCCTTTCGTTCCTTAGCTTTTGGATCCAGCGAGACATTTATGCATGTTGTTTTGCCTTGTTACCTGTACACATTCCGTGACAATATCCCCTCGGAATCTTGAGGTTATTTTTACATCCTGGTATCTTAATTATACTAATAATGCCTTATTTTAAATTGTGTTATGATTCTAATCCTTACATCCCCCAGCTAACTTAGGCCTTTATGATGACTCTGTACTTATCAGGCAGTGTCTACCCGAGTAATCCGATAAGGTAGCTCCTTCCCCCAATACCTGGCACCGCATCTCCAGTCTCAGTCATGCGCAGTAACTGCGCCTCCCTGGGACCTTCGGATCGCATAGAATCACCCGATGCGCTCTATGGTGCGTTCCAAAGCACCGGAAGTGGCGCGCGGACACGTGATGCGTTCCACCGGTGCGTTCCACGGCACCGGAAGTGACGCATGCGGCGTCCGCCGGATCTCAGTGTAGAGGCGGGAAAAACTAATTATAAATGGGTAGTAATAGGCCTGGCAGCTCCCCAGCTTTCCTGGAACATTGGGCTATCAATTTCTTGGCAGCATGCAGTAATTTACGTTATGTTACCTGGCATCACTATGTATGGCACTGTTTGGGTGACATTTATTTTTGAAATTTTTTCAGGATATCATTATTCAGCCAAGATCAATGTTTCCTTGTATCTGGACGGGGAGCTAAGTAAAAATCTATATCATCATTATTTTTCATCATTGTGCTATCCTTCTCACCCCCTGATGATCATTGCCTTAGGTGAAACGCGTAGGGGTTTTTCGTTTAAGGAAGAATTGGTGTATGATTACCTGCGGTGCACCAGACATTATCCATATATTTATGCATTATCTTCTTTCTTTATCTATTTTTGTTTGTTACGTTCTCTTTCTATAGGGTTTTAACAGGGATATTCTAGGATTAGGCACGGGAACAGGGAACCTCCACCACTAGGGGGTAACCCTGGGCTGAGGATAGACCAGAGTATTACAGGGATAGTATCCCCTGTGGTCCCCCGATCATCCTCCTTTCTCGATGAATATTTTTCCCGTTGCCATATTATTAACATATCTCCCCTGGAGGATTACATCACGTATTCTTAGTTATTAGGTACCGTTGTACCAATACCCATTACTTTAACATTAAAGGTATTTTTAAGTCACGTTCGTTTTCTATGCTTAGTTTGATTTGATTTATAAATGTGATTTGGTTGAATCTTTTCTGTGTGAAATATTTATAGATGCTGACAATGTATGACAGGTGCAGTATTAAATCATAGGAATGATAAAACAGCAGCAGAAGAGTGTTCTGATCTTATGACAAGTATTGACCTGCCCACGCACACATTAACGTTATTAAGAGTAGAAGTGTCATGAAATGAGTACCCAACCAGCTAATCGGAATGATGATGACAGCAGAAGAGGAGTATGCTGATCGTGAGGGAGGCAGTGACCAGGACAGATTAGAAGAATCTGGCAAATTGTAACAGGGACAGCAACAAATCACTTTAATGACAACCACAGCAAAAGTTAAATATATGCTGACAGTGTATGACAGGTGCAGTATTAGACCATGGGAATAACAAAATAACAGCAGCAGAAGAGTGTTCTGATGTTATGGTAAGTAGTGACCTGTCCACTGATATTATTACAGTTATGTTATTGAGAGCAGAACTACATGTAAAAGGGGCAGTGCCATGAAATGAGTAGCCAACCAGCTAATGGGAATAATGGTGGCAGCAGGTGAGGAGTATGCTGAACTTGAGGATGGCAGTGACCCAGACACATTGTAAGAACCAGGCAGGTTGTAACTGGGGCAGTGACAGATCACTGTAACGATAATCATAGCAAAGGAGGAATATATACGCTGACAGTGTAATTTGTAATTAAATTAAAGGTTGAATCGCTTTATAACTAGTGTTGATCACGAATATTCGAATTGCGAATTTTAATCGCGAATATCGGCACTTCGAGAATTTGCAAATATTTCGAATATCGCAAAAAATATTCGTAATTGCGAATATTCGATTCCTGTGAAAATATCAGCCCATGCGAATTTTTATGCGAATAATTGTATGCGAATTTTCGCAATCAAGAAAATAATGCCTGGAGATCATGAATTCGCGAATTCTCGAATATATGGCGAATATTCGCCGAAATATTCGCGAAATATCGCGAATTCGAATATTGCCCCTGCCGCTCATCACTATTTATAACAAGGGGCAGTGTCAGATCACGGGAATCAAAAGAATAGCAGAAGAGGAATCTATGATTGCAGGAACATAAAATATAGGGGAATATTTGATTGTACGATTATATTAACAAGGACCTGGCTACACATGACAGAGGCAGTGTCATAATGTTGTAAGATCAGGGAAATGATGACACCAGCAGTCGCAGAAGGGTGTGCTGATCTTGATGGAGGCAGTGACCTGTCCACTCATTTGATTATGTTGGCAGGGACAGAGCTGAATATAATAGGGGCAGTGTTGTGAGCTGAGTAGCCAACCAGATTGGCCATTGTAATGAGAGCAGCAGAAGAGGAGCGTGCTGCTTTACTAGGAGGAAGCTGCCTATGACAGGGGCAGTGTCATCATGTACATAGGATAACATTAGTCAATGTCAGACCATGTTATCCAAATGATGGTAGTAGCAGGACAGGTATATGCCTGCCTTGCTGAAGTCAGTGACCTGGACACTAACGTGAGTATGTCACTGGGGAGAGGGCTGCATATCATGGGTAGTTATGGAATGATAACAACAACAGGATAAAACTAGAGGCAAATTAGGAAGGAGGACCCCATTCCAACCTTTAGGGCCCGGACTTGTACTAACTCCCAATTGCAGCCACATTTAAGAGAAGTGGGCATGCATGTGCATGGCCCTCTACACTGGAGTCTATGGAAGTTACAGAGGCTTCGAAGGAAAGATCAACGCTAATGCGTTGCCTCTTCTGCCCATCCTATAATCTGGCCTTGTACAGGGTCAGTGATCTAAACACCTATTACCTTACTTAACCTGGCCATATACAGTATATTAGATAAATGTTGGATGGACATCTAATGTGTATGGGGGGGTGACTCTATGGCTGATATATGAGGAGATGGCAATTGGGTTTAAACTCCCATTCCTTTTGTTCTCAAAGAAATACGCCACTACCATATGTGTCCTGTAATGGCTTTCTTCCCTTTCCCTGTTCAGTCACGTGTATGTTCGTCTGATGGAGGAGTCAGCTATCTAATGTGGATGGCAAGGCATGGAACAGACTACACGAGACATGGGTTGCATGATAAAGTGGACAGGTAAAAAGTGTCTTTAGCCAGTCACATAATTAGACAAGTCATTACTGCGGGATAAGCACATGTATACCGACTTTAAGGTGGGCAGAGACCTGTTCACTCATGAGATATGTTAGTGAAAAGAATATAGAGATAAAAAATACTGTTTCCAATCAGATCATGAAAATTACCACAACAGCAGAAGAGGAGTGTGATGATCTTGTGGCAGACAGTGACCTGTCTGCATATTAAATTAGTATTCACAGATTGCCACCATTAAAACATAGCCTTTATTCTAATCACGATTAAAATTGAAATAACCCTCTAAATGCAAAAAAAAAAGAAAAATAATTGTGAAAACTAAAAATCTCAAGAAATAGGAAAGATAAAAGGGGTAGTTTTGCATAGGTGTAGACTGATTGTTTTCTGGGTCTCTGTCCCTAGGTCTCACCCTATTCTTGTTGCCCTAACTACAAAACGGAAATGCGGCCCCGATAGGAGCGATCCTGTATCAGGAACCTCCTATATGCCCCTGGGGTGGCCCCGATAAAGGGATAAAGGACCTACTACTGTAGATTAGTTGATAGACTACCATAAGCACCAACAATAATAAACAAATCAAATGTCAAACCACCATATATATAGCAGTTGCCACAGTTAGGTTTAACTCGCCATATACATAGCATCAGCCACAGTTAGTATACCAACTCCTTGGATAGAATATATTTCAAGGGTCACTTAAATGGTGCCCCATATTAATATCAAATCTTTTTAAAGTGATGATAACTCTTGATGTCCCTGTCCCGACGCATTTCGCCCCTTCAATCACAGGGCTCCTTAGGGGACATCTTGACAATAGTTGATAGGAGAAATAAATAATATCTACACTTTAAGCAATAATTGTTTGGAGCTGAGAAACCATACACATCAATTTCATGATAAGGCCTCATGCACATGAGCGTTGTTTGCTTACGCGTCCGTTCTGCCGATTTTAGCGTTTCAGGTGCGGACCCATTCATTTCTATGGAGCCGTTGAAAATGCGGATAGTGCACCGTTTGCCATCCACGTCCGTGGTTCCAGTCAGTCAAAGAGATATAGCCTGTCTTATTATTTCTGCGGAAAACGGTTCGTGGACCCATTCAAGTCAATGGGACCGCTAAAAAACGCGGAGGCACACAAGATTTTCATCCGCGTCCGTTTTTTTCCCATCATTTGCATGGCAAACCTGTCTTAGACTTTTTTTTACATTCCTTTATGTCTGGTGGTCCTCCAAAAATAAAGGAAGACACACGGAAACAAAAACAAAGAGCAAGGCTTATTTAACTTTATCTTGTTATGTACACAGTGTTTAAATCAATCAATTGTCACAATATAAACACTTGTACTTGCGCGCCCGATATCTATAATATCGATTTCCCCAGATTAGATGCCAATTGTCAGCTCAGCAGAGAGGAGGGGGCCGGAGTGGGCCTGGCGTCCGCGGTGGTGCCGCTAGCACACCACCGCAGACGACACCACCGCGGACGCGTTGGGACAGGGACATCAGGAGTTATTATCACTCTAAAAATATTTGATATTAATATGGGGCACCATTTAAGTGACCCTTGAAATATATTCTATCCAAGGAGTTGGTATACTAACTGTGGCTGATGCTATATTGTCACAACCAGACAGCTGAGAAGCTCTGACAGAGGCCTTTCAGAACCTCCTCCTTGAGTTCTCTTTGTTGTGCTGTTCAGTTCCTCATCTCGTTAGCCTCTCTCAGCTGTCATGGGTTTGGACTAATTGCTTCCCTTTAAATCCCTCCCCATGGTGCATTGCTGGGCGGCTTATACTTCCTCTTGGAGTGTGTGTGCATGCTGATCTTGTTTTCCTGTCTGCTACAAAGTTAAGTGCTGAACATTTATCTGTTATTTTCTGTTTGCTGGATCCCAGGTGACCCTGACTCCCTCCGTGTCTGGAGTAGGGAGCCGGTGGTCGTGTCCCCTCACTATTGTAGGGTGTTCAGGGGTATATAGTTGAGGTACGTGGATATGCAAACCTCCACCTTTCGGATCTTTGCATAGGCTGAGCAGCCAGGGATAGTCTCAGGTCTTGTGCAGGGGTCTCCCTTTTGGTTCCTTAGCTTTGGATCTACTCAGTCATATATGCATGTTGCTTTGTCTTGTTTCCTGTACACCGTCCGTGACATTATAAGCCGCCAAAACCGTCTCAAGCATGGATCCGGTTTCACTTTCCGCTTCCAGGGTCTTTCATTGGAGGTAGCTGATCTCCGTAAGACTTTTTCTCAGCTTCAAGTGACCGGTTCAGCTTGCGTTCATGGAGTTTGTTCTGAGCCTAAGATCTCGCTCCCGGATACGTTCTCCGGGGGTAGTGAGAATTTTGTGCGTTTTAGAGAGGCTTGCAAACTCCATTTTCGCCTTCTTCCCCATTCCTCTGGTGATGAGGAACGGAGGGTGGGGATCATTATATCGCTGCTCAGAGGTAACGCTCAGTCCTGGGCCTTTTCGCTGCCGGAGGGGGCACGGCCTCTCCATTCAGTGGATGAATTCTTTTTAGCCCTGGGTCAGATATATGATGATCCGGATTGTATTGCTCTGGCTGAGTCTAGACTACGTCTATTATGCCAGGGTAAACAATCCGCAGAGATATACTGCTCAGAATTTCGGAGATGGGCAGTTGATACTGGTTGGAATGATGCTGCACTCCGAAGTCAATTTTGCCATGGTCTTTCAGAGGGATTGAAAGATGCATTTGCCTTTCATGAGAGGCCTATTTCTTTGGACTCTGCTATGTCTCAGGCCGTTCGTATTGACAGGCGTCTTAGAGAGAGAGGAGAGATGTCCCCTTCCTGTCATACTCAGTCCCAGGACAGTGCAGCGGTCCCATTCTGTGCGCAGGGGTCTCAGTCGCCGTCAGCCCCTTCTGAGCAGGAGCCCATGCAGCTGGGGTTGATTGCTTCTGACAATAGAAGATTCAGCTCGCATGGGAGGGTTTGTTTTTGTTGTGGAGGTATAAATCATTTGGCAAATATTTGTCCCTCTAGGAGCTTCAGGCAGTTTTCTGGGAGTAATAAAGAAACAAACAGGAAAAAATCTTTCAAAAATGTTCCGTCTGTTACTATTGGCAGGGTTGAGGCGGAAATTGAAGGTTTTCCGTTTGCTTGTAGTTCCCGTTTTGTCCTGCCGGCTAGGGTGGCGCTAGAGAGCAAGAACATTTTTTGTGAGATTTTTGTGGATAGTGGAGCAGCGGTCAATCTCATTGATAATCAATTTGCGATAACTCATGGTTTCCAGGTGCGCACTTTGGGAAAGGATATTCCTGTTTTTGCTATCGATTCCGCTCCACTTTCTCAGAAATCATTAAAGGGCATAGTTCACAATATCCGTTTAATTGTGAGTGATGCTCATGTTGAAGATGTGTCATGTTTCGTCCTTAGCGGATTACCTACCCCTCTAGTGTTGGGGCTACCCTGGCTCACTAAACATAACCCCACCATTGATTGGCAAGCGAGGCAAATAAATGGTTGGAGTGACTTTTGCAGAGAGAATTGCCTCACGACATCTGTTTCTGAGGTTGCTACTAAGACTGTACCAAACTGGAAAAATGTGTGTTTGCGGTTCCAGAAATTCAATTTCTGGGGTTTCTTCTCTCCGCTTCTGGTTTTCGCATGGACCCCGAGAAGGTCCGCGCTGTGCTTGAGTGGGAGCTTCCTGAGAATCAGAAGGCGCTGATGCGTTTTTTGGGCTTTGCCAATTATTACAGGAAGTTTATTTTGAATTATTCCTCTATTGTTAAACCACTCACTGATATGACCAGAAAGGGGGTAGATTTTTCTTCTTGGTCAGTAGAGGCGCGTAAGGCTTTTTCTAATATCAAGGAGAGTTTTGCTTCCGCTCCCATCTTGGTGCAACCTGATATTTCTTTACCCTTCATAGTTGAGGTTGATGCTTCTGAGGTGGGTGTGGGTGCGGTCTTGTCTCAGGGTTCCTCTCCTGCCAAATGGCGACCGTGTGCCTTTTTCTCGAAAAAACTCTCCTCCGCAGAGAGAAATTACGATGTGGGAGATAGGGAATTGTTGGCCATCAAGTTGGCTTTTGAGGAATGGCGCCATTGGCTAGAGGGAGCCAGACACCCTATTACCGTATTTACTGACCATAAAAATCTGGCCTACTTGGAGTCAGCCAAGCGTCTGAACCCGAGACAGGCCAGATGGTCTTTGTTCTTTTCTAGGTTTAATTTTGTGGTCACGTTCTGCCCTGGAGTTAAGAATGTGAAGGCAGATGCCCTGTCACGTTGTTTTCCGGGAGGCGGGAATTTTGAAGACCCGGGTCCCATTTTGGCTGAAGGTGTGGTGGTCTCTGCTCTTTTTTCTGAATTGGAGGCAGAGGTGCAGGCAGCCCAGTCAGAGGCTCCTTATCTTTGTCCTCCTGGGAGGTTGTTTGTGCCTCTCACTTTAAGACACAAGATTTTTAAGAAACACCACGATACGGTCCTTGCTGGGCACCCGGGGGCAAGAGCCACACTGGATCTCATCGCTCGGAGATTCTGGTGGCCTGCGCTTTGTAAGTCGGTTGAGGGTTTTGTGGCAGCCTGCGAGACTTGCGCTCGTGCGAAAGTCCCTCATTCACGGCCATCAGGTCCTCTCCTTCCCTTACCCATTCCTTCCCGTCCTTGGACACATCTGTCCATGGACTTTATCACGGACCTGCCTCGTTCCTCGGGGAAGACTGTGATTCTGGTGGTGGTGGACCGTTTTAGCAAAATGGTGCATTTCATCCCTTTTCCTGGTGCAGGCATTTATTGATCACATTATCAAATTGCACGGTATTCCTTCAGACATAGTCTCTGATAGGGGCACGCAGTTTGTTTCCAGATTCTGGAAGGCTTTCTGTTCTCGCTTGGGGGTTCGGTTGTCATTCTCTTCTGCTTTCCACCCGCAGTCGAATGGCCAGACAGAGCGCGTCAATCAGAATCTGGAGACATATCTGCGCTGTTTTGTGGCGGAGAATCAAGAGGATTGGTGTTCTTTTTTTGTCCCTTGCTGAGTTTGCTTTAAATAACCGTCGTCAGGAGTCCTCTGATAAATCACCATTTTTTGGTGCATATGGGTTTCGTCCGCAGTTTGGGACTCTCGGGAGAGGGGTCTTCTGGTTTACCTGATGAGGACAGGTTCTCCTCGTCTTTGTCATCTATTTGGCAAAAGATTCAGGATAATCTAAAGAGCATGAGTGAGAGATATAAGCGTGTGGCAGATAAGAGACGTGTGCTTGGTCCGGACCTGAATGTTGGTGATCAGGTGTGGTTGTCTACCAAGAATATCAAATTGAAGGTTCCCTCCTGGAAGTTGGGTCCTAGGTTTATTGGGCCTTACAAAATCCTGTCTGTCATCAATCCTGTTGCCTACCGTCTTGATCTTCCTCAGACTTGGAAGATCCATAATGTTTTTCATAAGTCCTTATTGAAACCTTATGTTCAGCCCATTGTACCCTCGCCTTTGCCTCCTCCTCCGATTATGGTTGATGGGAATCTTGAATTTCAGGTCTCTAGGATTGTGGATTCTCGTCTTGTTCGCGGTTCTCTTCAGTACCTTGTTCATTGGGAGGGTTATGGTCCTGAGGAGAGGATGTGGGTCCCAGTGACGGACATTAAGGCCTCTCGTCTCATCAGGGCTTTCCATAGGTCCCATCCTGAGAAGGTGGGTTCTGAGTGTCCGGAGTCCACTCGTAGAGGGAGGGGTACTGTCACAACCAGACAGCTGAGAAGCTCTGACAGAGGCCTTTCAGAACCTCCTCCTTGAGTTCTCTTTGTTGTGCTGTTCAGTTCCTCATCTCGTTAGCCTCTCTCAGCTGTCATGGGTTTGGACTAATTGCTTCCCTTTAAATCCCTCCCCATGGTGCATTGCTGGGCGGCTTATACTTCCTCTTGGAGTGTGTGTGCATGCTGATCTTGTTTTCCTGTCTGCTACAAAGTTAAGTGCTGAACATTTATCTGTTATTTTCTGTTTGCTGGATCCCAGGTGACCCTGACTCCCTCCGTGTCTGGAGTAGGGAGCCGGTGGTCGTGTCCCCTCACTATTGTAGGGTGTTCAGGGGTATATAGTTGAGGTACGTGGATATGCAAACCTCCACCTTTCGGATCTTTGCATAGGCTGAGCAGCCAGGGATAGTCTCAGGTCTTGTGCAGGGGTCTCCCTTTTGGTTCCTTAGCTTTGGATCCACTCAGTCATATATGCATGTTGCTTTGTCTTGTTTCCTGTACACCGTCCGTGACATATATATATGGTGATTTAAAGGAAACCTGTCACCGGGATTTGATGTAGGTTGCTAGATCGTCGATAGCACATCCGCAATATCCAGTCCCCATAGCTCTGTGTGCTTTTATTGTGTAAAAAAAATGATTTGATCCATATGCAAATTAATCTGAGATGAGTCCTGTCCCGGAGATGAGTCCAGCGTGAAGGAGCCCAGCACCGCCCCTCAGAATCTTCTCCTTGATCCCCGACGTCAGAAAGCCAGAGCGCTGTAATCTCGCAATGCGCGAGCTAGCACATACGCAGTTTCTTCCTTGAGGCTGAGGCCAGCACAGGGAAGGAACACTATGACGACACTGCGCATGCGCTAGCTCGTGCATCGCGAGATTACAGCACTCTGGCTTTCTGATGTCGGGGAGCAAGGAGGAGATTCTGAGGATGCAGGGTGGTGCTGGGCTCCTTCACGCTGGACTCATCTCCGGGACAGGACTCATCTCAGATTTTTTTTTTTACACAATAAAAGCACACAGAGCTATGGGGACTGGATATTGCGGATGTGCTAGAGGCCATCTAGCAACCCATGTCCTCAGCTCTATACATCAAGTCCCGGTGACAGGTTCCCTTTAAACCTAACTGTGGCAACTGCTATATATATTTCTGATAGGTTTCTGATACGGGATCGCCCCTATCGGGGCGGCATTTCCGTTTTGTAGGTAGGGCATCAAGAACAGGGTGAGACCTAGGGACAGAGTCCCAGAAAACTATCAGTCTACACCTATGCAAAACTACCCCTTTTATCTTTCCTATTTCTTGGGATTTTTTGTTTTCACAATTATTTTTCTTATTTTTTTTTGCATTTAGAGGGTTATTTCAATTTTAATTGTGATTAGAATAAAGGCTATGTTTTAATGGTGGCAATCTGTGAACTTGTTTGTTGGGACACCATTGTAGTGAATTATACCTTTTGGCAGGTTATTGCCTCAGCTGCGATAATGCATATTTAATTAGAAAAATAGATCCAATTCTATCTGATTTTGCAATGACCACACAGGTCTCTTTATTGGCTGGGCGTAAGAATTAAAAGGGTTTCTTGGTGCTTATCCTCAAGACAGCCCATCAATATCAGATTGGTGGAAGTCCAACCCTCTGAGCTTCCACCGATTAGCTGTTAGTAGCCATTCAAGTGAATGGGAGCTGAGGTGCATCAGTTCTGGAACCACACAGTGGACAAAGCCTTCAATTCACTGTATAGTTTCTGGTGTTGGAGGTTGTCTGAAGCAGTTGAACGTCGAAGGTGTCTGGTGTCAGACCCCCATTGTTCTGATTTTGGCCTATCTTGGGCATTGATCAATATCAAGTCCTTGGAAACCCCTTTCATATGCAAGTTCCACCATATTTATATAAGAATATCTCTCTTTAATGGATAATATAACATTTGTCTTGCTGTGGAATGCCTTATAGTCCCCTGATAAATTCTGATTGACGTAATCATTCAGAGTCAAACAAGTCACCAAAGTAGAATTAAAACCTTTTAGTGCAAACTCAAAAATGAGATTGCTTTAACCTGAACAGATCAGAACAAATCCCTTCTCCGGCACAAGTTATGCATGCATACACCTGCTCTTGTCTTTCACCATCTCCTTAATTATCTAGCCGAGAATTCTTCAATTAACACTAATTTCAAGCAAACTGGAATAGCAACGAGAGTTCACTGGTTTCTTAGGAACCAAAATGAAAGAACAATAACATTTTTGTAACCTGGATTTGTGCTGGTGCAGGGTAAATAGAGGAAACGCTGAAAAAAAAAAAATGAAGAAACGTCCAACATAATGTTTTACGGTCTTCACAGACAACGGAGATGGCATTAGTCATCCACTCAAAATAATTGAGCAGTTTAGAAAATACATCCTCCAATTCTTAGTATGGATGTAGTTGGTGAAATGTAAAGTGAACTAAGAGGCAATGTCCATCATGTTTCTTGTTCTTATCTAAATAGTTTCAGGGTTCAGTTGGTTTACTTTTGCTCTCCAAGACTATGGCTAGGTTCACAAAGAGTGTTTTGGAGGTTTAGATGGTTTTTCAGCCAAAGTCAGAAGTGGATCCAGCAGGAAGGAAAAGCAGATGTCCAGGGTCGGACTGGCCCACCAGATCACCATAGGATCCTCCGGGGAGCCCAAGCTCTGACAATAATGCACCCCTAGTAAAACAGGGCCTTAAAAGGAACCTGACATCAACTTTATGCTGACCTCACTGAAGACAGCATAAAGTAGTGACAGAAATGCTGATATTAGCGGTGTGTCCCTCATGGGCTAATAGTAAGTAGTTGCCGAGAACCAGCTTTATAATCATTACAGCCCAGGCCTTGCAAAGAGTCAAATCTACCTGAGAAGAGTCATGGTTATTATAATCTCCTGCTCTCTCACCCATCTGCTGATGATTGGCAGTTCTTTCCTAGAGATAAAGGGAGAGAACTAGGTAGAAGATGGTCAATCATCAGCAGGTGGGCAGGAGAGCAGGAATTTATGAATAACCATGACTCTTCTCAGGTGGCCGTGAGTCTTTTCCAGGCCCAGTCTGCAATGATTGTGATGTCGGTTCTCAGCAACCACTTACTTTTAAATTCTAAATGAAAAACTGCTGAAATCAACTCACCTGTCTCTACTTTATACTGACGTTAGTATGGGCAGCATAAAGTTGATGACAGGTTCCCTTTAAGGTCCCATATAGACACAGAGGTTGAGCCCTCAGAATCATTTCCTTTGGTGGGCCCAAGGGACTTCAGTTTCGATGCTGCAGACGTCCTTCCATTATATTTCTGAATCCTTTCTAACCCACTTCTGGCTTTGGCTTAAAAAAAAAAAACTGAAGGAGAATCTGCCTTAAAACCTCCTAAGCGTTAAAGGGGTTGTCCTGAGGTATATAGGTCTTTTACTAATCTGAAATATGCCTAAATTAGTCTGATGGAAGCCACACTATGCAGCTATGCATAGCTATGCAGAGAATTTGTAACGTCCTGTGAAATCACACCACACGACCTAAAGAAGTCTATAAATCATCTTCTGAATACAGATTCCTATGTCCATATCCCTGCTGTAAACCACATATTTGAACGGCTGTTAACAGTAGCTTAGCCAAGATGGCTGTAGCCATCTTACCATGCAGAAAATTGAATAAAAAATGTACAATTAGAAAATACAAAAAAACTGATTTGTAAAATTTAAGTGAATGGGAGCAGAGCTGGACAGAGTTGTGTAGTTTCGGCATCAGAACTACTGCAGGACAGCTTATAAATATCAATAGACCATCACTTGTAAAGAAGTAGACAATCCCTTTAAGTTGACCTTGCTATTTACAGTATTTAAATTTTGACCAACTGCACAGTGTAGATCCACATTATAAGCACTGTTCGGACTGTTTCAGCTTTGCATTTCTGCTGCAGATTTTCTGAAAAACCCATGGTGGATTTGCCTATGGCAAACCTGTGCTGTGTGAACATGGCCTTAAAATCCCCACTTACACTTAGGGTCCATTCACACGTCCTGTTTTTTTTCATCCTGAAAAACGGTCCGTTTTTTGCGGATCCGTTGTTCCTGAAAATGTTTCCGTATGTCATCCGTTTTTTGCGGATCCGCAAAAAACGGAAACATGTATACATTTCAATAATCAAATAAAGTTGTTTGGATTTCTTTGAAAAAAAATTGAAAAAAAAAAAAAAAAAAAAAAATTTGTTATGTGTTTCCAGGAACGGAATCCGCAAAAAACGGATGACATACGGAATGACATCCGAATGTCATCCGTTTTTTGCGGATCCATTGACTTTGTATTGTACCAGGATCCGATTTTTCAGGACAAGAATAGGACATGTTTTATATTTAAACGGACATGCGGAACGGAACAACGGAAACGGACAGCACACATTGTGCTGTCCGATTTTTTCCAGGACCCATTGAAAATGAATGGGTCCAGATCTGGTCCTGATCTGTTCCTGAAAAAACGGAACAGATCAGGAAAGAAAAAACGGACGTGTGAATGGACCCTAAAGGAAATACTACTCCTTACCTTAAAAAAGGTCATGGTGGATCCATCTCTCACAGCCCCGTACTCGATCTTGGTTTGTTTGGCCAAGTCATCTGCAGAATCGATGGGCGACTCCATTCTCTCCACCGTGAGGAAAGCAGCCAAGTTTGCCGTGTAGGAAGAGATGATGATCAGGGTGAAAAACCACCAGATACCTCCAACTATTCTGGTAGAAAGGGCTTTGGGCATTAGCTCTGATCCTGTTGCGAGACATAGCGAGCGTTATGAAACAAGACTTTAAGGGACATACACAATGACATTTTATACAGAGGGGACCTGCAGGAAATCTATGTACCCCTCTCAATGTAATCAACAGAGGAGCAAAGCTTTAGGTTGTTCGATTTAACCCAATCATCTACAGTACTGTATGATTTTAGGGTCAAAAAGCACTTTTATAGAAACTTTGTATATTTCATATCAGTGTTACGGATGAAAGCTAAGCTCTGATTGGCTACTGTGGGTGACCAGGCCAGTTGCTTTAATTATGAAAGAGAATACTTTTATACCTCACTTTACACGGTTTAACACTGCCCCTGTTTTAGTGTACTGGATATTTTAAGAACATTCAACCTGTTTTGACAGTAAAGTAAGTATAAGTTGTAAAAAAATTTAGAAAATATTTTAACTGCAATTTAGATATTATATTTAGAATTGTTTAAAGGTGATATAGCTACATTAGTGTAAAGCAACTTTTTCTGCTGGGACCTCACCGGCGGTGGAAGTCTATGACATGACAAAAAATGACCTCAATTTATTTGTGTGTATCTCCTGAACTATCAGAGATTGGTGCAACCAGATAAAGTCCACTCATTATCTATCTATCTATCTATCTATCTATCTATCTATCTATCTATCTATCTATTATCTATCTATCTATCTATCTATCTATCTCATATCTATCTATCTATCTCATATCTATCTATCTTGTGTCTGTTTCTCATTTTATGGTAAACATTTTCACAGTTAATTAAAACAGACTAGAACACAATTTG
Source organism: Bufo gargarizans (assembly GCF_014858855.1). Taxonomy (NCBI): domain Eukaryota; kingdom Metazoa; phylum Chordata; class Amphibia; order Anura; family Bufonidae; genus Bufo; species Bufo gargarizans. The sequence goes on along the minus strand of NC_058082.1, from coordinate 594,906,843 downwards.
AGGTCCTAACTCCGACTATGAACTTTTGGACAAAAGGTATCTATCCTCACATAGTAATATCACATACCGCCTAACTGTGCTTCACAACCTACAGGCCTCTTATATTCTGTCTCTCTGTTACAAGAGCGAAGGAGTCAATGAGTCATTTCTCAGGAGCTTTAGGCCAGGCTTCCTTGATTAGGTTTCTTAAAAGGGTTGTCTGCTTTTTGCTATTGATGACCTATCCTCAAGGAGTTGGACCCCCACCGATCACATGTTTGAAGTCAGTTTTTTGCAGCCAAAGCCAGGAACAGTTTCAAATAGAGGGGCATACAAACATTAAAACATAGAATATTGATGGCAGAAAAAGACCACTTGGTCCATCTAGTCTGCCCTTATATTATTTCTTTTTTATCTTAGACATATGTATGTGTCCTCCATTTATGATTCATTCACCAAAAAACCTTAACATGGAAAGTGTCAGCTTTCCAATAGGAACAGGAATTCCAGATGATTAAATATCCAATCTTTATTGTGTCTAAATGACCTAACCCATATAACGAGTGCCGCAGCTTTCCTATACACTACTCACAAAAAGTTAGGGATATTTGGTTTGTGGGTGAAATTTCAGGATGAACCTAAAATGCCCTCTAACCTTTAAAGGTGAACTTAATGTGGCCTTCTCTATACTTTTGAATGCACATGTCCAATGTTTCAATACTTTTTGCACAACTTGCTGTTCTCTAGGAGAAGGAGCTGAACAGCAAAATTCACAACAAGTGATACATGAATTTCCCAATACGTTTTCTGGTTCCATTAGAATTGGTATTTAAACAGTTCTTCTCATCATGCTGGCTTGCGAGGCTTTGAGCCGGATGTTCTCAGATGGAAGTAGCCACTGAGCTTAGAGTGTCAAATAGTGTCATCAGCAGATTGAACAGAGATACAGAGAGACTAGAAGAGTCAGAGAAAGGCAGAGAAGTGGACGTCCTTTGGCCACATTCTACACTGATGACCGCTTAATTGTGAAAAATGCCCTGCGGAACCAGATGATGAATGCCACACAAATCCAGGAACATTTAAGAGAGGTGAGAGGCACCCAAGTGTCACATAAGACCATTCAAAATCATTTACATGCTAGATGATTTGCAAAGGTATCTGGCCACAGGCATCATCATCGTGCATGGGCCAGGGAGTATCTACACTGGACAAGGGACCAGTGGGCCTCAATGCTGTTCACTGATGAAAGTCCAGTCATGCTGAGCAGGAATGATGGCCGCCAATGATATTGAAAACGTCAAAGAGAGCACTATGCATCAGCCACTGTTGTCACCATATGAGCCTTTGTTGGTGGTGGCGTTACAGTGTGGGCAGGTGTGTCTAGTCAATACAGAACCGCCCTAAACTTTGTGAATGGTACAGTGACAGCCCATACTACTTGAATAACATCATTAATCCAGTTATTGTGCCTCTGCATGAACAACACAGGCCTAATTTTACCTTCATGGACTACAATGCGCCAGCTCATTGAGATCGCATCATTAGGGGATGGTTGCTGGAGACTGGAGTACCTCAAATGGAGTGGCCTGCACTTTCTCCAGACCTGAGTCTCATTGAAAACCTATGAGATCAGCTGAGTCACCATGTAGAGGCTCATAACTCTATAGCCCAGAACCTCAATGACTTGAGGGCCACCCTTCAAGAAGAGTGGGATGCCATGCTTCAGCAGACAATAAGTCGACTTGTTAACAGCATGAGACGTCACCGTCAAGCTGTAATTGATGCTCAAGGCAACATGACGAGTTATTGAGACATTGACATTTTTGTGGGAGTATACCCAGCACTGGTGTTGGCTTTTGTTTCATTATTTGTTTAAGATGAGGAAATCACCATTGCTGCTTCTACTTAAATGCCCTACTTTCATGATATAATATCACTGTAGCGTGAACTTTTTATGTTTTCCATAAATTTCACCCGAAAGCCAAATATTCTTTTTTGTGAGTAGTGTATACTAGATAACACAATGACTAATCTAAAACTTCTAAAAAACAATCTCTGTGACCCCCGTCAGTGGTCAGGTCCTTTAAGATCTGCTCCTCTACTCTAGAGAACATTACGTAAGAACATTCCTTATATTTTGCAGCATGAGGGAAACATGAAGTGACGAGGGTTTGGGGTTACCTGGCAGATTGTTCTTTTTCGTGATGAAGTATTTTGCTATAATTATTTTCTAACATTTTTCTGCCAGTCTATATGCCAGCTACGGGCTCTTGAAGCAATGTTCACTATTCAATTACATGTTTTCCTGAAGCGATGGAAGCTCGGAGCGTCTCGCTGTCTCATTAACTGTCAACAGGTTTGATTTGTACTCCCTTACGTACAGTGAGGAACAGAAGTATTTGAACACCCGATTTTGCAAGTTCTCCCACCTAGAAATCATGGTGGGGTCTGAAATTCACATTGTAGGTGCATTCCCACTCTGAGAGACAGAATAAAAAATAAAAAAAGGAAATCACATTGTATGATTTTTAAAGAATGTATTTGTCTTGCACCGCTGATCATAAGTATTTGAACACCTGGGAAACACCAAGAATTCTGGCTCTCCAAGACCTGTTGCTGTGCCTTTAAAAAGTCCATCTCCACTCATTAATCTAACTTAGTAGCACCTGTCTGAGCTCTTTATAGACACCTGTCCACCCCACAGTCAGTCAGACACCAACTACTACCATGGGCAAGACCAAAGAGCTGTCAAAAGACACCAGAGACAAAATTGTGGACCTTCACAAGGCTGAAAAGGGCTACGGGGCAATTGCCAAGCAGCTTGGTGAAAATAGATCAACTGTTGGAGCAATTGTTAGAAAATGGAAGAGGCTAAAGACGACTGTCAGTCTTCCTCGAACTGGGGCTCTATGCAAGATCTCACCTCGTGGGGTATCACTGATAAGAAAGGTGAGGAATCAGCCTAGAACTACAAGGGAGGAGCTGGTCAATGACATGAAGAGAGCTGGGACCACAGTTTCAAAGGTCACTGTCGGTAGAACACTACGTCGTCATGGTTTCAAATCATGCATTGCACGGAAGGTTCCCCTGCTTAAGTCATCACATGTCCAGGCCCGTCTGAAGTTTGCCAATGACCATCTGGATGATCCAGAGGAGGCATGGGAGAAAGTCATGTGGTCAGATGAGACCAAAGTAGAACTTTTTATTCTAAACTTCACTCGTCGTGTTTGGAGGAAAAAGAAGGATGAGTGTCATCCCAAGAACACTATCCCTACTGTGAAGCATGGGGGTGGTAACATCATTCTTTGGTGGTGCTTTTATGCGAAGGCGACAGGACGACTGCACTGTATTAAGGAGAGGATGAATGGGGCCAGATTTTGAGCAACAACCTCAGAGCATTGAAGATGGGTCGTTACTGGGTCTTCCAACATGACAACGACCCAAAGCACACAGCCAGGATAACCAAGGAGTGGCTCTGTAAGAAGCATATCAAGGTTCTGGAGTGGCCTAGCCAGTCTCCAGACCTAAATCCAATAGAACATCTTTGGAGAGAGCTGAAACTCTGTGTTGCTCAGCGACAGCCCCGAAACCTGACAGATTTAGAGGAGATCTGTGTAGAGGAGTGGGCCAACATCCCTGCTGCAGTGTGTGCAAACCTGGTCAAGAACTACAGGAAACATTTGACCTCTGTAATTGCAAACAAAGGCTTCTGTACCAAATATTAACACTGATTTTCTCAAGGGGTTCAAATACTTATATTCAGCAGTGCAAGACAAATACATTCTTTAAAAATCATACAATGTGATTTCCTATATATTTTTTTTAATTCTGTCTCTCAGAGTGGGAATGCACCTACAATGCAAATTTCAGACCCCTCCATGATTTCTAAGTGGAAGAACTTGCAAAATCGCAGGGTGTTCAAATACTTCTGTACATCACTGTAAGTGACACCATAGAGTTCTCAAGAAGTATCTCTCGAAGTGCATCCCCTGATGCCCAACGGCTTCTTAGTTTGTATCATTTGCTAATTGCTCCTTTTGTCTAGAGTGTTTCAGTCTAGGGGGTTCTGAGAAATGTACATTTTTCTAAGAAATCAGATGAATAATTAACATACAACAAGGCATTTCATTAGTGATGTCAATTAGATGGCGCTTTGTTTCCTTGGTGCTGCCTCCTTCAGGGCCCAACACTGAACTACTTCCTCCAGGGGTTACTGTTGTTTCTCATTGAAGAAACACTGTGCATTTTCGAGATTAATTTTTCACGCAATGCTCCATGGGAGAAAGTATGTAAAGGAAGCAGAATATGCACATTAACTCATACTAACCAACCAGAGACGTCCATCTGTAGACAGCCATACTGATCAGTAGCAAGAACCCTGAACCCTGAGCAGTCTACAAGGGGTGTCTCTGGTTTGTTTGGTATATGTTAGAAGTATTTTCTAGACTCCTGATATTGACAATCTATCCTCAGCTGGGGTAGGCCTGGAAAACAATCCTAAAAATGGTCCCATGTTGTCGGGGGGTCCAAACTGACATATAGGCAGGGTCAGCAATACCATAGTGCAAAATGCCATCCAATCAGAATTGTATACCTGCCATTTCCTGTCCTCCTACTCCAGTTGTCTCTGATAAATATATGGAGCAGAGTGCATAGGAGGCAAGATGTGGCCACAGCAGTTAAATTCTGGAGGGTATGTGCGGTCACTGGCCAAGCTCATTATGTACCCAGCCAGTGGCAGAGAGGAGGACTTAGGTGGCCCCCTGGGCATCGGCTCACTGGGAAATCTCCTTGTAAGGTCTATGGCCGAGGTCATGGTAAGGTCATTAATATCTGATCGGTAAGGGTTCGACACCCCGTTCCCCTACTAATCAGTTCTTGCCTGTAGCCTCCGATGCTGGAATTAGAACTGTCAATGGAACAAGAAGCACAGTGCCGTTCGAAGTGTAGTGGTTGTGCTGCGTTACTGCAGCTCAGCTCTGATTCACATTAATAGGAGCCAAGGTGCAGTAATCCAGGATGGCCACTACAATTTGAACAGCGCTGTGTTTCCTGTTCCATTCACAGTGCTAATTCCAGAGCTGGAGGTAGGGGTGCAGGGTATTTGACCTTCTCCAATCGAATATTAATGACCTATTCCGAAGATAGGTCATCAATATCAGGAGCCTGGAAAACCCCTTTAATTTGCAACTGCCAACAGGATGAGATCACTGTATTTTAACAGTCCCTGTTGTGTTCAATGTTAGCTGTCTAAATCCATATACAGTGAGCTCCCCCTTGTGGTGGTTTGCAAAATTCGATCATGTAACTTTATGACTGTGTGAGGAGAACGAATTTGGAGCTTGCTGTTCTAAATAAGATTTTCTAGCATAATCTCTCATATATCTATCCACCTCAAATCTATCTATCTATTTATCTATCTATGATATGAGATCTGGAGATGGAAAAACTATGATGATTAGGATGATTTCATATGCACATGTCGGTTTGTGTTTGGAAGAGATAATATTTGTTTTATCTTTACCTCCCACACTCAAGTCTTCACTTGTCCTATATCCAGACCTCTTCAGCTTCCAGAAATAACACAAAACTGGTCAATCACTACTTTTTCAAGCGGAGACCACAATGCTGAGATCTCCAATGATCGAGTTGTAGGAGAACCAGAACCCAGCAGCAGTTGTTTATATGCTCTAATGGGGCATATGGACAAGGGTTGTCCCATCCACTGATGTATGGGGGAAGGTCCTGTACCAGAGTTGTATTACCAGAAGCAGTGCATGGACACAGGTGGCGCTGTTTCTGGTAACACAGCTTTTACATGATACAGTTTAATAACTTTAAATAAGCAATTGCTGGCGTATTATTAATGTGCTTTTGGACTTTTGATTCTTTATAAACAAATAATAATAATTCTTCATATTATTTTTTTTATATTATTATTATATTTTAGGTATTATTATATATTATTAGATACAGTTAACTTGTATTAAATATTAACCAGACCAGTAGATTATGACTGACACCAAATTTTTGGAGAAATATTTGCTAAGCCTAGTTTTTTGAGCATCTGGCTCTTCGGGCTTTGTGAAAAAAAAAAAGCATGCTTCTTTTGAACCCCACCCGAAGAGCCAGAGGTCTTGGGTACCTGGCCTAAGGTCCCAGATCATTGCAAGTAAATATATAGAGGACAACATCAGCATGCAAGTGTTTCTATCAGGAATCTGGGTCAGAGACAATACTTGCTGAAGTCTCTTTAATATGGCAGACATGACAGCCAATCCTGATCCAGACTTTGCTCACGCTCTGTAGAAAAGAGAAAGTCTGATCATCACACTTAAGAATTGAAACAAAGACGGCTTCCAGTCAAGCACAACATCTATTTTGTACAATGCAAGAAGAGCATGACACTAAGTGCAGAGGGTACACAATGATCCATGGTTTATTAACGTTCACACTCTGTAGGGCCAAGCACCTTCATCCATGGAACAAACGGCCATTTTGGGGGGGAAAAAACTATGCGTCCTTCCATTGATGAAGGAGCTTTTGGCGACCCGCTTGCCATCACAAGAACTATGCAACTGGTGCATAAACCATGGTTGATTTATGATTTTTTTTTTATATTTCTTGAAAGACAAGCAGAGTCTGGTTGGGGCTGACTGTCATGTACCCAAGGTAATGGTAACTAGCGGACACTGCATCCCACAGTGTGCTGTGGATGCTGGTAAACTCCAGAGATATGACTTCTTGGGATATTGCACACAATGGAAACAAGGGTCTAACACAAAGGTGGACACGTTCTACAACAAAGACCTATTACTGTAACACCTTATGCCGCTTATGCTGTCTTAAAGAGAGAAAACAGACAAGAATTGCAGACATTTTTTGTTTTTTATTCCCAAAAATATTAAGAATTATTTATTTTCTTTTTTTTCTACAAATCATTGACTGAGGCTTGAATTCCTCTAAGTGGAGGCATATAAGAAAAATGTTGTCCAGTAACACCCTAAGGTAAGAAGATAAGGTCTGACCCATACAGCTTGCAAGACTGAGAGACGTGGAATCCCACCTGCAGCTGTCAGTGAAGTGGGTTACCCTAGGACTTGTTCACACACTAGATTTTGTCCATGGATTTCGGCATGGAATCATTGCAAATATCCACACAGAATCCATGCCCCACTGTTTTCTAAGGGAATCCCTAGAATTCCAGACTTCATGAAAAGGGGGCATGTACAGAGGTTTCTACATTGATTGGTGGTAAGCCACAGGTGGATCTGCATCAAGCAAAATGCAAAAACTCGGTAGAAACCCAAGGTTCAGTCTCCAATTTCTACAGCGAATTCCATGTGAACTTACTTTTAGCTCCTCCACCAACAGCTTGTGGAAACCAACAGCTTGTAATACTCAGTTGTTGCATTAAATGATCCTAGGACATCTGCACCTCAGTGGAAGGCTTGTAATGTAAATGTGATAGAAATTTTTAGCCCCTATCTCCGAAGACAAGTGAAACTTTATAAAGATTTTACTCACCCATACTAAAGCAGAGTTTTTGAAAAGTAAGACCGAAGTAAACTTCCTGATCCATGAGTGGATCTCCTAAATGCCATGTTGCCTAACTGATAGTGGTATCAAAAATGGCTTGCTAAATTTTTTACAGTAATTCATATCTACCCTGGACTTTATAGCAGAATTTACAAATATTTCAATAGGAAATGATTGGAAGCCATGATAGTTGTGTCAACAGAGCCTTCTACACTTTCACTACTGTAGTATTAATACAGCCTTCATTCTTTTTTGCTAATAATAATCTATTGGTTACATTCTCTCCTTTACAGAAGTTATTGGACAGTTGTGATTGATGAGTCTGGGTGATGTCTTGTTACATTCCGCTCCTGGGATAAGATCATTTATAATTTATGTCATAGATAGTGATCATCATACAGGACGTTGTGCACTCAGGATTACTGCTATAATACAACCTGTCCTCTGATCTGCATGAGATATTAGAGATGAGCCTTTTTAATATAGGGTTTGTACAATGAAAAATATATACAGTTTTGCCCTTGCAAGATGGTTTCTTCTTTACTACTATTTGTACGTACATTAACTTTATGGTTAAAATATCCAGAATCCTACCCTACCCTGAATTACCTTTTGTGTACTTTAGCAGGCTGTATACAGATGAGACTTACCTGTTTGGATGGATCTGGGTGAAGTTAAGGTGGTTTAGGTTGTGCCCTATATGTTTACATTTAAAGAGTCTGTCCAGGTTTATAAAATTCACAGTGGTATTGCAGCTAAGTTATGACTATTTTGGGTGTTGAGTTGTAAGAGACAAGCATCCAAAATGTATTATGAAGTGCATTATTTGTACAGTGATTTTCTTGATGCATAATTCAAGCAGGAGAGTATCAGTAAGAATACTCTCTGTCTTAACGTCCCACCCTCTCTGATCAAGCCATTAGTTGGATGTGATAACTGCAGTATTAGCAAGTGCCTTCTAACAAGGGTCAGACTGGACTTCCTGGAGCCTATAAGCGAAGACGATACTGGAGGCCCACCACCCAACTACACAGAACTGGTACATAATAATCCCACCATAATCTCTACTTGAACCCATTGGACAAGCTGTGCTCATTATCATGACAGGGCCAGTTTACCCCTCATCCTCCAGAGAAATATCTCCTAAAGAACAACTGTAGTACAAAGTTAGCTAAAAAAGTTTAGAGGGTAGCATGATGTAAAGAAAACGTATGAGAGATGGATCACAAGGACTCCGAAAGAACCTTTCATGGTAAGCTACTGTTTATCCACAAAAATGTCTACAAAGAATAGGAGAACTCAATGTTTTACCATTTTGCCTCTATACAAAATAAATGAACACAATGTCTGAGGTCAGCATCTTTAGAGCGACTCATCTGTGAGGAACTCTATAGCGATCCTAACTACCACCCAGTGATGAACATGGGTAAGCCATCTCCCAATTTTAACCTTCCACTGAGCTTATGGTAAGTCTTGAAGTCTGATGATTTCCCTTGCTGTGAAAAAATGAAAATACCTCATAATCCCAAGGAGGTTGTGAAATATTCTTGTGTGATATCGAAGAGGGTTTCTGATTTTTAGGGTTTCTCCAAACAAATGTTAAACGTATGAATTAATTGTAAAATAAGTTTAAAAAACAGCTTAACACTGACTACTTCAGCTACACAGACCTAACATGGCTGCTAGGAAATTTGTGCAAACAGCATCAGACTGTAGTCCCTTGGGCCCACCAGAATAAATGATTCTGAGGGCCCACCCTCTGTGTATTTAGGATCTTAAGGGCCTTCTTTTTAAGGGGCCCATTATTATCAGAGCTTGGACCCACTGGAGGATCCTCTGGTATTCTGATGGGCCAGTCCGACCATGGGCGCAAAGAAGACAACGAGGTAAGTGTAGTTTTTGAATTTACAGAGCTCGTAATGGTAAGCTTTTGCCCAGACTGCATAAGGTCCATCCACTAATATCCTCTGCCCTTCTTTTTATCATTACCTAATGGATAATAAGATCTCTTTGCATAATGGAAACTATACAGATTACAAAATAACATCTGGAAGATGTTCATCTGGCACAAGAGGTACGTGACATTATGTTGTCTATACTGCGGAGTTTGCCATTTACAGTAAGTAGGCATGGCCATCTCTCTCTGCTTAAGTCACATTAAAGCATGGCATTCCAGGAAGCTGACATAAGGGTTTACAGTGTAACATAGGGGTACGGCAGTGGAGTTTACCAGCACAGAAGGCCCCAAGCAGACTGTGGGAGGTGTCTGACAATCAAGTTGTGACCTTAGTACCTTGTTGCATGAGAGCTCCAACTCCAAACCAGAAACTATTTAGCAAAGTAAAATTGTTTTCCACGACATCTGAGTCAGGGTTGCACGGGTGTGGGTTATACCACTCGTATGGGGTGAACCTGTGGTTTTTAACAGAGACAGTCTGTGAACATCAGATAAGTACAAAGCATCGGCAAACCTGCTTAAACAATGTGAAGAAAAAAAGAAGGGGTTAAGCATTGCTACATACAGTATGAAGCATTTCACAAGGTTTTGCTGTCATTTTCAGATAAAATGCATTGAATAGATCAGTGGAGAGGCTTAAAGGGACACTCCAGGCAGACCCGAGACAATTTGCTATGGCTAATACTAGATATGAGTAACATAGTACATAAGGCCGAAAAAAGACACCCGTCCATCCAGTTCGGCCTGCCATCCCGCAAGTTGATCCAGAGGAAGGCAAAAAAAAAAACCCTGTGAGGTAGAAGCCAATTTTCCCCACTTTAGGGAAAAATTCCTTCCCGACTCCAATCAGGCAATCAGAATAACTCCCTGGATCAACGACCCCTCTCTAGTGGGTGGAACATGATAGCATTGCCTCTTTGGTAAACTTTGAATTCTTGTGTCATGCACCTCCCCCCTAGGACAGGATCCAGATAGAACACATTGTATAGGTTTTGCTTGGAGTGTTCTTTTAATATATGCAAAAAGATTTTTCTTGGTAAACATCTTATCAGGATAATTTTTGTCAAATCAACATTTATCCTGAAATTCTGATCGAATTCCACTTCATCGGGTTCAATTCGCTCAATACTATTCATTACCAAAAATTTTGACTATGTGGCAACAAGCCATTTTAGAAGGGTGGGTAAAGAGAGTGAAAAAAATCTAATGTCAGATGTACAGTTAGCCTATTTTTGGTCTGAAACTGCCATGCTAGCCAACATTTGGCCAACTCATCCCAGATATGGCAATATTAAAGTGTGCCGCCAGTTATAAACAGGTTTTCAGACATGAATAGTAGGGGTGAATATAAGAAATTTTGTAATATATCTTATTAAAGAATTATGCCTCCTCCTGGGCTTTATTGCTGTATCTCCATCTCCAGTCTCACACACAGAAGGAGGAGGCATAATGAAGCTGCTGCCAGCCAGTGACTGATTTATTACCTCACTATCAACTGTAGTAGAGCCTCATCCTACTAGATAAAGTAGAGTCAAATGTGATAAGTGTAGCAGAGCTATAAAACTGCAGTTTGTGTGTCTCTCATCCAGCAGTCTCCTCCTCTACCCTCCTCTCTCCAGAAAATGATCGTCATACAATTGTCTACGATCGTTCAAGTAGATTGTGTGGGTCTTGCTGTCTTTCTCTTTAGAGGCAGGAAAGGCATGAATGCTACAACCCAGGAGGCTGTAGAAAGGAGACCCCTGATTTCTCCTCCCTTCCTTATAGACACCCCCATCTACATCATTCATTAATGTTAGGCAGTGAGTAATCGACAATGACAATGAATTATGGCACGTTTCTCTTCTAAAGGGGGAAAGACCTGTGTGAGGATGACCATGTGGTCAATAGAGCATCCATAGAGAGGAAAGAGACCTTAGCTCCATCCTTATGGACAGAATGAACCTGTATGATGCTTCCCCTGTACAATAGCAAGTAATCCTAGCGTGCAAGTTGCAGTAACTGGCCAAAGGGTCATGCTGTTTTGTCATCTAGAGGAAGGCAAAGCATGAGGCAGAGATGAGGCTGATGGAACGGAGATCCCAGCTTCTGCTGGGCCCTTTTTCATGAGTGACTGAAACTGTGCAGAACTCCTTCTCTACATAGGCATGTAATGCTTGAAAACAAGGCAGTGGGTAACTGGCCAGAGGACCATGCTGCCATTCTCTTCCAGAGCAAGGGGAAGAATTAAGTTGGGCTCAACAAGTACCGGACCCTCATGACATTGAACAATTATAACCCGGTCCCATTTTAAATCTTTCTATAGGCCTTCCTTGTCTCTATGTATACCCCTGATAACTCTCAAATAACATTAAAGGGGTTTTCAGTGATTTTCATATTGATGGAGATTGGGCATGGGTCCGACTCAAGGCATCCCCGCTGATCAGCTGTATGAAGACGTAGCGGCGCTCCATGAGCACTTAGGCCTCTTCCTAGGCCATGTGACATAATGTTCATCGGTCACAGAGATTAGGCAGGGGTCCGACTCACGGCATTCCCGCTGATCAGCTCTATGAAGACGTAGTGGTGCTCCATGAGCACTTAGGCCTCTCCCTAGGCCATGTGACATAACGTTCATTGGTCACAGAGATTGGGCAGGGGTCCGACTCACGGCATCCCAGCTCATCAGCTCTATGAAGACTCAGCGGTGCTCCGTGAGCACTTAGGCCTCTCCCTAGGCCATGTGACATAACGTTCATCGGTCACAGAGATTGGGCAGGGGTCCGACTCACGGCATCCCAGCTCATCAGCTCTATGAAGACGTAGTGGTGCTCCATGAGCACTTAGGCCTCTCCCTAGGCCATGTGACATAACGTTCATCAGTCACAGAGATTGGGCAGGGGTCCGACTCATGGCATCCCAGCTGATCAGCTCTATGAAGACGTAGTGGTGCTCCATGAGCACTTAGGCCTCTCCCTAGGCCATGTGACATAACGTTCATCGGTCACAGAGATTGGGCAGGGGTCCGACTCACGGCATCCCAGCTCATCAGCTCTAGGAAGACTCAGCGGTGCTCCATGAGCACTTAGGCCTCTTCCTATGCCATGTGACATAACGTTAATTGGTCACAGAGATTGGGCAGGGGTCCGACTCACGGCATCCCCGCTGCTCAGCTCTATGAAGACGCAGCGGTGCTCCATGAGCACTTAGGCCTCTTCCTAGGCCATGTGACATAACGTTCATCGGTCACGTGGCCTAGGCACAGCTCAGTCCCATTCAAGTGAATGGGAGTGAGCTGCGATGCCGAGCACAGCGTATTCAATGGATGCTGCGAGGAGGCTGTGGCTCCTTCAAACAGCTGTACCAGTGGGAGTTCCGTGATTCGCAACCTGAGGATAGGTCATCAATATGAAAATCCCAGAAAACCCATTTAATATGTCTATAATATACAAGTAAAATTAAGATATCATTTAAGAGAATTATGTTCCCTTAACCCAGTACTTAAACAAACATCTCCATTACAAGCGAGATGGCGTCAGGCTTACATGTATTGACTAAAAAGTGATCCACAGCTTTACAGTGTGATAAATTCAGACACTAACATATTTCTGTCTTAAGCACGCCTGCAACTTGTTTTTATGTGGGAGTAATGATCCTCTACTGAAAGGTTTTCCAGGACATCTCTAAAGCATACGGCTGATGCATAATCAAAACCTGCAATCTGATAATGACTTAAAATCCTTTAGTCGTTCGAAAGTCACCGATTACTGAGGAAGCAAACTGCACGGGTAACACTACTTAGGAGGTGATCAGTATCTGATACGTGCTTTCACACAAGGCAACGGCCGCCAGATTACCTTCGACATGCATTATGAATCAGGACAGTGATGCTGAAGTAGCCTAATATGCACTTAGTGGAAAATGTAGGTAATTTGTGCCTGTCTGAAAAAAGAGGAGAAGGGGAAAGAAACAAGTAATTTCTAAGATGAAGAGACTCTGTCGATCTAGTTTTGCATAACGTCTATAGCAGATCTGCACGGTAGGCTGAAGCAAAGGTGAACTGACTACACATTAGTCAAACCCAGGGACAAATTGTGAAAAGAGCTGAAGGGGTAATTGCTCAGAGACATAGAAGTTTAACCCCTTAGGGAACGGGCTCATTTTCACTTTAAGGCGAACCTTTCACCTCATTTTCACTTTATAAACTAGCAACAGTACCTTATAGATTATCTTGAGTGTGTTGTTATCCATGTTACTGCCGCTTTCCTGCGCTGTTTATTCATAAAAAAATCGTCTTATAAAGTTCACATTTCGTGCTCCAACAGTCAAGCAACAAGTCAAGCAGCCGTCCTGCTCATTCGCCTGAAGATAGTGGAGCGCGCGCACGGGAGGGAGAGCAGACAAGCAGGCATCGCGTACGGCGCATGCGTGATTCTGTTACATGGTCGCGCTTGTGTCCGCCAGAAAGACAGGATCGAGCGGCGAATGAGGAGGACGGCGCATGCGCAGGATTCAGAAGCGCCGTCCCGGCGACTGAGCCGGCTGTCAATTACAAGGCATAGAGGCGGCGTTAGGGCAGGGGCGGTACGGCCAGAGGAGAGGGAAGGGCTACCCCCTTGACTTGTTGCTTGACTGTTGGAGCACGAAATGTGAACTTTATAAGACGATTTTTTTATGAATAAACAGAGCAGGAAAGCGGCAGTAACATGGATAACAACACACTCAAGATAATCTATAAGGTACTGTTGCTGGTTTATAAAGTGAAAATGAGGTGAAAGGTTTGCTTTAAGGACCAGGCAATTTTTTGCAAATCTGACCGGTGTCACTTTATGTGGTGATAACTTTAAAACGCTTTGACTTATCCATGCCATTATGAGACTGTTTTTTCGTCACATATTGTACTTCATGACACAGGTAAAATGGAGTAAATAAAATTCATTTTTATTCATAAAAAAATACCAAATGTGCCAAAACTTTGGAAAAATTAGCAAATTTCCAAGTTTTAATTTTCATACTTCATAATACATTATAATACCTACAAAAATAATTACTTTACATTCCCTATATGTCTTCTGTTTGGATCATTTTGGGAATGACATTTTATTTTTTGGGGATGTGTCAAGGCTTAAAACTTTAGAAGCAAATCTTGAAATTTTTCAGCAATTTTCAAAAACCCACTTTTTACGGGCAAGTTCAGGTCTGAAGTCACTTTGTGAGGCTTACATAATAGACACCACCCAAAAATGACCCCATTCTAGAAACTACACCCCTCAAGGTATTCAAAACTGATTTTACTAACTTTATTAACCCTCTAGGTGTTCCACAACAATAAATGGAAAATAGAGATACAATTTCAGAATTCCACTTTTTTGGCAGATTTTCCATTTTAATTTTTTTTTCTAGTTACAAAGCAAGGGTTAACAGCCAAACAAAAGTCAATATTTATGGCTTTGATTCTGTAGTTTATAAAAACATCACATATGTGGTCGTAAACCGCTGTACGGGCACAAGGCAGGGCGCAGAAGGAAAGGAACGCCATATGGTTTTTGAAAGGCATCTTTTGCTGGACTGGTTTTTTGACACATGTCCCATTTGAAGCCCTCCTGATGCACCCCTAGAGTAGAAACTCCAAAAAAGTTACCACATTTTAGAAACTATGGGGTATGGTAGCAGTTTTGTTGGTACTAGTTTAGGGTACATATGATTTTTGGTTGCTCTATATTACACTTTTTGTGAGGCAAGGTAATAAGAAATAGCTGTTTTGGCACCGTTTTTATTTTTTGTTATTTACAACATTCATCTGACAGGTTAGATCATGTGGTATTTTTATAGAGCGGGTTATTACTGACGCGGCGATACCTAATATGTATACTTTTTTTATTTATGTAAGTTTTACACAATGATTTCATTTTTGAAACAAAAAAATCATGTTTTAGTGTTTCCATAGTCTGAGAGCCATAGTTTTTTCAGTTTTTGGGTGAATTTCTTGGGTAGGGTATGATTTTTGTGGGATGAGATGACAGTTTGATTGGCACTACTTTGGGGTGCGTATGACTTTTTGATCGCTTGCTATTACACTTTTTGTGATGTAAGGTGACCAAAAATTGCTTTTTTTACACCGTTTTTTTTACGGTATTCACCTGAGGGGTTAGGACAAGTGATATTTTTATAGAGCAGGTTATTACGGACGTGGTGATACCTAATATGCATATTTTTTTTATTTCTGTAAGTTTCACACAATGATTTCATTTTTAAACCAAAAACAAATCATGTTTTAGTGTTTCCATAGTCTGAGAGCCATAGTTTTTTCAGTTTTTGGGCGATTATCTTGGGTAGGGTATGATTTTTGCAGGATGAGATGACGGTTTGATTGGCACTATTTTGGGGTGCGTATGACTTTTTGATCGCTTGCTATTACACTTTTTGTGATGTAAGGTGACAAAAAATGGCTTTTTTTAACACGATTATTTTTTTTTTCTTTACGGTATTCACCTGAGGGGTTAGGTCATGTGATATTTCTATAGAGCAGGTTATTATGGACACGGTTATACCTAATATGTATACTTTTTTTATTTATGTAAGTTTTACACAATAATATCATTTTTTAAACAAAAAAATAAATAAATCATGTTTTAGTGTCTCCATATTCTGAGAGCCATAGTTTTTTCAGTTTTTGGGTGATTATCTTAGAAAGGGTCTAATTTTTTACGGAATTAGATGACGGTTTGAATGGAACTATTTTGGGGTGCATATGACTTTTTGATCGTTTGCTATTACACTTTTTGTGATGTAAGGTGACAAAAAAAGGCTTTTTTAACACCGTATTTTTTATTTTTTTACGATGTTCATCTGAGGGGTTAGTTCATGTGATATTTTTTTAGAGCAGGTTCTTACGGACGCGGCGATACCTAATATGTGTACTTTTTTAATTTACTTAAGTTTTACACAATAACAGCTTTTTTAAAACAAAAAAAATTATGTTTTAGTGTCTCCATATTCTGAGTGATATATATTTATTTTTTTGGGGCGATTGTCTCAAGTAGGGGCTAATTTTTTGCGGGATGAGGTGACGGTTAGATTGGTACTATTTTGGTGGGCATACGCCTTTTTGATCGCTTGCTGTTGTACTTTTTGTGATGTAAGGTGAAAAAAAAATGGTCTATTTAGCACAGTTTTTATTTTTTATGGTGTTCATCTGAGGGGTTAGGCCATGTGATAGGTTTATAGAGCCGGTCAATATGGATGCGGCGATTTCTATTATGTTCAACTTTTTTTTTCTTATTTCTTAGCAATTTTTTTTTTACTTTATTTGGGGAAAATGACATTTTTTTTTTTTTTTACTTCAAACTTTGAATTTTTAGGGGGAAAAACTTTTTTTTTTCTTTTTTTTTCACTTTCTTTTTTGTCCCACTTTGGGACTTCAACTTTTGGAGGTCTAATCCCCTTTACAATGCATTCCAATGCATTTGCTGTATTGGCTGGATCTCACAGGCTTGTCACCGGAAGGCAGCGCCGATGCCTAAGGAAGGCATTGCGCTGCCTTCCATACAGCCGCACGGGGACCCGATGGCACCGCCGACAGCCCACCGCAACTCCCCTAAAAGCCGCAAACCGCAGGTCTGAATTGATGACATGGGGGGGGGGTCACGAGCATTGTCCCAGGGTGCCTGCTCAATGATTTGTTTGAGCAGGCAACTTGTTCCGTTCACCGCCCGCCGGGCTGCGGTGATCGGAACTACACATGACGTACCGGTATGTCATGTGTCCTTAAGTACCGGGACAAAATTTACAAATTTTTGGCTAAGAATCATATTTTCAATTGGTCTTTATTAAAAATATTGAACCGCTCTGTCACAAAAGATTAATTGTTTTTCTGTGTGATTGGTAGTTTCACTTTGTGCCGGTCATCCAATAAACCTTATCTCTAAACTACTGAGAGGTCATAAACACTTATTTAAGCCACATTCTTATCAGTAAGATAAGAACTGAGCTATAATGAGTGTTTATAATGTCAGAGAGCAGAGATAAGGAGCCCGTCTGCTCCCCAACTGACGGAAAAGAAAGAAAATCTAGAGGCTGCTACTAGCATCTCAGCTCTGTACAGAAAAAAGGGCTTCATATATTTAATAAAGATCAATTTAAAAAATTATTTTTCGCTCAAAATGAGTACAATGCAATAATAAATAAAAAAAATGCCTTTAAAAACAGTGTACCTTCAACAATATAAATATTTCATATCTGGTAGAAGAGTTGATTTTGCAGCTTTTAAAAATACTTATTACTAAGGGTCATAGCACAGTTCTTTTCGCCACCTGCACTGCTTACTAGAGATAAGCCATGTCGATTGTGGAAAAGGAATAAGCATTCATGCTAAATACAACATGCTGATCCTTAAAGGCTATGGACAATTTTTTATGATTGCATTTTACTAAGTTTGGGCTAAAATAGTTTTTTCTATTAGTCTTTATTAACAATGTACAGCCATTTTTTGAGTTACAAGGGTTAAAAAAAATCTGTCTGCAGAGTAACACCCTGACAGCCCATGTGAAGCCTTATCTTTGATCTCCTGGCCTCATAAGCATTCATTACAGGTAAACTTTCATCAAACTGATAGGAATATGGCTTAAATGAGTGCTTCTTGAGGTCAGGAGATCAGAGATAAGGCTTCATATGGGCCATCAGCTCACGGGACTGAGAAGTGATACTTTGCAAACAGACAGATTTTTTTTTAATCCCTGTAATTCAAAAGCGGCTGAACATTTTTTTTAATAAAGACCATTGAAAAAAAGGATTAAAATGATCCTAAATGAGTAAAATGCAATAATAATTGTTTTTAAAAAATGCCCCAAAGGCATCCGTAACCTTTAATTTCTTTTTAGGGGAATATTGGGGTTGCCCTTATGCATATTAAATTGTTGTTAGCCATGCATTTTAAAGTACAGTTACTAGGGGGTAGAGATGAGCGGCAGAGGCAATATTCGAATTCGCAATATTTTGCAAATATTTGGGCAAATATTCATCATAAATTTGCAAATTCGCGATTATTTTCTTGCTTGCGAAAATCAGCACTGTAATATTCGTGTAATGAGCGCACAATACAGGCGTGGGTCACTGTTGCTACATTTTTCAAGCTGAAAGAGGCTTCCTGAGACAGGAGAAAATGGTTGGCACGGCAGAACATTACAATAGCTTTATATGCAGATAGAGTGCTCCAATATATTTGCGATTGCGCAAATCGGCAATTAATGATGCGCCTATTTTTGCGCAATACGCGCAACTTCACATTTTAGCAGGTCTGACTACTTATTAGTGATTGGTGCACTAAATATTGGTGTGAACTTGTGACATCACAGCACTATGTATGTAGCATGTATGTATGGACAGCAGAGAAACAGTAATTCCTATCACACTACCTAACACCCTGCACTGGAACCTATCAGCTACACTATATCACTATCTAACCTACACTGACATCTCCCACTAACTATCTGTATTATATATATGAGCTAGCTAACCATCTAATGTAATGACCCAGGAAAGCACAGAGCACAGCAATGACACTGCTGTCTCTCTCAGATCTGCAAAATACTGCATAGAAGGGCTGCTGGGGAGGTTCTTATATAGTAAGGGGGAGGCAACTTTCCTATTGGTTGCTAGGGATGTTGCTAAGCTCAGACAAAGACATTGCAGCCTTCTCATTGGCCCACAAGCAAGAAGGGAGGTTACTGATAAAAAAAAAAACTAGAATATTTGAGAATACGAATATATAGCACTATATTCTAAATGGCGATATTCACGATTAAAATTCACGATTCGAATATTCGCGTCCAACACTACTAGGGGGGGGGGGGGGGGGGTCTTCCACCAAAATTGTACGCAAAGGCCTCCAAAGACCTTGATCTGGCTCTGAGCAATTCCTTAGCATTTACATATCGGAAAATAGAGGAGGGCACTGCCAGCTATCCACTAGCAGTCTGTGGGCCACCAGCAGATGGACACTGGCCAACTATTGCAGGCAATTACTGGGAATGAAACATTCATTGCCTGACCATGAGCGGAGTTGGTCTACAATACCACTGACAACCTGTAGACTGGTGTGGCACTATTCTTTTTAAAGAAACTAGACATATTTTTGTAATCCTGCACAAAACCTTTTAGATTCGACTCATGTTGTCCATTGTAATCAACTGGGGCCAACTGAATTCCAATAATTACCTTGTTACGCTGCACTTTCCAAAATGAACAGCTTCCTTTGCCAATAACAATCGATTTTAGATGAGGTGATTTATAGGCCCACCAGTGATTGGCTAGTTACAAGAGGCGTTTTAAAAAATATATAATATACTGACATAAATGGGTTAACTATATAGACGTAATAGCCAAGGGATAAAAAAAAAATACTTGTTCCTTATCAGCCTGTATTACTTTCAAATATATCCTGTAATAAAAAATAAAAATAAAAAAAAGGCCTGGTATTTTACCATAATGATTTGGATGATAATGAATTTCTAACACTACCCATGGAGCACTTCTCTAGTCATTACCACAATTAACAGAAGCAGATGCATATAGCAAATAAGAGATAAGAAGACTTCTCCCTAAGTGGTATAAAATTACAAATCTTCTCTGGGGAAATAGCAAACATGCCCTCCGGCTGTAGTTAAAGGGATTGTGAATGGATAATCTTAGGTAACATATTCATTCATTAATTCCATGAATTAAAAAAATATATAATTTCTTGGTACAGATAGAGCTAAAAAATGGAACCTTTGAGTCTAGGCAATAATTGGCGAGCCAGCCGGGACACGCTTCTCTGCTCCTTCCCAAAGCATGTCTATGGCCTTTATAATTGCAAAACGCTTATAATTGCCAATGTCATACCGAATACATTTTAATTACTGTTTCAACACTATGATTGATCTGTAAATTTATTAACTCTTATAACTCAGGGGGCTTAGTTTAGCTAGAGTAATGAAGCCAGATTGTAATAAACCCACTAATTAACAAGTAAATATTCATAGATGACTTTGAAAGCCAAATGGAAACAGATATTTTTTTTTTGTGTTTTCCTCATACAAAGCAATGCATCGGGTTTGTTCTCCAAGCTGGTCTCATGTGCATATGAAATTACTGTAGTTACTCTGCATAGGGTAGGGCTATTTATCACAGTGATTGCTGAAAAGATGCTGCATTTCTAGTAGAAGGAAAATAAGTCAAATGTGAAAAAAGAGACAAACTGCTTTCTCAGGAAAAAAAACATATCAACGCATATAATATATATTTTTTCCATTGGAGCTTCAATACATGTAATATGTTTTCATGCACATTAGTATAAGGCTACATGCACACGAACGTTGTTTGTTTCCGTGTCCGTTCCGTGTTTTTTTTTTGGCGGATAGGGTGCAAAAAATGCTGACAGCACACTGTGTACTATACACATTCGTATGTCTGTTCCGTAGCCCCGCAAAAAATGTTGAGCATGTCCTTTTCTTTTCCGTTTTAGGCATTGTTACAATAGATCCGCAAAAAAAAACAAAAAAGAAAAAAAGGATGGCATACGGATGTCATCTGTTTTTTTTGCGGACTGCAAAACACATACGGTCGTGTGCATGTAGCCTAAAGCATATTACAAAGTTAGGCTGTGTCACATCCGTGCTGTAACTCTTGTGGTGATGTGTACGGTAAATTAGTGGAGGGAGTGTATATCTCACACAGGTTCCTCAGCTGGGTGAGGTATCTGAAATCCAGAAAGATGCATTTGCTTCAGCAGATTTAAATCTGCTGGAGCTCTTTGTTTAGTTTTTATGGGCTGGATTTCTTTGGATTGGGAGATAGGTTTGGTAGTGGGATTTCCCAGTCCACACTCTTCCATTACAGGTTTTCACCCTAGCCTGAGGTGATCCCAGGTGAGACCTGTGGGGATCATCACTGGGAAAATAAAGCAGACCTCGGAATGCCAGTCTGGGGAGAAGGAAGCCAGGAGGGTTGTTGGACCAAAGGGGGGATTGAAGCCTGGAGAGAGGCATCGTATGGTCACAGTGAGGAGAACTGTTGGACCGTGATCCCCCCAATGTGTCATGTTGGCAGGGGCGGACTGAGAACTTAAAGTGTCCCTGGAAAAAATACTAAAAGTGGCCCCCTTTTGTAGTTGGGTCCAAATTGATGGAAGGCAGGGGCAGCAATACTATATTGTGGCACATTATACCACCCCAACAGAGCCAAATACCAGAAGCACAAAATACATCCCCAAAAACTTCCACTGGTCGGCCTTAAGGAGGGCCCAGGTGGCCCACCGGGAAATTTCCCTGTAAGGTCTATGGCTAATCCGCCCTGCATGTTGGTCATAGTCAGAAGTCTGCTGAATGGCTGTGTGACGCTGGATCTCCCCTGGTGTGAACAGTGATAGGTGAAACAGGAATCGCCTGTGTATTACGTATAGCCCAGATGGACAAGTATTTATTTTTTCTTTATGTTATGTTATGCTTGTGCTATAACTTCACCACTCCGAGTGACGCTATAACTTGGATGCCACTCTGTTATGGCAAAGTGACCAAATAAAGCACAGTTTGGACTATAAAACTGCTGTCTCTGTGAAAATCTGCCATTGCCAACCCTACTGCGAGTACAGATCCCTCTGTTAGGAACCTCTGTCACAAATTCCGTCAAAAATATCAGACAAAAGTCCTACTCACATTTTGTCTGGAAAAATACTGGACTCCCTAATGTAAACCTGATGGACCCCAATGGGGTCCATATGGTGCCATTAGTGTCAGTTAGGTGCTGCATCTGGCACTTCCGTTATCTTCGTTGTTCAAGTCCTATGATGGAGCAGACCAGATGAAATAGAAAATATGTGAACATGGCCTTAGCTTCTTACTGTACTGACATTGGCAGCACCATAAACTGGGAATGATGATATCAAGAGATGAGTGTGCTGATCCTGTGGGAGGCCGAGATTTGTTCTCTCATGGGGCTATGCTAGGGTGGACAATCAGAGTCCGACTGGGGTTCCTTGGGTCCTGCAGGGGAAATTTTTCTCAGGGCCCAAAAACCATATAATTGATAAAGTCTAATAGATTTTGATTCAAAGAGAGAGACACTACTGTCAAGTTATTGGCTCCAAAGGAAGCTTGAAATGATATTGTTTTCTCCTGGACCTTTAGGACGCACTATGGTATCAGAGGCTGGCCCACCGGAGGATCCTCTGGCACTCTGGTGGGCCAGCCCGATGCTTAGGACAATGCATAATGATAAAAGGCACATGAATGTGTCTAGGTTGCTACATGGATATATCCATAGACCCATATCTCCTGTTGGCCTGTAGTGAAGCAGGGCAGATCTGGTGCATGCGCTGTTGAGCTCTCCTCAACAAAAGAGACTCACTACAGGCTTCACTAAAGGCAAACAGGAGGGCCACGCCGACAACGCATCCACGCTAACTAGATGAGCATTCTCGTTGCCGAACACAGGACAGATGAGAAGACCTGGCTGCAAGAAAATGGATGTGATGTCCGAGGAAGCTGGAGAGAGGAGAATGGATGTGATCATGTGAGTGCATTCTGGATTGGGGAGAAATGGTAAATACAGTACATTACAAAGTGAAAGATGGATGGACATTGGAGTTAATGAGAGCTAATTGCTGCTACCTGGAATACCCCTATGAAGCGGTTGTCCTTAAACACTTCATCACCAGGCAATTTTCTATTTTTGCATTTTCATTTTCACTCGCTGCCTTCCTGGAGTAATAACTTTTCTATCTTTCCATTCACATTGTTGTATTAAGGCTTATGTTTTGAGAGATAAGTTGCACTTTCTAATGGCACAATTTAATATTACATACAATGTAGTGGGAATCTGGAAAAAAATATTCAAATCAGGTGAAATAAAAAAATAAAAAAATAAAAAAACCCGGCCCAATTGTGTCAGTTTTATGGGTTTAATTTTTACGGCTGTCCCTATGCGGTAAAACTGACCAGTTACCTACGATACCATGGTTATATAGTTTTTATTTTGTTTTAATACTTAAAAAATAAAATAAAAAAAACTATATTTTTTTATTGGCATTGTCATATTCTGACGCCTTTAACTGTTTGGAGTGTGTATGAGTTTTTGATCACTTTGTATTCAATTATTGTTTGGGATATAAAGCAGTGAAAAAAAATAAAAAACTGGCCATTATTCTAGTTTTCTTTACGCCATTAACTGTATAGGATATATAAATTTATATTTTAATAGTACAGGCATTTTGGGACATGGCGGTGGCTATGATTACTCCTTTTATTATTTATTTGTATTATGGGGAAAAGGGGACATTTAAATTTTTTTGTATATTTTTTTTAAACTTTTTTTTTTAAATACGTTTTTTTGCTGCCCCTTGGAACTTTAACATGCGATCATCTTATCGTTTCTCCCATAGACTGCAATAATTTAATAACTTAACATTGCAGTGTATGGGAGATTCGATAGGTCTCTATGGAGCCCTGTCATCGGCAGTGCTCCATTGAAACATAGCTGTGGTAGGCAAGCACGAGGCTACCACAGTGAATGAACAGTTCCCCCCATTTCCGCATAGGTGAAAACTGCTCAGATACCGTGTTTACAATTGACCGTGGCATCTGAGGGATCAAATGTCTGCAAATGGTGTTATCGCCGATCGCACACATTACTTCCGAGTGTGTAATACAGCAAAAACCCGGCAGCTATGGTGCTCGCTCCAGAGCAGGCACAATGTTTAAATACCCTACTGCTGACTATAATTCTGCGGTGGCATAGTAGGAAAGTGGATAATAGGGAATATGGGCTGAATAAAATATGAGGACCTAATAGCTATAATAAAATTGGGGTGTCAGATTTTGCCACTAAGCCTAATGTTTATTTTACCCACTGGACCAATTCCTCACACCTTGTTTGCAAACCATGCATTTCCTCTGGAGAAGGCAGCCTGCACAAGTCCTCTGCGCCCAATAACACAGGAAACACCAGCTCTGCACTCTTTTTTTTCCAAAGGTCACATAGAGTAGCCTGTGTGAAACATATACTCTTGCACAGAGTTGTCTCCCCCTCAGGACCCTCCTCAATTACAGCGGAAAGCCGCTTCAGTGAGTAGCTTCCTTTATGGAAAACACAGGATAACCCTGTATTGTGCATTCCTTGTCATGGCTGCGGTTTCTTCCCATGACAACAGCTTATTACTAGGAACCGAACCTGCAGTCATCAATCAGGCACCTAGATATGGAAAGCAGCATATTGTAATATCATCTACATTGTAAATTTATTGTACAATTTGTACTCCATTGTTTTTCTTTGTTTGATTGGCATTTGCATTATCTACTTCGAAGATACAGTATTTATATTCAGACAAAATAATTGCACCATTTTACCAAGAAAAATCTTTTTGCCATATCTTCAAAATTATAATACAATCAAAAGCTAGAATCTATATACAGTACATTATTTGCAGCATTTACATTATTAAAACACACCATAAACACCTTAAAGGGGTTGTCCAGGATTAGAAACACATGGCTGCTTTTCTCCAGAATGAGCACCTTATCTGTTCATAGGTTGTGTCTGGTACAGCATTGAAGTGAATGGACTGGAACTGCAATACCACACGCAACTTGTGGACAGGGGTGGCACCATTCCTGGAAGAAAGCAGCCATGTTTTGATACTCCTGAACCACATCTTTAAAGAGAAGCTACCAGAAAGGAAAAAAAAAATATAACAAAAACTCCCCAATAAGATAAAAGAAAATCACAAATAACAATAAGAACCTGTGTTGTCCTTGTCTATCATCCAACTAAAAGATCTTTTCAGATGTATCTTAGTTTGGTCACAACCAATAAGGTGAGCATTCTATTTCCCGAGGTTTCCACAGGAGTTGTCACCCAATTTATTTTCAGTCCAAGCAGTGATGCTACCCAGAAGGCTCAGAAAGTTGGGTTTTAGCTCTTTGGAAGCCAAAAAGATAACTATGAATGGAATTTTTAACAATCTGGTGTGAGAGGACAACTCAACAGCTTGCATTTCCTGATGACTTTCTTATTTTTTGGGCCGAAAAGATCCTTTAAAGAGGTTGTCCTACAATGACAGCTTATCAACTATCCAAAACTGACAGGACCAATAAGAATCGTAAGACTAGGGGTCCACCATATAAATGGGGTAGGGGTCAAACAGGTGCTCCATTATTACATTCAAAGTCTATGGGACTGCCAAGGACAGCCAAGTAGAGAGTTCACAGCCCCAGAGAAAATGAATGGAGCGACAAGGTGCATGATCGACCACTACTCCATTCATTTGGGGAACTCAGGACCCCCATTCTCGAGAACAGTGGGGAGCCAAGAATTAAAACCCCCATCATCAGATACTTCCTTATCCTGTGGGGTATTTGCCTGCAGGAACACCAGTTGTTTACGAAACTTTTTAACTGGATTCCCTATCCTCTAGAAAGGCCATCAGTATATGATTGGGGGAAAGGGTCCAACAACAAGGACCCATGCCGATCAAATGTTTGAGACGCCACTGCCTTCTCGCAGCTTGGTCTAGGCCAGTGACGTCATATCGTCATATATACCGGTCACATGGCATTGTTGCAGGTCAGCCCTTTTCAAGTGAATTAGGCTGAGCTGCAATACAAAGCGCCGCCGCAATACAATGTACGGCACTGTGCTTGGTAAGCTGTAAGAAAGCTGCGGCACTCACAGGAGCGCCAACGTCTTCTCAAACAGCTGATCGGCGGATGTCAGACCACCACCAATCAGATACTATCCTCAGGATAAGTTATCAGTTAGAGAGAGTCAGAAAACCCCTTTAAGCGACAGAGGGTTTTTGGCTCCCCCAAACACCGAGGACAGGTACAGCTGCTAACTTTACCTCCCCCATAGCTCCACCTCTGCTGCCTAAATAATTCTACTCTATCAGAAGCAGCTATATGGCATTAGATCACAATATTAATGATAAAATATGCAAAAATTCATAATCTTAGAAACATCATGCCGAAACAGGCAAAGTAAGACCACATTAACCTAAGGTAGCTGGGATCCAGCAACACAGGAATCTACCTACTGTGCACTGACACTACAATGGTAAGAAGCAGTCTATGATGCATGTCATTGGTACAGACACTTACCTTGCGATGACAAACAAGACACAACTAACTCCCAGGCAGGCGAGAAGTACGTACATCCATATGTCAGGAGAGAGTGGGTTGAGGAAAGAGAAGACGCCAGGATTGGTGCCATTAGGTTTCCGATATAAGATGCTGATTCCCAGTGTCATGAAGGGCTTGGAGAAGTCTATTACTTTCTCTCTTACGTAGGTGATAGTGAGAGGAGCGACGGCCAGATCGGCTTTCTGTGATTAGAAACCTCCATTAGAGTTTATTTTTTTAAAGATGTTTATATTAGCAATTGTTTTCGACAACAATTTTTTAGATCTGTTTTATCTCATAGCGCAGGATCTGGTAAACTGAGCAACAGTAAGATAATAATTGTAGTGCCTATTGGTTTAGTACGGGCATGCTCAACCTGCGGCCCTCCAGCTGTTATAAAACTACAACTCCCATCATTCCCGGACAGCCTACAGCTATCAGCCTACAGAAGGGCATGGTGCGAGTTGTAGTTTTACAAAAGCTGGAGGGCCGTAGTAGTTTGAGCATGCCTGGTTTAGTACATTAGCTTAAAGGGGTATTCTGGTAGGTAAAAGTTTTCCCCTATCCACAAGATAGCAGATAACTAGCAGATTGGTGGGGTCCTAACACTGGAACCCCCACCGATCATGAGACCAGAGACCTCGTTCCCCTGCAGGCCTCCTGCTATTCCCCTGAAATGACCAGAGCGGCCAGTCGCACATGTGCACGGCCGCTACATTCATTTCTATGGGAGTTCCATTGATAGCCGAGAGCTGTGGACAGAGGATAACTTTTACCTACTGGAATACCTCTTTAATAATCAAATCCCTGCTGTTCAGTAGTTCAGGAACCCAGCTGCTAGAGTTCATTAGGTCAGTGCCCCAATCCTTGGTGTCCAGTGGTTAAGTACCCTACTCTCTATTGTTCAGTGGTTATTAACCCAACTGCTGGAATCTATCTGTTTAGTGTCCCAGTCCCTGGGTGTTTTAAAATGTGAATTCAAAAGATTTTAGAATGAATAAGCTTACACAGGCTAAGTGCATAAAAATATACAGTAAAAAGTAAATAGTCATCACTGCCCAACACATACAATACAAACTCTGAGTCCGCCATGCCGTAGAACATGGCAACACCCCAGGGCGTTACAAGAAAGAAATAGGTTCAAATCACTAAATACTTTCTACCTGGATTATTTTCTTCAATGGAGTACCACCTAAGTGTCTTTGCAAACCAGGTTTATGCCTTTCAGCCCTTCCTCTAGTGTGCAACATGCATGTCTTTGAGGTAACTACTCAAGAATTTGGCTTTCTCAGCACAATGGAGCTTGGGTTGGGGGTTTCTGTATGTTATCTAATTATAATTACACAGAGTATAGCAGGTGTTATAAAAGGAGACAGAATTAAATAGGGCAGAACCAATCAGTTCTTAGGTGTTCAGTGGTTAAGTGCCCTATTCCCTAGTGTCCAGTGATTAGTAACCCAACTGCTATAGTTTATTTGTTTAGTGTCCCAGTCACTGGTGTCCAGTGATTTTGTGCCCTGGTCTCTAGTGTCCATTCGTAAGTAACCCAAATGCTGGAGTCCATTTGTTTAGTGTCCCGGTCCCTGGTGTCCATTGGTTTAGTGTATTTTTTTGTATTGCATCCTGTTACTAAAATATTATCGATGCAGTGGTATACCTCCAGTGGAGGAAGCCTACATGCCCTTGCCCTCAGCTAAGTGGGCACAGAAACTTTACCCCCTGCTCGAGTCCACTGCTGCTTGGTACAGTATCTACCCATCCAAAACAACACAGGAAATCACAGTATGAATGCCCAAATTTTGGTATATTTTTTGGACCTGCCTACAGGAAATGTCTGACAAGCCACCTTCAACTCACTTTGTTTTATTTTGGGCTGCACTACCTGAAATTCCTTTTGTGGTCTCTGTGCAAGTAAAGTAAAGCCAAGGTGCTACATTGATCCCATGTTCTTAAGTTCACCATGTACTTTTAGATAGATGTTGGCTGAGCGTGCATGTGTTCTCAATCGGGAAGAGGGGAAAAAGTCTGTTCTAGACACTTCTGGCAGTGGTGGAGAACAAAAGGATAGAAGAGAATAAATCAGCAGCACTCTGTCTTTTTAAAGACTCTAAAAATTGCACAGTTGGTGAATAAACCATATATGACTGAAGACAGAGTGCTGCGGTAATTTTTCTTCTATGGATTGCTGGGGGGCCTGTCAGGCTTGGACCTAACACCACTGGCACCGCCACCATTGGGACTGATTTTTTAATACATCCATTGAGTAGTCCTGTTTTCATCTCTAAATGAACAAAAGGATAAGACACCTTTGGCAATGGTGGAGAACAAAAGAATCAGACAGCTCTGGCTGCGGTGGAGAACAAAATGATCAGTCATCTCTGGCTGCAGTGGAGAACAAAAGGATCAGGCACCTTTGGAAGGGGTGGACAACAAAAGGACTAGGCACCTCTGGAAGCGATGGAGAACAAAAGGACTCAGCACCTCTGGCAGTAATGGAAAACAAAAGGACTGGGCACCTCTGGCAGTGATGGAGGATAAAAGGACTCTGCACCTCTGGCAGTGGCAGAGGACAAAAGGATCGAGCACTATGCAAATCAGATGGATGGCCCATCTTGCTGATATCTGTGGGTTCCGATAACCTTACAATACACAGTCACAGTGAAAGGAAAGGGCTTTCTTTTTTCTTTGTGGTTTTATGTATGCCTCTGTACAGATGACACAGCTGTATCTACAGGCAATTCGAACTGGTGCTGGCCAAAGCACCTCTTACCGGCAAAGTTAGGTGGTTTCCCTGTAATGAAAGCATCAGCACAAGATGTCACAGAGATGATAAACGATGGTGCAAAGTTTCATCATGGTGACATCTATGTCCCTATATACTGACTTATTATTCTGAAGTAGTCCATTGTAATAGGATTTACTGGCGTACTTGTATTTCCCGATACGCAGCTATACACAGCACTCTTAATGTGAACATATCACTCGGGGAATCACGATGAGGCATTTATGATGGATTGAGGTTGTTTTTAAGTTTAGTACAAGACATTCCCATCATAGTTTCTTTCAGGTTTGTTTTAGGTCTATATGTTTAGAACCGTACAGTAGCTTCTTACATGATCGATGAGCTCTCGGACCATTCCATTCCACTCCCCTTTGTCATTCTGTGCCCCGTATTTTCCATCTGCTACCAGCCTAACTTCATAGATGAAGCCCAGAATGTTGGAGAGTTCCTTGAGTAGATCCAAGCAGTAGCCCTCAAACCTGTCATTTCCATACAAGGGTTTGTCAGACTTCCTGTACATAACATAAGGATCCTCCTACAAGGGAGAAAAACATGGCAAATATGTTGACTTTGTACAGAATGCCTGGGGAACCTTACACATTAGGCTAGGGCATCAAATGATTGGCAATGTGGTCCTTATTGTGGCACGCGACTAGGATTCGTTTTTTTTTTTTTTTTTTTTTTTTTAATATTACAGCTAACTTGCAAACCTAAAGTGCCCACCTACCTGTTAATTGACAAGGCCTGACATTTTGCATTTGCACAGAGGCTTCCAATTCAGGAGTAGTGACTGTTTATGCGTTGCTAGTAGTGATGAGCGAACTTCTGTTTTAAGTTCGGCGTCTAAAGTTCGGCTTCCGGTTAGCGGAGAATCCCGATATGGATTCCGAATACCGTTGTGGTCCGTGGTAGCGGAATCAATAATGGCCGATTATTGATTCCGCTACCACGGACCACAACGTATTTCGGAATCCATATCGGGATTCTCCGCTAACCCAAACCCGAACTTTAGACGCCGAACTTAAAACACAAGTTCGCTCATCACTAGTTGCTACCTAAAAGTGAAGTGGCGCATGTACAGTTGTTGCTTCAGTAGTGGAAGCAGCGCCTCTGTGCTTGCAATACAGCTCTGAGCAGTGGTACAGGCACGAGATTGTCAGGGCAAGGTGAGATGACTGGCCCTGTCAATCAACAGGTAAGTGGGTGTTTCTTCATCTGTGGGGACAGCCCCTCACAGGTGAAGAACTCTTGCTAATGAGACAAATCAGTTCACTCATCCTTATTTCATAGTATGCAAATTAGCTATTTGGTGCAACAAAGACGTCTACGTTGCTCCTGACAGGGTCAGGGAGTGGTAATATTCTATAGTTTTCCAACCAGCACCTGGATCTGAATACTTTAGTAACTGCATGTAGAAATGTATTATAGCTACTGAGTTATTCACTGAAATCTATCTGTATACTGCCGACTGCTGTTTGCTCTTTTTCTAATCTCTCTGTCCTGCTCACTAAAGGTGGACGCACATGCTCGGTTTCATCCTTCAACTGCCACCAGCTGCAGTAGACAAGACACACCCCCTGAGAACGGACATGCCCGCTAAGCTGCCAGCCTGAAATAAATCTAGCAGAACAATTGGAGCAATGAATGTGGAGATCTCTGGATCCGTGTGAGGTCCAGGGCTGGTTCTAGCTTTTTTTAGAAAAAGTTTCTCATGTACTAGATTATGTATGATTTTAATTTTTTTACATTAATCATGGGATAACCCCTTTAAAGAACACAAATAAAACTTCCATTTAGTTTTTGACAGCACGGTGGCTCAGTGGTTAGCCCCGGTGCCTTGCAGCGCTGGGGTCCTAGGTTCGAATCTGACCGAGGACAACATCTGCATGGAGTTTGTATGTTCTCCCTGTGTTTGCGTGGGTTTCCTCCCACACTCCAAATACATACTGATAGGGAACTTACATTGTGAGCCCCATTGGGGACAGCTTGATCCTAATGTCTGTAAAGCGCTGCGGAATATAGTAGCGCTGTATAGAAGTGCATAAAATAAATAAATAAACTACAAAAAAATTAGAACTATACATTGCTAAATTTCATGACATGGGCTCGGGCCAATGCCCCAGTTTGCTTGGTGGTGCTGCAATTACCGAATCCAGTAGATTACTTAGGACCGAATGCCTTCCTATGGGTCTCCTTTGTCTGTGTGACCTGTAGCTTACCAAGACCTCAAGACAATGCCTACAGTAATGATGGTACTAACTAGCTTACCCTTGGGCCCATACTATGCGGGTCCCTCAAAGAACAAGAATATTGTAGCTGATGGCTTTTAATAATTCTTCAAGGAGCTGTCAATCCTTATTTTATTAATTTGAGTCATTGTATGAAATCAATGATTTTCTGTGCAGTAGATATGGACGTAATTAGCCCTATTAGCTTTTAATTGGATTTCCCTCGATACGGGAGGAGATACTGCGCTCTTCTCCTCTGTCATCGATTAAGGACATTAACTGTATTCTAGGTCAGAGTGAGGACGCCCATCAAGAAGCCAGATGTGTAGTGAGGCTTTTCCTTTACCAGGGGTAAAATGTATCCAGCTTTTTACCTGTATCTAAATACCCAGCAAGGTAGGACACGTATCATTTTATCCATTTTTTTACTTACCAAGATGGTGGTGACTATAAGTGTCCGGTTGGCTAGTGAGTCTGTTATATTAGTGGATTTGTCTTTTGCACCGTCAGTCATATTAAGGCCAATGTTTGAGTTCCAAACCCCAACCTGCAATGTAGAAATTGTGAGATACTTTGTCTTAAAAGGTGCAAGACGTCCACACAAAGAAGTCACACAAAACAGAAAGATAGAGTGTAGAGAGATAAATATAAGAAACCATAGATGGACAGATAGATAGATAGATATTAGAGAGAGATATGTAGATAGATAGATATTAGATAGATCTACAAACAGGTCATATAGAAGAGAGATAGGTGGATAAATAGATAATAGGTAGATTTGTAGATAGACCGATAGATAATAGACAAGAGAGATAGATAGATAATGGATAGATAGATAATAGATAGATAGATAAATAAATAAATAATAGATAGATATATATATATATATATATATATATATATTAGATGGATACAGTATATAGGAGATAGATACATAGATATGAGATAGATAGATAATAGATGATAGATAGATAAATAAATAATAGATAGATTATATATATATATATATATATATATTAGATGGATACAGTATATAGGAGATAGATACATAGATATGAGATAGATAGATAATAGATGATAGATAGATAATAGATAGATGTTCGATAGATAATAAATAGATATTAGATAGATAGACAGATAAATAAATAGATTTTCTATTCTTTTCCACAAGCGGCATTTGGTTTGTACATATGACTTGTACATTATCAGTTCATGCTATAATCCCCGCCATTCACCCATTCAACAAAATGCCTGATCCGCCCAGAATAAGCTATTCGATGGGAATGTCCATTATCAGCATTTACAGTAAATCCACATGCCTGAGAGGTGCAGATACAACCTATGGAAGAAAAACAGACCCCCATGATGACCGCCATTTGCTGATTCAGGGGAGCCACAGTCACCAGAGAGTTGGAAGGAGAGGTTAGATAGTTCGGCTCTTTTTGTAGACTCTTCCATAGACTCCAATTAAGAGGTCCATTGAAAACTTTGGTGGATTGGAATTGGCAAACGGAAGTCACTGGACTCCTGTTCTCCCAATAGGCGAGGAGCCCAGATACTTCAGGCCTATCCTATGGATATACAAAGCTGTTTTCTGACAACATGTTAAAACCCTGCCCCATCTGCTAGAAACACCCTCTGACCTCTCAAACACACATTTTCAGATGCATTTGCATAAACCTCTCCTCCTCAGGCCTTTGAAAAGTTCAGTTCTTTGTTCCAGAACATGTGCCAGATTATCCGAATTTCTGGATTGTCGGATTACAGCAATGTCCATATATATATATATATATATATATATATATTATCTATAATATACATTAATCCTCCTCCTCCTTTTGCAATGTGATAAATAAATCATTTCTGGTGAAGCTGTCAACAATAAGAAGAGCCGAGAGGATGATCTGTCCTGTAAGAAAGTGAGTGTGAGGAATGAATAATAAGTGTATAATGTACCGCAGCCAGTCCGCATTTATAAATCCACCATATACCAAGAGGGAGGGGTCATTTTATTTTCCAGCACCGGCTATCTATTTATCTATCTCCTGTTTATTTATCTCTTGTATATATCAATCTGTTCTATCTGTCTGTCTGGCTATGTAATTTATCAATCTAATCTATGTCATATCCATCCATCCATTGTATCTATCTATCTTATCTATTCTATTTATCTATCTAGGAAAGAAAAGAAAAGAAAAAAGCAGCACACATTAATGGCGGGTGCAAATCCTTCCAAGGACATATGAAAAAAGACGGCAGCACTCCAAAATTGTGATGAAAATAAATGGATGGTTCATTATTTTAACCCATCTAGCAGCAACGTTTCAGCTCTCTCAATGGAGCCTTTGTCTAGCTAGACAAAGGCTCCATTGAGAGAGCTGAAACGTTGCTGCTAGATGGGTTAATAAACCATCCATTTATTTTCATCACAATTTTGGAGTGCTGCCGTCTTTTTTCATATCTATCTATCTATCTATCTATCTTACATCTATCAATCTCATCTAACTATTGATTCTACCTATCTATTTATGTATCTCTTGTATATATCAATCTGTTTTATCTGTCTATCTATCTATGTAATCTATCTGTCTAATCTATGTCATGTCCATCCATCCATTGTATCTATGTTATCTGTCTATCTATCTCATATCTATCAATCCATTTTTCCATGGCTTACAATGAATTGCTTTTTACCGGAGCTAAAACATTCAGGCCAAATGTTGCAGACGCTCTGGTTGGTGAGGGCTCGGATAGGCCGCTCACAGGGTAATCAGTGTTCACTGTTGCAAAAATAACAGCTTGAAGACTTGAGCCTTGGCGACTGCTCCCAGATGAAGAGGCAGAAGCTGCCAGCGAGGTCCTGAACAAGATCCCAATCTCATCTAATGTGTGTTATAGCAGCTGCAAGGCTTAGAGGAAATTCCAACATTTCTAAGATCATGTTTTATTTTCATTTGTTAATTATTATCTGAAAAAGTTATTAATATTTCCAATTATTCACACCAGTATGGGTTCCACTGGTGTGCTGTCATTTCCCAGTTACAAGTACAGAAGTAACACTTCTTACGTTGGACAAGGTGTCCGATCTTCAGGCAGCATGTTATTGAGCCAGAGATGATTGATATATAATTCTGTGGGGAAAGTGTCGGGAGAACTTACAATTTTGCCATTTAACTCTTTGTTCTTTCTATGCCTAAGAGTCCAGTAGGCGGTCCTAAAGGGATCGACAGCTATCTCCATATAAGTGTCATACAGATGGTGGGAACAGTTAATAGGTAAACCTGGTGATTGGTTCCCTTTCACACCGTAGCCATAAATTCTAAGAAAAGTCACAGGAGCCCCATGTGCCCCATCCCTAGCTAGACATGCAAAAAGCATATTTGGACACTACTGGGACAGTAGTTCTTGATAGTTTGTGAACCCTTCAGACTTTTCTATATATTCTATATGCATACATTTTACCTAAAACAACATCATGGTTTCCAACAAGTCCTAAAAGTAGATAAAGATAAACAAATCAATCAAATGAATAAAAAAATATTAGACTTGTTCATTTATTTATTGAGGAAAATGATCCAATATCACATGTATGCGAGTAACAAAAGTATGTGAACCTTTAGGATTAGCAAATAATTTGAAGGTGAAATTAGAGTCAGGTGTTTTCCATCAATAGAATGACAATCAGGTGTGAGTGCATCACCTGCTTTATTTAAAGAACAGATATCTATCAAAGACTGATCTTCACAGCACGCTTGTGGACATGTATTATGGCATGAACAAATGTGATTTCTTAAGACATCAGAAGAAGAGTTGTTGATGCTCATCAGGCTGGAAAAGGTTACAAAACCATCTTGAGAGAGTTTGGACGCCACCAATCAACAGATTGCGTAAAAATGGAAGAAATTAAAGACCAAAATTACCCTCTCCAGGAGAGGTCAACCAAGAAAGAGTACGCCATGGGCAAGGCATGTAATAATCCAGAAGTTCACAAAGGAATCCAAGGTAAACTCTAAGTAACTAAAGGCTTTTCTCACATTAGCTAATGTTAATGTTCATAATTCCAGCATCAGGAGACACTGAACATCAATGGTGTACATGGCAGGACTGCAAGGAGAAAGCCGCAGCTCTCCAAAAAAGGACACTGCTGCCCGTCTGCAGTTAAGAATAAGAACGGTTAAATAATAAAGTGAAAGTTTTGGAATGGCAAAGTCAAACTCCTGACCTTAATCCAATAGAAATGTTGTGGAAGAACGGAAGAGAGCAGTACATAGGAGGAAACCTACTAACATAACAGAGTTGAAGCAGGTTTTTTTTATGGAGCAATAGGCAAAAATTCCTCCAAGTCGACTAATCAGGACTAATCAACAATTACCGTAAATGTTTGGTTGTAGTTATAGCTGCATTAGGCCGGTTCACACAAGATACTGAAAGCAAAGGTTCACATACTTTTGCCACTCACAGACATGTGATATTAGATCATTCTCCTCAATAAATAAATGGTTACCGTATTTTTCGCCCCATAAGACGCACTCCCTCCCCAAAAAGTGGGGGGAAATGCCTCTGCGTCTAATGGGGCTAATGCTACAATGTATTAGCGGGGAGGGAGGAGCGGCTGGAGTCTAAGAACTTGCGGCGGGGCCCGGTGCAGTCACTGTACTCTTACACCGGGCCCCGCAGCTCAAAGCAGTATTTATATCTACAGTATTACTTAACCTCTTAATAACTTTAACTAAAGTTGCGCTCTCGCCTGTATCAGCACTTACTAACAAGCATCCGTAGCAGGCAGAGTGACTGGCAGCGTTACGTCACTCACTGACATCGCCTGCTCCTCCAACTTTATGAAGCAGGTGGAGCAGGCGTGTGACGTCAGTGAGTGACGTTACGCTGCCAGCCGCTCTGCCTGCTACGGATGCTTGTTAGTAAGTGCTGATACAGGGGAGAGCGCAACTTTAGTTAAAGTTATTAAGAGGTTAAGGATTACTGTTTAGAAATACTGCTGTGAGCGACGGGGCCCAGTGTATTCAGGGACGCTGTTATGGGAGGGGATCTGTGGATGACACATATATAGCAGTGTCATCCACAGATCTCCACCATAACAGTGTCATCCACAGATCCTCCACCCCATAATAGTGCCATTCACAGATCCCCCACCCCATAACAGTGCCATCCACAGATGCCCCTCCCCATAAAAGTGCCATCGACAGATCCCCCATAACAGTGCCACACACAGATCCCCCTCCCCATAACAGTGCCATCCACAGATCCCCCCCATAACAGTGCATTCCACAGCTCCCCCACATAACAGTGCCATCCACAGCTCCCCCACATAACAGTGCCATCCACAGATCCCCCATAACAGTGCCATCCACAGATCCCCCATAACAGTGCCATCCACAGATCCCCCCCATAACAGTGCATTCCACAGCTCCCCCACATAACAGTGCCATCCACAGGTCCCCCCCATAACAGTGCCATCCACGGATCCCCCCATAACAGTGCCATCCACAGATCACCTCCATAACAGTGCGTCATCCACAGATACCCCATAATAGTGTCATGCACAGACCACCATTAGTTCAAAACCCACCAAAAATATTTATTTTCTTATTTTCCTCCTCAAAAACTTAGGTGCGTCTTATGGGCGGGAGCGTCTTATAGAGGGAAAAATATGGTAGTTCTTATATTTCTGAGTCATTTGTTTTATTTAGTTATCTTTATCTACTTTTAGGACTTATGTGAAAATCTGATGTAGTTTTAGGTCAAATTCATGCAGAAATATAAACAATTATGAAGTGTTCACAAACTTTCAGCCATGGCCAAATGTTTTAAGACTGACACGAATTTTGGTTTTCACAAAGTTTGCTGCTTCAGTTATTTATAGTGGCAATTAGTATTGACTCTAGGGTGTTATGAAGAGTGATCAGAAGAAATGCAATTAAAGATTAACTTAATCACAAAAACCCCATTTCCACTGAATTGCATCACTGACACAGAATTACCTGCTACCATTGTTTCAGTAATTTTCTTTTTAACTCAGGAGAGAGTGTTACCAAAGGCAAAGCAGCTAATATCACTGCCATGCTGGTTGAATTAGAAGACTGGTTGCTTTAAAGGGGGGAGTGCTTGAAATAATTGTTTTCTTCTGTTAACCATGTTTACCGCCAAGGAAACACTTGCAGTCATTTCTTTTTATCGAAAGGGCTTCACGGGCAAGGACATCGCTGCTTGTAAGACTGCACCTAAATCAACCATTTATCAGATCATCAAGAACTTCAAGAAGAAAGTATCAATTGCTATGAAGAAGGCGTCACGATGCCTAAGCCCAAGAAAGTCCAACATGTGCCAGGACTGTGTCCTAAAGAGGATTCAGCTATGGGATCAGGTCACCACCAGTGCAAATCTTGCTTAGGAATGGCATCAAGCATGGGTAAGTGCATCTGCATGCACAGTGAATCAAATGCTTTTGAATGATGGCCTGGTGTCAAGAAGGGCAGAAAAGAAGCCACTTCTCTACAAGAAAAACATCAAGGAAAGACTGATATGTCCGACCTCAAAAGATGCAACAAGAGGCCAAGAAAGCAACAACCCAACAGTTTGTTCAACCGGGAGTGTAAAGATATAAGAAAAAGCGCTAACAATTGCCTGAAATAGGAAACAGCAAGATTCGAACAATCACAGTTTGAGGGAAGCCTACAACAACATACAAAGGCAAAACAAAACTATCCTCTGAAAGAAAATGCAAGGCAATGTGTCAACCAGGCTTCTCTAACTCCAAGATGCTCACCAGGACAACTCCTTCTGAGAGCTAAGGATGCACATGGACAAAACCAGTAACATCTGGCTCCAGTAGTTCATTACAAAAGACATCTCGAGGGAGGACCAAAGCCCAGAACAAAAATAAAAAGCTGGAGGACAAAATTAAAGATTTCCAAAACCTTCTGGACACACCGATCACACTGCAGGAGATAATAGAGAGGATCCCAGTGATAAAGAGTAAAAAAGCCAGTGGCCCAGATTGGATTCTCCCAGATATCCAGGCCGCAATAGTAAAGCTCGTCAATGTTGTGCTGAGTGCTGGCTACTTCCCCCAGAGCTGGAACTAGGGCCTCATTACCCCCATACACAAGAGCAGACACAGGTACTACCCAGCCAACTATCGAGGGACATATGTCAGCAGCAACCTGGGGAAACTCCTCAGCATTATCCTGAATAAGACGATCATCAGCTTCCTCACCCAGCACAACATCATCAGTAGAAGCCAAGCAAGCTTAATGGCGAATCACCACATCACGAACCACATCTACACCCTGAAGGGCCTTATCAGGAGCCATGTCCACAATGCAAAGCATGGAAAGATCTGTGCCTGCCTTGTGGACTTTAAGAAGGCCTTTGACTCAGTTTAGCACATGGGTCTATTTCTGAAACTTCTCAAAAGCGGAATAGGAGGAAAAACATATGATGTCATCAGAAGATCCTACACTGAGAACAGATGCAGAGTGAAGGTGAATGGGAAGAGAACGGCTGCAACCTCAGTCCAACCCTCTTTAACATCTATCTACATTAATGAATTGGCGGTGGCTCTGGAGTCCTCCTCAGCACCTGGTCTCACCCTCCATGACACCGAGGTGAAATTTCTGCTTTATGCAGTAACCTTCTGCTACCATCACCAACTCAGACAGGTCTCCAAGATAACCTGAAAATTCTGAAGAAATTCAGCACCACGTGGGCATTGCCCATTAATCCAAAGAAAACCAACATCATAATGTTGCAGAAAAGAAACCAAAAAGAAGCCAGGTGTCCTCCCTTCATGCTAAACAACTGTCACAACTAACAGCTACACCTACCTGGGAATTAGCCAATTAGGGAGTTTTAAGAAAGTCATAGAAACAATGAAAAACAAGGCGTGCAAAACCTTCTATGCCATCAGAAGGCATCTGTATGATCTCAAGGCACCATGACCGTCTGGCTTAAAATCCCTCATACCATCATCGCCCCAATCCTCCTGTATGGCAGCGAAGTCTGGGGCCCAGACACATACCCAGACTGGTTAAGATGGGACTCTGGGCTAACAGAAATATTCCACCTAGAATTCTGCAAACACCTTCTCCAGGTGCGCAGGAGCACTTCTAACATCGCCTGTCAAAAAGAGCTGGGCAGATTCCCACTTTACCTTGCTGTCCAGAAGAGGGCACTATCATTCAGAGCTCATCTGCATAGCAGGAGTCCCAGATTCTACATCACAAAGCCTTGCTAAACCAAGAAGTCTCAGAAAAAAAACGAAGCACCCAGCAACAAGTCACCCAAACCCAGCCTGACCAATCCACCAACAGCCTGACAAAGGGGAAAATCTGGAGGATAATGCATAAGAGCAAAGATGAGTATATCAGCGCCTGGAGGAACGACATAAGAACGCCCGCAGAGGGAGTACAAACTGGCCCCATATCTGGAGAAACCTCCCATTTCCAGAGACTGACAGATCCTGAGCCGTTACAGACTGAGCGCCCACAGTCTGCTCATCGAATCTCGGCGGGACCGACAGAGGTACATGCCCAGAAAGAGCAGACTGTGCCAGCAGTGTGACCAGGAGGCTGTGGAGGATGAGGCTCAATTTCTGCTGCAGTGCCCTGAATACTCAGCAGTGAGGGATGCTCACTTCAGGAGACTGTCTAATCTCTGCCGAGACTTCACCTCCATGGAGGAGGAAGATAAATTCTCAATACTGCTGGGGGAGGAGAACACAGAAGCCATAGCAGCACAATTTATTATTGCCTGCCATAGACTGAGAGGAGCCTGATATGTCACGGATAGGGTTGAACGAACACCTGGAAGTTCGGGTTCGGCCGTACCTCGCTGCAAAGTTCGGGTTCGAACTTAACCCCAAATCCCATTGAAGTCAATGGGGACCCAAACTTTGGGGCACTAAAATAGCTCTAAAAAAGTCATAGAAAGTGCTAGAGGGCTGCAAAAGAAAGAAAAATAGGGGTAAGAGCAGGACAATTGCCCTGCAAACAAATGTGGATAGGGAAATGACTTAAAATAACATAGAATTAAAAAAAAATGTAAAAAATAATGATCTTGAACTAGGAGGCGGAGGTCAAAGTGAAGTAGAAGGTTGAGGAGGCGGTGGACGTGGACGTGTAGGAGGAAGCGGTGGTGGAGGAGGTAGACAACACTATTTTTGTATTATTTTTTTTAAAATAAATTTGGGAAGACCCCAAAACATTGGGAAATATAAAAAAGAAAAAAAGAGAAAGTGTGCTGGAGTATAACAATGGCTGGTTAGTGCCGGTATACTTGTCTATTCTGCAAAAGGTACGGACAAGTCCTGTAGGATCAATACCTTTGCCGGTCTGCACGCTGCAAAAAAGCCGCAGCAGTTGGTTGTGTTTTGTCATCATCAGAGACGTGCTGTGGTGGTCCTCCCATGTCCACATCCTGAAACATAAGTGGTTGGTGTATCAGTGCACTCAATCTCTTCCACTGCTGGAGCAGGGCTAGGTAGATGGCCTTCGGAAACCCTGCCAGCAGAGTCATCAAAAAGCATAAGAGACTGCTGCATGAGTTTGGGCTCAGACTGCTTGGCTGATTTGCAAGGGGGTGAGGTGAAAGACTAATGCCCATGGGCTGCAGGTGCCAACTCTGATCTTTCAGCAAGGGACTGGGTGGGAGACAATGTGAAGGAACTGGAGGCACTGTCAGCCATCCAATCTACTACCGCCTCTACTTGTTCTGGCATCACCATTCGTACACCGGTATTCGGGTCTACAAAATAACGCTGAACGTCCTGTCGCCTACGTGCACCTGAGGAAGGTGTTTCATTTGGGTGTGTAGCTGGCACAGATTGACCACAACCTCTCCCTGCAACAGGATCTCCACCAACACCAGCAGCACCACAACCAGGGCCACGTCCCTTTATTTGATGCTCTCCTCATTCTTTGAGGTCACCCACTGAACTAACAGAAGGATTAACTATATTATTTTCCCTGTCACGTATGCAGTGCAGGTGTACTTCATGCAATAAATGGGTATATGACGTGCACCTAACAGACGGATTAACTATTATATTTGTGTGTCAGGGGTACAAATATGGTGCATTGCACACACACTAAAAAAATTGCT
The DNA here is from genome assembly GCF_014858855.1 of Bufo gargarizans. Taxonomy (NCBI): domain Eukaryota; kingdom Metazoa; phylum Chordata; class Amphibia; order Anura; family Bufonidae; genus Bufo; species Bufo gargarizans. The sequence continues at coordinate 594,865,110 of NC_058082.1, read as the reverse complement.
GTAGGTCACCCACAGAATTAACAGCCAGATTTATGATTAGCTTTCTGTGTCAGGGGTGCAAAGAGGGTGTATTGCACCCACAATTTTTTTTTACTAACACTGTTCCTCACTTCAGCTGCCTGCCTTCTGTCCCTGCACTACTCAGAGCTGATGGGCGGTGCTACACATGATCCAGCTTATATAGAGGCTGGGTCACATGATGCACTGGCCAATCACAGCCATGCCATTAGTACGCTTAAAAGCTTGTTGATTGGCTGCCCTGCAGCCTTTCGACAAGCTTTATTAAATACCAGAACACCGAACTCGAACCCGAACTTTTCCGGCAAAGTTCGGGTACCAAAATCGTTAAGTTCGGTACGGACCCAAACTTTACAGTTCGGGTTCGCTCAACACTAGTCATGGACTCTTATACCCCCCCCCCCATGGATGTGTCCCCATCCTCCAAACCTATGGTTTACCATCAGTCAGAATTTGGCCCAGAAGTTGAGATGCAGCATGCCAAGGTGAACTGCAGAAGTCTTTAAAAAGAAGGGTCAACACTGTAAATATTAACCTTTAACATAATCTTGCTGTATTTGTCAATAAAAATTAAAAGAAAAAAACTCCCGAAACGCTTATAACTACATCAGCATACCCTATAAACATCTGACCAAAAGATCCCAAAACACTGAAGCAGAAAACTTTGTTAAAACCATAATTTGTTTCAGTCTCAACATTTTTGGCCACGACTGTACACTAGAATTGTTTTTAATTCCATCTGCTGGATCAGAGCTTTTGATGATATGACGGGAGTGTTCCTGGACCAGGACTGACAGTGTACAAAGCGGTAATTGCCGCGTCTGCTTCAGTGCCGGCCTCTGGCATAATACTGCGGCTATACCGACATTATCAATGATCTGTAAATTACCCTGACATTGTAGCTGCTATTCTGGACGGCGTGTTGCCATTGTCTCCCCGTTTTTGTAATTATCGCCAGGTTTTATTAGACAGGAAATGAGATTTCTGCTCGTACCGGACGGAGAGTAACAGAACATATTTTACAGTAAGGACTTTCCTGACAGGTCACGTGACTGATGGACGCTGTAATTACTTCCATAGAAGCTTTTCAAGTTTATCTAGAATTTCTAGAGGAGATATTCAATCTGCATTTTGAATCATACAGTCTTATAGGACGCTGCCGAAATTACATACAGGACTTCAAATGCCACATACCAAAATGTTTTTTGAAAGTCACAAATTAATATGTATAATATATAATCCAGGGGCATAACCAATTAACGTGACAACTTCAGCAGTCACTAGTTTATCATTAGTCAAATATCAAACTTGGTTCCGCCATTACGATGCCCAGTTTTGCCACCCACAACAGAAGGGTCTGGTGTTTGGTTCCACTCCACACCCTTTGATAACCCCTGGGTCAATATCCTTCTGCCTTTCTTCCCAACAGTGCCATTTCTCTGTAAAGCTTCTTGCCACCCAGTAACAGTCCTTGGCCCCCTCTCTCCAAGGGTCCCATAGAAGCTGAATAGCTTACCACTTTGGTAGGTATGTCCTTGCTACTGGTGAAACTTGCTTCCATATTAGAGAATCATAATTAGAAGATGGGGAGGTCAAATTCTCCACATCAGACCTGTAATTATTCATAACTCCTACAGGTTGTGTGGGGTATTGCAGCTCAGTCCCATTCACTTTGAAGGATATAAGCAGTAATACCAGACACAACCCATGGACAGGTGTGGTGCTATTTCTGGAAGAAGACAGCTATGTTTTCCTAATCTTGGACAACTCCTTTAGGTCTGGGAGCAGGGAATGCAGTGCAAGATCCCATCTTATGACTGCTAATATAATCCTATTGGTTTTATAAATTCAAATGTGTACATGAAAAATCTGATGGCTCGTGGGTGCATGAAATATTAAGTAAAAGTACTAATAATTGCAACCTCCATAGGATAATTGCAGCAGTAACAAAGCATGAAAGGGATCTACCACAATTACGAGGTGGGAAAATCATGGGTGTAAAACTGTGAAACCTGCAATCCTCGGGATACGTACTCAAGGTTCTCCAAAAAATGATGCTTCAAAAGCATTAAATAGATGAATTTGTCATGAAACGAGTTGTCTCATGAAGACATCTACTCTATTAGGTTATATGGGCAACATAGAGGTGGCATTCCACTCAGTCCCCCCGTACTTGAAGCAAAGTGGCTCCGCTATGGTTGGAACCGGTTATATGGTCAATCACTCATTTGAATGGTCACATTGGGTCATGTTTTCAGTTCTTACTTCAGCCCATCTAATAGTAAAATGTTAATCTTAAGTTTTATAATGATACATGGAGGGAAGATATCATATCTAATAGTACATACTGGGATGAGGCAACATCTATTATAGAACCAGGGAGAGAAGAGATGATCGGTTCATTGCTGGTCTCCTAATGACTAACGTGGTGTGCTTTATGACGTCTGTCTTGAGCAAGGACCTTTCTGAATTCCATCACTTTCCCTCTGAATGATCTGCTCTGATCCTCACACCCTAAATAAAAATCAATGTGAAAGGCACGGAGGAGGAGGGAAGAGGTCTTAGAAAACGTATGACAAGGGTTAACCATTCTATCAGATTTGTGAACTTTCGCTACTTAGCACTCCGTAATGCTAAAAGGGATCAGAAGCAGTGTGGCCCACCCATCTGACCCTGGAGACGTAAGGATTGTGAACCCTCTTCCTTTATAGACATTCTCAAAAGTAGGCACGGATGTATAAAAGCATTCTGAGCTGTGTCACTGAGCTTTCACAAAAGTTTTCTTATATCACAGCGACTAGAGATGAGCGGTTATCAAAAATTAGATTAGGCTTAGCCGAAGTTCTCAAAGAAATTTGATTGGTTATGAATTACTTTGTCACAAATCGCATTCTATTGTATGTAGCGGTCGCAATAATGAGGAACAGAGATCGCGCTGTTCCCTGTCACTGAACGGGTCAGATGCCATGTTCAACGCTGATCGTGACATCTGACAGTCACATTGAGGGCTTTCAGGGCTTAATCAAGAGTCAAAAACAAAAAAAAGACATACTCACCTAATCCATTTGCTTGCGGAAAGGCCGTTGCTGCCATCTTGATTGAAGAAAACGCGCCAAATCTCATGCGCACTGACATGATTACGTCATCACGCTGGCCGGGGTGTGGTGACATTACTGATGGCGTCACCCTGCCCTTCCAGCATGATGACGTGGTGCCGTCACATGTCAGTGCTCATGAGATTTGGCACGTTTTCTTTAATCAAGATGGCCTCTCGGCGAGCAAATGGAAGAGTTAAATATGTATTTTCTTGTTTTTTGCCATCATTTTCTGGAAAAATTGTTTCGTTACCACGAATCGCAAGGAAATTCAACTTTGCGACTAATCAAATTTTTCCAGAAATTCTGATTGAAGTCCACTTTGGATACTTTGATTCGCTCATCACTAATAGCAAAGGTTTTGATGGGTGGTGGTCTGAGTGCTGAGAAGTGCGTGTTGTCTCTCCTTGCTGCAGAAGATGGGCTCAATATAAAGTCTATGCGATTGGTGGGGGCCTCAACGCTCATACCTCCGCAGATTAAAACCTTTTAATAAGTTGCTATGACAAAAGTTTTGTGAAAGTCCAATGACCTTTTAAAGGGTTATTCAAAACTGGAACATTTATGGCATATCGATAGGAGCAGGTCCCACCTCTCACCCTTATCTCAAGAACCAGGCTCTGGCGTGAACAGACAACAAACCGAACATACGCCTCCATTGACCACTTAGGGACTTTTAAAAACAGCTGAGCACTGACTCATCTATTTTTGGAAGTCCCAAAGTGGTAAATAGAAGGGTGTGCGTGGATTGTTCTCTGTTCTTGAGACGGGAGGAAGTTCCAGAGGTAGGATCTGCCCCTATCAGAAATTTATGGCATATACTATAGATATGCCATAAATGTTCCAGATGGTAATACTTTTAATAGAAGTCAGACAGCCTGCGATCTGCATATTATCACAAGACACTTTTAACAAAAATAGGTTCTCAGAAACGAACTGTTTAATATAAGACAATAGTTACTTATTAATTATAAATACATGGGTCATAACTAGGGTCATACCGTACCACTAGCGAAATAATGGTTCCTCCAGTGGCACCAGAGAAGTTCTGAGACCATACCAAAGGTCTAGTCTTGTAAAGGAAAACCCACGTGGTCTTGTAGAGGAAATGGATCCCCTAGAGCTTTGTCACTAAGTCTCCATACTATGGAGTACTTCCAGTAACTTTCCACACAGGACTGGTCTCTTTAAGAAGATTCAGCACTCCATCTAAGCCCCTTCCAATGCATCTTAACTCACAGGGCAGGGACCCACTTCCAATAGGTGGTGATGGCTAGATGGGTCTCTTTCTTGGGAGATACCTCTTTGTACATTTGTTTCATATGGAGCATTGCCAATAAGTCTCCATGCAGGGTGGGTCTCTTTAAGGAGATTCAACACCGTGCCTCTAGTAAACACTGTTCTACTGCACTCTGGCCTCCTGCCTGTCATTCCATACCTCACCATCTAGGGCACCCCTCTTTCCATAGGCCTGGAGACTCCGCTCAAGCTGTGCCCCAGGGAAAACAACTACTACTCCTATCCTGTGAATGAATGTATTAATAACTTATATAGCGCTACAATTGCGAACTAAATCGCCTCAAGGCGCTTTTGCAGCCCTTAACCGCCTGTGCTTTCAGAAGAGGTGGGTCTTGAGCTTCTTCCTGAAGGCTAGATGGTTTTCTTCTGAGCGGATCTCCGCAGGTAGAGTGTTCCATAGCCGGGGTCCTTGGACTGCGAACCTTCGTTCGCCTTTTGATTTGTAGCGGGTCTTGGGGATATGGAGGAGGTTCTGTGGACCCTCTTATCACTGTTCCAGCCCTGGGAGTAAGGGAAGAGGACCCAGCCACCATGAGTGCCGTGACAACTACTGCCACTAACGCCACTACCATTCTGATGCTCCTCTCCATGGTCCCGCTGAGTTGCTGTAAGTGCTGTGCACTTTTGACTGTGGTCATCTCTGCTGATGAAGAGGCGAGGCTAGCGGTATTTGTTTTCATAGAAAATATATGATTTTGTGCACAGCCCCATGTCTCCAGAAGAAGCAGAGCCAATCACAGCCAAATGGCCACAACACTCAGCTGAGTGCTTCTGCACCTCGATTTCAGTGGTCGGGGGGAAGGGGTCTCTGCACCCATATAACTGATCTGAATAGAGGATGGACCCTGAGAATATTTTTTTCTTGCGGACCTAAGGTGCCCAAAATCATAGGTAATAGATTAACAACAGCAGCTAAACCAACAGCCTCATTAAATAAAATCAGAAAAAATGACAGTCATTTCTGCAAACCTTGAACATGTAAAATATCTGTTTCACAAATAATATTAATGACATAGGTTTTGAATCAAAGAAATTGACCATAGTAGCAAGTGATTATCTCCAAAGGTTGTCTCCAAATAGGTTTTTTCTCCTGGACCCTTGGTGCCTACGATTGCATCAGAGCCTGGGCCCACTGGAGGATCCTCTGGTGGGCCACTATGACCCTGGTGGTATACACAGAAGAGAAGGGGCCTCATAGTAAATTTCATAGTGGACCCCCTCATTACAATATTGACTAAAACAAGAGGTGCTGGTCTAATCTTCTTGGCCCCTGTGCCAATTCCATACTTACATACTTGCATTTGAGCACCACCCCCTAGGAACGCTCCAAATCTGCCTCAAAAGAACACTTATTGAAACCCCACCTATTTTGCACCCAGGACAGCCTGAATTTCCCTGGATTGCCTCCGACATTAGGAAGAGACCCTGCAAATTTGGGACTGCTGTTGTCAACTATGCAATTCCCCAATCCCTGGTTTGCAAACAATGTGGTTCCTCTGAAGGGTGGAGTCCTGTAGAAGTACAGTACATGGCACTGAATAGATGGGTTTAACAACTGCTGTACCCTTTCTTTCAGAGGGCTCCAAACCAGCCAGATGGCCCTGCTGTGGGTATGCTGTGCAACCCTAATTTTAGAAATAGTACTTAAAAGAATAAGTAAACCCCATGGGTATCTGCTGTGTAGCTCTTCATTGAATGTCAGACTAAAAGGGCCACACAACTAGAAGGGCCACCATGTAGACTGTGTACTGATTTGTTATTTGCCGTGTATCCACTTGTCCGGCTGTATACCCTGGTAACTGTCCTATGGCTGTTTGAGGATCACAACATTATATAACAAAGTGTGCTAAGTGGACATTCACCAACCATATTGTACCAGATGGTCAAGAGCAAAGGTCAAGATAAATAGTGGGTCAGCAAATACAGTCGACATGTACAGATGTAGAAGAGCTGAGTTTGTCAACGAGAAGACTAGAGTTAGTTGACACATCTCATTATTATGTGCCGCTAAGATATGCCACAGATGTAAGATAGGCGTGAATTCCACCTTCTCTTCAGAATGGGACCCTGAAAGTGAAGGAGAGCACACCACGCATGTGCGGGCTCTTCTCCACTCACACACTCTGCTATTTTTCGAAGTCTCATGGCAGTGAATGGAGCGCAAGCCACACACATGTAACCTTCTCTGTAATCACCACCACTATGGGACTGGCAGAAATAGCTGAACCAACGTTCAGCTATTTTCGGAGCTTTGATGGAGGGTAGCTGTACATGTGCATTCTGGAGACCGGCGTGTGTCCCAGAACTGGGACTGTCCTGCACCTATCTAACATTTGTGGCATATCGTAGAGATATGCTACAAATGCTGAGATGGGAAACACCCTGAACAGAGGGATTCCCCCTGGTCAAGGACTCTCCTCTATAAGCAAGAATGGAAAGTGGCTAGAAAGAGAGTCTTTCACTCAGAAGGACTGGGAATGCCCATGTATTTTACAGTCAACCCATTAATTCTGATTGGCACCATGTAATTCTTCATTTTCCCTGTGGTGGTGCTACAGGGAATTGAATCACTTGCAGATTACAGTTGATCACTGGGGATCGTAACGTGGACACCCTGTGCTCAGCTAAAGTAGATTGCTTAATGTGGATGACCCCTTTAAATAAAAAACTCAACTCTGTTACATCCATATACAACATTTCTACAGAAAACTACAGTGGAACGGGGCTGACACTACACAGAAAACATGACAACATAAAACCTCAAAAACAGATCAGACGATCATTTCTTTTCATGTAATTGCAGTTTAATGACCTGGTTTTCGTCATTTTATTCGATAATACATTAGTTAGCATTCATCACGTCTTACATGGTCATCCTGTAGCTTCTCATCACGTTAGTACATGTTACACGTTGCCTGGAGTCACGCTATACTTCACAAAATAACTTCTATAGTAGGATTTCAGATGTTTTTTCCCTTGATTTTCACCTTTTTGGTCTCTCCAGCCAAGAACATGAGGAACGTCGGTGGGAATGTCCGAAGGAGGTACGTAGACCATCCCTCAGTAGACCAAAGCAGGTCGTGAGACATGGAAGGAGATTGCCTCTCATAAATAAAGCCATTCCGCAATGGATGATAAAATGAAAAGGAGCACGTTAACGCTGATTTAAACAGGCCCTGGGGTGGTTTTAGGAGAATAAAGCTGATGGAGCATAAGAGGATTTAATGAGAACGAACAAAAAAAAAAAGTGTCTAGAGCCCCAGGTAAATACTGAGAGTTAAAATCCGAACGCAGTGGAAGCCTGGTTATATCCGATACAATTAATGTATTATCTTAATATTCTGCCAGTGGGACATACTGTACCGGTAGCGGACTTGAAATATTAATTACATATTTTTAACTAACTTGCCCAGGTTTGTGATTTAAAGGGTATGTATACCATTACAACCATTTTTCTTTATTGCACCAATAGCCTAAAATGAAAAAAAGAACCAATGTCACATATACAGTTGCAACAAAAAGTATGTGAACCCTTTGGAATGATATGGATTTCTGCACAAATTGGTCATAAAATGTGATCTGATCTTCATCTAAGTCACAACAATAGACAATCGCAGTCTGCTTAAACTAATAACACACAAAGAATTAAATGTTACCATGTTTTTATTGAACACACCATGTAAACATTCACAGTGCAGGTGGAAAAAGTATGTGAACCCTTGGAGTTAATAACTGGTTGAACCTCCTTTGGCAGCAATAACTTCAACCAAACGTTTCCTGTAGTTGCAGATCAGACGTGCACAACGGTCAGGAGTAATTCTTGACCATTCCTCTTTACAGAACTGTTTCAGTTCAGCAATATTCTTAGGATGTCTGGTGTGAATCGCTTTCTTGAGGTCCTGCCACAGCATCTCAATCGGGTTGAGGTCAGGACTTTGACTGGGCCACTCCAGAATGCGCATTTTCTTCTGTTTAAGCCATTCTGTTGTTGATTTACTTCTATGCTTTGGGTCGTTGTCCTGTTGCAACACCCATCTTCTGTTGAGCTTCAGCTGGTGGACAGATGGCCTTAAGTTCTCCTGCAAAATGTCTTGATAAACTTGGGAATTCATTTTTCCTTCGATGATAGCAATCCGTCCAGGCCCTGACACAGCAAAGCAGCCCCAAACCATGATGCCCCCACCACCATACTCCACAGTTGGGATGAGGTTTTGATGTTGGTGTGCTGTGCCTCTTTTTCTCCACATAGTGTTGTGTGTTTCTTCCAAACAACTCAACTTTGGTTTCTTCTGTCCACAGAATATTTTGCCAGTACTGCTGTGGAATATCTAGGTGCTCTTGTGCAAACTGTAAACGTGCAGCAATGGGTTTTTTTGGACAGCAGTAGCTTCCTCTGTGGTATCCTCCCATGAAATCCATTCTTGTTTAGTGTTTTACATATCGTAGATTCCCTAACAGGGATGTTAGCATATGCCAGAGACTTTTGTAAATCTTTAGCTGACACTCTAGGATTCCTCTTCACCTTATTGAGCAGTCTGCGCTGTGCTCTTGCAGTCATCTTTACAGGATGGACACTCCTAGGGAAAGTAGCAGCAGTGCAGAACTTTCTCCTTCTTTAGACAATTTGTCTTACCGTGGACTGATGAACAGCAAGGCTTTTGGAGATACTTTTATAACCTTTTCCAGCTTTATGCAAGTCAACAATTCTTAATCATAGGTCTTCTGAGAGCTCTTTTGTGCGAGGCATCATTCACATCAGGCAATGCTTCTTGTGAAAAGCAAACCCAGGACTGGTGTGGGTTTTTTATAGGGCAGGGCAGCTGTAACCAACACCTCCAATCTCATCTCATTGATTGGACTCCAGTTGGCTGACACCTCACTCCAATTAGCCCTTGGAGATGTCATTAGTCTAGGGGTTCACATACTTTTTCCACCTGCACTGTGAATTTTTACATGGTGTGTTCAATAAAAACATGGTAACATTTAATTATTTGTGTGTTATTAGTTTAAGCAGACTGTGATTGTCTATTGTTGTGACTTAGATGAAGATCAGATCACATTTTATGACCAATTTGTGCAGAAATCCATATCATTCCAAAGGGTTCACATACTTTTTGTTGCAACTGTAGTCTTGAGAAAAAAAAAAAATTCTGACATTTAGTGTATACAGCTCCTATGCAAGTCTATGTGTTTCTATGGTTTCTGACTACAAACAAATCCAGTGTGTAGTCTGATCCTGAGGTTATGTATTACTCCCTTCGACCTGCCCCTCAACCTGCTCAATCCCTCGCGCCACCTCTCTGGTGGTCCTGATGGTCTTCGTTATTGGCACTGCATAAACGATGCCACGCCACGTGACTGCTGAGGCCAGCGATCATATGGAGTATGACGTCACAGCACCAGAAACAATGATCACTGGTGGGCACATGTCACGATGGCACATCATTGCTTGATTAGGAAGAACAATATTTCCACCAAAAGTGTTGGCATGGGAGCAGTAGGGAATTGGTAAGGTATTCAATTTTCTTTTGTTATTTTATATCGTTGTAAATGGTCACGGTTGAACAACCCATTTAAAGAATATCTTGTTGCCAAGGATACACTTTCTAACCTCTATTGCTATACCAATGGGATACTCAGGCAACTGGTCCCAATTAAACCAGTCTATCTTAAATTACTCAGGTCTTTAGCTGAATTTTTTTAGAACCAACTTTGTGTTAAAATAGTTTTCTTTAGGAAAATAGTTTTTTTAACTAAAAATTTCCACCATGTTGAGCCAGCACAGAAAGTGGGGAGTAGCAGTAGGTAGGTAGGTAGGGGATCAGTGGAGGTGAATAATGCTTCTTTTTTATTTTTAACATTTTCCAGAACATACTTTTAGTATTTAAATTCACCCCAGAAAACCACTTTAAATTTATATTTTTTGTTGCTTTTATGCTCCAAAACTCCTGCATAAGGGCTCTTTCACACGACCGTATGAATAAATCCGCACCCGTTCCACAATTTTGCAGAAAGGGTGCTGACCCATTCATTTCAATGAGGCCAGCAAAAGATGCGGACAGCACACGGTGTGCTGTTGTTCCGTTCCGCAGCCCTGCAAAAAATATACAGCATGTACTATTCGTGTCCGCAATTGCGGACAAGAATAGGCATTTCTATAATGGGCCTCCCGTTCTGTAAATTGTGGAATGCAATTTGCGGACCGCAAAACACGGCGTGGTCATGTAAATGTGCCCAAACATTAAGATAAAAATTAAATTCAGGTTTGTCGGGGAGTGTAGTAGGTTACTGCATGCTGTTTTATTATTGAGGTCAATGTAGAAACAGTCTGCAGTAAGCTCCTGAGCTCCCACTAGTGGTGGCTGCAGGGAACCAGAATTTTATCTTTTCAATTTTATGGCTATGTATGGGATTTGGAGCTTTGCATACAAATAAGAACTATGACCTTTCTAAAGAAATATTAAGAAAATCATCACCAAATTGTGGACCTATTTAATGGAAAAATATATATAATAGTGTTGAAGGGAAGTAATTTAATTTGCTTTGTGTTTGGGATGAACCATAAACTTTTACACATTACGGTCAATAAACTGCAATTAGAGACATTATAGACAATAACTATAGGACAGAGGTAAGAAACAAATACCACAGTATCAGGGGCAGGACACTACATTGATGTACAAACCTTTTTCCAAACTTTATTTAAATGACTAGTAGTTTCTCCTGCAGCCTTGAGAAAATGAAGAAATGTTCATTAAATTCTAAACAAAATTACATAGCAAATTCCATCTCATACATAGAAATACAATATATTTTCTATTCCATGACCTGGGTCTTCAGAGCGCTTCTGCTGAAGGGGTTGCACAGGATTAGAAAGACATGGCTGCTCTCTTCCAAGAATAGCGCCACACCGATCCACAGGTTGTGTACGGTATTGCAGCACAGTCCTATTCACTTTAATGGAACTGATCATTTATTTCCACCCAAAATCCAGAAATGAATGTAGTAGTAGTTGTCTTGGTCACCACCATGAATTACAGATGCTTACAATTATTAATATTAGTGCCCCTTTACATGGGCCAAGGATCCTGCCTATTATTGGGAATGAAGGTTTGTAGGAATGGTCATGCCGCCACTCATCTGACTCTTTTGTTGGGTGATCGAATCTTTCATGTCTTTTGTCACCAGCAGGTCGCATATGCAAAGAGAATGGGGGACAAATGATCGTAATAATGATCATTCATCCCTCATTCACTTTTGACTGGTGTGTGAAAGTCCCTTTAAACAAGCGTAGATCGACTTGTACAGTATATTATAGATCGGCACTGATTATTGGCCCGGATCACCCATGACCCTTAGGTATAATATGACCTTGGTGCCAACCATCTCACTTTTTGTGGAACAGCCCCACCAAATGGACCTTAAAGGGGATGAGCCATATGCAAATTGAACCCAATGTCTGAAGGACAATCCTTTACAGACTGGGTCAGGATTAAAAATGTTTCACAAATGTTTGAGGGGTATGCCATAGGGGTTGTCAATGTGAACCGTTACATACACCTCCCTGTTGTTCCCAACTCTGCCTGTTTAGGTGCCAGAATTCATCATAGTTTAGGGTCATGGACATCCATCCCCACTGTTCCTTCACAGCTAATGCTCTACTCGTATAAGAATCAGTCTTCACTGTAGTTCTGGCATTCTATTCATGAACGCAAAAGATCAGAACCTGCTGAGAGTGTCAAATTCTGCAGTACCTGATATTGTGGGGATGGGGGTTGCATACATTCAATATAAAGACTAGAGATTATTAGGCATGAATAAGCAATACTGATGGGGAAGGGTGTAAATCATGTCACATACAAGGTATTTCCACCTACGGAGATGTGTGATTGGACAAACTAATGCATTTTGGGCCAGTCCACAGCTCTGAAAGTAAATGGATAATTCAGAAAAAACAATCTGGAGGACTGCCAGGGAGGACCGCTGTCGTCCCGGCCGCTCGCTACATGATGTAGACTGCTGGATTTAATTGGCCTTCATTTTTACAAGGCCGGCTGCTATGGAAGTTACAGATAAGCACCAAATAAACTAAAACAATAGAAGTATCTGAAGCGTGATAAGATTATTGTTACTTTGCTAATAGAAAGGAGCTATTGGCTGTAAATATCACAGGATACAGGATCTGGTGCTGCGCTTTACTAGAATAGGATTTCTCCGCTTCTTCTTTACAAGCTGAAGGGTCAAAATAATTTAATACCTTAAAGGCTAAGGACACCTTCGGAGCAATTTTTTATGATTACATTTCACTCGTTGTGGGTTAAAAATAATTTTCTCAATTGGTCTTTATTAAAATGTTTCAGCCATTTTTCAAACACAGGGGTTAAAAAATGAGTCTGTGTGCAGAGTATCAGTTCACAGGCCTGTCGGCTCATGTAAAGCCTTATCTCTGATCTCATAAACACTCATTTAAGGCTACTTTCACATCAGCAGCAGCCTTCTCCGCCAGGCTGTTCTGGCAGGGTGAACAGCCTGCCGGATCCGTGCTGCCGCTAGTGCACGCATGCCGCCGGAAGTCCGCTCTAGCCCCACTCACTATAGCATGTCGAGAGGCGGCCAGAATAAAACTACGACATGTCAGTTTGATAAGAGTTTAGTTATAATTAATGTTTATGAGGTCAGGAGATCAGGGATAAGGCTGAGAGGACTGAGAAGTAATATCCTGCAAACAGACTGATTCCGTTCACCAACAGATTTGCCTTTGGGCTAAACCTAAGGGTGTTATCCTGGCAGTCCCCTGGTATTTAACCTCTATATAGGGATCTGGACTTTGCTGCAGGGTGACAGGTAGTCAGGGAGGCAGACGCAGTCTCGCCGGAAGCATGTCACCACGCAAAGATGTGTCTCTCATTCTCCCAGGGGGTCTATGGTCCTCCAGTGGGACATCCCTCACTGGCCACAAGGGGCGAGGTGTCGACCTCTGGAGGGCTGAGCTAGTATAGGTTTACGCTTTTAAGCACGTGCGTCACTCTGTGGGATCCATTCCGGATCTTGGTGCTGCTGGGAGACAGGATGCCGGAACCCCTAGTGTCAGCTGTTGCCAGGAACCCCTGTTGTCATGTCTCCGGACTCAGTGGTGGGAGGCTCCATCCTCTGCACACTCTCAGCCCTCACCTCTGCTTCCCCGATCTGAGGGTGGAGATTGGGTGTGACCTCAGCAGTGTCAGGTGATCAGTGGAGGGATATTTAAACCTGGTCTTTTCCCCCATTTACTGCTGATTATTCAGTTGCTTCCCTGGCTCTGGATCTGAAGCTATCTGGTGAGTGTTTTTTCTGGTTGTTGACTCTGGCTTTGGTTGTCTTCTTTTTCTTGTGCCCTGGCTTACGTTTACTGACCATTCTTGTGTTCCCTATTGACCACTAGAGATGGCCTTGTGGTTAGCCCGGCGGTCGGTTCGCCGCGAACTTTGCTTGTTCGCGATTCACCGAACATGCGAACATATGGCGATATTCGCACCCGCCATATTCTTTTACATTGTGAAGAACCTAAACCCATGACACATCCATCAGGTGGTACAGGACAGCCAATTGAAAAGGTTCAGCACATGGACATACCCCCTACCTTATAAATAGACCTGATCTGGCCGCCATTTTACATTCAGTCTTTTGCCAGTGTAGGGAGAGGTTGCTGTGTGGAGCAGGGACAGGCTGTTAGGGACACCAAACGCTAGCTAATAGGGCCACAAAAGTCCTTTTAAGGACTGGTATAGGTGTGCTATCGATAGGTGTGACTTACTGGGGGGTGTAATATACTTATAATATACTTTCTAACATAGAACGTATATGATAGTGCATTTGTATTGTGCAGCAGTTGTGTGTGGTTCGCGAACATTTGATCGCGTTCACGAACCGTCCCGGCACATGTTCGTCCATCACTATTGACCACTGCTTCAGTGTCACGGTATTTACTTTGTTTTTTTTTGCCCAACTGCGGCTGATGTGCCCAGTCACCAGCCGCCCTGCTACTGACACCTGGGAAGGGCTCTGCCAAAGTCCACCTTCCTGCTGTAGGCGGGTAAAGAGTACCCCGGCCCTCAAGGGTGTTCAGAGTGTGACGGCTTGTGCAAAGTGTGTCTGGTACGCTGCGTTTGCTGGCCGTCAGTTTGGCTTTTCATTACATTAGCATTACACAGGGAAGCAACCAGGCTGCTACCTCTTGGAGTAGTCTCAGTGTGGTTAACTGCTGACTCACTGGGGTCAGAGACACAGTGGCAGGGCACTGAGGGGTCAGGAAAAGTCATAGTCAAGGACAGCTGGCAGAGAATTTGCAATGCGGTCAACGTCCAAGGTCTGGGCAGGAAGCATCGGATGAGTACAAGTAAAAGGCACAGGTCAGGTCAGGCACCAGAGGGTCAAATAAGGGTAAACGGGCAGATAATGAGAAACAGAAAATACAGCAAAAACTTAGCAAACTAAGACACATATCGCTCAGGCACCCTGCCATTAGGGAAGATGCCTTAAGTATCCACAAGTTGCCAGCCATTGGCTGGCGAAGATTATGGAGTGCACGCGCTGGCCTTTTGAGAGCACAAGGGAGTGCATACGCGCTGTACAGGCAGTGGATGAGGGGCCTTGCCTGTAAAGAGACCACAGCCTTTGTAGAGAGACAGAGAGGACCCATCACCTGGACCCGCCCCGGAGGATGGCAGCGGAGACGGGTCCGGCCTGCGCTGTAAGTAGAGCAGGACAGCGGCAGTTGGAGGAGGCTTTTTGACTTGCTCCTTTAGGAACAGAAGACAAGAATACATTTGCTTTCACCATCCTGGGCGAGGAGAACTGTACAGCTCCAGCACTTCTCTGAATTCCCTGAATAATTACTCGGGTATTTCTGTCCACATTTAACCAATAAATCTGCCGGTGTCATTTTGTGACGCTTCGTTCATTAATCATGTTCAGAGGGGAGGACGGCAACATTTTCCTCTGAAGCCTCTGTCACTCCACATTCTAATTGTGACATTAATTTATACATGTGAGGATGCTCTTAAATGAATTGGATATTAGTCCCATTTTTCCTGGCACCGAGATCACCTTATTGAAAGAATTCCCCATCTTGTAAACTAATACTCCAGGGTGATGTGGTAAGGAAAACCGCGCCTGATCTTTATTGATGCTCGGCTTTTAGTTCCTTGAGAGATTAGATCAGATTAGTTTTCTTGTAGGTTCAATATGTTGTTATTTACAGAGCAAAGTGCCCGAAATGAGCAGGAGCAGACTGACCATTCTGGCTACTCTCCTCCCCTTGTAGCATGATTATAATAACTATTTTCTTAACCATATGTGCAGTATTATAGCAATTATAATTATTATTATTTATTATTAAAGCGGCATTTTTTCCATAGCGCTGTACATATGATAAGCGGTGCACATACATAATACAGACAATTGCACTAATCATAAACAAGACGAGTTACAAACTGGTACAGAAGGAGAGAGGGCCCTGCCCGTGAGGGCTTACAATCTACATGGTATGGGAGAAGGACACAGTAGGTGCGGGTGAAGCAGGTCATGGCGGTATAGAGGCAGCAGGGTCACTGGTTGTAGGCTTGTCTGAAGAGGTGGGTTTTCATTTTTTTTTTTAAAGGATTCCACTGTAGGTGAGAGTCTGATATGTTGGGGTAGTGAGTTCCAGAGTGTGGGGAATGCGATGGGGGATTGTGGGAAGAGGCGATAAGAGGAGAGAAGGAGGTCTTGTGAGGATCGGAGAGTGCGTGTGGGGGTGTATCGGGAAAGTAGCTCAGAGACGTAGGGAGGGGACAGGTTGTGGACGGCCTTGTATGTATTTGTTAGTACTTTGAAGTGAATTCGCTGGGCAATGGGAAGCCAGTGAAGGGATTGGCAGAGGGGAGAGGCAGAGGAGTAACAGGGTGAGAGGTGGATGAGTCGGGCAGCAGAGTTGAGGATAGATTGGAGGTGTGCGAGAGTGCTAGATGGAAGGCCTCAGAGGAGAGTGTTGCAGTAGTCTAGGCGGGAGATGATGAGGGCATGTGCAAGTATTTTCACAGATTCAAAGTTAAGGAAAGTGCAGATGCGGGAGATGTTTTTGAGTTGGAGGCGGCAGGTGGTGGAAAGGGCTTGGGTGTGTGGTCGGAAGGAGAGGGCAGAATCCAAGGTCACTCCAAGGCAGCGGACTTGGTTGATCGGGGAGAGTGTGCAGCCATTGATCGTGATAGATAGGTCTGTTGGGGGAAGATGAGCAAGATGGTGGAAAGATGATGAATTCTGTTTTATCCATGTTAAGTTTTCTAAAGTGAAAGAAGAAGAAGGATGATCTAGAAGATAGACATTGTGGGATTCTGGATAGTAAGGTGGTGATGTCTGGACCAGAGATGTAGATTTGTGTGTCGCCAGCATAAGAGTGATACTCTATGAGCTGTCCCAGGCTAAAAGTGTAGATAGAGAAGAGCAGGGGTCCTAGGACAGAGCCTTGCGGGACACCAACAGAGAGGGAATGAGATGAGGAGGTGATGCGAGAGTGGGAGACGCTAAGCGTCCGGTGTTATATATAGGGATCAGTATTATAATAGCTATATTCTTATACATAGGTGCAGTATTATAGTAGTTATATTCTTATACATAGGTGCAGTATTATAGTAGTTATATTCTTATACATAGGAGGCAGTATTATAGTAGTTATATTCTTATATATAGGTGCAGTATTATAGTAGTTGTATTCTTATACATAGGTGCAGTATTATAGTAGTTATATTCTTATACATACACTATAGGTGCAGTATTATAGTACTTATATTCTTATACATAGGAGCAGTATTATAGTAGTTAAATTCTTATACAAACACTATAGGTGCAGTATTATAGTAGTTATTTTCTTGTACATCGGAGACAGTATTATAGTAGTTATATTTTTGTACAAAGGAGGCAGTATTATAGCAGTTATTTTCTTGTACATAGGAAAAGTATTATACTAGTTATATTCTTCTACATAAGAGTAGTATTATAGTAGTTATATTTTTATACATAGTCACAGTATTATATTAGTTATATTCTTGTACATAGGTAGCTGTATTATAATAGCTATGTATATTCTTATACATAGGGGCAATATTATAGTAGTTACACTCTTCTACATTGGAGTAGTGTTATAGTAGTTATATGCGTGTACATAGGAGGGGATATTATAGTAGTTAAAGTATATTCTTGTACATAGGAGGATGCTAGGATGCAGTATTATGGTACTTATTTTCTTGTTCATATGGGCAGTACTATAGCACAGTATTTTGTATTTTTGTAGTATAGACAGTCAGAAATATGTTCAAAGGAGTTGTCAGTTTGATTATGACATCTGTGCTCCATCCTGAGACAGGAATAGCACCCTCCACTATTTTCTGTTATTTGTTATTATTTTCTTGAAATCTACATGTTGGCATTTTTTAATATATTTAAAGGGAACCTGTTATCAGGATACACCTATGGAACTAAATAAACATGTGTACTATGCATCCCCCATCCTTCCCTTTAAGACATTATGCATAGACCAAACATAATGGTTGCAATGTTTACAGGTGACAAATACTCAGATGATGATAATCATTCTCTTGATTGCAGCTTTATGATAACGACCGTAATTCATTACATACAGTATGTAAATATGCAGTCAATGTGTTGTCTGCATTATAAATCATTTGTCCTGCTTTGACCTTTCCTTTGTAGGAACAATGTAGATGCTCCAGCACTGATCCTATCATGTCATCCACTCCTCAACTGTAAGGTAAATGATGGCGATTAGGATAGAGAAAGGCGCTCATAGGGTAAGTATGTTCAGTAAATTAAAATTCTACTCTAAGAGATGGTTTTCTCACCTATTGCGGTTGCACCAATTGGGCGCAACCACAATGAAGGCCAAAAGAAGAGAATTGCAACGGTTGGTGCAGCCTAGATTCGTCCGATCGCCTTGGGCAGAAGACACCCTGCCGCTCGGGTAACGGTAGAAGAGAAGAAACGCTGAACTTTACGTCGAGCGTATGGACCTTAGAGGGCGCACTAACACAACCGGTCGTAAGCAATATTTAAGTTTCAGTTTTATTTAGACAACGCGTTTCGGGGTACTGGTGACCCCTTTATCAAGTCTGAAAGGAGGATTAATAAAAAAGGACACACATGTAGAAAAAACACAATATATGTGTGCTTATCCATATAAAGAAATGTGTGACAAATGTATAATGATAAATTTAAAAAAATATATGAAAATATATATAAATATAAATACATATATATAAATAAATATAAAAAATGCATATACAGTACAGACCAAAAGTTTGTACACACCTTCTCATTCAAAGAGTTTTATTTATTTTCATGACTATGAAAATTGTAGATTAACACTGAAGGCATCAAAACTATGAATTAACACATGTGGAATTATATTCATAACAAAAAAGTGTGAAACAACTGAAAAGATGTCATATTCTAGGTTCTTCAAAGTAGCCACCTTTTGCTTTGATTACTGCTTTGCACACTCTTGGCATTCTCTTGATGAGCTTCAAGAGGTAGTCACCTGAAATGGTTTTCACTTCACAGGTGTGCCCTGTTAGGTTTAATAAGTGGGATTTCTTGCCTTATAAATGGGGTTGGGACCATCAGTTGCGTTGTGGAGAAGTCAGGTGGATACACAGCTGATAGTCCTACTGAATAGACTGTTAGAATTTGTATTATGGCAAGAAAAAAGCAGCTAAGTAAATAAAAACGAGTGGTCATCATTACTTTAAAAAATAAAGGTCAGTCAGTTCGAAAATTGGAAAAACTTTGAAAGTGTCCCCAAGTGCAGTCACAAAAACCATCAAGCGCTACAAAGAAACTGGCTCACATGCAGGGCCGGTGCAAGGATTTTTGCCAACACAAGCGAAGCTACATTTTGGCGCCCCCCCACCACGCTTCTCCTCTCTGTGGTCCTGGTATCTTCTCTCTGCTTCAGACAATGGCTGGTTTAAGGACCATATTTTTCGCCCTCTAAGACACACCTAGGTTTTAGAGGAGGATAATAAGAAAAAAATATTTTCCATTACACCTCAGGTCAGACCAGCAATCAGACCCCCAATGTTAATCAGACCTCCGCTCACAGCCCCTATCAGACCCCCAATGTTAATCAGACCTCAGATCAGAACAGATCCCCCAGCCATCAGCCCCCAATGTCAGCCATCAGACCCCCATGTCACATTTCTCCCCCTCCATGTCAAATCACCCCCCTATGTCACATCAGCCCTCCATGTCACATTTCTCCCCCTCCATGTCACATTTTTCCGCCCTCCCCCAGGGTGCGCCCTAAGGCGGCCACTTGGTCTGCCTTATGGTAGCACCGGCCCTGCTCACATGCGGACCGCCCCAGGAAAGGAAGACCAAGAGTCACCTTTGCTGCGGAGGATAAGTTCATCCGAGTCACCAGTCTCAGAAATCGCAGGTTAACAGCAGCTCAGATTAGAGGCCAGGTCAATGCCACACAGAGTTCTAGCAGCAGGCACATCTTTAGAACAACTGTTAAGAGGAGACTGTGTGAATCAGGCCATCATGGTAGAATATCTGCTAGGAAACCACTGCTAAGGACAGGCAACAAGCAGAAGAGACTTGTTTGGGCTAAAGAACACAAGGAATGGACATTAGACCAGTGGAAATCTGTGCTTTGGTCTGATGAGTCCAAATTTAAGATCTTTGGTTCCAACCACCGTGTCTTTGTGCGACGCAGAAAAGGTGAACGGATGGACTCTACATGCCTGGTTTCCACCGTGAAGCATGGAGGAGGTGTGATGGTGTGGGGGTGCTTTGCTGGTGACACTGTTGGGTATTTATTCAAAATCGAGATAGTTTGGGGTGAGCTGGACTGCAGAGTGAAGGCAAAAGGGCCAAAAAGTGCTAAGCATCTCTGGGAACTCCTTCAAGACTGTTGGAAGACCATTTCAGGTGACTACCTCTTGAAGCTCATCAAGAGAATGCCAAGAGTGTGCAAAGCAGTGATCAAAGCAAAAGGTGGCTACTTTGAAGAACCTAGAATATGACATATTTTCAGTTGTTTCACACTTTTTTGTTATGTATATAATTCCACATGTGTTAATTCATAGTTTAGATGCCTTCAGTGTGAATCTACAATTTTCATAGTCATCAAAATAAAGAAAACTCTTTGAATAAGAAGGTGTGTCCAAACTTTTGGTCTGTACTGTATATAAAAAATACATATATGTATATTGTGTTTTTTCTACATGTGTGTTCTTTTTTTATTAATCCTCCTTTCAGACTTGATAAAGGGGTCTCCAGTACCCCAAAACGCGTTGTCTATGAATAAAACAGAAAATTGCTGAAACTTAAATATTGCTTACGACCGGTTGTGTTAGTGTGCCCTCTAAGGTCCATATGATCGACGTAAAGTTCAGCGTTTCTTCTCTTCAACTGTAGAGTGGCAGCATTTGGGCAGATATACACACCATCCCTGTACTCTACCCACTTTAAATTGGTAGAATGGAGGATACCTGGCAATGCGCCTGGTACGCTGAGTATGTGTCCACAGTATTGTAGACCAGGAGATGTCCCTCTGGGTTTCTGGGAAAGATATTCAAATTAGCTGCTGCCGGCAAACAATCGACATGATCATTTGCTTACAATAGTTGTCATGTACATCAACTGGTTTTCTTAATAGAAATAGTACCCATCCAGAGGTCCCCCTTAAGGCCTTGCAACTAGAAATGTTGTTCTCATCTGCTTTTCTTTGATTAGTGGCTTTGCTCTGAAAGAACTACTTATATGAGTGAGACTGGCTTAGCTATTTCTCTAGTTTTGCCACATAAACCTTTTAAAAAGGCAGGAAAGCATCTCTGCTAATCTGCTGTGTGAAAATAGTGCAGTTCTGCTATGCAGTAGCAAGTAAATATAATTATAGTTCCTGCTATCTTACTTTAATGAGACAGCTACTTCCTATTCACCTGAGGATACATCATCAGTATTCCAAATTCCTACAGACACCTCCAAAGTAACTTTTAACTGAAATAAGAGAACTACAACATCCAACAATGCATATACCTCTCTCAATGAAACATGCAAGGTAGCTTATTTTCTAGAAGGACAAGAGAACCAGAATGCTTCAGGAGAAACTTGATGTACTTGGTTTGGAGTACTCTTTATCATTAGGGAGACCAAAAAATAAACATGAGTATTGTATGGCAGACAACACTACTCTTGGTTTCTAGGAAGAGTATATGCAAATCACATATAAAAATTTTGCTGGTATGCAAAAAAAAATTGCATTCTTTTCTGTTTTGAAAAACAGATTTCCCAGAAAGCCAAAGGTATGCAAATTATCTTGCCTGACCAAAAAAGAAAAGAGGGGATATCCTATGCAATTTGCAATATACTCTTCCTAGAAACCAAGAGTAGTTTCACCTGGCATACAATACTCATGCATATTTTTGGTCTAGTAAATAGTTCATCCAGCACTGAAGGGTTAAAAAGTATTTCCAGCATTATTAAGGATGCATGTCAAAAAACTTTCCAGGGCATACCGCTTTGCCATAATCTGTCAACGCGCTTCAACTGTTACACAGTCCTACTCATGACTAGCATGCATGGAAAACAGCAAGGTATATATAGGGGCTATACCCCACCCATTATCAGGTGCATATTAAAGGGTAACTGTCATATTTTGTTTATATGCTAGTTTATTAGAGCTAGGCATGTATACCTGAGTTAGTCTGTCAATAATTGTCAAAAGATCTGTAATTACCTTATAATAACAGCTTTCATTAATGTCGTCTGTCCCTTTCCACTGCTCCCTTAAAAGATCGTTGCTAGGGCTTATCTGTCTTCCTTTTAGTATAAACAGAAGACAGAGGGGCGGTCCTCCACACTGCATGCCTGCATTAGGCTTCAGAGTGAGGAGGCGTGTCTCTCAGTAATCCAATCTGATTGGCTGGCAGGGAGCTGCTAACTACAGCAAGTGTGTATGGGAAGTGAGGGAATGCCGTTTTGGCCTCAGAGAACTGGCAGAGGAACCATCTTGAGAATATCCTCATATTGTAAATGTTTATACAGCTTTTTGTAAGGGGAAAACTCAAGGAAAATTGTGGTATGTGAAGAAACTAAAGATTGCTTTATGCATAATGCTGCTGCAGCAGTAACATGCAAAAATTGTTTTTTTTGTATGAAAACATGACAGTTACCCTTTAATACATAAAAGCAAGTGCTGACATTATATTCCACATAGAACACCTGACAAGGGCTTGAAGAATTCATACAAACAGAAGTAAATTAAAACCAATATGATAGAAATAAAAATATATGTAGAACATAATGTCAATAGTATGACATACCAAATTATAACCAATTAAAGTGGAATGGTATTTGATTTGCATAGATTGTCACCATATTTTATGGAACCCAGATTCAATAATAATACTATAAAATCAGTAACGTAACATAATTTCTTGTTTTAAATTGAAACCATGGGGTACACAGGACTGGCAGTGGAAGATCCAGTAAGCCTCATGGTTGTGCAGCAGCTGCTGTCTGTCACCACCCCGGAGGGGTTTGAAGACCCTCTCTATGCCCATAATTCTGAACGCTCTCCCTTATGAAAAAGAGCAACCCAACGAGAACCCCACAAGGCAAGTCAACCAAGTAAGACATGTTTCTCTTGAGGCATTCTGGTTCTCTTGTCCTTCTAGAAGAGAACTAGCTTTCATATTTTATAAAGCGATGCATACGCTTTGTTGGATGTTGTAATTCTCTCGTTTCACTTTCAGTTGAATATTACTTTGGAAGTCTCTCTGGTTTATCTGATGTTGAGGCAAAATTGTGAAATAAAATTGATAAAGCTGTTGTCTGTTTTTTCATACAGATGATGTATGCTCCAGTGAATAGGAGCAAGCTATGATCATATCTACTTGCTGCTGCATATGTAGTGAAACAGTAAGCAATATAAGTGCTGTATTATTTTCACACAGCAAATTGGCAGAAATGCCTTCCTGCCTTTAAAACATGCTTACATGGCAAAGCTAGAAAAATAGCTAAATCAGCCTCACATCTGCAAGTAGTTCTTTTAGGACAAATATCCTTAATCAGAAGAAAAAAAAAAAGCAGACAAGAGCAACATTTCCAGTTGCAAGGCCTTAGGGGGAACCTCTGGGTGGGTACTATTTCTATTATGGAGACCAGTTGAAACATGTGACAACTACTGTAGGCTAGACAACACCCCTCTGGCTTTCTGGGTAAAATATATGCAAATCATCATGTCTAACATCTGCCAGTGTCAGATAGGTTTAGGAAAGGTAATTTGAATATCTTCCCCAGCAATTCAGAGGGGCATCAACGGGCCTACAATACTGCACACACATACTTGGTGTACCATGAGCTCTCTATAATGAAAAAGAGTACTTCTTTTACTACATATATATATTGGGCCAGATTTATCATTACTCTGACAGCTCACTCCACTTTCACATATGGCTAAAGTCAGTTTTAGCAATCTGTGCAAAACCGGGTACTGCCCCAGGTGCCCTTTCGTGGAGGAAACATCTTACCACCTGTTTTGGGAGTGCCCCTTTGCACAGCGCCTGTTGGACGCCCTGGAACATGAACTCAAAGACTCTGTGCCCAGGAACAGCCTGCAATGCACTTCGGTGCTGTATGGACTATTTCCTGGGATTCATACTGTTGGAGCCATCCAGGAGGCCTGGCGCCTTATGAACTGTTTTAAGGACGCTATTTGGTTTGCTAGGAACCGGCTCATCCTCAGGAGGGAGAACAAGTCCGTCCTGGACTGCCGCAGACTTATCCATAGTCTGTTGCGGGACTACAACATCTCGGACGTTGACGAAGAAGAAGAGGACTAAACCCCTCTCCTTCCCCCCTCTCCCCCCCGTTTGTATTTGTCCTCTCAATAAAGCCTTGGGCATGTGATTCCCCCTCCCTACCCCCTCCTCCCCACTTCCTCTCCCCTCATCACTGTCTAAATGCTTCTGTTGGGAGGTTTTGTGATTGAATAGGTATGCTAGTGTAGCATTCATTGCGATGTATAGTATAGGGTAGCCTGTGCTTTACATAACAATGCCATGCTCGCAAAGACGAATACGTGTAATTTATTATGTACTGACTCGTGGCCTGTGCTGCGACACAGTACTAATGTATGTATGTATAACGACTGATTGTAATAAAGACGTTTCAATCAAAAATAAAGTCAGTTTTAGCCAAGTCAGATTTATGATCGGCCCTTTAAGACTGTAATAAATGTGGTTTGACGGTAGCAGTTTATCCGTCAGTAAGCAGCTTTACGAGAAAGTCGCATGTTCTATAAAAAGTCGCATAAGATAAGTATGGTCCTCACTGGAGTGAAATTGCGAATTTTTTTGCGACTTTTTAAATAGTTGCAATAGTAAATCTGCCTAGAGATTCATTTATATAAGAAAACATGCCCACTTTCAGAAAACTGGCGAGCATAGTGCAGTGCTAATAAAAGTTGCAAATTTTTGCGCAGTTTAATCAATTGCGCAAAAATTTGCGACTTTTTAACTCCATTATTCTGACTTGAGCTAATGATAAATCTGGCCCATTGTCTCTGTCTCCCTGAACCAAATAATAATTATTTTTTTTACAAACTTCTAACTAAAGTAATTTCCCCTGGTTCGCTCATCTCTAATCCTAGGCCTATGATTACGTTTTACACTTTTTGAGCTAAAAATAATTTTTATAGTTGATCTTTATTAAAAATACAGGATTAAAAATCAGTCTGCTTGCAGGCTGTCTGTTTCTGTTTTCTTTGAATTCCATTATCCTACAGCTCATGCGCAGCTCTTGTCTCTGATCTCCTGACCTCATAAACAGTTATTTAAGTCAGATTCTTATCAGTTTGATGAGAAATGAGCTATAATGAGTGTTTGATGTCACTAGATCAGAGATAAAACCCACACATGAGCCATAATTGAGATAAAATGACAGCCTGCAAACAGACTGATTTTTAACCCTGTAATTCAGAAAAGGCAGAATTTTTTTTTCTCATAAAGACCTATTGAAAAAAATACAATCATAAAAAAAACTGCCCCAAAGTTGTCCATATCCTTTAACAGGACATGTCACACAATTACATATTGGAGCAGATGGAGGTGGCGAGCACTGTAGAAAAATTTACATATCATTATTGTATGCCTTTTCGACAGTGAAAAGCGTTTCTATAACCGTTATTTATTAAGGATTTTATGGTGGACTTTGCATTTTATCAATTGTCTGCCTGCATTTAGCAGTTAACTTATCGAGTCAATGTGGATTAAAGCTAAACCTGACATTACAGGCAAAGCACCTCGCTGCATTTAGACCTGACAGTTAAAGTGCTGCTTGCATTCCTGAAATATAGAAATCACCTGATAAAATACAGCATTAGGAATATTTCATAATATCAGAGGCTATATCCAATCTAGTCAAAGGAATATATATTCATAAAAGCCGATCAGTGCAATTTTCATAATGGAAAAGTTAACATAGGCAAGAATAGGATAAAAGGTTTTCCTATGTAAATGTATTCCCATCGCTTTGTGTAAACCCTCCACCGCGCATTAATGGGGCTGGCGCTGGGATCAAATCATTAAATTGTTTATGACATTCAATAAGAGATTCTCAAACTGAAATTCCTGGGTCAGCGAACTCCCTGGAACAGAATTTACAGCTTGGATCAAAAGACGATAAGAAATCCCATGGTGAGCTGCCACTGACACCAGGTGTTCCTAAGACCTTTCACTATTTAACTTCCATTTAAAAGCAGGAAAATATGGCAGAGGCCCACAGGGGACCTGGGCAGCAAATTCATGGTGTCATGAAGCTCTCTATATATTGTATTAAAGAATGTATGTATATATATATATATATATATATATCTATCAGAGCTGCACTGCTAAGATCAAGTAAAGATGGTGTGCCAGTAGCTGCAGGCAAGATCAAGCCTCCAAATAAATAAGAAAACATTTCCACGGCACTCCCTAAAAAGTTCAGTTGTAGTGTTCTTTAATCCTCAATGCAACATTTCTCTCGTCTTACTGGTCTTCTTACTGGTTCTGCTTGAGAAAAGTCCCACTAAGTGGACTGAAATGTCACATTGGTAATTAAAGAACCCTACTACTGAACTTTTTTGGGAGTGCTGTAGAATTTTTAATATAAAAAAATTATATAAATATATATCTATCTATATATATATATATATATATATATATATATATATATATTATATTACAGGAAAATTTTGGTAAAACTGATTCTGAAAACCAAACAAAATGAGGCACATGCAGGCTTAGGGTATGTTCACAATGGTACAGATTTACTTTAAAGGGGTTTTACTATAGTGGTTAACAGATATGCTCATGCAGTCGCTCACCACATGTATGGTACATCTTCCCCATGCTCATTCTTTTTCTATGTGGACTCTCCTGACCTGTTTTCACTATATAACTAGGGATGAGCGAACTCGAACTGTATAGTTCGGGTTCGTACCGAATTTTGGGGTGTCCGTGACACGGACCCGAACCCGGACATTTTCGTAAAAGTCCGGGTTCGGGTTCGGTGTTCGTCGCTTTCTTCGCGCTTTTGTGACGCTTTCTTGGCGCTTTTTGAAAGGCTGCAAAGCAGCCAATCAACAAGCGTCATACTACTTGCCCCAAGAGGCCATCACAGCCATGCCTACTATTGGCATGGCTGTGATTGGCCAGAGCACCATGTGACCCAGCCTCTATTTAAGCTGGAGTCACATAGCGCCGCCCGTCACTCTGCTCTGATTAGCGTAGGGAGAGGTTGCGGCTGCGACAGTAGGGCGAGATTAGGCAGATTAACTCCTCCAAAGGACTTGATTAACTGATCGATCTGCAGCTGTGGATCATTGAGCTGCTGATCCTCAATTGCTCACTGTTTTTAGGCTGCCCAGACCGTTTGTCAGTCACATTTTTCTGGGGTGATCGGCGGCCATTTTGTGTCTTGTGGTGCGCCAGCACAAGCTGCGACCAAGTGCATTTAACCCTCAATGGTGTGGTTGTTTTTTGGCTAAAGCCTACATCAGGGTGAAGCTGTCACACCAAGTGCATTTAACCCTCAGTAGTGTGGTTGGTCAAGCTATCACACCAAGTGCATTTAACCAGCAATAGTCTGTTCATTTTTTGGCCATATACTAAATCAGGGGCAAGCTGCGCCCGTCACCAAGTGCATTTAACCCTCAGTAGTGTGGTTGGTCAAGCTGTGACACCAAGTGCATTTAACCAGCAATAGTCTGTTCATTTTTTGGCCATATACTACATCAGGGGCAAGCTGCGCCCATCACCAAGTGCATTTAACCAGCAATAGTGTGGTTATTTTTTGGCCATATCCCAGTCTAATTCTGTCACTAAATCCATACCGGTCACCCAGCGCCTAAATACTAGGCCTCAAATTTATATCCCGCTAAATCTCTCGTTACCGCTGTCCTGTTGTGGCTGGGAAAGTTATTTAGTGTCCGTCAAAGCACATTTTTTGTTCTGGGTTGAAATACAATTCCCAATTTAGCAATTTAAAAATTTAGTGGTTTCTGCTGTATCAGAGCTATTTGAAATCTATCCCTAAAAGGGTATATAATATTCAAGGTGCACATAGGGTCATTCAGAATAACTTCACACACCCGCTACTGTGCATTTCCAAGTCTAATTCTGTCACTAAACCCATACCTGTCACCCAGCGCCTAAATACTAGGCCTCAAATTCATATCCAGCTAAATCTGTCGTTAGTGCTGTAGCTGGGCGAGTTATTTAGTGTCCGTTCAAGCACATTTCTTGTTCTGGGTTGAAATACAATTCCCAATTTAGCAATTTCATAATTTAGTGGTTTCTGCTATATCAGAGCTATTTGAAATCTATCCCTAAAAGGGTAGATCATATTGAAGGTGCACATAGGGACATTCAGAATAACTTCACACACCCGCTACTGTGCATTTCCAAGTCTAATTCTGTCACTAAACCCATACCTGTCACCCAGCGCCTAAATACTAGGCCTCAAATTTATATCCAGCTAAATCTGTCCTTAGTGCTGTAGCTGGGCGAGTTATTTAGTGTCCGTTCAAGCACATTTCTTGTTCTGGGTTGAAATACAATTCCCAATTTAGCAATTTCATAATTTAGTGGTTTCTGCTATATCAGAGCTATTTGAAATCTATCCCTAAAAGGGTATATAATATTCAAGGTGCACATTGGGTCATTCAGAATAACTTCACACACACCCGCTACTGTGTATTTCCAAGTCTAATTCTGTCACTAAACCCATACCTGTCACCCAGCGCCTAAATACTAGGCCTCAAATTCATATCCAGCTAAATCTGTCCTTAGTGCTGTAGCTGGGCGAGTTATTTAGTGTCCGTTCAAGCACATTTCTTGTTCTGGGTTGAAATACAATTCCCAATTTAGCAATTTCATAATTTAGTGGTTTCTGCTATATCAGAGCTATTTGAAATCTATCCCTAAAAGGGTATATAATATTCAAGGTGCACATTGGGTCATTCAGAATAACTTCACACACACCCGCTACTGTGTATTTCCAAGTCTAATTCTGTCACTAAACCCATACCTGTCACCCAGCGCCTAAATACTAGGCCTCAAATTCATATCCAGCTAAATCTGTCCTTAGTGCTGTAGCTGGGCGAGTTATTTAGTGTCCGTTCAAGCACATTTCTTGTTCTGGGTTGAAATACAATTCCCAATTTAGCAATTTCATAATTTAGTGGTTTCTGCTATATCAGAGCTATTTGAAATCTATCCCTAAAAGGGTATATAATATTCAAGGTGCACATTGGGTCATTCAGAATAACTTCACACACACCCGCTACTGTGTATTTCCAAGTCTAATTCTGTCACTAAACCCATACCTGTCACCCAGCGCCTAAATACTAGGCCTCAAATTTATATCCAGCTAAATCTGTCCTTAGTGCTGTAGCTGGGCGAGTTATTTAGTGTCCGTTCAAGCACATTTCTTGTTCTGGGTTGAAATACAATTCCCAATTTAGCAATTTCATAATTTAGTGGTTTCTGCTATATCAGAGCTATTTGAAATCTATCCCTAAAAGGGTAGATCATATTGAAGGTGCACATAGGGACATTCAGAATAACTTCACACACCCGCTACTGTGCATTTCCAAGTCTAATTCTGTCACTAAACCCATACCTGTCACCCAGCGCCTAAATACTAGGCCTCAAATTTATATCCAGCTAAATCTGTCCTTAGTGCTGTAGCTGGGCGAGTTATTTAGTGTCCGTTCAAGCACATTTCTTGTTCTGGGTTGAAATACAATTCCCAATTTAGCAATTTCATAATTTAGTGGTTTCTGCTATATCAGAGCTATTTGAAATCTATCCCTAAAAGGGTATATAATATTCAAGGTGCACATTGGGTCATTCAGAATAACTTCACACACACCCGCTACTGTGTATTTCTAAGTCTAATTCTGTCACTAAACCCATACCTGTCACCCAGCGCCTAAATACTAGGCCTCAAATTTATATCCTGCTAAATCTCTCGTTAACGCTGTCCTGTTGTGGCTGGGAAAGTTATTTAGTGTCCGTCAAAGCACATTTTTTGTTCTGGGTTGAAATACAATTCCCAATTTAGCAATTTCATAATTTAGTGGTTTCTGCTATATCAGAGCTATTTGAAATCTATCCCTAAAAGGGTATATAATATTCAAGGTGCACATTGGGTCATTCAGAATAACTTCACACACACCCGCTACTGTGTATTTCCAAGTCTAATTCTGTCACTAAACCCATACCTGTCACCCAGCGCCTAAATACTAGGCCTCAAATTTATATCCTGCTAAATCTCTCGTTAACGCTGTCCTGTTGTGGCTGGGAAAGTTATTTAGTGTCCGTCAAAGCACATTTTTTGTTCTGGGTTGAAATACAATTCCCAATTTAGCAATTTCATAATTTAGTGGTTTCTGCTATATCAGAGCTATTTGAAATCTATCCCTAAAAGGGTATATAATATTCAAGGTGCACATTGGGTCATTCAGAATAACTTCACACACACCCGCTACTGTGTATTTCTAAGTCTAATTCTGTCACTAAACCCATACCTGTCACCCAGCGCCTAAATACTAGGCCTCAAATTCATATCCAGCTAAATCTGTCCTTAGTGCTGTAGCTGGGCGAGTTATTTAGTGTCCGTTCAAGCACATTTCTTGTTCTGGGTTGAAATACAATTCCCAATTTAGCAATTTCATAATTTAGTGGTTTCTGCTATATCAGAGCTATTTGAAATCTATCCCTAAAAGGGTATATAATATTCAAGGTGCACATTGGGTCATTCAGAATAACTTCACACACACCCGCTACTGTGTATTTCCAAGTCTAATTCTGTCACTAAACCCATACCTGTCACCCAGCGCCTAAATACTAGGCCTAAAATTTATATCCAGCTAAATCTGTCCTTAGTGCTGTAGCTGGGCGAGTTATTTAGTGTCCGTTCAAGCACATTTCTTGTTCTGGGTTGAAATACAATTCCCAATTTAGCAATTTCATAATTTAGTGGTTTCTGCTATATCAGAGCTATTTGAAATCTATCCCTAAAAGGGTAGATCATATTGAAGGTGCACATAGGGACATTCAGAATAACTTCACACACCCGCTACTGTGCATTTCCAAGTCTAATTCTGTCACTAAACCCATACCTGTCACCCAGCGCCTAAATACTAGGCCTCAAATTTATATCCAGCTAAATCTGTCCTTAGTGCTGTAGCTGGGCGAGTTATTTAGTGTCCGTTCAAGCACATTTCTTGTTCTGGGTTGAAATACAATTCCCAATTTAGCAATTTCATAATTTAGTGGTTTCTGCGATATCAGAGCTATTTGAAATCTATCCCTAAAAGGGTATATAATATTCAAGGTGCACATTGGGTCATTCAGAATAACTTCACACACACCCGCTACTGTGTATTTCCAAGTCTAATTCTGTCACTAAACCCATACCTGTCACCCAGCGCCTAAATACTAGGCCTCAAATTTATATCCTGCTAAATCTCTCGTTAACGCTGTCCTGTTGTAGCTGGGAAAGTTATTTAGTGTCCGTCAAAGCACATTTTTTGTTCTGGGTTGAAATACAATTCCCAATTTAGCAATTTCATAATTTAGTGGTTTCTGCTATATCAGAGCTATTTGAAATCTATCCCTAAAAGGGTATATAATATTCAAGGTGCACATTGGGTCATTCAGAATAACTTCACACACACCCGCTACTGTGTATTTCCAAGTCTAATTCTGTCACTAAACCCATACCTGTCACCCAGCGCCTAAATACTAGGCCTCAAATTTATATCCTGCTAAATCTCTCGTTAACGCTATCCTGTTGTGGCTGGGAAAGTTATTTAGTGTCCGTCAAAGCACATTTTTTGTTCTGGGTTGAAATACAATTCCCAATTTAGCAATTTCATAATTTAGTGGTTTCTGCTATATCAGAGCTATTTGAAATCTATCCCTAAAAGGGTATATAATATTCAAGGTGCACATTGGGTCATTCAGAATAACTTCACACACACCCGCTACTGTGTATTTCCAAGTCTAATTCTGTCACTAAACCCATACCTGTCACCCAGCGCCTAAATACTAGGCCTCAAATTTATATCCTGCTAAATCTCTCGTTAACGCTGTCCTGTTGTGGCTGGGAAAGTTATTTAGTGTCCGTCAAAGCACATTTCTTGTTCTGGGTTGAAATACAATTCCCAATTTAGCAATTTCATAATTTAGTGGTTTCTGCTATATCAGAGCTATTTGAAATCTATCCCTAAAAGGGTATATAATATTCAAGGTGCACATTGGGTCATTCAGAATAACTTCACACACACCCGCTACTGTGTATTTCCAAGTCTAATTCTGTCACTAAACCCATACCTGTCACCCAGCGCCTAAATACTAGGCCTCAAATTTATATCCTGCTAAATCTCTCGTTAACGCTGTCCTGTTGTGGCTGGGAAAGTTATTTAGTGTCCGTCAAAGCACATTTTTTGTTCTGGGTTGAAATACAATTCCCAATTTAGCAATTTCATAATTTAGTGGTTTCTGCTATATCAGAGCTATTTGAAATCTATCCCTAAAAGGGTATATAATATTCAAGGTGCACATTGGGTCATTCAGAATAACTTCACACACACCCGCTACTGTGTATTTCCAAGTCTAATTCTGTCACTAAACCCATACCTGTCACCCAGCGCCTAAATACTAGGCCTCAAATTTATATCCTGCTAAATCTCTCGTTAACGCTGTCCTGTTGTGGCTGGGAAAGTTATTTAGTGTCCGTCAAAGCACATTTTTTGTTCTGGGTTGAAATACAATTCCCAATTTAGCAATTTCATAATTTAGTGGTTTCTGCTATATCAGAGCTATTTGAAATCTATCCCTAAAAGGGTATATAATATTCAAGGTGCACATTGGGTCATTCAGAATAACTTCACACACACACGCTTCTGTGCATTTCCAAGTCTAATTCTGTCACTAAATCCATACCGGTCACCCAGCGCCTAAATACTAGGCCTCAAATTTATATCCTGCTAAATCTCTCGTTAACGCTATCCTGTTGTGGCTGGGAAAGTTATTTAGTGTCCGTCAAAGCACATTTTTTGTTCTGGGTTGAAATACAATTCCCAATTTAGCAATTTCATAATTTAGTGGTTTCTGCTATATCAGAGCTATTTGAAATCTATCCCTAAAAGGGTATATAATATTCAAGGTGCACATTGGGTCATTCAGAATAACTTCACACACACCCGCTACTGTGTATTTCCAAGTCTAATTCTGTCACTAAACCCATACCTGTCACCCAGCGCCTAAATACTAGGCCTCAAATTTATATCCTGCTAAATCTCTCGTTAACGCTGTCCTGTTGTGGCTGGGAAAGTTATTTAGTGTCCGTCAAAGCACATTTCTTGTTCTGGGTTGAAATACAATTCCCAATTTAGCAATTTCATAATTTAGTGGTTTCTGCTATATCAGAGCTATTTGAAATCTATCCCTAAAAGGGTATATAATATTCAAGGTGCACATTGGGTCATTCAGAATAACTTCACACACACCCGCTACTGTGTATTTCCAAGTCTAATTCTGTCACTAAACCCATACCTGTCACCCAGCGCCTAAATACTAGGCCTCAAATTTATATCCTGCTAAATCTCTCGTTAACGCTGTCCTGTTGTGGCTGGGAAAGTTATTTAGTGTCCGTCAAAGCACATTTTTTGTTCTGGGTTGAAATACAATTCCCAATTTAGCAATTTCATAATTTAGTGGTTTCTGCTATATCAGAGCTATTTGAAATCTATCCCTAAAAGGGTATATAATATTCAAGGTGCACATTGGGTCATTCAGAATAACTTCACACACACCCGCTACTGTGTATTTCCAAGTCTAATTCTGTCACTAAACCCATACCTGTCACCCAGCGCCTAAATACTAGGCCTCAAATTTATATCCTGCTAAATCTCTCGTTAACGCTGTCCTGTTGTGGCTGGGAAAGTTATTTAGTGTCCGTCAAAGCACATTTTTTGTTCTGGGTTGAAATACAATTCCCAATTTAGCAATTTCATAATTTAGTGGTTTCTGCTATATCAGAGCTATTTGAAATCTATCCCTAAAAGGGTATATAATATTCAAGGTGCACATTGGGTCATTCAGAATAACTTCACACACACACGCTTCTGTGCATTTCCAAGTCTAATTCTGTCACTAAATCCATACCGGTCACCCAGCGCCTAAATACTAGGCCTCAAATTTATATCCCGCTGAATTTGAATACAATACATTGGGCCAAATAATATATTTGTTGTTGTGGTGAACCATAACAATGAGAAAAACATCTAGTAAGGGACGCGGACGTGGACATGGTCGTGGTGGTGTTAGTGGACCCTCTGGTGCTGGGAGAGGACGTGGCCGTTCTGCCACATCCACACGTCCTAGTGTACCAACTACCTCAGGTCCCAGTAGCCGCCAGAATTTACAGCGATATATGGTGGGGCCCAATGCCGTTCTAAGGATGGTAAGGCCTGAGCAGGTACAGGCATTAGTCAATTGGGTGGCCGACAGTGGATCCAGCACGTTCACATTATCTCCCACCCAGTCTTCTGCAGAAAGCGCACAGATGGCGCCTGAAAACCAACCCCATCAGTCTGTCACATCACCCCCATGCATACCAGGGAAACTGTCTCAGCCTCAAGTTATGCAGCAGTCTCTTATGCTGTTTGAAGACTCCGCTGGCAGGGTTTCCCAAGGGCATCCACCTAGCCCTTCCCCAGCGGTGAAAGACATAGAATGCACTGACGCACAACCACTTATGTTTCCTGATGATGAGGACATGGGAATACCACCTCAGCATGTCTCTGATGATGACGAAACACAGGTGCCAACTGCTGCGTCTTTCTGCAGTGTGCAGACTGAACAGGAGGTCAGGGATCAAGACTGGGTGGAAGACGATGCAGGGGACGATGAGGTCCTAGACCCCACATGGAATGAAGGTCGTGCCACTGACTTTCACAGTTCGGAGGAAGAGGCAGTGGTGAGACCGAGCCAACAGCGTAGCAAAAGAGGGAGCAGTGGGCAAAAGCAGAACACCCGCCGCCAAGAGACTCCGCCTGCTACTGACCGCCGCCATCTGGGACCGAGCACCCCAAAGGCAGCTTCAAGGAGTTCCCTGGCATGGCACTTCTTCAAACAATGTGCTGACGACAAGACCCGAGTGGTTTGCACGCTGTGCCATCAGAGCCTGAAGCGAGGCATTAACGTTCTGAACCTGAGCACAACCTGCATGACCAGGCACCTGCATGCAAAGCATGAACTGCAGTGGAGTAAACACCTTAAAACCAAGGAAGTCACTCAGGCTCCCCCTGCTACCTCTTCTGCTGCTGCCGCCTCGGCCTATTCTGCTGCTGCCGCCTCGGCCTCTTCCTCCGCCTCTGGAGGAACGTTGGCACCTGCCGCCCAGCAAACAGGGGATGTACCACCAACACCACCACCACCACCTCCGTCACCAAGCGTCTCAACCATGTCACACGCCAGCGTTCAGCTCTCCATCTCACAAACATTTGATAGAAAGCGTAAATTCCCACCTAGCCACCCTCGATCCCTGGCCCTGAATGCCAGCATTTCTAAACTACTGGCCTATGAAATGCTGTCATTTAGGCTGGTGGACACAGACAGCTTCAAACAGCTCATGTCGCTTGCTGTCCCACAGTATGTTGTTCCCAGCCGGCACTACTTCTCCAAGAGAGCCGTGCCTTCCCTGCACAACCAAGTATCCCATAAAATCAAGTGTGCACTGCGCAACGCCATCTGTAGCAAGGTCCACCTAACCACAGATACGTGGACCAGTAAGCACGGCCAGGGACGCTATATCTCCCTAACTGCACACTGGGTAAATGTAGTGGCAGCTGGGCCCCAGGCGGAGAGCTGTTTGGCGCACGTCCTTCCGCCGCCAAGGATCGCAGGGCAACATTCTTTGCCTCCTGTTGCCACCTCCTCCTTCTCGGCTTCCTCCTCCTCTTCTTCCACCTGCTCATCCAGTCAGCCACACACCTTCACCACCAACTTCAGCACAGCCCGGGGTAAACGTCAGCAGGCCATTCTGAAACTCATATGTTTGGGGGACAGGCCCCACACCGCACAGGAGTTGTGGCGGGGTATTGAACAACAGACCGACGAGTGGTTGCTGCCGGTGAGCCTCAAGCCCGGCCTGGTGGTGTGTGATAATGGGCGAAATCTCGTTGCAGCTCTGGGACTAGCCAATTTGACGCACATCCCTTGCTTGGCGCATGTGCTGAATTTGGTGGTGCAGAAGTTCATTCACAACTACCCCGACATGTCAGAGCTGCTGCATAAAGTGCGGGCCGTCTGTTCGCGCTTCCGGCGTTCACATCCTGCTGCTGCTCGCCTGTCTGCGCTACAGCGTAACTTCGGCCTTCCCGCTCACCGCCTCATATGCGACGTGCCCACCAGGTGGAACTCCACCTTGCACATGCTGGACAGACTGTGCGAGCAGCAGCAGGCCATAGTGGAGTTTCAGCTGCAGCACGCACGGGTCAGTCGCACTACAGAACAGCACCACTTCACCACCAATGACTGGGCCTCCATGCGAGACCTGTGTGCCCTGTTGCGCTGTTTCGAGTACTCCACCAACATGGCCAGTGGCGATGACACCGTTATCAGCGTTACAATACCACTTCTATGTCTCCTTGAGAAAACACTTAGGGCGATGATGGAAGAGGAGGTGGCCCAGGAGGAGGAGGAGGAGGAGGAAGAGGGGTCATTTTTAGCACTTTCAGGCCAGTCTCTTCGAAGTGACTCAGAGGGAGGTTTTTGGCAACAGCAGAGGCCAGGTACAAATGTGGCCAGCCAGGGCCCACTACTGGAGGACGAGGAGGACGAGGATGAGGAGGAGGTGGAGGAGGATGAGGATGAAGCATGGTCACAGCGGGGTGGCACCGAACGCAGCTCGGGTCCATCACTGGTGCGTGGCTGGGGGGAAAGGCAGGACGATGACGATACGCCTCCCACAGAGGACAGCTTGTCCTTACCCCTGGGCAGCCTGGCACACATGAGCGACTACATGCTGCAGTGCCTGCGCAACGACAGCAGAGTTGCCCACATTTTAACCTGTGCGGACTACTGGGTTGCCACCCTGCTGGATCCACGCTACAAAGACAATGTGCCCACCTTACTTCCTGCACTGGAGCGTGATAGGAAGATGCGCGAGTACAAGCGCACGTTGGTAGACGCGCTACTGAGAGCATTCCCAAATGTCACAGGGGAACAAGTGGAAGCCCAAGGCCAAGGCAGAGGAGGAGCAAGAGGTCGCCAAGGCAGCTGTGTCACGGCCAGCTCCTCTGAGGGCAGGGTTAGCATGGCAGAGATGTGGAAAACTTTTGTCAACACGCCACAGCTAACTGCACCACCACCTGATACGCAACGTGTTAGCAGGAGGCAACATTTCACTAACATGGTGGAACAGTACGTGTGCACACCCCTCCACGTACTGACTGATGGTTCGGCCCCATTCAACTTCTGGGTCTCTAAATTGTCCACGTGGCCAGAGCTAGCCTTTTATGCCTTGGAGGTGCTGGCCTGCCCGGCGGCCAGCGTTTTGTCTGAACGTGTATTCAGCACGGCAGGGGGCGTCATTACAGACAAACGCAGCCGCCTGTCTACAGCCAATGTGGACAAGCTGACGTTCATAAAAATGAACCAGGCATGGATCCCACAGGACCTGTCCGTCCCTTGTCCAGATTAGACATTAACTACCTCCCCATAACCATATATTATTGGACTCCAGGGCACTTCCTCATTCAATCCTATTTTTATTTTCATTTTACCATTATATTGCGAGGCTACCCAAAGTTGAATGAACCTCTCCTCTGCCTGTGTGCTAGGCCTAAATATATGCCAATGGACTGTTGCAGTGGTGGCTGACATGAAGCCTGATTCTCTGCTATGACATGCAGACTAATTCTCTGCTGACATGAAGCCAGATTGTCTGTTACGGGACCTCTCTCCTCTGCCTGGGTGCTGGGCCTAAATTTATGACAATGGACTGTTGCAGTGGTGGCTGACGTGAAGCCTGATTCTCTGCTATGACATGCAGACTGATTCTCTGCTGACATGAAGCCAGATTGTCTGTTACGGGACCTCTCTGCTCTGCCTGTGTGCTAGGCCTAAATATATGCCAATGGACTGTTGCAGTGGTGGGTGACGTGAAGCCTCATTCTCTGCTATGACATGCAGACTGATTCTCTGCTGACATGAAGCCAGATCGTCTGTTACGGGACCTCTCTGCTCTGCCTGTGTGCTAGGCCTAAATATATGCCAATGGACTGTTGCAGTGGTGGGTGACGTGAAGCCTCATTCTCTGCTATGACATGCAGACTGATTCTCTGCTGTCATGAAGCCAGATTGTCTGTTACGGGACCTCTCTGCTCTGCCTGTGTGCTAGGCCTAAATATATGCCAATGGACTGTTGCAGTGGTGGGTGACGTGAAGCCTCATTCTCTGCTATGACATGCAGACTGATTCTCTGCTGACATGAAGCCAGATTGTCTGTTACGGGACCTCTCTCCTCTGCCTGTGTGCTAGGCCTAAATATATGCCAATGGACTGTTGCAGTGGTGGCTGACGTGAAGCCTCATTCTCTGCTATGACATGCAGACTGATTCTCTGCTGACATGAAGCCAGATCGTCTGTTACGGGACCTCTCTGCTCTGCCTGTGTGCTAGGCCTAAATATATGCCAATGGACTGTTGCAGTGGTGGGTGACGTGAAGCCTCATTCTCTGCTATGACATGCAGACTGATTCTCTGCTGACATGAAGCCAGATTGTCTGTTACGGGACCTCTCTCCTCTGCCTGTGTGCTAGGCCTAAATATATGCCAATGGACTGTTGCAGTGGTGGCTGACGTGAAGCCTCATTCTCTGCTATGACATGCAGACTGATTCTCTGCTGACATGAAGCCAGATCGTCTGTTACGGGACCTCTCTGCTCTGCCTGTGTGCTAGGCCTAAATATATGCCAATGGACTGTTGCAGTGGTGGGTGACGTGAAGCCTCATTCTCTGCTATGACATGCAGACTGATTCTCTGCTGACATGAAGCCAGATTGTCTGTTACGGGACCTCTCTCCTCTGCCTGTGTGCTAGGCCTAAATATATGCCAATGGACTGTTGCAGTGGTGGCTGACGTGAAGCCTCATTCTCTGCTATGACATGCAGACTAATTCTCTGCTGACATGAAGCCAGATTGTCTGTTACGGGACCTCTCTCCTCTGCCTGGGTGCTGGGCCTAAATTTATGACAATGGACTGTTGCAGTGGTGGCTGACGTGAAGCCTGATTCTCTGCTATGACATGCAGACTGATTCTCTGCTGACATGAAGCCAGATCCTCTGTTACGGGACCTCTCTCCTCTGCCTGTGTGTGTGCTGGGCCTAAATATATGCCAA
This sequence comes from Bufo gargarizans, assembly GCF_014858855.1. Classification (NCBI taxonomy): domain Eukaryota; kingdom Metazoa; phylum Chordata; class Amphibia; order Anura; family Bufonidae; genus Bufo; species Bufo gargarizans. Next base: position 594,825,695 of record NC_058082.1, on the reverse strand, counting down.
TGGACTGTTGCAGTGGTGGCTGACGTGAAGCCTCATTCTCTGCTATGACATGCAGACTGATTCTCTGCTGACATGAAGCCAGATTCTCTGTTACGGGACCTCTCTCCTCTGCCTGTGTGTGTGCTGGGCCTAAATATATGCCAATGGACTGTTGCAGTGGTGGCTGACGTGAAGCCTCATTCTCTGCTATGACATGCAGACTAATTCTCTGCTGACATGAAGACAGATTCTCTGTTACGGGACCTCCCTCCTCTGCCTGGGTGCTGGGCCTAAATATATGCCAATGGACTGTTGCAGTGGTGGCTGACGTGAAGCCTCATTCTCTGCTATGACATGCAGACTAATTCTCTGCTGACATGAAGACAGATTCTCTGTTACGGGACCTCTCTCCTCTGCCTGTGTGTGTGCTGGGCCTAAATATATGCCAATGGACTGTTGCAGTGGTGGCTGACATGAAGCCTCATTCTCTGCTATGACATGCAGACTAATTCTCTGCTGACATGAAGACAGATTCTCTGTTACGGGACCTCCCTCCTCTGCCTGGGTGCTGGGCCTAAATATATGCCAATGGACTGTTGCAGTGGTGGCTGACGTGAAGCCTCATTCTCTGCTATGACATGCAGACTGATTCTCTGCTGACATGAAGCCAGATTCTCTGTTACGGGACCTCCCTCCTCTGCCTGGGTGCTGGGCCTAAATATATGCCAATGGACTGTTGCAGTGGTGGCTGACGTGAAGCCTCATTCTCTGCTATGACATGCAGACTAATTCTCTGCTGACATGAAGCCAGATTCTCTGTTACGGGACCTCTCTCCTCTGCCTGGGTGCTGGGCCTAAATTTATGAAAATGGACTCTTACAGTGGTGGGTGACGTGAAGCCAGATTCTCTGCTATGGGACCTCTCTCCAATTGATTTTGGTTAATTTTTATTTATTTAATTTTTATTTTTATTCATTTCCCTATCCACATTTGTTTGCAGGGGATTTACCTACATGTTGCTGCCTTTTGCAGCCCTCTAGCTCTTTCCTGGGCTGTTTTACAGCCTTTTTAGTGCCGAAAAGTTCGGGTCCCCATTGACTTCAATGGGGTTCGGGTTCGGGACGAAGTTCGGATCGGGTTCGGATCCCGAACCCGAACATTTCCGGGATGTTCGGCCGAACTTCTCGAACCCGAACATCCAGGTGTTCGCTCAACTCTATATATAACCCAATACCTTTGGTTTGTTTTCATCCTGTATGTTGCACTTCCTGCTGCTCTGTCCAACCAAACCCATGATGCACTTCTCCTTCCTCTGCCACAGCTCCAGCACCGCCCCTAACAATGTCCAGCTAGTTTATAGCTCCACCCATCCAGCTAGTTACATAGACACTCCCCTATAACTGTCCAGCTAATTTATAGCTCTTCTCACCCAGCTAGTTACATAGACACTCCCTTATCACTGCTTATAACAACGCCCAGCTGGTTTATAGCTCCTTCCACCCAGCTAGTTACATAGACACTCCCCTATCATTGCCCCGCCCATGGACATGACATCACAGGAAATAGGAAAGAGCTGCATGGCCATGGTCATGTGACCACAGCCCAGAATGGCAGATAAAGGTAAAAGAATCAGAGATCTGCGTCTGAAACTTAGATTTTTTCTGTGGACTGGGCAGCCGATCTGACTCAGATTAATCCAACTGTAATCCAATAGAGATCATCTGCAACTTTTCTCTACATATGTAGTAGATTTTAAAACCGGTGGTGCTCTCTTAAATTTGCAAAGATTGGGTCATAAATCATTTTCACGTGAACTGCTGTAAAATATTGGTAGGCTTTAGGGCCAGAAACCAGACAGAATTTTCAATGTCTGAACATGGCCTTAAGGGTCAAGCACATGGCAAAGATATAGTTGGTGGGGAGCAAATTAACAACTACCATGTGTTTTGTCAGATAATGTAATGCCATATTTGTGTATGACATTATATTACTGTCTGTACATGTGAAATACACAGGCATCTCTTGGGGCATACCTTAGATATTCCCTAAAGGGCTTTGTTACAGGACAGCCCTGGGGGCCTTTTCTAGCCAACAGGAAATTGGTCTTAAATTGTTAATTATACTGTAGTTACTGGAGATTTTCTTTAAAGGAACACCCAAGTCAAAACCGATCTACTGTGTAGTGCCTGAAGGGTGCATGACACTTTTTGTGTTCTTTGAATCTCTGTGTCATGCTCCTCCCCCTTAGATCTTGCAGTAGGAGTGGATCCGTTTTGCCCAGAGTATTATCTTAACTGCAGTGACCCTCTTAAACAGTCTTGGTTACAGAACATGTAATATTTCATATTGTTACTATTTTTTTTTGTAAAAGATGAAAGATAAAGAATTCCTCTAAGGTTTCTGAACGCGTAGACTTCAGTTATATAATTATTCATTTGACACCAAGGTATCTTCTTGACAGCTCTTTCTCGACAGCTTAAGAAAAAACATGGCATGCTTATTTATACAATTCCTCAGGCTTTAATAACCATATTCTTAAAGTGAAAATGAAGAAATGAGCCGACACGTCTGTACAGGGAGGATTGAAGAAAATCCTCCATACCTTTTCCATGCCGTCCTCCTTCAGGCTAATAATATCCAAATCAAAATCTCTTCTCAAGCCATCCGTTCTATTGAAGGTGATCCGACCTGTCAAGCCATCCCACCGTGCCTGGGGACACAAAGACAAGATAAGATATTTAAAGCCAAGCTGACTATCCATCATCTTACCACACAGAAATATTCAATTTTGTGAACCTTTCCAATATAACCACCCATAGGGTAAACTAATTTGTCATTAAACATTATTAACTAGTAGCATATATAAAAAAAAAGCCTTGATTAAAAATCTCTTAACAGTGTCTACAGCCCCCAAGCAGAGCTAGGTGTCTCCATGGTAACAGACTACAAACAAATCCTGTGCAGTCAGACCCTGCAATCAAACGAGAGAATGTTAGCAGGAACTTGGACACACACACATGAGGGTGGCTATGACCGGATCAGTCTACACTAGAGTTTGTAACCATGGACAAAGGTATGCATGGGAGCTATAGACGCAAAACTATAAGACATTTTTAACCTAGCCTACACAGTGGACAGATCCTTGTGCGTCCGGTTTTGACCACTGTATAGTGCCTGGTGCTGGCAGCTGCCCCAAACAGCTGATCAAATGGGTGCCTGGTGTTGGACCCCAACCTATCTGACATTGATAACCTGTCCAGAGGACATCAACATTTGAGCCCTCTTTTAACTCTGGGGTGGATATAAAGTATGTAAAACCTGCACAGCTGCAGAGGGCCTCTGTAGTCAATGGGTCCCATTGCTACATAAAAACAGATCACGTTTAAGGATCCCCTCAATAAGTCCAAATTACTCGTGGACTGGCACAATGGTGAGGTGTTTTCTGAACAGCCAAGGATGAAGTGGCCTATGGCTAAGAACCCTTCAACTGCATTCAGTTGCCTTTGGTGTTCCGTCCCCCCATTGTATTTTTCACCAAAAACATGGTGGAGACCAAAGGGGACATGTTATCTAAGCCTCATCAAGCATTACTTACTATGGATGGGACCAGGTTCATAGGAATTTCTATCAAAAATGATCCCAGTCAAGGAACATTCCCTAAAGGATATTTGTGAAATGGCCTTCTTGGAGAGTAGAGTGTGCTACACGTGTAGCACTCGGCTGAATTATTTTTTTCTTGGGATAGACATGGGTTTTTACAAGCTACTGTGTGTTTTGGTGCTGGGCTGTTTCTGATAGCACCAAACACAATTAGGTCTTTTTTCATGAGCCACCTGGGTGTTCCAGGAGAAATGCATCACAGAAGAACTACACTGAATTATTTTTTTGGGGTTGAGTTTGTCTCATTCTCAGCACATGAAAAGAGCTAATACATAGTTCAAAAAATCTAATAAATACCTCCTTTATGAAGTTCATAAATCGTGGTCCAAATCTCCATGGTTTGTGACGGTGACATTGCAAAGAGCTGACAGTCATCTGGGCGGCTCGTTGTGTGGCAACAGCAACCATATAGACAGCGTCATACATCAAGGCAGCATCTGTCTGTATCAAAGACATAGACTGAATTTTATGATAATACTCACTAGTCTCTACTCCATTTCAAATTAGCATTTACTCTGACATTCACCAGAATAGGTGCTGCACGAGAGAGGTCCTCTATATGGGACAGAAAAGCTGTGGTGTGGGGGGCAGTGATGTAATCCTAAATGCCAGTGCTATAATGGTTGAAGTGGTGGTGAGCAGAGGTTCTGCTCTTATGGATAGGGACTTCTCTCCTGCAGAGTGTAAGCTCTTATGGGCAGGATCCTCTCTCCTGTAGAGTGCAAGCTCTTATGGGCAGGGGCCTCTATCCTGTAGAGTGTAAGCTCTTAAGGGCAGGGACCTCTATCCTTAAGAGTGTAAGCTCTTATGGGCAGGGGCCTCTCTTCTGTATAGTGTAAGCTCTTATGGGCAGGATCCTCTCTCCTGTAGAGTGTAAGCTCTTATGGGCAGTGGCCGCTCTCCTGTAGAGTGTAAGCTCTTATGGGCAGAGTCCTCTCTTCTGTGATGTGCAAGATCTTATCGGCAGGGATCTCTATCCTGTAGAGTGTAAACCTTTATGGGCAGTGACCTCTCTCCTGTAGATTGTAAGCTCTTATGCATAGGGACCTCTCTCCTGAAGAGTGTAAGCTCTTATGGGCAGGGTCCTCTCTCCTGTAGAGTGTAAGCTCTTATGGACCGGGACCTCTCTCCTGTAGAATGTAAGCTCTTATGGGCAGGGGACTCTCTCCTGTAGAGTGTAAGCTCTTATAGACAGGATCCTCTGTACTGTAGAGTGTAAGCTCTTATGGGCAGGGACCTCTCTTCTGTGGAGTGTAAGCTCTTATGGGTCCCTATTTCCGTCCATAGAACAGGAGAAATGTGTCTGGTATTCCAGTTAATGGGGCTGAGAAGCAATACCAGACACAATCCACAGACAAGAGCGGCAATGTTTCCTGAAGAAAGCATCTATATTTTTCTAATCTCATAAACCAAATTATTATAATTTCTTTTTACTTTTGAAAGTCAGAATCGCACACAAGCTTTTGCCGTCTTTCTCGTACACCCACTGCTTGGATCAGGCAGCCAGCTGCTATGTTATTGCACTTGCCTTGTTCTCAAGGTTGTATATAACAGGGGAAGGCTATAAATATTACAGCTGGATGTTACAAGTGTCTGATAAATATATAAGAGGTCTTGAGCATGTCAACCGGCTAGACCTTAAATTAAAATAATGTCTGCAAGCGTAACACAAAAAAACAAGATAGAGAAAGGGACTGGAGGGCTCTCAGATCAAGGTGAAGATACAAAACCATCACAGCTTACCTTTATCTGGAGAAAAATATAAAACTAACTCTAAGACGTAAAAGTTCCCAATTACAAATATGCTGCTTTTAAAGGGGTTGTCTATGTGTAATCTATGGATCTCAAATTACAGTAGAAGCCATACCCAACAATCCTCAGCCACGAATGTTCTGACGCTGCTCTAGTCTCTGCTGCTCTACACTTCCTGGTCTCAGCTTGTTACACAAGAAAAGCCAGCAGAGGCCTGCTCCGCCAATCACTGACTGAGGCGGGTCACTGCTATGGCCAATGATTGGCTCAGTGAGCCTTTCCTGGCATTTCCAACATGTAAAATCGCGACCATGAAGTGGAGAGCAAGTGGAAACATAAGCAGCACATGAATATCTGTATCGATGGATCAGTAAGGTGAGTATGTGTTGTTTGTTTTTTAACCCCCTCCGAGCCATATATACAGTACAGACCAAAAGTTTGGACACACCTTCTTATTCAAAGAGTTTCCTTTATTTTCATGACTATGGAAATTGTAGATTCACACTGAAGGCATCAAAACAATGAATTAACACATGTGGATCTATATACATAACAAAAAAGTGTGAAACAACTGAAAATATGTCATATTCTAGGTTCTTCAAAGTAGCCACTTTTTGCTTTGATTACTGCTTTGCACACTCTTGGCATTCTCTTGATGAGCTTCAAGAGGTAGTCACCTGAAATGGTCTTCCAACAGTCTTGAAGGAGTTCCCAGAGATGCTTAGCACTTGTTGGCCCTTTTGCCTTCACTCTGCGGTCCAGCTCACCCCAAACCAACTCTCCTTCATGGTCAAATAGCCCTTACACAGCCTGGATGTGTGTTTGGGATCATTGTCCTGTTGAAAAATAAATGATGGTCCAACTAAATACAAACCGGATGGAATAGCATGCCGCTGCTGTGGTAGCCATGCTGGTTCAGTATGCCTTCAATTTTGAATAAATCCCCAACAGTGTCACCAGCAAAGCACCCCCACACCATCACACCTCCTCCTCCATGCTTCACGGTGGGAACCAGGCATGTAGAGATCATCCGTTCACCTTTTCTGCATCGCACAAAGACACGGTGGTTGGAACCAAAGATCTCAAATTTGGACTCATCAGACCAAAGCACAGATTTCCACTGGTCTAATGTCCATTCCTTGTGTTCTTTAGCCCAAACAAGTCTCTTCTGCTTGTTGCCTGTTCTTAGCAGTGGTTTCCTAGCAGATATTCTACCATGAAGGCCTGATTCACACAGTCTCCTCTTAACAGTTGTTCTAGAGATGTGTCTGCTGCTAGAACTCTGTGTGGCATTGACCTGGTCTCTAATCTGAGCTGCTGTTAACCTGCGATTTCTGAGGCTGGTGACTTGGATGAACTTATCCTCCGCAGCAGAGGTGACTCTTGGTCTTCCTTTCCTGGGGCGGTCCGCATGTGAGCCAGTTTCTTTGTAGTGCTTGATGGTTTTTGTGACTGCACTTGGGGACACTTTCAAAGTTTTCCCAATTTTTCGGACTGACTGACCTTCATTTTTTAAAGTAATGATGGCCACTCGTTTTTCTTTACTTAGCTGCTTTTTTCTTGCCATAATACAAATTCTAACAGTCTATTCAGTAGGACTATCAGCTGTGTATCCACCTGACTTCTCCACAACGCAACTGATGGTCCCAACCCCATTTATAAGGCAAGAAATCCCACTTATTAAACCTGACAGGGCACACCTGTGAAGTGAAAACCATTTCAGGTGACTACCTCTTGAAGCTCACCAAGAGAATGCCAAGAGTGTGCAAAGCAGTAATCAAAGCAAAAGGTGGCTACTTTGAAGAACCTAGAATATGACTATATTTTCAGTTGTTTCACACTTTTTTGTTATGTATATAATTCCACATGTTTTAATTCATAGTTTTGATGCCTTCAGTGTGAATCTACAATTTTCATAGTCATGAAAATAAAGAAAACTCTTTGAATGAGAAGGTGTGTCCAAACATTTGGTCTGTACTGTATATATATAAAAATATAATACCTCTGGATCACCCTTGCTTTATGCATTAGCATATCTGAACTGCAAAACGAGACACAGCCTATACATAGAGCTGTGAAAACCTCTTTAAAGGGAACCTGTCATCCACTTTATGCTACCCATACTAACGGCAGTATAAAGTACAGACAGGTGAGTTGATTTCAGCGATCTGTCATTTTAAGTTAAAAGTAAGTGGTTGCCGAGAACCAACATCACAATCATTGCAGACTGGGCCTGGAAAAGAGTCCTGGCCACCTGAGAAGAGTCCTGGTTATTCATGAATTCCTGCTCTCCTGCTGATGACTGACAGTCTACTACCTAGTTTTCTCTGTTTCTGTCTAGGAGAGAACTGTCAGTCATCAGCAGATGGGAGAGAGAGCAGGAGATTATAATAACCAGGACTCTTCTCAGGTAGATTTGACTCTTTTCAAGGCCTGGGCTGCAATGGTTATAAAGCTGGTTCTCAGCAACCACTTACTTTTAGCTGATGAGTGACACATCGCTGAAATCAGCATTTCTGTCACTATTTCTTGCTGCACAGACGTGACATCGTGGGGCACTTATATTCAGTACTTTTTAAAAAGCTTTGGAATAACTCTATAAATCATATATGGTTTTCACAATATGTAATTTCTTTCCTTTACAATATGGCATTTTTTCCTCTCCATGCCAATTACAAAGTACAGAAAGCAGGCGTGTAAGCCACAGATAACACGTTGCGGTGGTTTTTAGGTAGACGTGACTTCGCTCTTTTCATTTATTATAGCGGTAATAGCTATTATACATCGCCCATTTATACCAATAACTCTTCACAATGAAACATTTGTATAGGAAGAGGCGGCCGAGATAATGAAATGATGCCTCATTAGACAGGAGAGCTTTGGCGTACAATAAAATGGGAATGGTGGAATTAGAGGCAGCAAATTTCTATTTTTACCTTGTTTTCTTACCCATTATGTTTGCTTTTAGCATTATTACATATTTCCCCGTAGCGTTAACATGTGTCTACAGAAAAATATATAATTGCACACATTTCAACCTTTTAAACCGGACAGTGAATGATGAAAAAGTCAAACAGGGAATAACAAGTCCAAAGAAATACTAAAGGTGGGCACAGGCGGTGGTATAGATGCCATATTGCCAACCAGTGTCACTACTATGAGGCTTGTGCCTCCATCGCTAAATACATTGAAAGTCAATGGGTGATGGACCCAGTCTTATAGGCTCCTAAAAAATCGGAACCGTCACTATTGACTTACATTGTTATTAGAGCCGGATCAGTTCTTTTCAGTTTTTTATGACTGGACACAAAACCGCAGCTTGCAGCGGTTTTGTGTCTGGTCACAAAATGTAATGCCTCCGGAACGGAAAACATCCTGATGCATCCTAAACGGATATCTTTTCATTCAGAAGGCATGAGGACCAAACAGAATTTTTTTTCCTGTAATGAGATCCTCTGCCGGTTCTCAATACTGGAAAACAAAAAGGCAAGTAAGTAGCCTTAGGGCTCATTCACACAACCATATGAATGGTTCCGCAAAATTGCGGAACAGATGCGGACTTATTCATTTCAATGGGGCCGCAAAAGATGCGGACAACGTGTGCTTTCCGCATCCGTAGTTCCGTTCCGCGGCCCCACAAAAAAATATAGAGCTTGTCCTATTCTTAAAAAATAACAAAAAATGTAGAGGTTCACCCAATAGCTGCCACGGATATGGTGCAATTGCGGATAAGAATAGGCATTTTCTATGATAGTGGCGGCATGTGCGGTCCGCAAATTGTGGAACAATCAAGGGTTGGTATCTGTGTTTTGCAGATTCGCAGTTTGCGGATCAGCAAAACACTACGGTCATGTAAATGCCCCTCTAGACTGTGTTGAAAATGTATAGTCAGGTCCATAAATATTGGGACATCGACACAATTCTAACATTTTTGGCTCTGTACACCACCACAATGGATTTGAAAGGACACAAACAAGACGTGCTTTAACTGCAGACTGTCAGCTGTAATTTGATGGTATTTACATCCAAATCAGGTGACTTATGGGATGGAAGATACTTCGGCCCATAAAACCTGCCCCTTACCTTACTGCCCCCACCTGTACCACAATTAACAGACAGAGACATCTTCTTGGGAAAAGAGCCTTCTCGGCCAATTTATTAAACAACATCAATTATCACTTAACAGAAATACGTAATAACACGCATAACATATCAATTACCATAACATATGAACCATTGCATAGGATCCTAGAAGGCAACAGGTAAGCTGTGCTCTCCACCATTCACCTCCACTTGTCATACCGCCTTACCCTCGGCCGCGGTCACCGACCCGAGAGCACCGAATCCTCCATACTGTAATTGATCTCCCCTGTAGGCCCATCTGCCCAACAGGAGCCCCATGCACAAGCTTACCGAACCTCCTGAGATGCACACTCCACCTTGGCATGCACCTATTAAACTTATCATTGCCTTCCAGGACCCTCCATTACCACGCCACTGCAAACTCATCAACCCCAGCCACTATACTGGGCGGGCGGGAGGGAAAAACTTTCTCCTTCTTCCACGAGCGGCGTCTGCCAAACTCCGCCCCCCGCTCCCCTCATATACTGCCCGGGAACCATGACCATGACCCCTCCCCTCACCTAAACTTTAACCCTCAACTGCCTAACTTCCCCCCAAGTCACACAGCACTATGCTAAGGCTGCGCCTAGCTCCGTTGCTCCCATGACTTATGGGATGGAAGATACTTCGGCCCATAAAACCTGCCCCTTACCTTACTGCCCCCACCTGTACCACAATTAACAGACAGAGACATCTTCTTGGGAAAAGAGCCTTCTCGGCCAATTTATTAAACAACATCAATTATCACTTAACAGAAATACGTAATAACACGCATAACATATCAATTACCATAACATATGAACCATTGCATAGGATCCTAGAAGGCAACAGGTAAGCTGTGCTCTCCACCATTCACCTCCACTTGTCATACCGCCTTACCCTCGGCCGCGGTCACCGACCCGAGAGCACCGAATCCTCCATACTGTAATTGATCTCCCCTGTAGGCCCATCTGCCCAACAGGAGCCCCATGCACAAGCTTACCGAACCTCCTGAGATGCACACTCCACCTTGGCATGCACCTATTAAACTTATCATTGCCTTCCAGGACCCTCCATTACCACGCCACGAACGACCATAGGAGACACCTCACCTATGGGAGTCCCGCCACACACGAAGAGCCGTCTCCAGACCCTCCTGAATCCCTAAGGCCCACATATCAATTCCCACCTCGTTCAGGTGAACACCATCAGACCTAAGGAACTGAGGCGAGGCCGCCTCCAGCTCCCGGTGCCGCACCACAATTCCACCATGGCGTCTCACAAAGCGCCCAACCTCCCTATTAAGCTTAGCCCGAGCCTTGTTAAGACGGTCCACCGACCTCGCAAAACGCCACACCCGCCGAGCCACCACCTCGGACCAAACCACCAACATACCCGGAACATCAGACCACAAACGCAATAAATCTAACTTATATCCCGAATCACCTCCCTAGTACTGCGAACACCCAGATCATTTCCCCCAACATGCAATACAACAATATCAGGTGACCTATCCAACGAGACCGAAGAATGAAATTCCGGAAGCACCCTACCCCACAAAAGGCCCCGTATACCAATCCAGCGCACTTGCATGTCAGCCGGGTCAAACCCCAATTGCCGTCCGTTCCTCCGCACGTCCGCCCGCAATGCTCCCCAGTACACGTAGGAATGTCCGAAGATCCATGCCATACAAGCCGACCCTGTAAACACAAAAATCAAACACCAACTCACTAATCAGCTGAACAAAATTCCGTATAACAACTGAACTTTGTTCTCCTTGGACTCACAACATATGAGGACGAACATACGATTGATAACATCTAGATTCCCACCGGCCAATCCGCTTAATGGCCTCCTCCCCCAGGCCCCATCTGGCCGCCTCCGTTGCCGCCCCAATCCTAAAGGAATGAGACGCAAAGTCCTGCGCCGGATAACCCGCTGCAACCAAACATTTCCGAAAAACCGCAACAAATTGATACCGTGACAAAGCCGACCCATCCACATGCATCAACAACGAACCCTCCACATCCGGCCTAACCGCCAACAACTCCTCCACACACCTGACCGGACACAACAACGACCCAAGCAACGGGCGCAGTATAATAACCACCCCTTTGCCCTCCTGATCCGTTTTCGACCTGCGCAATACACAACGCAAACCTCCCCCAGAAAAACACACATCCTGCCGCAACAAACCGCCCCCACACGACCGACTTCCCGACACCAATTCAGACACCCTGAAGGCCCCGAAAAAGGCCAGGGAAAAAGCAGCCCTAAACAAACAAACCTCATAAGGTGTCAAACACACCCCACAAACCGTCTCCCACAACGACTGCAACACTGCCCACGAAACTGGCCTACGAGTGTCTGGCCGAGCGGCACTTCGCCTATAACCCTTCAAAGCCTGCCGTACCAGAAAACATTTAGACACATCCACAAGCCCCCGCAACCGCAACCAAAAGGTGACAGCCGCCACCCGCTTGGAAACCACCGAAACCGACACCCCCGAACTATAAGACAAACCGATAAAATATACTAACAACATCTGAAAATCTTCCACTACCTCACAACCCCCCACCTGATCCAGCAACTGCTCCCACTGAGACCACACCGAAGAATACGCCAACCACGTACTCCTACTCACGGACCGGCGAATCAACTCAGAGGAAACCCCAAGGCCACGTTCCAGAGCCACTGAGGACATGGTAGACCCAACTCGTCCGCATCCGGCACCAGCCCGCGAAAACGATCCCACTGGAAACGAGAGAGTGAATCAGCGATGTCATTATCAACACCCGGGACATGCACAGCCACAAAACAAGAATTCAATCGCAAACCGCTAAGAACTAAATGGCGAAGCAAGCGCAACACCGGAGGCGAATTAGCCGACTGACTGTTAATCGCCTGAACCACCCCCATGTTGTCACAGCAAAATCTCACTCTTTTATTCCTGAGCACATCCCCCCACAATTCAACAGACAAAACAATTGGAAACAATTCCAACAAAACCAAATTCCTCAAAAACCCCGCTTCCACCCAAACATCCGGCCAGGCACCTGCACTCCACTGCCCCCCACAAAAGGCCCCGTAACCACAAGACCCCGACGCATCCGTACACAGCTCCAAATCAACACTGGCAACAGGCGCCCCCATCCACACCGAACGCCCATTAAATTCTCCCAAAAAACGCTCCCACACCAGCAAGTCATCCCGAACCTCGGACGATAATCTCAAAAAATGGAAAGGCCTCTGCACACCTGCCGTCGCCATGGCCAAGCGCCTGCAGAAAACCCGACCCATTGGCAGAATTCTGCACGCAAAATTCAGCTTCCCTAAAACAGACTGCACCTTTCGCAATTGCACCTTTTTTGCCTTTCTCAAGAAAGTAATATCCGCGCGCAAATCCGCCACCTTTTCCTCCGGCAACCTACACTCCATGGCCACACTATCAATCACTATACCCAAAAATTTTACAGAAGTCGCTGGACCCTCCGTCTTTTCCGGTGCCAAAGGGACCCCCAATCGACCAGCTATGCTCTCCATTGTGTGCAACAACACCGAACAAACTCGCGACCCAGCAGGTCCCATAAACAAAAAATCGTCAAGATAATGTAAAACGGAAGTCCAACCCGCCTCCTGCTTCACCACCCACTCCAAGAAAGAAGCAAACTTCTCAAACAAAGAACATGAGATTGCACAACCCATCGGCAAACAACAATCAACATAAAAACTGCCCTCCCACTTAAATCCCAACAAATGACAACTATCCGGATGAATGGGTAATAAACGGAAGGCAGCCTCTATATCCGTCTTCGCCAACAAAGCCCCCTTTCCAAAACGACGCACCCATCGAACCGCCTCATCAAACGAAGTATACGAAACCGAACAAAGCTCCTCAGCAATACCATCATTAACAGAACTACCCTCAGGAAACGACAAGTGGTGTATGAGCCTAAACTTGCCCGTCTCTTTTTTAGGAACCAAACCCAAAGGTGACACCCACAGACCCGACAACGGGGATTCCGCAAACGGGCCAGCGACCCGCCCCGCCGCGACCTCCTTACCAATCTTATCCGCCACCACGTCCGGCCTACGCAAAGCCGACGCCAGGTTACGGGGAGCCACCACCGGACTAACTGAAAAACACGGGATCCGAAAACCATCCCTGAAACCAACGAACAACAATGCAGCTGCAGCCCTATCTGGGTACCTCTCTAACCACGGCACCATCTCTTCCACCTTCACCGGTGTCACCCCTCTTCTGCGCCCCATCAACTCCTTTACCTCGCCCACGCTTGAAACACCGTGACAGACTGTGAGACCCACCACATCCGGAACATTCATGCTTGAACCGGCAGTCGGCGAGGTATCTGCAATAACCCTCATTGAACTGCCAGCAGCACCCCTTTTTCTGCCCGCTACCAGGCTCGGACGCCGAGGAAGCCCCGGCCGCCCCACGAAAGGACTGATGACCCGCCTTTGGAGCGGCCATAAGCCGCATCCAAAGCCCAATGTCTTTATGATCCCAACGAATACTCGCCCGGACCGCCTTTCGCTGACGAAATTGTTCGTCGTACCTCAGCCATGCCACACCCCCATAAGTCCTGTAGGCCTCACCAATGGCATCCATGTAACAGAAAAGAGCGGAACAGTGTTCCGGCGCTTTCTCACCCACCACACTTGCCAGAATGGCAAAAGCCTGCAGCCAATTTAAATACGTCCGCGGTATCAACCGATACCGACGCTTCTCTTCCTCTTCCTTTTTGGACTCATCAGGCTTAACCCTATCCAAATTAAACTTCTCCAACTGGAGCAACGAGAATATCTCCACGTACTCGTCCCTCCAAATCTTCTCCCTAACCTCCGCCTTCAAATGAGCCCCCAGCGGCCCCTCAAAGCAGACGTAAACCTCACCCCTAGCCGCGTCCGCCAACCGCACCTCATCCACAACCTTACCTTTCCCACCAACACCGACCGACACTTCCCCAGCCACCGGAACCGCCAAATCCACCCCAACGCTACTTGCGCCGGCCCCGCCAGACTGACACCCCATACCACCGGACGTTACCGGAGCCCACACATCCGTCGGCGACTCCCGAACACCCGACCCCAATCTGGATAACAGCGACACCATCCCCTCCAGCAATTCCTGCGCCAACCCCTGGCCCTGCAAACACCACCCCCCACCACACGCTCAACAGGAGCCTGTTGCTGACCCGAAGGTCCCTCACCTGACCGGCCCTGAGGTATCCGCCCAGCAGCTGCGGTCCGCCCAGATCCTCCTGCCATCGATGGTCCGCTCAGCGCCGCCGCCGGACCGGCTCCATCCTCGTCCATCCGCCCGTCGTCCGCTTCCCAGTCGTCCTGACTCACTTCGCCGTCTTCCACCTCCACATCCGCCAGCCGTCCAGGCCCACCGCTAGGCGGCCGCTGCACCTCGCCTCCCCCGGCAACCGACGCCACCCAGCTCCGTCCAGGCTCACCGGCAGGAGAACCGGCAGCCGCCAAGCAAATAAGTCCTTCCCTGGCGTCGTCCTGTACTGCAGAGCCTCCTGATCCATCTCCCACAGCCAGAGCATCCTGCTGCACCGACCCGCCTGCAGTACCAGGAACGGCCACCGGTGTCGCTGTTGAGCTCCGCCTGCTCCCCTGCCTCCTCACAGAAGAAGAATGCCGCCGGCCCTGAGCCAGGGGCCGCGGCGCAACTCGCTCCACCGCCGGCGACAGAAGCTGATCCAGGCCCCCACCGCCAGGCTGTGGGGCCGCACGCACATCCCCCAACCTCGGCCGACTCACCCCTCGCTCCAAAGGTAAGGGACGCTGGCTGGCTCGCTCCCCCTCAGATAAGGCCTCCAGGGAAGGCGCCGCTCCGCCATACCTCCCCACACGCCGCGAATGGGACAAGGCAACGGGTGCAACCCGGACCTCTCCCGCTGATGCCCGGCGCCGACCAGGATTCCTCCCACTGCGGCGGCAAGGCACCGGACTCACTGCCCTCGCCGCCCGCACTGGAGGGTCCCTGCTGGGGCTCCTTAAGCGCCGCCGCACCCGTGGGGTAGCCTCAGGGCTCAGTCTCTCAGGGGGTACAGACCTCCTAGCCCTAGGCCTCGCAACAGGGGCGGCCGGTGTGGGAACCGGACCCGCCAAAACAGCCTGCAGACTCTGCTGTAACCAGTCGGCCCCATGTCTCTCCGCTGCCATCCTCACTGCCCCCAATAACTCCTCTAAAGCCGCCATTAGACTCACAGAGCTCGCCAGACACGGAAAAAACTTTCTCCTTCTTCCACGAGCGGCGTCTGCCAAACTCCGCCCCCTGCTCCCCTCATATACTGCCCGGGAACCATGACCATGACCCCTCCCCTCACCTAAACTTTAACCCTCAACTGCCTAACTTCCCCCCAAGTCACACAGCACTATGCTAAGGCTGCGCCTAGCTCCGTTGCTCCCATGAACGGTGCAGGAATTACAACAGTTTGCATATGTGCCTCCCACTTGTGCACTACACACACAGACCACCAACTTCAATGAAACTGTGTAATGCTTAATTTCTCCTGTGGTGGTGCTGCAGGGAATGGAACACTTATTTTCAATATGACACCTTGTGTTCAATTGTACAACCCGTTTCCAGGATTTTGATATTGATCAACTATCTTCAGGCCATCAACATTAGATCTGTGAGGGTATGAAAGCGCTCCTTCCTGCTGTTCAGCTGTTTTCTTGCTCTCTTGGTAGCTGCACTGCACTTAGCAGCTCCATCCAATACACAGTGCATGGACCTGTGTAGTTCCAAAACAGCTGATTGGCTGAGGGGTGGGGTATCGAATAACAGTTTGATATTGATGGCCTAAATCAGGGATGGCCAACCTGCGGCTCTCCAGCTGTTGCAACACTACAACTCCCAGCATGCCCAGACTGCCTACAGCTATCAGCCTACAGCAGTGCATGGTGGGAGTTGTAGTTTTACAACAGCTGGAGAGCCGCCGGTTGGCCATCCCTGGCCTAAATTAATACAATACACCTATCTACCACTAGGGGACACTTTTGAGTAAAATAAAGGGCTTGTACTCTATGTTGTTACTGGCCACATTTCCCAACAGCACGCCATGTGGTTCGATATGGTACTGCAAATAAAATTTAATGAGTGGTTTAAGTTCATTTTTTTAAAGGGATTCGCTGGGATTACATGAGTGAGGATAACAGGACTGAGCGTGTTCACCACTGAACTTTTATTAAGATTTAGTTGTGTGCTCAGTACTTCAAGTCTGTGGGTGCAATGAGATCGGACTCACTTATTTTTTATTCCCTGTAGGAATTATTGTGATATTGCACAGAGATGTGGGGAGGCTGGAGACTTAGGAGGAGGAACAGCAAATAAAGTTCAGTGTGGATAAACGTGGGGCCGAGGAAGTGAAATGTACAATTATATATTAAAGGGGTTGGCCACTTTCTGGGTACCTGTGACCAATGTGAAGGGAAGATGACTATATGGCACCTACTAATATAGCCTTTGTGTGCCATAAGCCATACCCTCACATAAAGGTTCTGTCCTCAAGATGGCTGCTTATGTAGGGTCATGTGACCAGGCAAATCTCCCCCGTGTGATGTCTCCTCTTTTCAAAAGCAGTGTTTTTAAATTGAGGAGATATTACATGGAGGAGATATTACATGGAGGTGATTTGCCTGATCACATGACCCTCCATGAGAAGACATTTTATGGACAAGACCTCTGTGTGGACAGCACAAAAGACTTGGCAAACAAATGGGAAATATCCTTATGAAATATAGAAAACGGTGCAGAAAGGTTATATTAATAAGTGCCATATAATCATCTTACAAACACATCATTCAACAGTAACCAAAAAGTGGCAGCCACCTCGAAATCCAAATCAATATAATCCAAATATATCCAAAAATCCAAAAAGATCAATATAATCCAAGTAATTTTGCTAGGTGCGAGAAGAACAGGAATGACACTTTCAGGTTCTGGATAAACATGTGGCAGTTCCTAGTGGTCCAGAGGCCGTTAATAATTGCATGTTTATTAGGCCTGTGAGACATGGGGCCTTTGTGTAAATCTAAGACCTCATTACCATCACAGCACAACAGATGCATACCACTATTAATCAATTCCTAAACTGGAAAGAACGCTTGCGCAGCAATCTTAATTTTAATGTCACTGCAGCTTCTAATTGAAGCCCCGGCTTACGCATAGTTGGGATTTTTTCTTTTATCATCATCTCGCTAATACAGCCTAAAAGTAACGCAAGGCATGAAGGTAGGATATATAACGTGATAAGACAGAAGGGACAGGAAGATGAAAGACTCATATAGACGGTACAATGGTATGCAAATAGAAAAACATGAAAGTAAGAAAGAAAAGCAGAGCAACCTTTTATGTGAGAGACTATGGGAAATGAAATTACACATACTGTAAGCGCGAAAGAGTCCAGGAATGCCAGAAGAAAAACTTCTCAGATTCCGATCCTTATAATATAACGTTGTCTACAAGGGGCAGTATTACAGTATTATATTGTATATAGGAGCAGTATTATAGTAGTTATATTCCTGTACATAGGAGCAGTATTATAGTAGTTATATTCCTGTACATAGGAGCAGTATTATAGTAGTTATATTCCTGTACATAGGAGACAGTATTATAGTAGTTATATTCCTGTACATAGGAGCAGTATTATAGCAGTTATATTCTTGTACATAGGAGCAGTATTATAGTAATTATATTTTTATACATAGGTGCAGTATTATAGTAGTTATATTCTTGTACATAGGAGCAGTATTATAGTAGTTATATTCCTGTACATAGGAGCAGTATTATAGTAGTTATTTTCTTATACATAGGTGCAGTATTATAGTAATTATATTTTTATACATAGGTGCAGTATTATAGTAGTTATATTCTTGTACATAGGTGCAGTATTATAGTAATTATATTATTATACATAGGAGCAGTATTACAGTAGTTATATTCTTATACATAGGAGACAGTATTATAGTAGTTATATTCTTGTACATAGGAGGCAGTATTATAGTAGTTATATTCTTGTACTTAGGAGCAGTATTATAGTAGTTATATTCTTGTACATAGGAGCAGTATTATAGTAGTTATATTCTTGTACATAGGTGCACTATTATAGTAGTTATATTCTTGTACATAGGAGGCAGTATTATAGTAGTTATATTCTTATACATAGGTGCACTATTATAGTAGTTATATTCTTATACATAGGTGCAGTATTATAGTAATTATATTATTATACATAGGAGCAGTATTACAGTAGTTATATTCTTATACATAGGAGACAGTATTATAGTAGTTATATTCTTGTACATTGGAGCAGTATTATAGTAGTTATATTCTTGTACATAGGAGCAGTATTATAGTAGTTATATTCTTGTACATAGGAGGCAGTATTATAGAAGTTATATTCTAGTACATAGGAGATAGCATTACAGCAGTTATATTCTAGTACAAAGAGGCAGTATTATAGTAATTAGCTATAGTCATGATCATTGAGGCAGTATTATAGATATTATATTCTTGTACATAGAAGGCAGTGTTATAGTAGTTATTAGTTATATTCTTGATCATTGAGGCAGTATTATAGATATTATATTCTTGTACATGGGGCAGTGTTGTAGAATTTTTACTTGATTGTTGTAAATTTTGAAATCTACCGGTATATGGCTAAACCACTGTACAAAACAAGCACTTTTTTTCCTTCTGTGTCATTCCCCTACTTCATAGATTGTAGACTCTTGTAAGCAGAGCACTCACTCCTATTGGTTGAACTGTTAGGATACTTTCACACTAGCGTTTTTACTGGATCCGGCAGGGTTCAGGAAAAATGCTTCTGTTACTGATAATACAACTGTCTGCATCCGTTATGAACGGATCCGGTTGGATTATCTTTAACATAGCCAAGACGGATGCGTCATGAATTCCATTGAAAGTCAATGGGGGACGGATCTGTTTTCTATTGTGTCTGAGAAAATGGATCTGTCCCCATTGACTTACATTGTGAGTCGTGACAGATCCGTCTTGCTCCACACCACATCACGGACAGAAAAACTAGCAGTATGGGGACACAACCAAACGGAACGGAATGCATTCTGCTGCACTCCGTTTTGTTCAGTTCAGTTTTGTCCCCATTGACGGATCTCAATAGTGTAAAGGGAAAGTGCAGATGTGAAACTAGCCTATGTAATGTCTGATTTTGTCTGTACATGTACTGTACCCTCTTACCGTAAAGTGTTACAGAATATGTTGGTGCTATATATATATACTGTATATACAGTCATTAGGGATGAGCGAACTCGAACTGTATAGTTCGGGTTCGTACCGAATTTTGGGGTGTCCGTGACACGGACCCGAACCCGGACATTTTCGTAAAAGTCCGGGTTCGGGTTCGGTGTTCGTCGCTTTCTTCGCGCTTTTGTGACGCTTTCTTGGCGCTTTTTGAAAGGCTGCAAAGCAGCCAATCAACAAGCGTCATACTACTTGCCCCAAGAGGCCATCACAGCCATGCCTACTATTGGCATGGCTGTGATTGGCCAGAGCACCATGTGACCCAGCCTCTATTTAAGCTGGAGTCACATAGCGCCGCCCGTCACTCTGCTCTGATTAGCGTAGGGAGAGGTTGCGGCTGCGACAGTAGGGCGAGATTAGGCAGATTAACTCCTCCAAAGGACTTGATTAACTGATCGATCTGCAGCTGTGGATCATTGAGCTGCTGATCCTCAATTGCTCACTGTTTTTAGGCTGCCCAGACCGTTTGTCAGTCACATTTTTCTGGGGTGATCGGCGGCCATTTTGTGTCTTGTGGTGCGCCAGCACAAGCTGCGACCAAGTGCATTTAACCCTCAATGGTGTGGTTGTTTTTTGGCTAAAGCCTACATCAGGGTGAAGCTGTCACACCAAGTGCATTTAACCAGCAATAGTCTGTTCATTTTTTGGCCATATACAAAATCAGGGGCAAGCTGCGCCTGTCACCAAGTGCATTTAACCCTCAATGGTGTGGTTGTTTTTTGGCTAAAGCCTACATCAGGGTGAAGCTGTCACACCAAGTGCATTTAACCAGCAATAGTCTGTTCATTTTTTGGCCATATACTAAATCAGGGGCAAGCTGCGCCTGTCACCAAGTGCATTTAACCCTCAATGGTGTGGTTGTTTTTTGGCTAAAGCCTACATCAGGGTGAAGCTGTCACACCAAGTGCATTTAACCAGCAATAGTCTGTTTATTTTTTGGCCATATCCCAGTCTAATTCTGTCACTAAATCCATACCGGTCACCCAGCGCCTAAATACTAGGCCTCAAATTTATATCCCGCTAAATCTGTCCTTAGTGCTGTAGCTGGGCGAGTTATTTAGTGTCCGTTCAAGCACATTTCTTGTTCTGGGTTGAAATACAATTCCCAATTTAGCAATTTCATAATTTAGTGGTTTCTGCTATATCAGAGCTATTTGAAATCTATCCCTAAAAGGGTATATAATATTCAAGGTGCACATTGGGTCATTCAGAATAACTTCACACACACCCGCTACTGTGTATTTCCAAGTCTAATTCTGGCACTAAACCCATACCTGTCACCCAGCGCCTAAATACTAGGCCTCAAATTTATATCCCGCTAAATCTGTCCCTAGTGCTGTAGCTGGGCGAGTTATTTAGTGTCCGTTCAAGCACATTTCTTGTTCTGGGTTGAAATACAATTCCCAATTTAGCAATTTCATAATTTAGTGGTTTCTGCTATATCAGAGCTATTTGAAATCTATCCCTAAAAGGGTATATAATATTCAAGGTGCACATAGGGTCATTCAGAATAACTTCACACACACGCTACTGTGCATATCCCAGTCTAATTCTGTCACTAAATCCATACCGGTCACCCAGCGCCTAAATACTAGGCCTCAAACGCAGCCGCCTGTCTACAGCCAATGTGGACAAGCTGACGTTCATAAAAATGAACCAGGCATGGATCCCACAGGATCTGTCCGTCCCTTGTCCAGATTAGACATTAACTACCTCCCCTTAACCATATATTATTGGACTCCAGGGCACTTCCTCATTCAATCCTATTTTTATTTTCATTTTACCATTATATTGCGAGGCTACCCAAAGTTGAATGAACCTCTCCTCTGTCTGGGTGCCGGGGCCTAAATATATGCCAATGGACTGTTCCAATGTTGGGTGACGTGAAGCCTGATTCTCTGCTATGACATGCAGACTGATTCTCTGCTGACATGAAGCCAGATCCTCTGTTACGGGACCTCTCTCCTCTGCCTGTGTGCTGGGCCTAAATTTATGAAAATGGACTCTTACAGTGGTGGGTGACGTGAAGCCTGATTCTCTGCTATGATATGAAGACTGATTCTCTGCTGACATGAAGCCAGATTGTCTGTTACGGGACCTCTCTCCTCTGCCTGGGTGCTGGGCCTAAATATATGCCAATGGACTGTTGCAGTGGTGGCTGACGTGAAGCCTCATTCTCTGCTATGACATGCAGACTGATTCTCTGCTGACATGAAGCCAGATTGTCTGTTACGGGACCTCTCTCCTCTGCCTGGGTGCTGGGTAGTGTTGAGCGCGAATATTCGAAAAGCAAATTTTTTTCGCGAATATCGCAACTTCGCGATTTCGCGAATATTTCGAATATAGTGCTATATATTCGTAAAAACGAATATTCGTTTTTTGTTTTTTTCCCCCCCCCCACAAAATTACAGTACACATATAATTGATTGTTTCCCAAAGGTCCAACAGCTCAGATCTTACTCACATTGCCTAGAAAGTGATTGAGGCGCGAATCTTCGTAAGGCGATGTTATTAGCGCACATGCGAATATCGGCACGTCCCAGAACAGAGGCAAAGGGCTTTGCATTCATACATTAGTGAATTGAGTTGCGAATCTTCGTAAGGCGATTTTATTAGCGCACATGCGAATATCGGCACGTCCCAGAACAGAGGCAAAGGGCTTTGCATTCATACATTAGTGAATTGAGTTGCGAATCTTCGTAAGGCGATTTTATTAGCGCACATGCGAATATCTACACTTGTCCCAGAACAGAGGCAAAGGGCTTTGCATTCATACATTAGTGATTGAATTGAGCTGCGAATCTTCGTAAGGCGATTTTATTAACGCAAATGCAAATATCTACACTTGTCCCCAGAACAGAGAGGCAAAGGCCTGTGCATTCATATAGTATAGCACCATATTCGCGAATACGTAGAACTTCGTAAAATTCGATTTACGAATATTCGTATTTTTTATTTTACTTTCCACCTTACAGATTACATTGATCTGTACTCTGTCAACTACTGTCATCACCCCCCACTGTATCTCGATTGATTCCCAAAAGTCTCACATTCCCTAGAAAGTGATTGAGGTGCGAATCTTCGTAAGGCGATTTTATTAGCGCACATGCGAATATCTACACTTGTCCCAGAACAGAGGCAAAGGGCATTGCATTCATACATTAGTGATTGAATTGAGTTGCGAATCCGTAAGGCGATTTCATTAGCGCACATGTGAATTTTGCATAGCATATGTATTATGCGATAATTCGAATTATCGCATATGCGAAATAATAACGAATTTGAATAATCGCGAATATTTTACGAATATTCTTTCGAATATTCACAAAATTTCGCGAATTCGAATATGGGACATGCCGCTCAACACTAGTGCTGGGCCTAAATTTATGACAATGGACTGTTGCAGTGGTGGCTGACGTGAAGCCTCATTCTCTGCTATGACATGCAGACTGATTCTCTGCTGACATGAAGCCAGATTCTCTGTTACGGGACCTCTCTCCTCTGCCTGTGTGTGTGCTGGGCCTAAATATATGCCAATGGACTGTTGCAGTGGTGGCTGACGTGAAGCCTCATTCTCTGCTATGACATGCAGACTAATTCTCTGCTGACATGAAGCCAGATTCTCTGTTACGGGACCTCTCTCCTCTGCCTGGGTTCCGGGGCCTAAATATCTGAGAATGGACTGTTCCAGTGGTGGGTGACGGGAAGCCAGATTCTCTGCTATGGAACCTCTCTCCAATTGATTTTGGTTAATTTTTATTTATTTAATTTTTATTTTAATTCATTTCCCTATCCACATTTGTTTGCAGGGGATTTACCTACATGTTGCTGCCTTTTGCAGCCCTCTAGCTCTTTCCTGGGCTGTTTTACAGCCTTTTTAGTGCCGAAAAGTTCGGGTCCCCATTGACTTCAATGGGGTTCGGGTTCGGGACGAAGTTCGGATCGGGTTCGGATCCCGAACCCGAACATTTCCGGGATGTTCGGCCGAACTTCTCGAACCCGAACATCCAGGTGTTCGCTCAACTCTAACAGTCATGTGAAAAAATTAGGACACCCTTTGAAAGCATGTGGTTTTTTGTAACATTTTTAATAAAAGGTTATTTCATCTCCGTTTCAACAATACAGAGAGATTAAAGTAATCCGACTAAACAAAGAAAACTGAAGAAAAGTCTTTTCAAGATCTTCTGTAAATGTCATTCTACAAAAATGCCTATTCTAACTGAGGAAAAAGATAGGACACCCTTGCCCCTAATAGCGAGTGTTACCTCCTTTGGCTGAAATAACTGCAGTGAGACGGTTCTTGTAGCCATCTACCAGTCTTCGACATCGGTCTGAGGAAATTTTACCCCACTCCTCAATGCAGAACTTTTTCAGCTGTGAGATGTTTGAGGGGTTTCTTGCACGTACAGCCCTTTTCAAGTCACCCCACAGCATCTCAATGGGATTCAAATCTGGACTTTGACTTGGCCATTCCAGGACTCTCCATTTCTTCTTTTTCAGCCAATCTTTGGTTGATTTACTAGTATGTTTTGGGTCATTGTCATGTTGCATGGTCCAGTTCCACTTCAGCTTTAATTTTCTAACTGATGGTCTCACATGTTCTTCAAGCACCTTCTGATACACAGTAGAATTCATCGTGGATTCTATGATGGTGAGCTGACCAGGTCCTGCTGCAGCAAAGCAGCCCCAAACCATGACACTTCCACCTCCATGCTTCACAGTTGGTATGAGGTTCTTTTCTTGGAATGCTGTGTTTGGTTTACGCCAAACATGTCCTCTGCTGTTGTGTCCAAATAATTCAATTTTGGACTCATCTGTCCAAAGAACATTATTCCAGAAGTCCTGGTCTTTGTCAACTTTATCTCTGGCAAATGTCAGTCTGGCCTCGATGTTTCTCTTGGAAAGCAAAGGTTTCCTCCTTGCACACCTCCCATGCAAGTTAAACTTGTACAGTCTCTTTCTGATTGTAGAGGCATGTACTTCTACATCAACAGTAGCCAGAGCCTGCTGTAGTTCTCGAGATGACACTTTAGGGTTTTTGGAGACCTCTTTTAGCATCTTGCGGTCTGCTCTTGGGGTGAACTTGCTGGGGCGACCAGTCCTGGGCATGTTGGCAGTTGTTTTGAAAGCCCTCCACTTGTAGACTATCTTCCGGACAGTGGAATGGCTGATTTCAAAATCTTTTGAGATCTTTTTAAATCCCTTCCCAGACTCATAGGCTGCTACAATCTTTTTCCTGAAGTCCTCTGACAGCTCTTTTGCTCTCACCATGGTGCTCACTCTCACTTCAACAGTCAGGAGCACACCAAACTAAATGTCTGAGGTTTAAATAGGGCAAGCCTCATTCAACATGCAGAGTAACGATCTACTAATTATGTGCACCTGGTGTGATATACCTGTGTGAGATCTGAGCCAATTTAAGAGGGAATACATGTGAGGGTGTCCTATCTTTTTCCTCAGTTAGAATAGGCATTTTTGTAGAATGACATTTACAGAAGATCTTGAAAAGACTTTTCTTCAGTTTTCTTTGTTTAGTTGGATTACTTTAATCTCTCTGTATTGTTGAAACGGAGATGAAATAACCTTTTATTAAAAATGTTACAAAAAACCACATGCTTTCAAAGGGTGTCCTAATTTTTTCACATGACTGTATATATATACAGTACAGACCAAAAGTTTGGACACACCTTCTCATTCAAAGAGTTTTCTTTATTTTCATGACTATGAAGGCATCAAAACTATGAATTAACACATGTGGAATTATATACATAACAAACAAGTGTGAAACAACTGAAAATATGTCATATTCTAGGTTCTTCAAAGTAGCCACCTTTTGCTTTGATTACTGCTTTGCACACTCTTGGCATTCTCTTGATGAGCTTCAAGAGGTAGTCCCCTGAAATGGTCTTTCAACAGTCTTGAAGGAGTTCCTAGAGATGCTTAGCACTTGTTGGCCCTTTTGCCTTCACTCTGCGGTCCAGCTCACCCCAAACCATCTCGATTGGGTTCAGGTCCGGTGACTGTGGAGGCCAGGTCATCTGGTGCAGCACCCCATCACTCTCCTTCATGGTCAAATAGCCCTTACTTTCAAAGTTTTCCCAATTTTTCGGCTGCCTGACTGACCTTAATTTCTTAAAGTAATGATGGCCACTCGTTTTTCTTTACTTAGCTGCTTTTTTCTTGCCATAATACAAATTCTAACAGTCTATTCAGTAGGACTATCAGCTGTGTATCCACCTGACTCCTCCACAACGCAACTGATGGTCCCAACCCCATTTATAAGGCAAGAAATCCCACTTATTAAACCTGACAGGGCACACCTGTGAAGTGAAAACCATTTCAGGTGACTACCTCTTGAAGCTCATCAAGAGAATGCCAAGAGTGTGCAAAGCAGTAATCAAAGCAAAAGGTGGCTACTTTGAAGTACCTAGAATATGACATATTTTCAGTTGTTTCACACTTGTTTGTTATGTATATAATTCCACATGTGTTAATTCATAGTTTTGATGCCTTCAGTGTGAATCTACAATTTTCATAGTCATGAAAATAAAGAAAACTCTTTGAATGAGAAGGTGTGTCCAAACTTTTGGTCTGTACTGTGTATATATATATATATATATATATATATATATAATATTCAGAAAGTCTTCTAACCTTTTAACTCTTTTCACATTTTCTTAAGTTGCAGCCTTCTGGTAAAATAAAAAAAAATCTAGTTTTCCCCATCAATCTGCACTCAAAACCCCATCATGAATAACTAAATATTTGAATGTTTTTTTGAATGTATTAAAAAAGAAAAACTAAAATTTCCCATACACTAAAATATACTAAAATTTAACAAGGACAAGTGTTCAGACCCTTTGATACTTGAAATTTAGTTCTGGGGCCTCCCATGTCTCTTGGCCATCTCTGAAATGTTTCTACACCTTGACTAGAGTCCACCTGTAGTAAATTCAGCTGACTGGACATAGTTCTCAAGAGCACAGTGGCCTTGGTAAGAGAAGTGACCAAGTACCTAATTGTCACTCTGGATGACCTCCAAGATCCTGTATGCAGATCTGAGAAACTTCCATAAGGTCAACCATCATGGCAGCACTTCACCAACTTGGGCACTATGGTCACAAAGAAGCCTCTCCTCAGTAAAAGACACATGAAAGCCCATCTGGAGTTTGCAAAAAAAACACCCAAAGGACTCCTAGATAGTGAGAAACAAGATTTTCTGGTCTGATGAAACCAAGACTGAACTTTTTCACCTCAATTCTAAGCATCATGTCTGGAGGAAACCAGTCACTGCTCATCACCTGCCTAATACCATCCCTACAGTGAAGCATGTTGGAGGCAGCATCGTGCTGTGGGGGTGTTTTCCAACAGCTGGGACAGGTAGGCTGGTTAGGGAGACTGATCAAGGTTGAGGGAAAGCTGAATGGTACAAAGTACAGAGATATTCTTAATGAAAACCTGATTCATAGTGCTCTGGACAGCCTGGGCCGAAGGTTCACCTTCCAACAAGACAATGACCCTAAGCACACAGCCAAGACAATACAGGAGTGATTTAGAGACAACTCTGTCAATGTCCTTGAGTGGCCCAACTAGAGCCCTGACTTGAACCCAATCAAAATCTCTGTAGAGATCTGAAAATGGCTGTCTGTTGATGGTTCCCATCCAACCTGAAAGAGCTTCAGAGGATCTGTAGAGAAGAATGGCAGAAAATCCCCATTTCCAGGTGTGCAAACCTTGTGCCATCATATCCAAGATGACTGGAGGCTGTAATCTCTGCCAAAGGGGCTTCAACTAAGTCCTGAGTAAAGGGTCTGAATACTTATGTCAATGCAAGATTTTAGTTTTTCCTTTTCAACAAATTAGAAAAGATTTGCAACATTCTGTTTTCACTTTCTCATTATGGGATATTGAGTGCAGAATGATGGGGAACAACTTGAGTTTTTTTGTGATTTTAGCTAGTGTTGAGCAATTTGGGTTCGGACTGCTCCATCTGAACCCGATTAATTTCGAAACGTTTATAATATGCGCTCCGTACTGCAGTAAAATATATGGGCTCTGCTGAGGTCTTCTTCTAGCCACAAGTAACGTGAGACTTGCTTAGTCTCGTGCCTGAGACGTTACAGTTTGGTTCAAAATCCAAAGCTGAACTCAGCTTTGTTAATTAGGCAGTAATGTATGCATGCACAGAACCGAACTGTAACGTCACAGGCACGAGACTATGCAAGTCTTGTGTTAGTCGTGGCTATAAGAAGAAGAAAGCCTCAGCGGAGCCCATATTATAAACAAAGTTTTGAAATGATTCGGGTTCAGATAGAGCAATCCAAACCTAAATCGCTCAACACTAATTTTAGCACAAGGATGTAACATAACAAAATATAAGAAAAGCGAAAGGGTATGAAGACTATCAGAAAGCACTGTAAATAAAGATTACTATTATTATATGTGTTCAACATATTGATAATTATCAGACAGGTGGATGCCTCTTCTGTGGAGACTGAGCAGAAGGGAACAGTCAAGAACCTCATGGACTATAGGGGGATCCAGAGAGGAAGACCTTCTTTGACATCTATTTATCTTGATAGGGCCTATAGAAAGAAATTGTTCATCTGTGACAACCCATTTAACCTTCTGTCTATTGTTAGGATTCCTCTTATGGTCAGTAGTCAGTTTCGATCTCAATCCCAAAAGGTTTTGGTATAGGAAGTGCCTAGAAAATTTAATACTGGACAAGAATATGAACCTGGACCTTGATATAGTACTAGGTAAGACCTTCCATGTTTACTCACTGTCATCATTCCATCTAGAAGACCGGTCTCAGGCTTGGGTGGTGCTTGAAGACGTTCCATAGACCACCTGTCAACCACGGATGACACTTGAGGATTGTCAATGTTAAGCAGGCGGAATCCAGTCATATTAACTCCACTGTATCTGTATGGCTCGAGGTCAAGAGCAAAGAGGTCCTACAAGACAAGACATAAATTATACATGAGTCCGAGCAAAGCTTACACAGATTACAAAGAGATTTACACCTGACACTTGAATATAAAGAGTTCACAGTAGCTCTGGCGTGATGTTAATGAACTACGAAGATCAGGATGAACAGTACTCTGCTCTATCTTAGAAAAGGGGCAACAAACCCCTGGTAAAAAAAAGTTTTATAAATTGTACATTAAAGGAGCTTTCTTAAGAAATATGTACATTTTAACATAGTGTGGCATTGCTACTTAGGCACTGTAAAATATGCAGAAACATTTTCATCCATGAGATGGGTGCAATTTAATGGTTTACGTGACAACATATATATTAAATGTATAAAAGGGTTACTCTAATATTAGTGGAAAACAATGAAAATCAGACCTCATATAATACATGACAATCTCTTTCTAACAAAGCTAGAACCAGCACTGTACCGCATGTGGATCCAGAGCACCCCCATTCAATGCTTCAATTGCTGTGATACATTTTCTTCAGGCTGACAGCTCAGGGAGTGTGTCCTTTCTCAGAGGACATGCCCTTTCTGCTTCAGCTTTCTCCCTATGACAGCTCAGGGGGCTTGTTCTTTCTGCTGCAGCTCAGGGGAGTGTCCTTTCTCAGAGGTGGGGTCATTTACTTTCTGCTTCAGCTCTCCCTATCATAGCCCAGGGTGTGTATCCTTTCTGCTGTAGCTCAGTGAGTGTGCTCGTTCTTGGGGGGCATGTCCATTCTGCTTAAGTTCTCCCTATCATAGCCCAGGGTGTGTATCCTTTCTGCTGTAGCTCAGTGAGTGTGCTCTTTCTTGGGGGGCATGTCCATTCTGCTTAAGTTCTCCCTATCATAGCCCAGGGTGTGTATCCTTTCTGCTGTAGCTCAGTGAGTGTGCTCGTTCTTGGGGGGCATGTCAATTCTGCTTAAGTTCTCCCTATCATAGCCCAGGGTGTGTATCCTTTCTGCTGTAGCTCAGTGAGTGTGCTCCTGCTTGGGGGGCATGTCCATTCTGCTTAAGTTCTCCCGATCATAGCCCAGGGTGTGTATCCTTTCTGCTGTAGCTCAGTGAGTGTGCTCGTTCTTGGGGGGCATGTCCATTCTGCTTAAGTTCTCCCTATCATAGCCCAGGGTGTGTATCCTTTCTGCTGTAGCTCAGTGAGTGTGCTCGTTCTTGGGGGGCATGTCCATTCTGCTTACGTTCTCCCTATCATAGCCCAGGGTGTGTATCCTTTCTGCTGTAGCTCAGTGAGTGTGCTCGTTCTTGGGGGGCATGTCCATTCTGCTTACGTTCTCCCTATCATAGCCCAGGGTGTGTATCCTTTCTGCTGTAGCTCAGTGAGTGTGCTCGTTCTTGGGGGGCATGTCCATTCTGCTTACGTTCTCCCTATCATAGCCCAGGGTGTGTATCCTTTCTGCTGTAGCTCAGTGAGTGTGCTCGTTCTTGGGGGGCATGTCCATTCTGCTTAAGTTCTCCCTATCATAGCCCAGGGTGTGTATCCTTTCTGCTGCAGCTCAGTGGGTGTGCTCTTTCTCAGGGGTCATGTCCATTCTGTCCAACAGTCGATATGGCTGGCGCGAGTTGAAGTGAAGAATGTAACTAAGCATGTGCAACCACCTCACCGCAATGTTACTGAGGTGGCTAAAGATATAAGTTGAGCAACAAACAGCAGGTGGCGCTATACAGATAGATTTGATTGCATTGAAAAATGCTGAATATTTTTCATGTGACAACTTTTTTACTGCCTGCTCAAAACCACCTCCACCCATGTTCATCCAAAAACCACATCAGAGCATATAGATGTCACAGAAAAAAAAGCCATCCTGTTTGGGACACCAGCATAGACAGCTGAAGAGCAGCTCTCACTCTGTAACCACTATGTATTACATGGTCACCCATCATGGTCACTTCCCTAGGTGATCTCCAGGGGGCAGCATAAGGTAATAACCCCTGAACCACAAATCTGGCTAGAAATACAGTGATACATTCCCGCCCTACAAATTCTGGGTAAGCTTGACAATGCCCACTGCGGGGAGCTGTAGGGGCAGTCATATTGGTTATAACCCAGCTTTTCCAGAGGAAAGTGGCCCCAAATTTCTAACACTATTGGAGACTGGTTAGATTTAAACTATTACTGACTACAAACAGCTCCTTACCTGTTCACAGGTTGAATGTGGTATTGCATCTCAGATCCATTTACTTCAATAGAGCTGAGATGCAATTCTATACCCAACCCATGAACAGGTGTGGTGCTGTTTCTGGAAGAAAGCAGCCATGTATTTCTAATTTTACGTATAGGTAGAAATGCATTACTGTGTTTTTCACCTCATAAGACGCACTAGGGGGAAAATGTCACTGCGTCTTATGGGGTGAATACTAATGAGCGCGTTCATTAGTACCGGAGGACCAGGAAGCGGCGAATGCAGCGTTGCCCGTACTCTGTACTTACCGCTTCCTGGTCCTCTTCCGTCGGATGTGCTGTGACTGTGCACAGCGTGAGGGCGCTCTGTGACGTGTCAGTTCACAGCACAGCATACGGCAGGAAAAAGAGAGAGCTGGATCCTGGGAGCCCATGGCGTGTTTTTTTTTTTTTTTATTTGCTCTGAGGCATGGGGGCCTCACCTGGAGCCTGAATGGGGGGTCTTATTTTTATTGGGGCTCTAATCTGAGGTTTTATTTGGGGTCATTCACATTAGAGTCTGAGCTGAGGTCTGATTGTGGGTCTGATTTGAGGTCTTATAGGGGTCTTATTAACATTGGGGGTCTGATCTGAGGTCTGATTAAGGGTCTTATTAACACTGTGGGTCTGATTGGGGCTATGAGCTGAGGTCTTATTAACATTGGGGGTCGGATTGGGCTGTGAGCTGAGATCTAACAAAAAAAATTTTTTTCTTATTGTCCTCCTCTAAAATCTAGGTGCGTCTTATAGGCAGGTGAGTCTAATAGGCTGAAAAATATGACTTTTTTTTCTATCTAAAAATAACAAATAATTTGGAAATTTCTTGCGTACGTATCAGGATTTGTTTTTGCTTAGAAACAGAAAGAGTGGAATAGTTTGCTACTAGTACAGTGCAGGAGCTCAAAGCTATTCCTTGACCTCTGGGATGAGAAAATGAATTGAATTAAAGTTCCCTGCTTTCATCCCAGAGGAGACCTCATTCTATGCATGGACTCCTTTCCTTTTTACTGTGTGGAAATGTATACAGAATGAAATAATATCATAGCAAATAAAAAATGCTCCAATAATTATAGTGACAATTCGATTCACGAGTCACGACTGTGAGCCCAAACTAAAATTTCATGCTTAATATAATGAAATGTCACAATGGTAATAAATAGCTATTCTGAGATGGTAGTTATAAAGGAAGACATTTCACTAATCTTCTATATTATAAGTGGAATAGTTCAGTTCCTGGATCTTCCATCCCGGAGGTCACATGCCACCTACCCACTAATCACCAGTTTCTGTAGGACATTTCACTTATAAAATTAAAGGGCCATGTTTAATAGACAAAATGGGCAAACCTAGTCCCCAATGTGGTGCCCTTTATGTTACATAACTATATACATACACAGGCCTTCCAGAGCACAGCCATTCTCAAGAGCCTAACAATGTGCACAATAGAATACAAGAAGGATGCTTAAAGGCTATGAACATCTTCTGGCCAAATTTGTTTTATTATTGAATTGTACTCATTTTCTGCTGTTTTTGAGATACAGGGGTTAAAAATCAGTCTGTTTGCAGAGTATCACTTCTCAGTCCTGTCAGCTGACAGCTCATGTGAAGCCTTATATCTAATCTTCTGACCTCATATACATTCATTATATCTACACTCTTATGAAACTGATAAGAATATTGAAATAAGAGATAAGGTTTCACATGAGCTGTGAGCTGATGAGATAGAACAGATACTCTGCAAACAGACTGATTCTTAACCCCTGTAACTCAAAAACGTCTGAAGGTGTTTAATAAAGACCTACTGAAAAAAATATTTTTAGCCTAAAATAAGTAAAATGCTATTATAAAAAAATTGCCCTGAAGGTGTCCATAGCCTTTATGAACATAATAGGAGTTTAGGGCCCTGATCTTTTGCTGTATGGGGCATAGAGGAGAGGGTGGTCCTCATTTAATCCCGTCTTGGTTTCTCTTGAATGATTGAATTATAATTAATTAAAAAGTAATTCATAAAATAATAAGCCTTTGTTAAAGAGGTTCTCCAGGAATAAATACTTTTTTTTCTCTAATGCCCACAGCCTACCTTTGTAAACATAAGATTTATACTTACCTGCTCTCCACTGCTCCGGTCCTGTGCACTTACCTGCTCCCCCATGTCCATGTTCCAGTCCCTGAACTGTTTACATCTGACGGTGCGTGTGCATGGTCACATGCTCCACTGCAGCCAATAACTGCTTCAGCAGTAAAACGGTCCATGCACTGCCAGATGTAAACAGTCTGGGAGTAGTACGTGAACTTGTGGGAGCCAGCACCGAGGACTGGAGCAGTGGAGAGCAGAAGTCTATGGCCAAGCATAACGGATCCGCCTGGTTTCCGATATGCAGGACGAAAAACAAAGTTCTGCGAAACGGAAACCAGACGGATCCGTTATGCTTGGCCATAGACTTCTATTATGATGGATCAAAACGGAATGTCTCTTAAAGGCTTCCGTTTTGCATTTCGTCATAGTATTCAGTTATATTCCGTTATAACGGAATCCATAATGGGATTCCTCCACCACCCCGAACACCGAACACGGATGTGTAAAGTTCGGGTTTGCTCATCCCTAATCTTCCATTTAGAGAGACAGGCTGTGGGATTTTGAGAAAAAAAATTTAGTCCTGGAGAACACCTTTAAGGAAGCAACAAAATAATAATAATAATGGAGATGAATTTATTAAGAAAAGACCCAACCTAAAAAGGGACTCTATTATTACTCTCTTTCTCACTAGTATTTTTTAAACTCCTGTTAGACCAATATCCCTATCCCTAGCTCAGAGAAACTAGGTGTAAAGCATGCATAGCATTCTGTAGTTCCTGCCCTGTGCTATATTTGACATTTAGGCATTTTCTGCAAAACGTTGCGCAAAGTTGCATGAATCCGCCAACGAGTGTAAAGAGCAGCCATTTGTCTACTTTCATTAAATGTGAAGAAAATGTGGGGATAGTCTGGCTAGAGGCTTTATCTCTTCTCATCTTCCTTTCTGTGACTTTGAGAACTTGTGTGTGTGTGTAACACTCTGAAACAGTTGTCTGTGGATAGATAACTGGCTTAGGTCTTCCCCTGTTACATCCTTAAGCCTTGTAAAAGAGCGGAATATTGACATAAGAACCACTTAATATGGTGGATCTAGTGACCCCTTTGCTTGGTTTTCCTTCCTTTGAGGGGTATCTGGCTTTCACGGTGTTGAAGACCCATAACTGGGGCTCCACGGTTATTTTGCAATTCACTTATGTCCGTAGTAAACTGCGGATCCGCAATACACCCGGCCGGCACCCCCATAGAAATGACTATTCTTGTCCGCAATTGCGGACAAGAATAGGACATGTTCTATTTTTTTCCAGAGCCGCGAACTGGAAGATCGGCGGCACGCTCCGGAAATGCGGATTAGTGAAATTTTTTATGTGAAACTGGCTTTTTTGGGAAAAATGTATGGCTGATAGTAGACTTTCTTCTGTATGAACTGAATCCCATTATCCTGTCATTGGTTAAATTTTTTATTTCAACTATATTTTCTTCAGTAAAATTGATGGGTGATTGTACACCTCCTTTTGCAGTATGGACCGAATGATGTCGTTGTGGGTCCTGCAGTAAACATAATGAAGACGCTGATGACAACACACCAGCAGACTTTGCCATTACCAGCTATTCACAATTACATCAAGCAGCTTCACTAAGTTGTAAACATTCATGTGTTTTTATCTGCTCCGTGTGCATTCGATCTCCACAGCACATGACAGGACAGCGTCTGCTTTGGAGTCCAAGTCCAGTTTCTTAAGAAGAGGAGTTCCATCAGAATTGTGAGTAACAATCTTGCTCTATGCAAAGCCATAACAAAAAGAATCCGTAGGCATACATATCAGAGGAAGCTGGTTGCCCCAATTTTATTTCAGGAGCAGTAAACAGCAGGAAGCAAATAGAGGTGGCTGAACTCTGCTGCTCTGTATCTCTTGTGAAGTCAATGTCTCCAGCAATGCCCCTACAGCAAATACATTATTTTCATGTAGAGATCCAAGAATTTTGTTGGAGGCATGTAGTGTATGAAAGCCATGTGCGACCCCTCTCAATTAAGGGCCTACTTGCCATTCAGCGGTGCAGTTAAATGTGGTAAAGTCCTTTTTGCAGTGAAATTTTTTAGAAATGACAGATTTTTTTTCTGAAAATGTATGGGTGAATGTACACCTCCTTTTGCGGTATGGAACGACTTCCTTAGTGGTGAAATTCTTTATGTGACACAGGTTTTTTTTAAACAAATTTATGGGTGATTGTACACCTCCTTTTGCGGTATGGGCCGAATAGTGCAGTGGTGAAATGTGTTATGTGAAACTGGCTTTTTTGGGGAAAATTGATGGGTGACTGTACACCTCCTTTTGCTGTATGGGCTGAATTACGCAGTGTTGAAATTTAAAATTTCTAAGTAAACTCCGCTGCTCTGTATCTCTTGTGAACTCAATGTCTCCAAATATGCCCCTCTCGCGATTTACACCAAATACATTATTTTCATGTAGAGATCCAAGAATTATGTTGGAGGCATGTAGTGTATGCAAGCCATGTGTAACCCTTCTCATCACTCTAACACTGTTCTACATCTGGTTTGCCTGGGCGAACGGAGTTACACAGGGGAGGAACTGCTCCATGTCCTTCAGCAAGAAATAGAATCCTGGCTTTCTCCGCGACAACTCAAAATCTGAACCATGGTGACTCACAACTGGAAGAACATGGTGTCGGCGCTGCGTCAAGGAGGGCTTATCCATGCACCCTGCATGGCACACGTGCTCACTCTGGTTGTCAAGCGGTTCCTGAAGTCTTCCACCCATTTGCAAGACATCCTAAAAATAGCCAGGAAACTTTGCATGCAGTTCAGCCACTCATACACTGCAAAGCACACCCTCCTTGAGCTGCAGCAGCAGAACGGCATCCCCCAACAAAGGCTTATATGCGATGTTTCCGCCTGTTGGAATTCCACCCTCCATATGTTGGACCGACTATACGAACAGAGAAAGGCCATCAACGATTTCTTGACGATCAAAGTGGACAGGAGTACTTTGATGTCAGCCAGTGGCAGATCATGCGTTACACCTGCCGTTTGCTCAGGCCTTTGAGGAGGCCACGTTATTTGTCAGTCGCCAGGAATACGGGATGAACAACGTCATTCCACTACTTCATGTCCTGGAACAGATGCTAGTAAATCTGGCTGGTCAGGGGACTGGAGACGTGGCACCTACAAAGATGGCAGCAGAGTTTGATACATTTGTCTGTCAATATCTCTGTTTACAGTCAGTGAACAGGAACATGATTTATCACAAGGATATGCAAACACCAACTGATGGGGTGTTACCCGCCAGAAGAAGGTCATCGGCATGAATGAGCAGTCATTTTCACAGCTCAAGGTATCCTCCTGGAAGCTTGACCTCTGCACGTCGATGGTCTGCATTGCGAAGTTTGTCTAAAAGAAAAATCCTGCAGTGCACCCCCTTGGAGGAAACTCTTGATCTGGCACAGGCTGCTTGGCTCCTTCAAAAACAATGGACACTGTACAGTGTGACACTGATATATAATTTCTCATACACCAGACTGAAAGAGTATTCCAAGCACCTGTCTGCCCACCTAGCTGCCGAGTAGCAGAAGGGTCTTGCCATTGAAGTGGGCTCGGAGCTGAACCTAAAAGACACATTTTCCTGTTTACCTGGACTCAAAGGAAAGGACAGAGATCCATTGGCTGTGCTCATACAGATTTCATCAAAGCCTCCACTCACTAAAGCAAGCAGAGGACTGGATTGTGTGGACAGGTTGGTTCTGCAGGACGTACACAGAGGACGATCTATTGGAGGTGTTACCAAAGACATTTACTTCACTTTCGCTCTTCCTGTATAATGGCTCCGAGACGCTCACAGCTATCATAGGTATGTGGTTCCAAAGAAACTTTGACTGTTGTTTGGGTAAGCTGGTGATCAGTTCTCAGGACCTTAGTTGGCTAGCAGTGATGAGGACCGGGTATGACGTGTCTGGATCAGTGTCACCCACTGAGCTTGTTTTATCTGTGCCCGTCGAACCTTTCATGGACATTTGTTATGTTATCCACGCAGAGGACTTCTAGACTTTATGGAATAAGTGCAGAGAGAGACCTCAGGATGAGGTCACGTTGGAGGAAGTGAACAATTTATTCCAATGTCTTTACTAGCAGTTCTTCAGACACTTTAGAATCCACTTCAGCAACCCAGCTCGTCAAGGTGACGGCATCTGTGCCATCACCGCATTGTGAAGTTCCTCAGTAAGGACTACCTAATCTGATTGCTGGGATTCATCACAGAGGTGGCCATGAATAACATCCAGTATTGAACACATGGATGACTCATCTCGGACCTTGTCCACTATGTTCGGGACCTCCTGGACATCTTACATGTCTTAGACATGATTCCTGCAGTGCTTACTAAATGTTGTACAGCTTCTTACCCTTCTGTTACAGCGGCTCTGAGACCTGCACATACTAAGGCTTATTTATGAAGATTTTCGGGTGTTGTCTGTACCGACCAGTTACCTTCCAGCTGTGATTGTGTAGCCTGCGCTGTAGGAATGAGCTGGAGTTGGCTTGTTTGCTGGACTGTTCTCCAGTTATCAGCCATAACCCCATACATTTCTTGATCCGTATGCATCAACATCGTGGTCACCTCGACACTGGTCGTCTATCCATTCTTGTTGATGAAGCACTTTGTTTTTCCAGTTTGTCTTTTAAATCTTGTGGTTTTGCCCCTTATGATAATATCCTGTTTGTTAAATAAACATTATTTCTATTCCCACCAAAAATTGGCTTGTTATTTGGTAGCCAAAAGCAGGAGTGGGTACAAAACACAGAAAACATGCTACTAGTCCGTTCACGTGTCAGCTCTGTTTTGGATCCACTCCTGTTTTTTTTGGGGCATTAGCAATACTGATGGATTACTGACCAAATGCTGACCGAGTGAAGGCGGATGCTCCACAGACAGGATCCGTTTTTTTGTGGGCTATTGTTCAGACGGATCAGAGGAAGGGCAAATTAATCAGTGACGTCAACACAAACTTACTGCTGACACCCTCTCCACTCTGTCGGGGGCTCAACTTGTATAAGCGTTTAATAGAACAGGTTCTGTAGACATCTATGTGGAATCAGCTGACGACGGTGTAAATGGAGTACGCTTCTTCTTGTCGCTAACACCGACCTGTAAGGCTGAGTTTATACTTGAGTTATTTGGTCAGTTTTGGCCCCGGAACTGCCCTAATAAATGAAGTGTGCAGTGTTTCTAAGAGCGACGCCTGTCATCTGTATGTCATACTGACTCACAGTATTATTTCACTACCACAGCAGACTCCCTATGTGTATTACTTCAAGGCACAGTGTTCTACACCGCTATAAAGGCTCTCTGCAGCCAGAAAATAGCAGTTTTTTAAAATAGTTCGCTGCAAATTTATTATTTTGAAAAATTTGCTTATCTCTAATAAACATACAATGAGCATAACAGGCACAGGCTGCTACAGTGTAGAAACCATACTGTTAGGCTGGGTTCACATCACGTTTTTCCCATCCATTTAACGTATATAAAAAAAGTACATGTTAAATGGATGCCTCAGACTGATGCCATACAGTGGCATCTGTTCAACATAGAGTTCCATTGTAAAAAAAAAATATACTTTTTTTACCGGACTGTGCAGGATACAAGAACGTGTTGGGCTGCGTTTTTGTATCCTTTTTTTCCCTAACGTATACGTCAAACGGAGGAGTAAAACGTGATGTAAACCCTCCCTAACAGTACTTGAATAAAGATATAAGTCTATCAAGTTCAACCAAGAGATGTAATGTCAAGACACATGATATAAATGATACGTCTTCCTATGCATCTGTGAAGACGTTGAAGGCTGAGGGTCTTACCATTGTTGTAAAGAAGTAATGGTAATATTCAGTCATCATTCCCATGGAGAGGATCTGCCAAAAAAGAAAACAGTCATTGAGAACAAGGGCAAGTCTCCAGCTGCTCCAGAAGTGCAAGACTAGAAAGATTTCTTCTACACAAAATACTATTAGAGAATTGCATTGAAGGAGTTTGGAGAAGACCTCTCCCAGTACACTGACAGGTGGGAGGATCAGCTGCACATATAGACTGTGGAGTGCAGGGAAGGCAAACTAAATTTAAAGGGTATGTCCATCTTTTTTTTTTTTTAAATCAGATTGTTTTTATTACATGTTTCTCAAAGTACAATTACAACACCGCGTATAGGCACGTACAGTCAAGATACATGAAGAAAATAGCATTTCGCTCCATAACAATGATAACCCCCAGTCTAACTTTCCCTTCCCTCCCTATCCGGCACCTCTGCAATACTTCGGTGGACCGCCGCCAGAGCAAGGCCTTATTCGGATCAGCGTTTAAAACGCTGGTCTTAATAAATGACCCTCTAAGTGTCAACCTATAGATATTAAATGGGTTATCCAATACTATAAACTGCCCCCCCCCCATTTGCCGGGCCCCCAACTGGGAATATTCTTAGGGTACTTTCACATTAGCGTTTTAGATTTCCGATATTGAGATCCGTTATAGGGGCTCAATACCGGAAAAAAAGGCTTCAGTTTTCTCCTCATTTATTGTCAATGGGGACAAAACTGAACTGAACATAACAGAGAGCTCCAGAATGCCTTCTGTTCCATTTAGTTGCTTTCCCATACCGGAGAGCAAACCGCAAAATGTTGTATTTTTCTTTCCGTCCTGGGATGTGGAGCAAGATGCATCCGGCATGATCCCCAATGCAAGTCAATGGGGACGGATCCGTTTTCTCTGACACAATAGAAAACGTATCCGTCCTTCAGTGACTTTCAGTGGAGTTCATGACGGATCCGCCTTGGCAATGTTAAAGATAATACAATCGGATCCGTTCATAACAGATAGTTGTATTATCAGTAACGGAAGCGTTTTTGCTGAACCCTGCCGATCCATTAAAAACCCTAGTGTGAAAGTAGCCTTACCCCGCTCCCTGCTTCCCTGTGAGGGGTCCGGCATATGGGGGGGGGGGTGCAGTTTATAGTATTGGATAACCCCTTTAAGCCTATCCCAGGCTTTACCACCTCACTTCATATTGTATAGAGAAAGCATAGCCCACAGGGTCTGTCAAGCATATCCAGGCTTATCATTTACAGGGCGTAGGATAGTCAGCCAATGGTGTTCTATCCAAGTGTGCTGTTGAGAAGTGTATTTTTAAGGTGCACCCAGTTTAGTAAAGATTCCCTTTTCTAACCTGATGAGAGTCGACATTCTTTTCATGAGCGCTCCTATGGCTGGGGCAACCGGATCCAGCCAGAGGGATGCTATAAGTTTTCT
This sequence comes from Bufo gargarizans, assembly GCF_014858855.1. Taxonomy (NCBI): domain Eukaryota; kingdom Metazoa; phylum Chordata; class Amphibia; order Anura; family Bufonidae; genus Bufo; species Bufo gargarizans. The sequence goes on along the minus strand of NC_058082.1, from coordinate 594,785,357 downwards.
AGATCAGTTGAGGACCTATCGCCAACTCATCACCGTCTAGCAGAAGAAGGTTATCTGCATATTCCAAAACATACATCAGGGGATCATTAGGAATGGTCAACTGGTAAACCCTTCTAAGTTTAGTTAGGTTTGCTGCCTAAAAGGCAGAGCTTTGGAGAGCTCCAAAAGAGCTAAATCTGCTGTGGTTCCCGCGCATCTCACACATTGGGCTCTATCTCGTACCCCTATTTTGTATAGAAAAGCCAGGGTTCTGTACACTCTATGCAATAGATACATTTAGGACACACGGTATTCTGGGCTTAGGGACAATTGTTGGGTTTGGTGTAACAGCCAGTCCCAGACATCATCTAATATGTCACCTATCCAAGATGCTTTCACCTCTTGTAGTCCTGAGGTATGATTACTCAGTATGTCTGTGAAGGTTCTCATTTATCCAGGTCATAGTATATCTGTAAAGAATAAATCAAGGCAACTGGACTTACTGTAGATTTCTTGAAAATGTTTCACTCGTTCTTCCAACGAGCTTTCTCAATTCTGAGTGAATGTACAAGAATTCTCTGGGAATAAATATGTAAATATCTATTACCAGAGAATTCTTGTACAGTCACTCAGAATTGAGAAAGCTCGTTGGAAGAACGAGTGAAACGTCTTCAAGAAATCTACAGTACGTCCAGTTGCCTTGATTTATTCTTTACAGATATGATTACTCAGTAAGTGTCCATAAATCACAGAGATCAAACCTTTTATGGTCTGGGCATTTTACGGGTGTATCCATCGTTAGTATAATCTGTAAATTGAGTCCCTTTGTAAGTACATTGCTTTGCTTATTTTGCACGTTGAGGTTACAGTCTGCATTATACCCCAGAGCAGAATTCACAATGAAGTGGAACCAGACAACAAATCTGTCATCCCCCAAAGGGTAGCTGATCACTTATCATGCAGTTTTCTGTACACCTGATTACTGGGCAGTGCCTGGTGTACAGAATTCATTTCCTAGTATGCTAAAGTCTATGCTTGGACGCTGGAAGATTTCTGCTCTAAAGCTAACATAATTGTGGCTGTCAGGGCATGGTAGTTTCACAACGACGGGAGTGCTACAGGCTGACAAAAAGGATTATCCAGAATCAGAATTATTGATGACCTATTCTGTTTGCAGGAGCTCTGACATCAAAATGAGGTACTGGAACTACACAGCTCTGTACACACTCTGTAGTGGGAGTAGCGCTGCAGTAACCAGCCCCGGCTGTATGAATCTGGTGCTGGAGCTCCTGCAAACACCTGATCTGAAATGGTGTCAGGAGGAGTTGGACCCTGCCAGTCTGATATCGATAAACTATCCTGAGCATAGGTCAATAGTCTCAGAGAACCCCTTTGAAGGATCCCTTTTATTATTATTAAAAAAATGTGCTCCTTATGCAGCTACAGAGGAATATAAAATATAGTGCAACCAAGGATGTCCTTTTCCATCCCTTCCGTTTGTCTTCTGAAATACACATTTTCTCTTTTTGTGCCTGAGTAAGCCGTGATGCTACTGATGAGAGACAACCAAATGTCTACTCAACTTTTGGTCCCTCCTCCCCTCTCACAGCATGCAGCCTTACACCCTAAGAGGGAGATAAACTGCAGCCGCATACCCCCTCCAGCTTCTCTCTTCCCTGTCTCACATTTAGTATTATTGCTGGTGACTTTTGGGGAGAGATAAAGAGGTTTCTTAAAATGTATAAATAAGAAGAGCCAACAAGAGCCAAAAAACACTAACAAACAATATGTCACAATCACTACATCACAAGGGTTAAAATTGCAGGATTGGCTTTCTTTCCAATCTCTGTTGATGCTGCAGGTTGAAGCCTGTCAATCAAGGGCCACTCTTCCCTGTAGGCAATCCCATGGGTATGACTATTGTGCCCAAGCTCTGACAGCGACATACAGTACATGTACAGCATGGGAACTAATGTGCTTAGTATTTTATATTCTGTAACATTCCAGTTTATATCTAAAAATATCGGAAATGACGGAGTTAAACAAGAGAATTAACATGAAAACCTATTTGGCTTTGTAAATGAAAGCAACGGTTTTGTTCACTTAATTAAGGCTGCGGTGACGCGACGTTCCTGTCTGTCTAAATAATTCCACAAAGGGTAGGGATAGCCTTTGAAATCACTGAGAGGAAAGAATACACATGATAAAAGAAGGTCTGAGAGACGACTCCTGCTGAAGAAAAATACTAAGAAATATGTTTCTACTGCTCATTCACTTGCAATAATCTTTGCTTTAAAATAAAATTAAGTGCTCCCTCCCTCAAAGGAGCCGATGCTGTGGATGAAATGTGGCTTTTGTTTCGTAGCTGACACATTGGGGTCCCAATTAATTATTGGATATAAATGGGGGGAAAAAAGATGCCTACTCACCTCATCAATCACCTGCTGCTCCCGTTCCAGGACTGTCCGGTCCCCTGCCATTCTTCACTTCCTGCAGCAACGGCATGAGACAGCTGCAGCCAACTACTGGATGTAGCAAGACACTGCACCAGCCGCTAATTGGCTGCAGTGGTCACACGTCTACGAGAATGGGCGTCATCGCTGTAGCAGGAAATGGAGAATGCTGAGAGGAGCTCACTGCAGACTATTATAGAGTTCAAAGTATAAACAGTATGCAGTAAGCTCATAAGCTCCCTCTAGTGGTGGTTGCAGGCAGTCAGGATTAAAGGTAAAGTTAAGCAAATCGATTCGGAATTCAGCAGGAATTGTCCAAAAAATACAGATTCTAACAAACCTGAAGTTCTTGTGATAAGCTTCAGGTGAACCAGAGAGAGAAAAATACACATAACATTCCATTAGAAAAGTGACATGAAGGACGGTTCTCCTTCTCAAAGGAAAAGAAAACTGGGTGCTGCCCTGGTTAGCTGAGTGGCCTTTGGGTTGTCATTTTTACTCTTTTTCATTATGGAGACCAATTGTCATCCAGCCAATGCTGCTCTTTGTTTCTGGGAAAAATATCTTACTTGTGATGGCATCAGTTAGACATAGTGTTCTTTTCATTTTGGAAGAAAAGCTAACTTGAATACCTTTGAGTTTCTGGGAAAGATATTCAAATTAGCTTTCCTTTGAAAAACAGAAAAGAACACTAAGTCTCTTTGATGCCAACAGAAGCAGAAGTAAGATATGCTAATTTGCATTTATTTTCCCTAGAAACACATAGCAGCATTGGCTGGAAGACAATATTCCTCATGCATACTTGGTGGTCTCCATAATCAGAAAGGGTATTGCCAAGAACCGGACAAAGGCCATTCAGCTAACCAGGGCAATTTTCTCTTGAGACACTCAGCTTTCTTTTTCTTTCTGATGGAGAACTGTTTTCTATGTCTCATCCAGAGAAGCATAATGCAGGGACACTCAATTTTCTTTTGGAAGGAGAGCTGTCTTGTATGTTTTTTATTTTTTTTCTTCTTCAATGGAGTATTGTGTCTGGTCTCTTTTGCTGGTCTTCTGGGACTTATATTTTTTTTCTCTCATAAACCAGAAAATAAATATAAGTCCTAGGAGATCTTAGAGTTTTATATAGCAATTTTCAAGGCAATTGGAGCATGTTTAATTTGGAAAGAATTGATTCGGGCCCAAATTGAATTTTTAAAGAATTCACTGAATCAGACACAAAATTACTTTCAGGAAATTTGCAGGCAGCCACAGATCATAAATATCAGGACTACAGCGCTCATCACCAGGGGTTTTAGGAATATGACTAGTTTTGAGAAATCTGGGTTATTTACTTGTTTGTTCCGGTCATTTTCTTAAAATCCCAGGTGATGTGCGCTGGAGTGCTGATATTTATACCCTCACACACATTTTCCAGACAGAAACTTCTCAGTAATAGTGTGAATTTTAGCTTACTCACTTTATTACCAGTGATTCGTGTTCTGCAACACTTTTTACAAGGATGACTATATCTGTCAGACACCACCTGCAGACATAGGATTAAAAACCTTCATTGTAGAAGGACACATAGGCCATGAAATCCCTCATGTAGACGTAAAAAGTCATTTACAGCCTTATAACTACAATAAAACTTGCAGTTTTCTGGTGGACAGACACCACTTATACCCTACGTTATTACAATAGTGTTATTTGTAGAGATATAAAAACTGAGGCTACTTTTGGTTAGAAAATGTCATATCACCATACAGAGGACAAAGTCTGTGCGACGACTACTTTCCACCAGTTACTGTAGAAATCGAGCCTTATTACAATACCTATGAAGCATTTTTGTTTATTATAATTATTTTTATTTTCTGTTGTGTATATTGGCCGAAAATACTGACTTTAGCAGGACTGGCCAACCATCTAGTGTGTATGGGGCTCTCCTGTCTCTCCCGATTGCAGATGTAGGCAGAGATAAGATTGGGCTTGAGCTGTTGGATTTTAATATGCCCAATACTTTTCTTCTTTGGGAGATAAGCCTCCAGAGTTGTCGGCATCGGCTTTCCCTTCCCTTCCCATTCATAACACATGCACGCTCAGCCGAGCTGAGGATAAATGTGCATGGGATGGTGTCAAAAGAGATGCACGACAAAAAAACATTTGGCCAACAGTTGTCTAAAGCTAATGAGCAGCCTTGAGGCTTGTAGTAAGGAGGCTGGAGATCGAGGACTGAATGATACTGAAGGAGTGAAGCTGTAGGACTCATAGAGCAGAAGAATTGGTTTACTATGCTTTATATTCTTGGATTTGGCTCGGCTAAATATGAGGTCAGAGCCAATGTGAATTTGCACTATTCTCCATAAAATGACCCTCAGGAGGTATGGGTTTTGCAGCTGGAATCAATAGGTCACATCCATGGAGTAGGCTACTGATGATGTCTTGTAGACTGTGATTCCAGAGCGAGGTAGCAGGGTCAACATGGGGTGTGCCTGTAACTATCACATCTTGCAAAAGAACATATGGCTGGTGGCAGTTGAAGATATAAACTGAGCATGAGAGATGAAGAAAATAACAAACAGCGGGTGGCATTACACAGATAGTTTATTAAATAACTCAGAGGCTATACTCAATTGTTAATTACCTGCAATTACAAAATTGAGGTGCTGGTTTGAAAAATGGAGAATATTTTTTGCAGGACAATTCCCTTAGGCCTCTTTCACACGTGCGTTGCGGGAAAATGTGCGGGTGCGTTGTGGGAACACGCGCGATTTTTCCGCACGAGTGCAAAACATTGTAATGCATTTTGCACTTGCGTGAGAAAAATCGCGCATGTTTGGTACCCAAACCCGAACTTCTTCACAGAAGTTCGGGTTTGGGTTAGGTGTTGTGTAGATTGTATTATTTTCCCTTATAACATGGTTATAAGGGGAAATAATAGCATTCTGAATACAGAATGCATATTAAAATAGCGTTGGAGGGGTTAAAAAAAATATATATATTTTTTAACTCACCTTAATCTACTTGATCGCGCAGCCGACATCTCCTTCTGTCTTCATCTTAGCTGTGTGGAGGAACAGGACCAGTGGTGACGTCACTCCGGTCATCACATGATCTTTTACCATGGTGATGGATCATGTGATGACTGGAGTGACGTCACCACAGGTCCTGTTACTGCACACAGCTAAGATGAAGACAGAAGGAGATGCCGGCTGCGCGATCAAGTGGATCAAGGTGAGTTAAATTATTTTTTATTTTTTTTAACCCCTCCAGCGCTATTTTACTATGCATTCTGTATTCAGAATGCTAATATTTTCCCTTATAACCATGCTATAAGGGAAAATAATAATGATCGGGTCTCCATCCCGATCATCTCCTAGCAACCGTGCGTGAAAATCGCACCGCATCCGCACTTGCTTGCGATTTTCACGCAACCCCATTCATTTCTATGGGGCCTGCGTTACGTAAAAATATAGAGTATGCTGCGATTTTCACGCGACGCACAAGTGATGCGCGAAAATCACCGCTCATCTGAACAGCCCCATAGAAATGAATGGGTCGGGATGCAATGCGTTCAACTCACGCATCGCATCCGTGCGGAATACTCGCCCGTGTGAAAGCGGCCTTAAAATCCAAGACAACCCCTCTATGCCCTCCTCCTTTCTAGACCACCAGAGATACTAGGTATTAACCCTTACCTCACTGTAACTCACTAGGGAAAACATCCACTGCACATGGTTTAGGTTCATCTGCAAAGGAAGACAAGCAAAGAACAAGCCAACTTGTTCCTCGACCTATTTGCCACTACCTTTAAATCTTTCTACCTGACAACAGAACAAGAACATTTGCAGGATGATCGATTAAATACATATCCTCCCTGTAAAAACCTAGTTGCTTTATAGAAGCAGGGATCCACAACTTGGGATCAACCAGGGATCAACGACCATTATCCCTACTACATCACAGCTACCATTAGCAGTACAGTAATATCTCAAAATCTAATTAAGGAAAATGTTTGGACCACCTTGCAGAGTAGAAAGTCCTCAGAGCAAGACTTTCCAGGGAGAAGGCAGTCCGTGGACCCAAATCTTTATCACTGTGACTTTCTTTGCAAGTTAAAAATGATGTTTATCCGTGCCAGTAAATTATGGGGACATCTGCTCTTAATATCAGCCATGTTATTGCAGTAAACTCAGTATTTACTGCCCGATCCTGTCCCACTGGAAGTGAATTCCTTATGCTCACACTATCCTACGCCTGGAAGAGTAGGTGTAAATAATACAGTCTAGGATATTGGGCGACAGTGAGAAATAATTGGTTATTTTTGTACCTTTTTTTTGTTTCTCTCTAGTCTTATCTGTTCTATTTTATGATGTGTTACAGGCATGGAAAGGAACGTAATAGAAAGAACTAATACAGAAGAACAAACACAAGTTAGAGAACGTCAAAGAAAATTTCCACCTAAAATAAAAAAAAACATTGAGCAACGGCATACAGGGTATAGCAGCAATAGAGAGCATCTCTTACTCTGGAGGACCTGTCCCATCCATAATTACACCTAACCCACAATCATTTCCATGGGAGCTGTGTAACACCTCATCTCTCCTGAGGTGGCACTGTAGGAAGACTGAACCCTTTCTGCATCACTGATCACAGCTGATCGTTGGGGGTCACAGTAACTGCAATCCTTAGCAGCAATGGCTCAAGGTTTCTTTGGATCCTATCCCTCTTAATACATCTTACTGATGCCAGTTCTGCAGGGAGATGTTCACATACTGCCTCCACTGGCGGGGAAAAAAAGAAAAAAAAAACAACAACTAAAAAACACACACCTCTAAAATGTGATCTGAGCTTCTGAAATGCAGTAGAACTATTAGGCCCCTTTCACACGGGCGAGTATTCCGCGCTGATGCGATGCGTGAGTTGAACTCATTGCACCTGCACTGAATCCGGACCCATTCATTTCTATGGGGCTGTTCACATGAGCGGTGATTTTTACGCATCACTTGTGCGTTGCGTGAAGATCGCAGCATGCTCTATTTTGTGTGCGTTTTTCACGCAACGCAGACCCCATAGAAATGAATGGGGTTGCGTGAAAATCGCGAGCATGTGGTGTGATTTTCAAGCACGGTTGCTATGAGACGATTGGGATGGAGACCCGATCGTTACTATTTTCCCTTATAACATGGTTACAGAATGCATAGTAAAATAGCGCTGGAGGGGTTAAAAATAAATAAAAAATAATTTAACTCACCTTAATCCACTTGATTGCGCAGCCGGCATCTCTTCTGTCTACTTATTTGCTGTGTGCAGGAAAAGGACCTGTGGTGACGTCACTCCGGTCATCACATGATCCATCACCATGGTAAAATATCATGTGACGGACCAATGTAATGTATGTACACAGTGACTGCACCAGCAGAATAGTGAGTGCAGCTCTGGAGTATAATACAGAAAGTAACTCCGGGTCAGTACAGGATAAGTAATGTAATGTAATGTATGTACACAGTGACTGCACTAGCAGAATAGTGAGTACAGCTCTGGAGTATAATACAGGATGTAACTCAGGATCAGTACAGGATAAGTAATGTAATGTGACTGGTGGCTGTGGTTGGTGGCACTGACTGATGGCTGAGGCGGCTGGCACTGACTGGTGGTGCTGAGACTGCTGGCACTGTGACTGGTGGCTGTGGCTGAGACTGCTGGTACTGACTGGTTGCTGAGACTGGTCGCCGAGACTGTTGGCTGTAGCTGAGACTGGCACTGACTGCTGGCTATGGCTATGAGTGCTGCCTGCGGCTGGTGGCTGAGACTGCTGGCACTGACTCGTGGCTGTAGCTGAGACTGCTGGCTGTAGCTGGTGGCTGAGACTGCTGGCACTGAATGCTGGCTGTGGCTGAGATTGCTGGCACTGACTGGTGGCTGTGGCTGAGACTGCTGGCTGTGCTTGTGGCTGAGACTGCTGGCACTGAGTGCTGACTGCGGCTGAGACTGCTGACACTGACTGGTGGCTGAGGCTGTTGGCACTGACTGATGGCTGAGACTGCTGGCACTGTGACTGGTGGCTGTGGCTGGTGGCACTGACTGATGGCTGAGACTGCTGGCACTATAACTGGTGGCTGTGGCTTGTGGCACTGACTAATGGCTGAGACTGCTGGCACTGTGACTGGTGGCTGTGGCTGGTGGCACTGTGACTGTTGGCTGTGGCTGGTGGCACTGACTGATGGCTGAGACTGCTGGCACTGTGACTGGTGGCTGTGGCTGGTGGCACTGTGACTGGTGGCTGTGGCTGGTGGCACTGACTGATGGCAGGGACGGCTGGCACTGACTGCTGGCACTGACTGGTGGTGCTGAGACTGCCGGCAGCGACTGGTGGCTGAGACTTCTGGCAGTGGCTGCTGTCTGTGGCTGAGAGTGCTGGGACTGTGCGGCTGTGTGATGCAGGGACAATAATGGCAGCGGTCCGACGTGGAGAGCACACAATAACCTGCGAGCGGCTGGCGATTGGCCGGCGTGCAGATGTGGGCGGTGCGGGCGGCGTGTGCAGCGCCGTGTGATGATTGGTCGGCGTGCTGTGCGCACTAGTGTGGGCAGCGCGGTTGCGTGTGGGGCATCAATGATTGGGCGGCGCGCTGGTGTAGGCGATGCAGGCGGCGTGTGGAGTTCCATGTGTTTAGACCTTAAAGGGGTTATTCGACCCCTGAAATGCCCCCATATGCCTGGGCCCCTCACACACAATATACTTACCTGGCTCCCTTGCACCCGCGTCGCTTCTGAAGCCCGCACGGCCGCTGCTGCATCTCCCGTCGCGCGGATCAAAACATATGGTGATGGGGAACAGCCAATAGCAAGCGGTAACGGGGACGAGCCTCCCACCTACAGACCCTAAAATTAATTCCCACCACAAATCCTAATGGTATGGCCACACCTGGCAGATTTACTGCAGCGGATTTTGCAGTGTTTTCTTCAATCTGGGTCTATTTATTCTGTGGATTTTTTTCTGCCTCATGTTGCTGGCCATGTAATATGCTATGAATGTCCTGCATGCAATTCCACAGTGGAAAATCTGCAGAATCTGCTGTGTGTGAACATACCCTGAAAGTGAATTTAGACCCAGGTACATGCAGTAGCTAGGGGACTGGAGGGGCATGTGCCCTGGATACCAGGGGGGGGGGGGGGGGGGATGCCATCAATGTTCTCCGAGGGGCTGTTTACATGATTGTATCCCGGAATATAATGCTATGAGTTCAAGTCAGTTATACCCATGGTCGGGCCATGACACATGATTAATATGGACGGATGATACATCCAAGATATGCTGTTGTGAATAGTCCCTTAAAGGGGTTGTCCCATGAAAAATAATCTTCAGTTTTCAAACCAGCACCCGGATCTGAATACTTTTGCAATTGCTTATAATTAAAAATGTATTATACGGTAGCTACTGAGTTATTCAGTGAGATCTGTATAGCGCCACCTGCTGTTTGCTCTTTTTCTAATGTCTCTGTCCTGCTTACTGAGACAGAAGCCCATGGGATAACCCCTTTAATGAATCTTGCTATGTAGATCAAATCATGACTGCAAACATTCTGCAATCAGAAGAGATGAAAATAAACGTGCTGCGGTGTATACAATGTACACGCCATGGCACAAGGAGCGTCTGTTCGGAGGACGCACTTGCCGCACACAGACTGCACTACCGACACTTAAGCTCAATCAGGCGGTTTCAGATCTCAGCATTTTTGCAATTATCCTAAGTATTTCTGTAAATGTAAAACTCCTCAGCAGCCATCAGCGGAAGAACGGGACATTTAACGGCGTCAAAGAGATTTTTTATTTTTAATGTCACGGATACAAAAGTAAAATCTTCCATCAGCGCTCTATTGTGTAAGCGTCAGGAACCGGCCCCTTATCAGCGGTGCTCAGCCTCCTGTGCGGAAAATCTACAGAATAGATGGAGGAAAGGTGAGCGGCAAAAAGACTCAAACCTGACAGCTGCTTCCATAAGTAATAATGGGGGTTAACCCTTACATTGAGTGATGACGCATGAAGCATGCCCACTAAAAAAAAAAAATCTCTGTGATAATTCTACTATGACTCTTCGCTCTTCTCTCTGGAGAGGGGCTCGACAAGGATGCATGGCCAATTACCCTCAAAGGGGTTGTCCAGCATGGAAAAGGAACTAAGGTTTATAACATGGATCAGCAACCTCCGGCACTCCAGATGTTCTGAAACTACAACTCCCAGAATGCTCTATTAACTTCTGTGTGAGTTCTCAGAGCAGCCGACCATGTTTGCATGCTGGGAGTTGTAGTTTCACAGCAGCTGGAGTGCCGAAGGTTGCTGATCCCTGGTTTGAAGGAACTAACAAGAATCAAACCTGACAGCTGCTTCCATAAGTAATAATGGGCGTTAACCCTTAAAATGAGTGATGAAATATGCCCCAGTGGCGTGCCCCGGGTGGGGTGGGGCGTCCGCCCCGGGTGCCGGCTCTCACAGGGGTGGCAGGCAGCCCAGAAGCAATGAGCGCTTTCATTGATACAGATGGAAGTGCTCATTTCTGGGCGGGGCTCGGGAACACGCAGTTCCCTGCCTGCCCCGCCGCCGATCACCACCATCGGCTTTAGGCCTATGTGGTAGTGAAATCCTGGCGCAGGATGAAAAGTGAAAAAGTGTGCGCGCCTTCCTCTGCGAGCAAGCGCCTGGACATAGGTGAGTATTTAGCTTTCAGTTTTTTTAATTTATTTTTTATTTATTTTATGTGCCAACTTTGGGGGACACAGGAGGACATGTGGGGGAAAAATATTATGGTGGGACACTGTGTGGGGGAAAATTATTATGCGAGGGATTACTATGTGGGGGCAATAATTATGGGAGGGATGTGGGTGGCAAATTACTATATGGGGCAGTGTGGGGGAAATTACTATATGGAGCAGTGTGGGGGAAATTACTATATGGGGCAGTGTGGGGGAAATTACTATATGGGGGCAGTGTGGGGGAAATTACCATATGTGGACAGTATGGGGGAAATTACTATATGTGGACAGTATGGGGGAAATTACTATATGAGGCAGTGTGGGGGAAATTACTATACGGGGCTGTGTGAGGGAAATTACTATATGGGGCAGTGTGGGGGAAATTACTATACGGGGCTGTGTGAGGGAAATTACTATATGGGGCAGTGTGAGGGAAATTACTATATGGGGCTGTGTGGGGGAAATTACTATATGGGGCAGTGTGGGGAAAATTACTATATGGGGCAGTGTGGGGAAAATTACTATATGGGGCAGTGTGGGGGAAATTACTATATGGGGCAGTGTGGGGGAAATTACTATATGGGGGCAGTGTGGGGGAAATTACCATATGTGGACAGTATGGGGGAAATTACTATATGTGGACAGTATGGGGGAAATTACTATATGAGGCAGTGTGGGGGAAATTACTATACGGGGCTGTGTGAGGGAAATTACTATATGGGGCAGTGTGGGGGAAATTACTATATGGGGCTGTGTGGGGGGAATTACTATATGGGGCAGTGTGGGGGGAATTACTATATGGGGCAGTGTGGGGGAATTACTATATGGGGCAGTGTGGGGGAAATTACTATATGGGGCAGTGTGGTGCAAATAACTATATAGGGCAGTGTGGGGGAAATGACTATATGGGGGCCGTGTGGGGGCAAATAACTACATAGGGCAGTGTGGGGGAAATTACTATATGTGGACAGTATGGGGGAAATTACTATATGAGGCAGTGTGGGGGAAATTACTATATGGGGCTGTGGGGGGGGGGGGGGAATTACTATATGGGGCTGTGGGGTGGAAATTACTATATGGGGCAGTGTGGGGGACATTACTATATGGGGGCAGTGTGGGAGAAATTACTATATGGGGGTGTTGCTATTGGGGAGGCACTGTAGGGGCAATTCTATTATTTCTGGGGACACTATACAGGGATTATTACCTGGAGCACAATATACTGGGGGCACTCTAGGGGACATTATAACTGCTGTAGACACTATAGGGACATTTGGGGTAATTGATCAAACTGGTGTAAAGTAGAACTGGTATAGTTGCCCATAGCAACCAATCAGATCTCACCTTTAATTTTTGACAGTTCTTTTAGAAATCCAGTTTTACTTTACACCAGTTTGGTAAATTACCCCAATTATGTCTACTGTGGTCACTATTTTTTCAGCAGTATAGTACCTGGGGCATTGGGCACAGTATTGGGGGGTGGCAGCAGGATAACACTGTGGGGACACCAGGTTGGGGAGGTTCATGGAAAAACTGAGAAATCTAACGTGTGGGCTAGACAAGGCTGCATGGCCAATTACACTTAAAGGGGTTGTCCAGCATGGAAAAAGATCTAAGGTGTATAAGAACTTACAAGAATCAAACTTGACAGCTGCTTCCATAAGCAATAAGGGGGTGTAACCCTTTCAGTGGGCGATAAGGTGCAGAAAGCATGCCCACAAAAAAAAAAACCTGTGATAAATTGACTTTGCCTCTTTGCTCTACTCTTAAAGGGGTTGTCCAGCATGGAAAACATTTCTTTAACTAATATACCGTACTTGAAAAAAGGGGGTTTCAAGGACCCCGTAAAAATTTGCCAAATGCCTGGAATGGTATGAAATAAAAGAAGGCTTACCTATGTGCTCAATCCCCTGCCATTCCAGCTCTGTCTTGGTTTCCAGCTCCAGTAGTGTGATTGTCGCAGCCGATAACGGGCCTCAGTGGTGATGTGATATAGTGGGGTGATTGTCACTGCTGCAGTACTGGTCTTTCTACAGCGATGACATACCTGACTACCTCATGTGACCACTGGGAACAGTGATTGGCTGCAGGAATCACGTGCGTAGTCAGAGATGTCATCGCTGCGGAGGAGGAAACCAAAGATGGAGGGGCAGGGAGTTGAGCAGGTGGGTACCTCAACCATGTTGGGGGGGATGATGTTTTGCTAGGCTCATGGTAAGACAAGGTAAGTTATTAAAGGGAGCAAGGAATCATGGAAAGGGCCAAACCAGGTAAAAAATTGAAAACACGTAATCCATGTTTTTATCCTGTAATGTCACGCACATGTCACGCACATGGATATTTTTCAGGAAGTATTAGAGAAGGAACTGAGGCAATTACAAAAAGAGACGAATGATGTCAAGGGTCTAGATAATCTGACCCGCTCCCAGATCCAGGCCCTAACAGAGCTACAGATGTGTGATGAGATTGTGATCAAAATGGCGGACAAGGGGGGAGCGGTGGTGGTCTTGGACAGGGCTGTGTACAATAAACAAATGTTGGACATGTTATCTGATGCATCCACATATAAGGGACTAGCAAGGGACCCACTAATAGAGTTTAACAGTAAATACTTGACATTGATTCACAAGGGCCGTGACATGGGTATCTTTGAGGATGCCGAATTTAGGTATCTTTGCGTGGATGCACCAGTGACTCCAATAATGCATGCCCTGCCCAAGGTCCACAAATCTATCCACCCTCCCCCCTTGCGGCCAATAGTATCAGGAATAGGATCTCTGACAGAACGCCTGGGCAATTGGTTAGATAATATCTTACAACCAATGGTCAGGCGTGTACCAGGTTTCCTAAAAGACACGGGTGATGTCTTAAGAGCCATGTACAATCTCAAATGGCAACAAAATTTCAAGTGGGTCACGGCAGATATAGTGGCGCTCTATCCTTCTATTCCCCACAGGGTCACATTACTGGCTATGGAATTGAATCTCCATAAATACACTCACCTAAATAATTATTAGGAACACCATACTAATACGGTGTTGGACCCCCTTTTGCCTTCCGAACTGCCTTAATTCTACGTGGCATTGATTCAACAAGGTGCTGATAGCATTCTTTAGAAATGTTGGCCCATATTGATAGGATAGCATCTTGCAGTTGATGGAGATTTGAGGGATGCACATCCAGGGCACGAAGCTCCCGTTCCACCACATCCCAAAGATGCTCTATTGGGTTGAGATCTGGTGACTGTTGGGGCCATTTTAGTACAGTGAACTCATTGTTATGTTCAAGAAACCAATTTGAAATGATTCGAGCTTTGTGACATGGTGCATTATCCTGCTGGAAGTAGCCATCAGAGGATGGGTACATGGTGGTCATGAAGGGATGGACATGGTCAGAAACAATGCTCAGGTAGCCCGTGGCATTTAAACGATGGCCAATTGGCACTAAGGGGCCTAAAGTGTGCCCAGAAAACATCCCCCACACCATTACACCACCACCACCAGCCTGCACAGTGGTAACAAGGCATGATGGATACTCATCAGACCAGGCAACATTTTTCCAGTCTTCAACAGTCCAATTTTGGTGAGCTCGTGCAAATTTTAGCCTCTTTTTCCTATTTGTAGTGGAGATGAGTGGTACCCGGTAGGTGTATAGGGAGAGGAATTACCAGTAGAAAGAGGGAGGTGCTCATGCCGCTCTACAGAGCACTAGTGAGACCTCATTTGGAGTATTGAGCTCAGTACTGGAGACCATATCTCCAGAAGGATATTGCTACTTTGGAGAGAGTTCAGAGAAGAGCTACTAAACTGGTACATGGATTGCAGGATAAAACTTACCAGGAAAGATTAAAGGACCTTAACATGTATAGCTTGGAAGAAAGACGAGACAGAGGGGATATGATAGAAACTTTTAAATACATAAAGGGAATCAACAAGGTAAAAGAGGAGAGAATATTTAAAAGAAGAAAAATTGCTACAAGAGGACATAGTTTTAAATTAGAGGGGCAAAGGTTTAAAAGTAATATCAGGAAGTATTACTTTACTGAGAGAGTAGTGGATGCATGGAATAGCCTTCCTGCAGAAGTGGTAGCTGCAAATACAGTGGAGGAGTTTAAGCATGCATGGGCTAGGCATAAGGCCATCCTTCATATAAGATAGGGCCAGGGGCTATCCATAGTATTCAGTATATTGGGCAGACTAGATGGGCCAAATATTTCTTATCTGCCGACACATTCTATGTTTCTGCTGTTGTAGCCCACCTTTCTTTCCCATTCTGACATTCAGTTTGGAGTTCAGGAGATTGTCTTGACCAGGACCACAACCCTACATGCATTGAAGCAACTGCCATGTGATTGGTTGACTAGATAATCGCATTAATGAGAAATAGAACAGGTGTTCCTAATAATTCTTTAGGTGAGTGTATACAGGACATAATGATGGCTTTATTGATTATGCATGTGAGATTGCTGAATTTCTGTTAGTACATAATTATTTTATGTTCGACGGTGTGTATTATCTCCAGATACGTGACGTGTCAATGAGGGCGAAATTCTCACCCTCATTGGCAAATTTAACCATGGCATATTGGGAGGAGAAATATATTCACAACTTGAACAATCCGTTTTCGCCCTGGATTGGTCTGGTACGGCAGATACATCGATGACCTGCTCTTTATATGGGCGGGCGATGTGTCTGCCGTCCCAGACCTCCAGGGTTACTTGAATAACAATGCATACAATTTGCGCTTCACGTGCATAGTGGAAGAATCCAGCATTAACTTTCTGGATCTGACACTTATTGGTTTTCCAAATGAGATCATACACACACGAACTTATAGGAAAGAGATAGCAGGAAATTCCATTCTGAATGCAAGCAGCCACCACCCATTACATGTCATTAAGGCGATCCCTGTGGGAGAATATATACGAGCCGCTAGGAACTGTAGTTCCTCTCTTGCTCTTGAAGATGAATGCATCGCGATAGATAAAAGACTGAAGGCGAGAAATTATCCGGACTGGATGCTTCAGAGAGGTAGAAATATAGCGATACGTAAAAAGTAGAAAAGCTTTTTGGTTCAAAGGATGGTCAAAATAATAGCAAAAGTCGGGTGAAGGATGTGAATGACCATGGTGACAGGGGGCGGGACTGTGTTCCCATTTTTGACTCTAACATACAGCAAACAATTCAGCAAAATACGGAATATAGTAAACGTCTGTTTGCCGATTCTATATGACGATGAGATATTATACAATGCATTGAGGTCTGGATGTAAAATAGTGCTGTCCTGCTCCCTGTCACCGTCATTATTCTCATCCAACACAAATGTCAAGAAGAGACATAACTGGCGTAGCTATAAAGGTTTCACCAAATGTGGTGGTAGTCCATGCAAAACATGCAATTATGTGATTCCAGTACAAACCTTTGAGAATTCTGACCACTCCTGCAGCTTTCCAATTAAAAGCTACATTAACTGCAATACCACTGGCGTGGTGTAAATAATTCGCTGCACTGAATGTGACCTTATGTATATAGGAAGTACCATACGTAAATTTAAAACCAGGTTACTGGAACATCTCAATTATATCAGTAATCCCAATGCTATAAACATTTCCAATGTAGCAAGACACCTTGTGCAGGTTCACGCCCGCAGGACAAAGGGCTTTTGTGCCTTTGCAGTAGAAAGGGTCTTTGCACCTTTGAGAGGTGGTGACCACCGTAAAAAACTCCTCCTTCGTGAGGCGTATTGGATATTTAGGCTAAACAGCAGAGTTCCTGCGGGTCTGAACCTAAAAAAGGAGCTGATGTACATCTATCAATAATATGTGCTGGAGGTCAGTAAACAGATGTCTTTCCAAGCCGGTCATATGGATCCCTGTATGAGGGCCTTTTATAGCATACAGTGTAGGCCATATAAGTGTTAGTTACCATATGTTTTATTAGATAGTATGCCATTCACACTATGCAGTTTTTTGTCCAGTGAGATGTTGGAAGTCTGGAGGTGGAGACTGTCAGTGCCCCATGATTTGAGACAAATGGGGGTTAATCTGGAGAAAGCCTGTGCATAGTGTGATAAGCATCTATGACTTGATTATGTGTGTTTAGGTAACAGGTGATAACCAGGATGGACCAATGGTGGAGGCCTCTCCCTCCCCTTGACTTTGGAGAGGAGGGATTAGGGCACACTTAAATTCATGCTCTCCATTATGATACTTTGTTACGACTAAGGACGTTGTGTCTGAAACGCGTCAACAATCACTGTATACAAGGTGGAAGTGTCTGCTGTATTATTTTATACAAAAATAAAGGAGAAGTTTTAGAGGACGTTTATTGATTCTGAAGACGTCTTCCTACATATTTTCTAAGTTATTAAAGGGACCCTCCAGTAGGAACCACTGTTTGCTATTGAAAGGATTGATTAGGAAGTACTTCAGACCAAAGGTGGCCCACACATTAGATGACCGCTGACAGCTATTCTTCTGTGCCTCCTAATTCAGATGCACGTGGCCGAGTGTGCATGTGTTCTCAATATGGCCACTGCCGGGGTGGCCTGTCTCCCATGAGAACAAAGGAGTGGGCGTGGTGAAATGCAACACTTTCTCCCGACATCTTACGGTTGGGGGATAGTTGGAACTACAACCATACACTATACATACATAGTGATAGTGGTAGCGGTGGCAGATGCTTTGTGTTAATGGTGGTGGCAGTGGGGGATTAACAGCGAGAAGCATGGCATGATGCCGTTGGTGGCATGATGGAGGCAGCGGACGTACAGAATGTGATGGTAGGAAGGTTGCAGCAGTGGCATGATGGAGGCAGCAGCAGCCTTACAGAAGATGGTTGGCAGGGGTTAGCAGCGGCATGATAAACGCAGGCAGACAGCAACAGTGGCAAGATGGGGCACCGCCAGCAAGGCCAGATCTATTCATCGGCCTCAGCCAGAGGAGTGTGAAAATACTCCCCAACCCAGGCTTGGTTCATTTTGACAAAAGTGTCTTGGACATTGGTGGCGGACAACGAAATTTTTTATTGCAACTGTGTGCAATTGGAATTCACGGAAAAAGACAATTAAGGCTTGATGCCCAATTTCACAATAACACTCACAGGTATATTGTTGCTATACCATGTGTTTTGCTGCAGTAATAATATATATATATATATATATATACATTTCAAACTGCAGTCTGACTTGCGTGCTCACGGTCCTGACAGCTGGTGGTGAGTGAGCGGCCAGCACTCCGGGACCGGCTCGAACCTGAAGAGGACGAGACCGCCGGTCAGGATGGATTGGAAGCCGGAGAGCTGGGGGCTGCGGTGGTCAGGACCAGTCGCACGAAGACGTTGCTGAAGGAGAGCAGCAAAATACCGGGCTTAACTTGCCCGGTATTTTTTGTTGGGAAAGGTGCCTAGATAGCAAGTACAGAGGCCACAGCTTCTGTCTTCTCTCTCTATGACTGGCAGCTTCCTTGCCTCTCTATTCTACACACACAATTCTTCTTCTTCTTCTTTGTAATCTTATGCTTTTCCTTCACTCTCCCTGACAGTAGAATACGAGTTTGGTTGATTTATGACTGTCCCTGATTGATTATTTTACTCTCCATGACTCCCTAAGATCGTTTCCCTGGCAGACACTGTAAGACCCAACTACCCTCTCTCATAACCCAGCACACAATGGTGCTCTGCTTGTTCTGCTAGGGCACCTCCCTGCCTGCTGCAGCACTGATTGGCTCATTCAGGCTGTCTGTCAGCCGGGGAGCCAATCAGTGCAAACCATCCCCCCACTCCCTCAGGGTCATGTGAGAACCCTCCTACATCCTCCATACGCTTTGTTTTAGTGGATTCGTCCGAAACGAACCTAAAAAGATTTTGTTTCGTCTGCCGTCTGAAAAATAGCAAAGTATGGACCGAACCCGGTTTGGTCCGAACTGGTTCGCTCATCCTTAATTTGTACGTTTCCAAGAGTAATAACAGAGGAAGGACAGAACACAGAGATCTCAGAACAGGTGTTCCAGAACTGCTATTTCAGGGGAAATAGAAGTATTTGCTATAACACAACTGTCAGGAGAGAGAGCAGGTAATCTTCAAATGGTTTGTGCCAAATTTTCAACTGGATAGGTACTTAGAGTCTGACTGGTGCGGGTCCGACCAGTGGGAACCACATCAACTATGAGGACGATGATCCTGTGGAGTGGCGATTGAGCATGTTTTCATGCTCATGGAGGTCCCAGTTGTTGGACAACACGTATCCCCTATCCTGTTTAAAACTTGGCCCAATCCCTTAAAAGAGCACCTACCAGCAGCATCAACCAATTCTATGAGGCATACTGCATGGTAGGGTTGATCTTGCCGACTAAAAGCAGCCCTGACTTGTGAAACTAACAGATTGTTTTGTGTCAAGTACAATTAGTAATGAGGGTCTTTAACCACCTCAGCCCCCCTAGCTTAAACACCCTTAATGACCAGACCACTTTTTACAATTCTGCACTACACTACTTTCACCGTTTATCGCTCGGTCATACAACTTACCACCCAAATGAATTTTACCTCCTTTTCTTCTCACTAATAGAGCTTTCATTTGATGGTAATTCATTGCTGCTGACATTTTTACTTTTTTATATTCAAAATTGACTGAAATTTTAGAAAAAAATGACATTTTTCACTTTCTGTTGTAAAATTTTTCTAATAAAACTACATTTCTATATAAATTTTTCTCTAAATTTATTGTTCTACATGTCTTTGATTTAAAAAAATGCAATAAGTGTATATTTATTGGTTTGGGTAAAAGTTATAGTGTTTACAAACTATTGTGCAGTATAAACACCCCACAAATGACCCTATTTTGGAAAGAAGAAACCCCAAGGTACTCCGTGAGGGGCATGGCGAGTCCCTATAATATTTTTGTTTGGCACACGTTAGCGGAAAATGTTTTGTTTTTTTCTCTTACAAAGTCTCATATTCCACTAACTTGTGACAAAAAATTAAATTTTACATGAACTCGCCATGCCCCTCAAGAAATACCTTGGGGTGTCTTCTTTCCAAAATGGGGTCACTTGTGGGGTATTTATACTGCACTGGCATTTTAGGGGCCCTAAATCGTGAGAAGAAGTCTGGAATATAAATGTCTAAAAATTTGTACGCATTTGGATTCCGTGAGGGGTATGGTAAGTTCATGTGAGATTTTTTTTTGTCACAAGTTTGTGGAATATGAGACTATGTAAGAAAAAACAAGAAAAACAAAAAAAAATATCAATTTCCGCTAACTTGTGCCAACAAAAAAATAAATCTTCTATGAACTCGCCATGCCCCTCAAAAGTGATCTTTATAGCGCCGCAGCGATTTTACTGTGTTTTTGCAGTGATCAGAAAAAAAAAAAATTCTGTCACTGCGGTGTGGCAGACTGAACGCAAGTGTGCGCACAAGATCAGGCCTGATCGGGCGAACACTGCGTTTTTTGTAGAGCCTATAGAACATGTCCTATTATTGTTCGCAATTGCGGACAAGAAAAGGCATTTTCTATATAGTTCTGGCAATGTGCGGATCCACAAAATGCGGAAAGCACCATGCCGGTGTCCGTGTTTTGCAGATCCGCGGTGTCCGTGTTTTGCGGATCCGCGGATCTGCAAAACACATACGGACGTCTGAATGGAGCCTTACAGGGGGGTGATCAATGACAGGGGGGTGATCAGGGGTTAATAAGGGGTTCATAAGTGACAGGGGGGTGAAGTGTAGTGTGGTGCTTGGTGCTACTTATTACAGAGCTGCCTGAGTCCTCTGGTGGTCGATCCAAGCAAAAGGGACCACCAGAGGACCAGGTAGCAGGTATATCAGACGCTGTTATCAGCGTCTGATATACCTTTCAAGGGTTAAAAAAATCGCATCTACAGCCTGCCAGCGAATGATCGCTGCTGGCAGGCTGTAGATCAACTAGTTTACGTTCCGATCCTGTGAACGTACGCTCCTGTGTGCGCACGTTCACAGAAAATCTCGCCTCTCACGAGATGACGCGCCGATGCGTCCAGGAGGAATAACCCGGCCGCCCGCAGGACGCATTCCTACGATAGGCGGTCGGGAGGTGGTTAAAGAGCATTTGTTAGCAGAATCAAGCCTATTCAAGCAGGTATGCCACCTGGATAAAATTATAAAATAATACTTCTCTTGAGAAAATCAGATGAGGTGTTCCGGTGAAAAAACATTTTTCATTCTTTATGTAAATGAATTCTTCAGTGCATCGAGGGGCGGGATTTGCACCTCTGCTTTCCAGTACTGGCCACACCCCTTAATGCACCAAAGCACTGTTTTACGTAAAGAATAAAAAATTCTTCTTGGGAACACCTCGACCAATTTTCACAAAACAGGTATCATTTTAATCAGCAGGATCAACTCCACCAGGTTCATTAGCATGGAATATAGCTGAATTCTATGGCAAAACGGAAGCCTTTAAGGTTACCTGTGAGGTTACTTTATAACAAAAAAATTCCCGTCATCTTAGATAGGATTCAGAGGGAGGGATACAAAATAAAGGTTGTGTATGGAAGTGATGAAATTGTAAATGATTTTCTCGGTACATAAATGATCCAGTGATGGAGAAACACGTTGCGGCGCCTCACACTTGATGCACTATATGGAAGCAGAACTGTCGCTTTGAAGATCTGACGAATAAAAGTATGTTGTCTACCTGTTTGAGAATCTCGGAAGCGGTTTCATGTGAGCAATCAAATATCACGTAAAACTCCTTGGCTTTCTTCATCTCTTTGAGCAGAGGCCGGGCATCCTTGTTTCCTGAGGGTAATTGGCGGATTTTTATTTTGATGTTATATCTTGATGGAGCCTTGATGAGTTCTTGCAGGCGAATTAAACCTAAGGGAGAAAATAATACGTGAAATTAGTTGCACAGTAAAATTCCTCTAACTGGATAGTAAAGATCCTCCGATTGCTCCGTAAAAACTAATTAGCTGTCTTTGTTAAGAAGTAACTTTGAAAGTTTTTATGTACGCTGTTTTTAGGAAGGCGCCATATTACCATTTAAAGGGTACATAAACAATGCTATCTTCTTAAAGGGGTAAGGGTAGGTCCACACAGGTCAGATTTGCAAAAGAATATTTTAGGAAGAAGTTCATAAAATTCCACAGGAAAATCTGCAACGGCAAAACCACAGCAAATTGTGCTGATTTTTATTGCAGATTTGGGTGGATTTTCTGCTGCAGATTTTCAGTTGGATTCTGAAAAGAAGGAAAAAAAAGGTGTGACACGCACAATTGCAGATTTTGCTGCAGGTCCACAGACACTGCCATTCTGCCGAAAACAAAAAATCTGCACCGGGGGTCAATTTCCGTGCGGAAAATTTCAGCACCACGAGGATATTTGTTAAATGGGTTATCTCATAAAGACAACTTATCTCCTATACACAGGATAGGGGATGTGTCTGATCAGCGGGGGTCCGATGGGGCTTTCGCCAATTATGAGAATGGAGGCTCTTCCTACCACTTTGAATGGAGCAGCAGATACACATTCACAGTGCTCCTCCATTCAATTCTAAGGGACTGCCAGAGATACTCGAGCATAATCGCTCGGCTATATCTAGCAGGCCTAAAGAGCTGAATTGAGCAACACTGTGCATATGTGACTGGCGCTCCATTCAAATGAGGGAGAATGAACCCCTTTCTCTTGATCAATGGGGGCCCCGGTGGTCAGACCCTCCTCTGACCCGCTAATTGGACAATTATTTCTCAATAAGTTGCTTTAATAGGACAACCCCTTTAAAATCTCATCCAGTTGCCTGCTATGGTATTGCGCTGCAGATTTTTCCAGTGCACATGCAATAGAACAATCAGTAGCAGTTTAGTTCTGATTAGTAATGGACTTAGCCTACCCCCTGGTTAGGAGTCTATTTTGAGCAGAGCTAAAGTAAGGACGTGCGTGAGAGAGTTCCTGCAGATCAGACTCAAGTCTCTGAGACTTTAGCTGCCAGTGAAGAAACTTTACCATCAGAGTAGTTCTATAGCAGGGATCAGAAACCTCCGGCGCTCCAGCTGTTATAAAACTACAACTCCCAGAATCCTTCTTTCACCGCTGTGGGAGTTACAAGAACAACCGAGTAAGTTTGCATGCTGGGAGTTGTAGTTTTACAGCAGCTGGAGTGCCAAAGGTTACTGATCCCTGCTCTATAGGGAAGAGACCAGACATCTTAGAAGGTCAAGAATCATTACCGCCATGAAAGATAACGTCAGTAAGGTACTGCTTATAAATGGCAAAAGACTTTACTGCTGTGGAAAGGGAATACTGCTTCAGCACATGCCACACTTTGAGACTGACCATCCAATCTAAATCTGTACCCTTCAGCCTAGGAATTACAGAAAGGGTTAACAAGTACAGTATATCACGTGTTTGGTTATTTGGAGAAACTGCAGTGTTTTTAGAGAGAGAGACAGGGAGTACCACTACTACCATCATTGCTGCATGTACACAGCTATAAGGAACATACCACTCTGTGATATACCTTATAACTGTGCCTTTGATGCTGTATGAACTACTACTCCAATTATCTATTCAGGAAAGAAAGACTTAATTTACTGCAACCAAAAGGACTTGGTTATTGACTCCCCCATCCGTCCGCCGGCCCCTGCATCTGACCTCCTGCCTTGCTCTCTGCCAAACATACCTTGTCAACGGCACCCCACTTAACACCAGGCAGGAACACCCAAAGTGCCCAGGATGTGTCCCCTGAGGAAAGTAAGGATGCATCTTTCATTGACTGCACGGCCCAGGGAGAGCCAGAGTGAAGACTGAACTTTGAGTACTACTATCACCATCATAACCACTAAAAGTCCTGCCATCTTCATCTCCTCTCTGGGTCGCTGCACTATAACTAAACTCCTAGGGTTGACTCATCCGGTCAAACTCTATCCCAATGCCTTTTTAGGGCATATGGACTTCATAACATGGGTTCTCCTGCTTGTGTTGGCACCACACCTACACAGCTCTGTCCACTGTGCAGTCAACAGAGCAGATTCTTTTATTCTCAGGATGGCCCTCCACCCTTTCACTACATATGCATGCTCGGCTGAGCAGAGCAGGTGCAGTCCTTCGGAGCAGGTAGTATCTGCAAATGGTTTCTTCTGTAATATTATGTTATATATTGTTATGCTATCTATTGCTGTTGGAATAACCCTGGCTCAGTCCTTTGCAGGAGGCTGAGTGGGGATCTAGGATCTGCCCAGCTCAGTCAATGAGTCTAGACTGGAGTTGGAAAAGAAAGGAAGCTGTGCCACGTACATCTTCCCCTTAGGCCTCAAGCTTCCGGGACTAACAGATCTCTGTGGAAATTACTGCAAGATTAACAGTAGGATAGAAAGAAAAGGAGAAAGACAAAGAAGAGAAAGGGGAGAACCTGGCCAAGCATAGGAGTCAGCAAGGTATTCTGCTACTACAGCCATTCAGACTTTGCTGCAGGTGAGGGACACTGTTAATACACCCTTCACAACTGGATACATCCTGGCCAGGAATCTGCATGGCCAAGCATAATGAGGGACACTGTTAAAGGGTTATTCCCATTGTAATCTGATAGGTGCGTCCCACCTCTGGGACCCACACCTACATCAAGAACCCGGGGTCTTCCAGCTACTACCTTCCCTGCACCGTTCTCGGTGTAGGTGCGGGTCCCAGAGGTGGGACCTGCACCTATCAGACAATGGGGGCATATCTTAACAATGTACCCCCATTGTCTGATATGGGAATACCCCTTTATGACATCCTTCGCACCTGGACACATCCTGGCCAGACGTGCCTTCAAAATCTTGTATCCCACACTGTGTAAAATTGGACCTGTGTTTTGTCATAGTTGGATGTACTGTACTTCTAGTCCTATTTTACAGTACAGTAAAAAGAGATGTTATTCTTCTAACGCTGGCTTGGTTTCCTTGCACCTACATCATACGCCAGCCATTGCACTCTACACTCCCTGCCTTGCACCTATCCAAACACCTAACATCAAGGGCACACCAGCTGCCATTAGGCAGGAGCCCCAGAAACATGATGTGCCCGAGGAAAGAAAAGGTGCCCCACCCTTTTGCTGCACAGCCCTAAGGAGCAACGGTATGAGGACAGCCGCTCTAATTGACTGGGACAGCCAAAGCCCTACCACTCCCATCCTCCTCTCTGGCTTCTCATGGGCTCGCTGCACATGCACAGGTATGGGGGGATGAGTAAAGGAAGCTGGCGAACGAGCTTTCAGCCAGCAGTTATCTCATCATGTGTATGCCCAGAAGATTTTACCGGATATGAAATATGGCAATTTGGATGGATTTATAAGACGCAGATGCTAACTGAAGGTATTCCCTTGTGCACATCTGGGATTATTTTCCCATCTCCAGGAACCAGCTTACGCTCCAGCTGCCATAAAGTACTGACATCAGAATCCACATGAAACCTATTAACTCGGTTGCTGCAGTAGGCATGAAATGATGCACTTTGTGGAAAAGTACTTTTTCATGCATTGATGGCATCAAACATTAAGCTAATCTGCCATAGAGGAAAAAAAGGAAAAGCAAGTCATACGGTAGGTGTCTTCACATAATGCCGTCTTATGCAAATCACTCAAAATATGTCTTATATATATGCAAATGACGAGTCTTTATCTCCATAATTGTAAGAATGGATCATGTTTGAAACTCAGTGTCTAATAGAAAATTCAGACCTTCAGTGTTTGTTTGTTCCTTTTAAGAAATAAGGGCAAACCTGAAACAAAAAATCCATAGGACCGAACAGTAATATACACCAGGGTCCACAAGGCCTTATTTATCAAGACTGCCTTTGTTGCCCATAGCAGCCAATCAGTGCTCAGCTTTAATTTTTCCAGACTAGTTAGAAAAATGAAAGCTGAGCTCTGGTTACTCTGGACAACAGATACTGTCTTGACAAATGAGGTCCATGTATAAAGTTGGAGCTGTTCTTCATGGCAACTCTAGCAGATCAACCAACTGGAACCGGGAACCAAGGACTTGCGCCCCTGGCATGGTTGCCAACAGTCCAGAATTTGCAGAGAATGTCCCTTATTTTCAGATAGTCCTTGCAAATTTGTGCTGTCCCATGCTGAAAATGGGTGGCAGTCATGTAGACCTTGCCCCTAAATGGGTGGTTCCTCACAGTTTGGAGCATTCCCAGGGGCGGTTAGTCCACAGCTGGCGCCTTCTACATCTGGGTTTCCACTGAGGTACAAAGCAAATTGGTCAAGAATCAGATACAAATTTATATTGTTGTATAGTGCCATGTAATAAACCCTAATTAGCTAGGGAGATTGATGGACTTATGGTCCCAGGAGCACCAGGGATATTACTGTTAACCCCCTCAGCCCCCTAGACCATCAATGATATGTATAAACTCTTAACAACTCTATTTTACCCCGTATATTACCATTGACTTCTTCACCACCCGATACCACCACAGATATTAGTTATTAACCTCTAAACCTCTCCAGATCTCTAGGGATATTACTAGAAACATTATCTTCAAAGTGGTTTTCTGGGGATTAAAGTGGTGTTCACATCTGGGACACATGTCATATCCACATAATATGCCATAAATGTCCGATAGGTGCAGGTCCCATCTCCTATCTCTAAATTCGGACCCAGTCATGAATTGAGAGGTGGTCACCGATGCATGCCTCTCTCCATTAACTCCAATGGGAGCCTGGAGAATGTGGATATGCCATAAATGTCCTAGATGGGACTACACATATTGATGACTTCCTAACCTAAGGTTAGGTCATCAATAAGAGATTTGTGGGGGCCGCTGCCGATCAACCGTTCGAAGGGGCTGCGGTGCTTGGGTGAGCGCTGCAGCCTCTTAGTTGATTATCAGGCACAGCGCAGTACATTGTATAGTGGCTGTGTTTGGTATTGCAGCTGAATCCTCTTCACTTAAATGGCACTGAGCTGCAGAAAGGCCAGGTGACCGATAGAGGTAATGCCACAAGCCCAAAGCAGAAGGCGTGCAGTTTCTTATGCACTGCAACTCCTTCAAACAGCTGATCAGTGGGGATAGGTCTTCAGTATTTAACATATATTCTGGAAACCCCCTTTA
The DNA here is from genome assembly GCF_014858855.1 of Bufo gargarizans. Lineage (NCBI taxonomy): Eukaryota > Metazoa > Chordata > Amphibia > Anura > Bufonidae > Bufo > Bufo gargarizans. Next base: position 594,758,120 of record NC_058082.1, on the reverse strand, counting down.
ACTCCTAACCCATTCTATGTGAAACATGTATGATGTGAAGGCGTGAAATCTCATGAAAGGAGTATAATGTAGCCTTGTATGCGACCACAGTAAACATTTTTACTATTATTAGTTATAATTCATTCCTGTACTATAATACTAACAGCAGGTTGACCATGAGAGCTCCCGTCATATGGTATCGAGCAGAACTCAGGTGAAATAATTCAGCCTGAAAAGCTTCCCTCGTCTACGGAAAACACTTGAAATGCTTTTCTGAGTGCATTTGGGAGATCAAAACAACTGACTGCACAAGCCATTAAACTTTGCCTAATTGCCCGCATAATGGACCCTGTTGTGATGTAGGATTCTCTCTGTTACTGAACGGTATAGTCCAGCACAGTGTCCAAACACAGAATTTCAAAAGCAATCTACTATATTGGCCTCCAGCTGGAAACGATGGGCAGATATTGATTTTGGGATAAAAATGTGTGACAAATAAATTTGTGTAATGCAAGATTTGGCGTGTCTCCCCCTCCCACCCGTCTCAATCATGCTGGGACTGATTTAACCTTATCTGGAAAGCGAGAGCTCCTGCGGCGCCTGAAAGTAACAGTAAACTAAACAAAATGGATTGCTCCCCCATGGTGAAATTGGGACATAGTAAATTGCTGCGCACATCCAAGTATATTAAGGATGGAGCAAGTAAACAAATTTAAAGGGTTCTGTAAGCAGGATAAACCTGCTGAGCTAGGTGTACTATGTGATAGGGCTGATCCTGCTGATTAAAAGGATACCTGGATGGCAAAAATCCATTTCACCGTTCCAGAGAAAACAGCATTTAACTTCATATGCAAGTTATGGCTCCAGTGCACAGAGGGGCGGACCCTAGCTCCTATGCCTTCCTGTGTTTGCCACTCCCCCTCACTGCACTGAACTTGAGATGAAGCTCTGTTTTCTCTGGAATGGCACCATAGATTTTTACTATCCAGGTATCGTTTTATTCAGCAGGATCCGCCTTAATAGGCAGCTTGCCTGGTTTAATAGGGTTTAATATAAGACTATTAAAAGGGGCCATGGTCACACTCCATTGAGTAAACAGATCAAAAACAAACCCTTTCAGTTTGCAGCTGCGACAGCCAATCAGTGTGCAGTGTAAATTGTTAATGTATTGTACTTTATGCACTGTGTTTTTCCCATAAAGTTGTAAATGGAGCGGGAGGTTCCTAGTGGCTAGGCAGGGCTGGCTCCACCCTTTCTTCTCTAGTCAGTCTAGTGGGAGCTGTGGATCAGAGTACAGCAAGGGGGCAGAGCTGAGCCAGGGAATACTTCCCATGTAGATTACAAAAGTAAAAGTGACAATTTATGTGCTAACCCATGAAGGAAAGAGGTACTGGAAGCAGCACAAAGTTGAGTGACCTTACAAGGAGGATTGCAGAGCACTTGTCAGAGAAAAGTAAATGCATTTAAATTATGGCTACAGCCTTACCTGCATGTGGTGGGATCAAATAAGCCTCCGGCTGCCCATCATACCCAAAGGACAGAAAGGGCCCTCTGTTCAGAGACCGTATTCCACTGACGATACCACAGAGCTAACATATAGCTAGAGTGAGCAGGATAACTCACTCCCCATGGTCGAGTTGGAAAGACTGTGCAGACTATTGGGAGGAGCCTTAGCCCTCTATCCCACATATACAGACTTGGGAATTCCTTATGTCAGTTATAAAGGTTGCATCTAATGTGTACAGTGCCTGTGTGAACTATTTATAAACTGCTTCAGTGATGTACACTGGATTTGTTGCATGAAACCTGGCTTCATTTTTCACTCAAGTTTCAGGGAAACTTGTTATTGAGTTTTTGTGACTGTTTAGGTTACCGGGGTGATGGACTGGGTACATCTCCTGTTAGTAAAGAGTAAAAAAATCTACTAGAAAGACGTGTGTGTGTTTGTGTCGCAAGCACCGTAGGAGTGGAGTAGATGATGGGAGTAGTAGTGGCTCTGGCTGCAACAGTTATTCACAGTGGCAATCCTCGTGTCCATGCTCGGCCATACAGGTTTTGGTTCTTCTTGTTCTTTCGTCTGCAGTAAATGCAGTAAAGATAGCTTTCTTGATGCAAAGCTCCAAGAGTGAGCACATATTCTTTCACTTGCTCAGCTAACACTAGAATCACACTGTCCTACAAAGGCACAGTCAGGACTGTTAACCCTGACTTTTCCATACAAAACTTTAAAATACAATACATTAGAACAATAATGTTTAAATAACAAGAAACAATTTAGCAAATACCTTATTCTGGCGTACTGTGAGAGTTCCTGCAGACCAGGCCAAAGCTCAGAAAACTTCAGTGAGGCTACAGCTGCCAAATAAGAAACTTCACCAGAATACCCCTGAGAAAAGGAGCTAAGAAGGTCTAGAACCTAAACAGTCTGTGCAAGCTTTAGATAGCAAGGTATTCGCTCCTATATGTCATAAGAGACTTTGCTACTGTGGGAAGAATTATTGCCTCCAGCACCTACCACACTTTGAGAAGGACTGGCCACCCGTGTCTTACATCTGCACCCCTCAGTCTGGGAATTGCAGATAGGGTTAACAAGAACCTAATTGCATGACTGTGGTTACTGTGGAAAGACTGCAAAGTGTACTTAGACAAGGAGTACTACAACTACCATCACTGTTGCTGTCTATACATTGTGATATAAACTTTGGTACTGTGCCTTTTGCTGCTATATGGACTACTGCTCCTATCATCGACTCAGTAAAGACAGACTTTATTGCAACCAAAGAGCTTGGTTATTGACTCCACCATACATCCGCTGACCCCATGCCTGTTCTCCTGCATTGCACCCAACGACCTAACAACACAAAGGACGCCCCACCTAACACCAGGCAGGAGCCCCAGAAAGTCTAAGGTGTGCCACGAGTCCCTTTACTGTGTCAGCATTAGGCACAGATAGTATAATACTTGCCAACAGTCCCCATTTTGGAGGGGTCGTCCTGCAATCTGGACCTCAGAAGAGTTTGGGTTTGAGCCAATTTACATTGAAGGGGCCCAGCCACTTCTGGTCAAGCAAGAACCTGAAGCAGCCAGTAATGAGACTGCGGATTAGTACGCTTTTTTTTTAATTGGGCACAAGTTTCAAGGATTGGGATGGTCAGCTTATAGGTTGACAACCCCTTTAACAAAGTGAATCAGGTACCGTACACTAAGTCTTTGTACTGGAAAAATATGCATGCTTTAATACCCTCAGTGCAGTCTCACCTGGGCCCTTGTATTTTAGGGGCCCCTCTACCATATATGTGGATACCATTATTATACAAGGCCCCTGGTTCAAGGACTAGCTAGATTTTGCACAGGGGTCCAGAAGCTTTAGGTTACGCCTCAGATTACCTTAGCTTCTTAAAGTTTGGTACAGTTCTACACACCTCATGAGATGCAGATAAGTTTCTTTGGAGATAAGTTTAATTACAAGTAGTCTTCTATTTTGTGTATACAGCTCCTAGTACAGATTGATATGTCTTCATGGTCACATAATACAAACCAACCCTGATTCCTTCCACCTGTTCCTTACTATTTGGTAACATGCAGAACAAGGGTTATCAAGAATTATGGGACAGGCAATGGACAGAAGAAAGGCTTCAGAATCAGACTACACATTTTATTTGTAGTCTGTTACCACGGAGACACATACATCTGATTAGAGCTGTATACACAAAGTAGCACTGTATGCTAAACACAACTATTCACAAAGTTGCTTTGTTTTTCATTTTACATGTATTGGAGCAATGAAAAAATGGTTGACCAGATGGACATAGGGTTTGATATGTTATTCTAGTCTTACCCTAAGGAGTAGATTTTAGATAACATTCAACGTCCAATAATCCAAAACATTTGATTATGAACTGCCAACCAAACCAAGTAAATCTGGACAAAACATAACACGTTCTTCAGAATATTTTGGCTTCTTCTCGTCAGCACATGGATTTTTCTTTGTGTTATTTTTGGTTAACCAAGCTGCAAGACTCAGCTGAAAACTGCTTTGCTACGAGAATAAAATGTAGCACAGCCATTTACAAACTAAATTAACATCTCAATACAGAATCAACAAAGAACTGGAGGAGCTCAAAATAGCCCCTGTGAACACCTGGACCCGAAAAGGAAGGCAAAGAAGAGCTTACACCATCCGCAGCATGCTGCAAAAACATTGATGTATGGACAAAAACTAAATCTACATCTAGCAGAAGATGAAATTTGGGCTCCTTCAACAAAGTTATACTCAGCTGGTGACTTGGAGGGCACATGTGGCCCTCAGGTGTTTGCAGCGCAGTCTTCATATTGCCGTCTCTATTGCAGTCTCCAAGTGCAGTGTAGGGTGTACAGTATTACCTTCTCCAGGTAGTAGTGCTCCTGTCAGAACCATTTATAATAGAGAAAATTCAGAAGGGCCTTTGGATCTCCTAAGGCACCTGGGCCTATGTTTGAATCCCCTATAGCTCACAACTTGCCAACTTTTGGCATCCAGGAGATAACATGTGGGCCTTAAGGAGAGTGTTGATGCTCCCCTTTTCACCTACCACACATACTTTTGCTTCTTTTTGGGATGCTTTGCACCCCCTTAAACATATTTGGGAGTTAAGGCTGAGTATGATGATGTGCAGCGCCACATACATACAGTATGCAGTTCATGGATCGCTGAATTCTGGGTGAAAGCAGCCCTCTAAGTGATGACCAGAAGAGATATGTCAGCTCTTCGGGGAACCTATCGGACATTCTGAGAGGCTTGATAAAGTATGCTATAGTTACCCCCGTTTCCACCTCCAAAAAAAGTTGAGAGTTGCGGGTGTATCTACCTGCTTTTAGCAATTTAAAATATGAGGAGAAAACACAGACCATGAGGATTAGCCCTTGTCCCAACCTTGGTTGATGGTGTTCCCCTTTCATGTAGTAGAGGGCTACTCATTGTCTTGTGTTGACTACCGCTGCTCCATCCTCATCCCCATCATAGTACTGCTCTTCTCCACCACCTCCAAGACTAATCTAGTGCCACAGCTCTGAATCACCTACAGTTGGAGGAAGTAACCGATTACACAGGATGATGGAGCCATTGTAATTGCATACATCATGTAGACTATTGTCATGCAACACTAGGCAAATTTATGCATATAGATAATTATTATGGAGAAAGCCCGAAAAACCAGCACTGGTTTCCGAAATGATGAATTTGCATTGCCTAGCCTGGAAACTTCTCAGCTGAGAGCAGGACTAGGTATGTACCGGTTTTCTGCCTGTAAATGTAAACAAGAGTGTTCTCATTCACTGACAGCAAACACAAATATTACAAATGTTGAGGAATTAACCCCTTCCCAACCACCCACCATAAATTTACTGAGGATGTCTGGTCTTTAAAAATAGCGACTGCTCAAAAGCTTAGCGGATGCCATAGCCACCAAGTGCCTGCTGTTTTACACAGCAGACACCTAGAGGCAATGTTCATGATCAGCAACAACGCAGTTCACAAACATTTAACCCCTCAGATGCCATGGCAAATTGTGACTGAGAGGGCTTTCTACGGGAGTGCTGCACTCCTAGGGCCTGAACAGCTCCCTCGTGCCACAATCGGGGGAGCCGTTTGTTCGTTGTGGCAACCTTGAGCCTTTTAAAGGATCCATAGGAACATAATAAATCTCACATAGACTGCAAGTCTATGGGAGAAGTGATCTGACGACTGCATGTTTAAGTCCACTACGGGGACTTAAAAAATGTAAAAAAAAAAAGTTTAAAAAAAGTTTTTAAACATATATAAAAAAAAATAAAAAAAAATTCAAATCACCCTCTGTTCCCCATATTAACAATAAAAATAAATAAACAAAGATCATAGGCATCGCCATGTCCCAAAATGCCCATACTATTAAAATATAAATGGATTTATCCCGTATAGTAAATTCCGTAATGGTAAAAAAAAAAAAAAAAAATGGCCGATTTGCCATTTTAACATCCCTTCACCAAAAAGTCATACACAAACCAAAATGGTATCAATAAAAACTAAAGTTATGGGGGTCAAAATATGACAATGCAAAGAAAAAAACATTTTTTATTTTTTTTAAAAAGGTTTTCCCTTCACAGACAATGGGGGCACATCGCTAGGATATGCACCCATTGTCTGATAGGTGCGGGTTCCACCTCTGGGACCCGCACCTATGCTAGGAATGGAGCGGGGAGAGTGGTGGCTGGTCTGGCCACTGCCAAACGCTCTCCCCATACAAGCATGCGCAGCCACTGCTCCTATTCATTTCTATGGGGCCAATGGAAATAGCAGAGTCAGTAACTCTCTCCCCTCCGCTCTTGGCGTAGGTGTGGGTCCCAGAGGTGGGACCCGCACCTATCAGACAATCGGGGAATATCCTAGCGATATGCCCCCATTGTCTGGGATGGGAATACCCCTTTAAGTATTAAAACACAAGAAAACCTATACAAATGTGGTATCGCTGTAATGGTACTGACCCCAGAATGAAGGTGACAGGTCAAGTTTACCACTTAGGGAATGCCGTAAAAACTAAACCTATAAAACTATGGCAAACTTGAGCTTTATTTTCAATTTCAATTCCATCCAATTTGGAACTTTTTTCTAGCTTCCCACTACATTGTATGCAACATAAAATTATGCTATTCAACAGTACTTTGTTCTCAAGAAAAAAAAATAAAAAATCATGTGAATGGAAAAAATAAAAAAGTGATAAATCTGAGAAGTCAGGGAATAAAAAATGAAAAGTATATAAGAAAGTTCATTAACTGTCACAACCAGACAGCTGAGAAGCTCTGACAGAGGCCTTTCAGAACCTCCTCCTTGAGTTTCTGTGTTGTGGTATTCAGCTCCTCCTCTCCTTAGCCTCTCTCAGCTGTCATGTGTTGGACTAATTGCTTCCCTTTAAATTCTTCCCCAGAAGGCTTTTCTGGGCGGCTTATATTTCTTCCTGGAGTATGTGTGCATGCCCATCTGGTTCTCCTCTCCTCTACAAAGTTAAGTGTTAACTGTTATCTGTTATTTTCTGTTTGCTGGATCCCAGGTGACCCTGACTCCCTCCGTGTCTGGTGTAGAGAGCCGGTGGTCGTGTCCCCTCACTATTGTAGGGTGCTCAGGGGTTATATAGTCAAGGTACGTGGATATGCATACCTCCACCATTCGGATCTATGCATAGGCTAAGCAGCCAGGGAAAGTCCCAGGTCTTCTACAGGGGTCTCCCTTTGGTTCCTTAGCTTTTGGATCCAGCGAGTCATTTATGCATGTTGTTTTGCCTTGTTTCCTGTACACATTCCGTGACATTAACAGAATGATTACGATTCATTCACATAAAACTGGAAAACCCCTTTAAGATCATGCTAGGATGGACTGCTGGGAGAGGGGAGGAGAGAGCTTCTACATTTGAAGTGTAGACAGGGAGCTGCTGTAGAGATCACTCACTGTAAAATACTCATATAACAAAGAAGGCAACCCAACAATTTGATACGAGACGTTAAATAATTGGTGAACACATTATGGCCACGATGCGTTAACCCTAATTTACCTTCAGAATTAATTACAACCAATTTAGTATCACGCCTACCAGTTAATGTATGCAATCTTTCTCAAGTATGACAGGGTAATAAACTACACACCATTTACCAGGTCAAATATCAAGCCAGCGGTAGTAAAACGGAATCATTCCTAGGCACAGATCTCATAAGTTAGCGTTACAACCCAATAACGGATAATATATAATATATATGTATTACTTTCCAGCTGACTTTCCGTTCAGTCAGCACACCGGCTGTCGTATCTGATCAGATCTCTTTAAAAATGTAACATGTTGCCTTTATTAAACCCCCCTACAGATCGGAGATGCTGCAATATTTATGGTGCGCGAATTATGGCAGCGTTATTTATTATAAGGGAGATTTGGGGGTAACAAGTTGTAGGTGCAGCATCATCAATATGGGTCCTTGTCAGCTCCCTGATTATTGAATAGATTTTCTACACTCCTGAAATTAATATTGGCCTTTAGTACCGGGCAGTAGATTGTTACGTAAAATAGTATTAATCAAATGAGCCGACACGCCGAGCCCATAAGGAAGATAAAGAGATCTTCATTGTGATATGGTAAAGAAACACAATGACAGATTACGCCTGGGTTATTCATGAGAATGAGTTTGGATGAATTTCATGTTGCAATATCATCTACGAACAGATGTAGCAGGTTTGAATTTATCATAAATTGTGTTCTTTCACGCACTGGGTGGAGAACCAACTATGGACACCTCAACAATCAAGAGAATGGGAGTCCTGGGGTCCGAGCATGGGCACCACCAATCCATTCTGGGTACTGCCCTTGGCTTTCTTTGGCAGTTCTATATATGTAGCTGGCCAGCTAAGACCTGTCCTAGGTTGCTAGTATAGCTTATATGTGTATACAGCTAAACCTGGCAATAGACTTAATACAGTTCCTATGTTTGTGTGTTAAAGACAAAAGCAGAGTTATTTACTGTGACATCACGTTTTGGATGTCATATAACTGTTATATTTTGTGTTCACGGAAGCAAAAAAAGATAATATGCCTTTAAGATTCATTTTGCAATGTAGGGTAAGCTCAGTGACACAGTAGAAACAACAGAAAGCATAGTGTTAATCTGTTGTTGCTGGGCAGAAGTCTATACCAATCACAGCCAGCTTCTCACGCAGCAAGAGTTTTCACCAATCACAGCCAGCCTCACACACAGTCTGTCTGGGAATTCCCCCAGCTCCTGCTGCTAGAATCATTATTCACCAGAGACAGGAGCTGAAGAGACATTCACTCCACTGAGAACTGAGTTTTATGGGAACAAGAGGCCAAAATAGGTAGTTAAAACAGTTATATATTGTTCATATTGTTAGTATTGTGATTAGAACTGTATACTAAACTAGATATATATGTGTTTACTTACAGTTCCACCTGTCACCGCCAGATCTTTGAGAAGTTCTGATAGACGTTCTTCAGTACCTCCTGCATGATGTTCTTTTGTTTTGGTTTCGCTTTGACATCTCTTCTCCCTCTCCCAGCTGTCATCTATTAGCAGTAATTGCCTCCCATTATATCCCCTCCCATACTGCCTCACTTTGCGGTTTATACTACTTCCTGGATTGTGTTCACTGCTTGAAGTTGCTACTGCTGGTTCCTCAGATAAGTCTATTTTCTGTTTTTGTGTTTTCCCTGTTGGCTTGATTCTAGGTGACCCTGACTCCCTCTGTATTTTGTGCAGGGAGCCGGTGGTCGTGTCCCCTCAGATTATAGGGTTTGCAGGTGTCACTCAGTCAAGGTACGTGGACATGCAACTTTCTATCATAGAGATCTTTGCATGGGCTGAGCAGTCAGGGAGAGCTCTAGGGCTTTTATAGGGCTCACCCATTTGTTCCTTAGTTTGGGATCAAGTCAGTCGGATCTTTATTTGTTACTTCTTGTTTTCTGCAACACCATCCGTGACACCACCAATTGCAACCATGCAATTGCAAATACAAATACAATTTCAAATTGCCAGCAAATTCAATTGCAAATACAATTGCAAACTACAAAGTTCATGTGAGGAATATGGATTATTATTTACTGACAGCCCTGATTGTCAGTTGATTCACCTTTTGGCTTGTACACAGGCAGTGCACATGCAAAATATGTTCCCACCCCCCAGCCATCTGATTGTCAGCTAGCAAGGGAGAAAGCCCCAGGGGGCCAGGCTTCAAGGAGGCCCCAGGTGGATACTATCACACCTCAACCAGCCAGTTTGAAGGCAACCAAATCTGCAGGAAAACACCCAGCAAGGGGTCTCAGCTCTTGCCCAGGATCAAGGCTACCATCCAGACATGTTGGCATCTACATTTCATAAGGAATTATAAATCGCCCGGCCATCGCAGGCGCAAACCGGATACATATTTGTGTCCCGGTTGCCACGAGGAACGTGCCCATGTTCTTGATTTGATAGTGGAATGCCAGGGAAGGGAGATATACATATCTTCCCACAGAAACCAACTAACAGTACCATATTTGGACTCTACTTGTAGCCGGAACCCAGGTGGATCCGTTGGTCAAACAACCATCTCCCTGTGACATTCTGGACTATAGCTATGAACCCTAAAGGGTTTTGTGGGTCATTTGCAGCCATCCAGATAAAGGGGGGGTGGACCCCTCCCAAAGGCCGGGAGGGTAGGGGCCGGCCACAGGTTAAAAGGCTTGTGCCAGCAAGCGGGCGTGTCTTTCTCTGAAGAAGGGTCACATCGTGTAATTTGTTTAAGGGGACCCAGGAACTAGCGGAGATCACTGCCCTTCATGTGACTACAGCAAAGAACACACCACAACCGAAAGGAACTTTCATCTTACCCGGTAACTGACTTTTGCTCTGCTTAACCCTATTGTACCCATATAACCTGTATCTGTAACCTCAGACCACTGCATATATTGTGTTATATCTAGTATGCCCTTACGGCGATTAAATATATAATTTAATCTTGTGCTATGTTGTATCTCTATCACAAATCCCCACGTCCGTGTTTTGGCCTAGTTATAAGCTACCGCGGGTTGGTTTCTCACCCTAGATAATCCTGTTAGCGGACCGGGCTTATATCAAATGAGAAGCTGGTGGCAGATACCCGGGCTGAGTCAGCGCTGTTTTCACTGCGGCAGTGAAAAGGCTCTCTCAGATTGTTGTTCTCTGTGCCCGCATGAACAGGAGGTGTCTGTGTAAACTGTACCAAGCTGACCTACCTGCTCCTCTGGAGGGCGTAAGTTTTTGGTAATCCGTGACCATACCACGTCTCGTGAGCTCGACGTAGGTGACGTCAAGCGGGTACGAGGTGTGGTATTCGTCACAGTTCACAATCCAAATTCAAATTCCATATTGCAATTCAAATTGCATACAACCATACCAGATCATACTCAACCAATCTGCAAATAGTTATTGCAAACTGCAAACCCAGTTTAGCCAGTAGAACTGTTAGACCTCAGATATACCTCTCAGAGAGATCATAAAGTGCTAGAGTAATTACAGAGTAATAGACAGTCTGGTTAGACTAAAAGTCAGAGATATCAAAATTCATCTAATGCCACAGCGCAAAAGGTACTTCATAGTGCCGCGCCTGCCACAGTGGACCTATAGCCCTCAGAGGGCGAAGCGATAGCGCTCCTCAACTTGCACAGTAAAGAGCGCATTAGAGCAGCAGAGCGCCAGCATATACCGCCGCTCAGCAACTGTTCCCTTAGTGAGCAAGCAAAGGCACCTCAGCGGAGCTACCATAAGGGCCATAGAACATGTGCATTAGTCAAACTGCAGCCGACTCTTAAAGTGGCAGAACGGCAAAGGCAAGATAGTCAGAGAAAGAGCGCCAACCCTCCTGCGTTCCCTAGAGAGAGTAAGAGACGCATGGTGGGAGGCCAAAATCCAGAGCTAGAGTGCCTGCACCGCTATCCATGGAGAGACCACGTACTGGAGTCAGCTAGTTTCCTGCCACTAGGCCCAAAGCCTGCAGCAGCGTATCCAAGCCAGCGCATCCCAAGTCATCACAGATCATCGCAAGTCATTACAAAGCATTGCAGGTCTGCACAGAGCATCACAACTCAGCACAGAGCATCGCAAGTCTGCACAGAGCATTGCAAGTCAGCGCAGAGCATCGCATCACATCAAGAAAAAACAAGTCTCCTTTAAGACAGACATTTGTTCCAGCAACCTTCAGATCACAGTATCCTGTTCTTCAGAATAAGGTCAGAGCTTTCCTTTTATTACTTATCATTGCATATAGGCTTTGGCATAAAGAGACATTTTTTGTGTTCAGAAATAAGAGACTTTAAATAAAACAAAGGACAGTTTGTACTACACGGACTCTAAAGCATTTAAAGTGAAAGTAATTTATTTCTGCATTTTTCAATATTGCATTTAAAGTGAAAGGATTCTTAATATTCATATTGATTGTCAGTACTGCATTTAAAGTAAAATGTCTGAGCCTAGTATTACCATGCCACTGTTAGAGGATACAAAGATAGATAGAGTAGAAGTTGAAGAGCAAGGGAAAATGTCTGAGGTAGAAGATTCTTTTTCAGCATTAGTCTTGCCTCAAACAAATATAGCCCAAACAGGTGAACTAAGACGTTCATCACGTGCCAGAAAACTGACACCAAAGATGTTGGAAAATTTGGAGCAAGAAGCAGCATTAAAAAGAAAAAAGTTTGCCAGAACATATGAGAAGTGGAAATCATACATTAAAGATATTCGTAGAAAGCTAAAGCAAGAAAGTATAAAAAGGAACTTGAGTGATATGGTAGAGACGGTAGAAGAATCTGAATCAGAGCTTATGGCAGCATATGTCAACCTGCGGTCACTTACGACACCTTCCCAGCATATTGTAAGGAACATGGACACATGTACTGCGGTCACTAAAGATTTAGTAAAGCTCATGAGAGAACTATCATCTGCAGCAAACTATGATGAAGTTAAAGCAAAAAGAATGAATGAGCTTTTTATGAGAGACTATGCTAGGTCCTTAGGGGGAACCACAATCTCAAGTGTGACTTCCTTTGCTAGCAGAAGTGCCACCCACATATCAGAGTCCTCAAATACTTCAGCCAAAAGAAAGGAATTAGCTGAACAACTTAATTGAGATGGAAGCTGCCATTGAGGCGCAGCGTCAACTGATGGCTGAAAAGCAAGCTGAAAAGGATGCACAACACCATCAAATGAAAGCTGAAATGGAGGCACAGCACCATCAGATGGAAGCTGAAATGGATGCACAACACCATCAGATGGAAGCTGAAATGGAGGCACAGCACCATCAAATGGAAGCTGAAATGAAGGCACAGTGCTATCAAATAGAAGCTGAATTGAAAAGAATGAAAAAGGCAGAAAGAAGTTACGATCATAGAAGCCAGACTCAGAGTACATGAGGAGGTATTGAGTCAGAGTAGTCATAGGTTCAAATCTGTACTAAGTGAAAATAAAGACTCCTACTTTCCTTCATATGCCCAGGAGAATGGAAGGAAATCTCCAGCATGTAGTGAAATAAGTTATTATCCTTCCTCATAAAAACAAAGAGAGGCCTAGTCCAGTGTTAGGAAAAAGGTGTGTGAATTTACCCTCTATCTCTTCCGGAAAAGGACTGACCTAATTCAGAATCAAGTGAGAAAATAAAACCGGATGATTCTATTCCTAGATGCCACGGCAATGCTCAGAAGAATGTTACAACCATTGTCCCAGCAAGACCACATAGAACAGTCCTAGCTAGACTTCCCGTTCCGGAAACCTACTGTATTTTCAGGAGATGTACTGAAGTTCATAGAGTGGAAGGCAATTTTTTAAATGATCATTGAGCATCATTGCTTCCATCCAGTTGACAACTTATTCTACCTTCAGAGATATGTTGGTGGAGAAGCCAAGGAAGTTCTTGAAGGTAACTTCTATAGAAAAGACGAAGAAGCCTATAAACAAGCTTGGGAAAAATTTAATGCAAGATATGGTCATCCTTTCTTAGTACAAAGAGCCTTTAGAGAAAAACTGAATAACTGGCCTAAAATAGGTCCTAAAGAACACTTCAGACTTCAAAAGTATGATGACTTCCTGCAAGCATGCAGCAATGCCATCCCACATGTTCAAGGACTGGAAGTACTGAACGACTATCTAGAAAACCACAGGATGCTAACTAAGCTACCTGAAGAAGTGGCTTCTAGATGGAATCGCTATGTGACTAAACAGTTAGATCTAGGTAAGAACTTTCCAAGTTTTAAAGAGTTCTCTGAGTTTGTCAATGAGGAAGCACGGATAGCATGTAATCCAGTAACATCATCTTACGTCTTAAAATCCTTAGAAGAAAGGCCTGCAAGAGAGATAAGACGTGCAAGAGCAACTACTGTAGCTTTGCAACCAACACAGCAGCTAAAGATCCAGATACCTATGAGAGCAAGTCCAAAGTCACTACTGGGATCAGTAGAGAGACAGAACCGACAAATCTTCAGACTACCTTCAAGTGCATGTTCTGTGGAGAGAACCACCCCATACATAAGTGCCAACAATTGAAGGCGAAGTCCCCAGAAGAAAAGAAAAAAATTGTGCTGGATAACCAACTGTGTTTCGGATGTCTAAGAAAAGGCCATGTAACTAAGGAATGTAAGAAAAAGGCTACATCCAGCGTTTGCAAAGGACACCATCCTACACCACTACATGGAGTATAAATCCTCAATACCTAAGGATTCTGAGGAAGGAAAGAAAGTATCGGTATTTTCTTGCGGTGAGGGAGGGAAGGAGAAAGCAATGGCATATCAATGGTTGTACCAGTGTGCATATCAAATCAAGGAGGAACAAGAAGGTATACGCCTATGCGCTACTGGATGCCCAGAGTGATGTCACCTTCATTGATCAAGAAATCTGCAAGAAATTACAAGTGTCTACAGAACCAGTAACGCTCAAACTCACCACAATGATGGGGAGAGACACATTAGTGAACAGTCAAAGGGTCAAAGTACTGAGAGTTAGAGGACTTCATTCAAACTGTACATTGGATCTACCTCCAGCTTATGCAAAAGACGATATACCTCTAGATCGAGATCGCATACCTACCTGTGAAACAGCCAATAAATGGGAGCACCTTTCTGTCATTTCTCATGAAATGTCCCCGCTGAAGGAGTTTGGTGTTGGACTGTTGATAGGTTACGATTGTCCCGAAGCCTTGGTACCACGTAAGGTAATCACAGGAGGAAAGGGTGAACCTTATGCTGTTCAAACTGATCTAGGATGGGGTGTTGGAGGAAAACAGCAGATCGCAAACTCAAGACAGGTGACAGGATTGTGTCATCGAATATCTGTCCAAGAGTTACCAACTGTAAGCCCAAGAAAAGTATTCAAGATCCTTGAATCTGACTTTGCAGATATAAGTTCTAAAGAAAAGAGTATCTCAAGAAGACATAAAGTTCACACACACTCTAATAGAAAGTATTCAGCAGAATCAACAAGGTCATCTTGAAATGCCCTTACCTTTAAAAGAACAGCCTCGTCTGTCAAATAAAAGAAATCTTGCCCTAGCAAGATTGAAATGGTTGAAGAAAAGGATGGGAAGAGATCCCAAATTCAAGCAGGAATATTCTAAATTCATGGAAGGCATCCTCGATGAAGGACATGGAGAGAAAGTTAATAACAAACCTAAAGAAGGAGAAGTGTGGTACATCCCACATCAAGGTGTTTACCACTCAAAGAATCCTGATAAGATTAGAGTAGTATTTGATTGCTCAGTAGTGATGAGCGGCAGGGGTCATATTCGAATTCGCAATATTTCGTAAATATTTTGTAGAATATTCGTAGAATATTCGCAAACTCGAATATTCGTTATATTCTACAATTTTTTTTACTCAAAAAATAAGCAAGGTAATGATCGTGTAATATGCTAATTATTTTTATTGCGAATTTTTCAACTTTTAGACAAAGAATATTATAGCACTATATTAGCTAAATTGCTATATATTAGTTTTTTTTTGAATATTCGCTATATTGCTATAACTTAGTTTTTTCTAATAGTCGTAATATTCTAAAACAAGAATATATAGCAATATAGCGAATATTTGAAAAAAACGAATATAGAGCAATTTAGCTAATATAGTGCTATATTCTTCTTTGTCTAATAGTTGTAATTTTTTTCTCATCTGAAGTTCAGATTGGAAAAAAAATTACAACTATTAAAAAAAAAGATTATAGCACTATATTAGCTAAATTGCTCTATATTTGTTTTTTTCGAATATTCGTAATATTCTAAAACAAGAATATATAGCAATATAGCGAATATTCGAAAAAAAGAATATAGAGCAAAATTCGCAAACAACACTACTCCTAAAGTCAAGTATATTGCAGCCTTCTTATTGGCCCACAAGCTAGAAGCAGGGAGGGATCATGTGTACTGATTATTATTATTATTTTTTTATAAATTCTTTATTGTTTTTCTGAACCAAAAATGTGAATTCCATTACAAATACTTAAAAAAATAAAAAATACAGATAGTCATACACCAATTCACATATTTGACCCCATTATACCCGCCCCCCACCCCTTGATTCCCCGCTGCGGGATCCAACCGTCTCCTATTGCTGCTCGTGGTCATCCCCCGATGCCACGAACAGCCAAACTCTTTTGAACGAAGAAAAGGGAAACATCAAAGACCCGCCCCTTCCAGGGCTACTCTTCTTTTTTTTTTAAGATTCTTCTATATGCATCAATAGTATATATCTGAACCTTCCACTCCGAGTAAGTCGGACTGTTTTTTGTGCCCCAATATTTAAGAATCAAGACCTTTGCGACCATAAAGCTCTCCAAAGAGGTTCTGATCTGACAAGGCGTTAAATCCGTGTGGGTAAAAAAGCCTAATATTGCCTGCGTAAAATAGCGATTCAATTTAATCTTGTATCTGCTATACAGTTCTTCATAAATGCTGGTCCAGAATCGTCTTATTTCTGGACAATCCCATAGCAAGTGACCAAGACCAGCCTTTTCGGTTGAACATTTCCAACACGTATCCCTTCTTTCCCTATATATCTTGGCAAGGAAGGCAGGGGAGTAATAAAGACGATGTACAATCCTGAACTGGATTAATCAATATTTTTCAGATATCGATACCTTTTTAATATTTCGATATACTATATCCCAATCGACAGTATTTCCTATGCCTAATTCAGTTTCCCATCCTCCCTCGCTTTTGAATTTTGTTATTTCTCCTCAGCAGTCCCGAAATCTACGCTATATTTGTGAAAGGGTGAGTTTTGTATCCCTAAATTTAAAGCAATAATCTAAGAAATAATTTGCCCTAACAGTCAAATAATCTTTATCCTGAGTGTTCATATATGCATGTCTAATTTGTGCATATCTATATCTATCTAAAAAGGTCACATTTATATCCTTTATTAAATCATCAAAGGGAATAATACTTCCATGCAATGTTATTTGGATTAAACGGTTAATACCACGTGAATTCCAATAATTATAATCTTCAATTAACCTAAACTCTTTTAAATTGTGATTGTGCCAGAGTGGGGTAAAAAGTGTGGGGCTGCTTACCCCCAATATCTTTTTCGTTTTATTCTAGACCTTATCTAATTTATCACTGATTAAGCACAGTTTTTTTCTTTTTCCTGGGTGCCCAGTCTCCAAAATGGAAAAAATATCTTCATATGGCCCCAAAAAGTCCCTTGACAAGATATTCAGCAGCGTTGCAGACTGTTGGTCCCCCCTCCGCCCCACCCACCACCTTATCTGAGCTGCAATATAGTATCCCTGCAGGGATGGAAGGGAAAGTCCACCATCCCTCTCAGAGAGACAAAGATATTTTTGCTTGATCCTAACCCTTCCCCTCCCCCAAATTAGCTCATTTAGCAATCTATCTAACAGCCCAAAAAAAGAGTCATCAATCCATATAGGACATGCTGTCAAAGGGTATAGGGCGATGGGGAGGACCACCATCTTTACCAATGCAATCCTTTCTGCCTGAGACAAAGGCAACTTCTGCCAAGTACGAATCTTTTCCTTCACCTTATTAATCATAGGAGTTATATTTAAGAGGTTATATCTAGTCAGGTCTGCGCTAATTCTGATGCCCAGATATCGGATAGAGTCGGTAAGGCCTAGATCATGTGTACTGATTAAAAAAATAAATAAATGGAATATAAAAATAAAAATAAAATCGAATATTCTAAATTACGAATATATATCACTATATTCGAAATATTCGCGAATTTTCGAAGTACCTATATTCGCAATAAAAATTCCAAATTCGAATATTTGTGATCAACACTATCACAGTAAAGTACAATGGTATTGTGGTATTGCATTGAACGGTCATCTACTAAAAGGACCAGATCTTACAAACACTCTGCCTGGAGTACTCTGTAGATTCAGAAAGTATCTGGTAGCAGTCATGTGTGATGTTGAAAATATGCTCCACCAGTTTCATGTGAATAATGAAGATAGAGACTTCCTGAGGTTTCTATGGTGGGAGTACGGAGATACAGATACAGAGCCAGCAGAATACAGAATGAAAGTACACTTGTTTAGAGAAGCATCATCTCCAGGTTGCGCCAATTATGGTATGAAGTACCTAGCCAATCAGAATAAAAAGGGCCACCTGGGAAATTTCCCTGTAAGGTCTATGGCCAATCTGCCTTTGCATATAAACATGGGACCAACACAGATGCCTTCAGCTTCCAAGTACACATGTAACAGGTCAGCCAGTATCATACAATAGGTACAAATCTGCTGACAGATGCCCTTTAAGTGAGGCTGTCTCCCATGATAAAGAGGATAGGAAGACAGACTGACTGCAAAAAATGCTTCCAGAAAACCATCCCCTCATATTTTTTAGAAAATGACAGAATATTCACATTTATGCTACTAATATATGATAAATATTTTTTGATAGGTGTCCCTTTAAGGACTAAAAACTCTCCCGAGGGGGCAGGCTCCCTTACTCGCTTCAGGCTCCCAAGATCCCTTATACTGGGAATTTTTGGAAACAGAAGTCGAGGTAGATATTAAAATGTGGACGGATCCCGCAGCAGGGAAACAAAAGGGATGGGGTGTGTTAAAAGGAACAAGTGTATTAACTTGTATAAAGTATATTTGTAAATTTTAACTGGTTGATATGAGAACTTGTATATTTGCTCCAGAAAATAATAAAGGATAAAAAAAAAAAAAAAAAAAGGACCGAAAACTCTAGTACAATGGAAAACCCAAATCCTTGCACCCCCACGGTAGCAGTATGGGGTGCATTTATATATCTGTGTTGGGTATCTGGTTACTGTGCACTAGCTTTTTCCAGATTTCTTACATTAGGAATGTACTGTGAAGACCCCGTCAGTCGTCACTGATTCTGAAGCACACTCCATTGTCAATTACACATGCAAATTTCTAACAGATTAGTAACAGAACTGGGACTTCTCGCATACGGAGATTAAATTCAATCAAGCCACGAGAAGCGAAGATTTGCTTTAATATGTGATGAATTACTCCATGTACTTGACTACGCTGATTGAATATTTCATGGCATGAAAAAAAAAAATCCTAAGAGGCGTTCTTTAAAAATCTATAAAGTGACAAGAGGGATTTGTCTTGATTGGGAGAAAAAAGGAGAGTTGTGAATTACACAAACATAGTAACACTGTTCATATAAGATCAGCTTGGCTAAGGCTCCACGTATACGGTACTTGCTAGGATTCAGTGTAAATGTTGACATGCTAATAGACTACAACTACTACCCAATCACAGAATTATAACTTGAAGCTTTACTTGCTTACTTTTTGAAAGAATCCTCCATGGGAAATGATAGAGTGGTGTTCAAAGAAATTTTTTGCAGGTCACACTGCGGCTTAGTTTGAGGATGCTGCACCCCAGTCCCATGCACAGTAAATGTAAATTGGTCCTTGCTTTTCTGTGATGTCCAGGAGAGATCCTGACTCTTGCAGGAGTCGAGAAGGTCTCCTGTTTTTCAGGATGCTCCTTGACATCCCAGGAGAGATGGCAAGTATGCTTGAAGCTCCTGGGCTCCAATGCAAAATGTATAGAGGGTAATGTGAAAAGAGCCTTAGAGGAATTCCTCATGGCACCAGTTGACTTTCTCACTTTGGTTAAGTACTGGATACAAAATACTTACCATAAAACACCAACCAATGGTGGCCCCAAAAATGAGACCTCTATTGATTCCAGTTGCCCAAGAATAGCAGGCAAAGCATACAAGTTATAGAAATTGCTGTACGAGAACACTGGCCAATTTCCGAATGGTTATGCATGCATAGCTGTCCACCAGTGGCCAGAATTAACACCATTTAAATTTTTTGGGGGGATGGGTCTAAATCATACATCCTCTGCTTGCTTTCCCCACACCCTCCACAAAGTGCAGATTACGGAGTCACACGTCTCAATAGTCTCTCTACTGGGTTCTAAGAGAGGACTATGAGGGATATCATTTATGATGACCACCTCACTCTTGGCATATCCACTTCTGAAGGTTAAGGAACTCATAGGCTATTCTTATACTACGTAATTCTGTATTGGTAGATTATAGCTCGTTAACTGCAAACTACAGAACTTGGCACTGCTCAAGAAACCACTGGAGATCAACTGTTACCTAACGGGGAAGCTAAAACCCGCAATAGTGGCCACTGCAAGTGAAATCTAGTATTACATTACGCCATTAAAATGGATGGGCCCAGTATGCCGAACTAAGAGCCACTATTAGTTTGCACTTCTCTGCTCTGACTAATAGAGAGGGTTACAGGTGGGGTATCCCTACGAGGGGCATTAGGAATGTGATTGTCTTGATGACCCCCCCTTTAAATATGTGCAGTTCTGATACA
The DNA here is from genome assembly GCF_014858855.1 of Bufo gargarizans. Lineage (NCBI taxonomy): Eukaryota > Metazoa > Chordata > Amphibia > Anura > Bufonidae > Bufo > Bufo gargarizans. The sequence goes on along the minus strand of NC_058082.1, from coordinate 594,737,778 downwards.
GAGACAACCCCTTTGAGAATGTGGCTTACATGGCAATCAGATGATCGCCCCTTGATCTAAACCTGCGGCCCTCCAGCTCTTGCAGAACTACAACTCCCAGCATGACCTAATAGCTGTAGGCTATGCAGGCATGCTGGGAGTTGTAGTTTTGCAACAGATGGAGGGCCGCAAGTTGGGCATCCCTGATCTAAACAGCTGATTTTTGTCATGATAAGCTACAGCAACCAGACATTTCCTCAGTTGAATGGCTCAGGTCCCTCCAAAATAGGAGCTGGTTGGACAGAGCAACTCTCCATTCTCATAAAAGAGGGACTTGAGAGGGGTACCCCACTATGATTTCTATATGCCAGATTAGGGCATTTTGCTGGGGTTGTCTTCACTAGGTTTTATAAAATTATGGTACCGTACCTTACATTTAAGAAAAGCAATTAAACCAGAAAGCATGTTATTCTACCCTGGAGGTCACAGTGAAGGAGTAACTGATTTAAAATAAATATATCCTGTTATTTCCAAGGTGAAAAACAAGACAAGACCACTTCTGCTGCAAAAACACTAGTAAACACTTGCATTAAAATAATGACAGTAATCAAGGCAATTTAGTGTTCCACAATTTCCTTTGGCTGTCATCATACAGGATCAGTACAAAGTAACCTTGCTTACAAAAATTCATGATATTCTTTGACAAAGTCAAGAAAAGGAGTGGCACAACATCTACCCAAAACCCTTCCAGTGCCATTAAAGGAAGTGACTTGGGCATCAACCTCTATTAGGTTTTGCATAGCCTACTGTGGTGGTGTGCACCATTCTTCTCCATTTTCTGTCAGAGACTCATTCATTCAAGTGAATGGGTCCATATTAAGAACAGATGCAACTGGGTGCCACAAAATTTGTTTAGTGACTAATTACTTCATCACGAAGCACTATTCTTTGCAAATAGCGGGTACAATGACAGGGAACGGCGATTGCGATCCCTCTTCAGATGCCGTGTTCATTGCTGATCGCAGCATCTGAGATCAATATTAAGCCTTTTCAAGGTGTTGATAAAAAAATACAAAATTAAATTGTACTTACCTCAACCATTTGAGCGATTTGAGTCATCACGTCGGCCAACGTGGTGACATCATATGTCACCACACACAAGATCACGCTAGGGATCTTCAAGCAGGATGGCAGCAGCGCCCTCTTTGCGCTCAAATGGATGAGGTAAGTATGATTTTTTTTTATTAAATTTTTTCGCCATTTCATGGAAAATCTGTTTGTTACCACAAAGCCCTTTGAGACGAATCAAATTTTTTGTGAAATTCGGATCAAAGTCCACTTCGTCAACTTCAATTCGCTCAACAAGATCGGCTCTGGAGGATCCATCCATACATCAAACAGACATACATTCGCCCATGCTGGGCAACCTCCTGTCTCCAGTTTTTGTATGGTAGACAAATCTCCTCTACCTGCTGCAGAAAAAGAACTACTGTAAGCATGAATTGCCATGTGGTGCAAAGTTTGAACCTGCAAAATGTCAATTCTTTCTGTGGATTTTCACCAGGGTTTCTCCCGTTGCAATGAATTGGGTGGTCTGCTGAAAATCATGGTGGATTTCACGGTAAATGGATTTTTCCGTTCCGTTACCTTAAAGCAGTTTCCACTAAGCTCCTTCTAATGGCAGCTGTAATTGTATCCTTAAAGGGAACCTGTCACCGGGATTTTGTGTATAGAGCTGAGGACATGGGTTGCTAGATGGCCGCTAGCACATCCGCAATACCCAGTCCCCATAGCTCTGTGTGCTTTTATTGTGTAAAAAAACAAACGATTTGATACAAATGCAAATTAACCTGAGATGAGTCACAGCTTGAAAATATGACTCTTCTCTGGTCACACAAGCAAGATATGACTCTTTTATGTTATTTGCATAAAAGGCGGGAAGTACAAAAATGCATAATACTTATTGAATTCGTCTGCAAATGAAATAAAAAATGTAATTTATATGTTTAGGGTAACACCATGAACATTTAGAAACGCTCAGTGAGAGTAGCATAGTAGAGGTGACAGGTTCCCTTTAAGGCTGAGTTCACACGGGCGTTGCGGGAAAAGGTGCAGGTGCGTTGCGGGAACATGCGCGATTTTTCCGCGCGAGTGCATAACATTGTAATGCGTTTTGCACTCGCGTGAGAAAAATCTGCATATTTGGTACCCAAACCTGAACTTCTTCACAGAAGTTCAGGTTTGGGTTAGGTGCTGGGTAGATTGTATTATTTTCCCTTATAACATGGTTATAAGGGAAAATAATAGCATTCTGAATACAGAATGCATAGTACAATAGGGCTGAAGGGGTTAAAAAAAATAAAAAATAATTTAACTCACCTTAATCCACTTGATCGCGCAGCCGGCATCTCTTCTGTCTTCTTCTTTGCTGTGTGCAGGAAAAGGACCTGTGGTGACATCACTCCGGTCATCACATGATCCATCATCATGGTAAAAGATCATGTGATGGACCATGTGATGACCGGAGTGATGTCACCACAGGTACTTTTCCTGCACACAGCAAAAAAAAAAGAAGACAGAAGAGATGCCGGCTGCTCGAGCAAGTGGATTAAGGCGAGTTAAATTTTTTATTTTATTTTTTAACCCCTCCATCCCTATTGTACTATGCATTCTGTATTCAGAATGCTATTATTTTCCCTTATAACCATGTTATAAGGGAAAATAATAATGATCGGGTCTCCACCCCGATTGTCTCCTAACAACTGTGCGTGAAAATCGCACCGCATCCGCACTTGCTTGCGGATGCTTGCGATTTTCACGCAGCCCCATTCACAAAATAGAGCATGCTGCGATTTTCACGCAACGCATAAGTGATGCGTGAAAATCACCGCTCGTGTGCACAGACCCATGGGTCAGGATTCAGTGCAGGTGCAATGCGTTCACCTCACACATTGCACCCGCGCGGAATACTCGCCCGTGTGAACTCAGCTTAAGGGTTCAGATACCCTGTGATTTTGGGCGCAACACTTGTCACCCGCCCAAGTATCGCAGTGTAGAAGCGCGGCCATAGAAATTAATGTGCGTTGCATTACGACTCCCCATAATCACAAAAAAATCCAATACTGCTGGATTGTTGGTGATTGTAGAGTCGTGCTGCGACCAGATTATTTTCTATGGCTGCCCTGCTACACTGTGATACTTCAGCGTGTGACAGGTGTCACACCCAAAATTGCTGTGTAGCCGAGCCCTAAGACCGGAGCGATCTTGGCGGCAACCAAGGATCACGTGACCAAGAATGCAGCACGACACGCATGTTGTTGTACTGAACCCCAGATGTTGCTGTGATTTTGTGGGGGTGCAGTCATGGCCACTTGCAAGCCACACTGCCACCCCATTCAGTTTAATGGCGGCACTGCTACAAACAATCTTTGGTCGCGACTGAGATCACCATGTACGGAATTCAAAAACTAATACCACAAGCAATGATCTGATAAGAGTCATCAGTACATCTTACACACCTACTGGAACCTCCTTAGATCTGACCCTGATATTGTCCTTCCATGACAATTCGTTATTGGGGCAATTTCAAGGACTGGTTAGGGAAACATGGCTGACTATTAAAACAGCAGGCACCTACAGATGTGATGACATTGGGGGTGCGTCCCTGTGTGTCTGACACTGACAGCACTGAATGGATAGTGTCAAACTGTGCAGTGACACCAACTGGTAACACCCAGTGGACCTTCATTGCAAACTGCTAGTGCAGTGTCCCAGGGGGTCAGTAGTGTATGCTGGGCTTTGTAGTGCAGATTGACCACTAACCTGGGATCCACTGTCGTCTTCAAATCGGGGCGAATGCTGGAACAGGCAGGTAGTTAAAAGTTTGTGACGCCAGTGTCAATTAAACGGTGACACGCCGTGTATGGTGTTGTAGAAGAATGAAGCAAGCACAGGATAGCCAACAAAAACTGGAACTTTACTGAATATCAGTTATAATCATACATGGACGCAGTTGGAAGCGCAGTTCCATGAAAGACAGTTGGTTCTCCATAAGAATACAGGTGGTTCTTGGAATTACAGAATGGCGGTCTTAGCAAGGCATTATACAGAGTGTTAATTACAGGAGATGCAGTACAGGCGGCTTGCACACTATTCCTGACTGGTCCTGAACATGTGACTTTCTCTCCAAGGTCTAATGCCCTTTATCTGGCGTACCCTTGAAGCTGTCCTTATCTAGTACCTCCTCTGTTATCTTGAGTACCTCTTGCTTTATCTGATCGGCCTCTGTGGTATTCCGTGTCCTGGCTGGTGCTTATGATGTTTCCGCTACAATGGATGATGACTCAGGAGGGGAACCTTTTCCTTGGATCCGGAACCCGGTTACAGGGCTTACTACCCTCTCCTAGTCGGCAGGCTTCAGGCCTGCACTCCTCTCACAGGCCCATAGCCTGGCCTTCACACAGACACAGGATCATTTCTGACCTCTGCTCCCACTGTCTGAACCTGCTACTACTTCCTGACTGGGCCTTATATAACCTAGGGTTCCCTAGCTCCCTCTAGTGACTCAGAGCTGGAATGACACCCTAGCCGGCCTGCACATGCACGTTTCACAGTAACAGGAAAATATATAGCAGTACATTGACAAGATGTTCTATACCAACCTCCCCTTAATACAGGGGGAACGACAGTACCCAAGTGACCCTTCTGTAGTGACGGGGTATTACTCTCCCGTACACTACACTAGCAATTCATTTATGTCTAGTAGGAATAATAGAGGAATGGCACAACATGGGGTCATAAGAACAGAGGCTCCAGAATTGTTATTACATGGGGAATGTAAGTAGTTACTAAAACAGACATGTCAGGGGAGGGGACAGGTCCTCTGTTCATGCAGGGGATTTGGAGCTTTGTATCAGAGAGGGCTCTGACCCCAATAAAAATATTTAAAACTAATCAGCACAGAATTTGAGAAATTTTAATATAAGGAGATTTAAAGACAAATCAATATCGATGCCGTAATCTTAAGCGATGTGTTATTTCTCCAGACGTGGTAATCTGTAAATGATATTCTGCTGATGTGATTCTTCTAGCTGCCATGATGGCAGGAACGTGAAGCAGATGACCTCACTGAGTGGAGCTATTTCTGTCGGCTGTAAAACGCTGACTGCAGCTTCTAAAACGCTTAGAAAGAGTCTATTGTACATTACACTAAATGCATGAATGTTTCTGTCTTTCTATTGTACTAATAGCAGAAGTCTTGCCATGATCCACCGGTCCACTAGGACTGTATCATTACTTCTTGCTGAAAATATTTGCATGACTAAGGCCCCTTTCACACGGGTGAGATTTCTGCGCGGGGGACAATGCGTGAGGTGAACGCATTGCACCCGCACTGAATCCGGACTCATTCATTCTATGGGGCTGTGCACATGAGCAGTGATTTTCATGCATCACTTTTTGCGTTGCATTAAAATAGCAGCACGCTCTATTTTGTGAGTTTTTCACGCAATGCAGGCCCCATAGAAGTAAATGGGGCTGCGTGAAAACTGCAAGCATCCGCAAGCAAGTACGGATGCGGTGAGATTTTCACGCATGGTTGCTAGGAGATGATCGGGATGGGGACCCGATCATTGTTATTTTCCCTTATAACATGGTTATAAGGGAAAATATTAGCATTCTTAATACAGAATACTTAGTAAAATAGGGCTGGAGGGGTTAAAAAAAATTAAAAAAAATTTTTACTCACCTTAATCCACTTATTCGCGCAGCCCGGCATCTCTTCTTTCTTCTTCTTTGCTGTGCAGGAGGAAAAGGACCTGTGGTGACGTCACTGCGTTCATCACATGGTCCGTCACATGAGTCATCACCACGGTGATGGATCATGTGATGAACCATGTGATGAGCGCAGTGATGTCATCAAAGGTCCTTTACCCAGGTCCTGAAGAAAGAAGAGAATCCGGGCTGCGCGAACAAGTGGATAAAGGCGAGTTAAATTATTTGTAATTTTTTTTTAACCCCTCCAGCCCTATTTTTACTATGCATTCTGTATTCAGAATGCTATTATTTCCCCTTATAACCATGTTATAAGGGAAAATAATATAATCTACACAACACCTAACTTTGGGTACCAAACATGCCGATTTTTCTCACGCCCATGCAAAACGCATTAAAATGTTTTGCACTCGCGACAGAAAAATCGCGCATTTTCCAGAGACACACCCGCATCTTATTCATCCCAAATCCATGACGCCCGTGTGAAAGAGGCTTAACAGTAGGGAAGGGATGCAAATGAGCTCTTAACAAGCTCTGCCTCTATTGCCGCCAGATGTAAGGCAGCTATCCTATAAGTCAATGTTCAGTCTTATAGGATAGCTGCCTTAATCTGGTGGCATTAAAGGCAGAGCTTGTTAAGAGCTCATTTGCATCCCTTCCCTCCCAGAATTCCAGAGGCGCATGTATGGCCTATAAGTCTCCTCACACTGATTAAGTTAGTCCCCCCCCCCCCCCCCCCCTTGACTAACAGTAGAAATGTATTTGTTGTAATGAATGGAAAGATCTTCGTTTTATAAAAAAAAATATAATAATAATGTATAGACAGATGTACATCTGGACACTAAAGACAAGACTGTACATTATGCACCAGAGGCAGCAAACCAGTAGACACCATGGACTGAGGGCAACAAATCACTGTGCAACATACACTGGGGACAACAAACACCAGGCCACCATGGACTGAGGGCAACAAACTACTGTACAACACAGACGGCGACAACCCATGGGACACCATGGTCTAAGAACAACAAACCACTGTAGAACTTCGCCTAGTGGAAACAAACACCAGGACACCATGGACTGAGGGCAACAAATCACTGTACAACATACTGTGCATAGGACAACAAACCACTGTACAAGATAGACTGGGGTCAATGATCTCCAGGACACTATGGACTGAGGGCAACAAACTACTGTACAACATACACTAGGGGCAACAAACTACTGTACAACATAGCCTAGTGGTAACAAACCAAAGGGCACCATGGACTGAGGGCAACAAATAACTATACAACATAGACTGGGGGCAACAAACCATAGGACACCATGGACTGTAGGAAACAAATCATTGTGCAAGATAGACTAGTGGCAAAAACGCCAAGACACCATGGACTGAGAAAAACAAATCACTGTACAACATACACTGGGGGCAACGATCCTCAGGACACCATTGACTGAGGGCAAAAAAACACTGGGAGCAACAGGACACCATGGACCAAGGGTAATAAATCACCTCACAAAGTACACTTGGGGCAACAAACCATAGAACACCATGAACTGAGGGCAACAAACCATTGTGCAATTTACTGTACACTGGGGGAAACAAATCACTGTACAACATACACTGTGGGCAACACCACAGGACACCATGGACTGAGGACAAAAACAATTGGTCACAGTGGACTGAGATGAACGAAAACTGCACAATTTAGGCTACTTTCACACCTGCTTTAGGTGCGAATCCGTCTGGTATCTGCACAAACGGATCCGCACCTATAATGCAAACGATTGTATCTGTTCAGAACAGATCCGTTTGCATTATGAAGAACAAAGTCAAAACGGATCCGTCCTGACTTACATTGAAAGTCAATGGGGGACGGATCCGTTTTCAATTGCACCATATTGTGTCAGTGAAAACGGATCTGTCCCCATTGACTTACATTGTAAGTCAGGACTGATCCTTTTGGCTCCGCATCGCCAGGCGGACACCAAAACGCTGCTTGTGCATCCAGAGCGGAATGGAGACGGAACGCAGCCAAACTGATGCATTCTGAACGGATCCCTATCCATTCAGAATGCATTGGGGCTGAACTGATCCGTTTTGAACCGTTTGTGAGATCCCTGAAACGGATCTCACAAACAGAATTCGAAACGCCAGTGTGAAAGTAGCCTTACTCGGCTCCATATTACAGTAAAGAAAAGAAATTGTCACTGTTCCTTTTTATTTTAAGGGGTATTACTGTCCACTGAATCGGGCATTTCAAATGAAGTATTATTGCAATATACATGCAAAAAAGAAATATTGTAAGGTTTTTAATGTACATTACATTTCCGTCTCCGGTAGCGCCCCCTGCTGTTTATCATGTGGCCTAAATCCTGGTCCACCTTCTCCTGCATTCAGTGCTGGACCAGCATGCTCAGTAGCATCCCCGCTATATCTCTCTCTAGACTGTGGACAGGGAACTTGTGGGGGCATTACATACCATCTGTATGTCTAAGGCCAAATGTGAGGGACTATTTTTTATACATTTTTTTTTATTTGAGGGATAGTCCCTTTAAAAAAAATGTTACAGCATAAAAGGCTTACCTATATATGTTTTGCACAAGGAAACCATCCTTTCTGGGTGCCGTAGATGGGACAGCAAACTAAAAGACACCGTGGACTAGGGTCAACATATTACTGGGCATCATGGAGGGGTTAACAAACCATGAGACACCATGGACTGTGACAGTGACAAACCACAGGACGTAATGGTGTGGGGAAACATATCCTGAACACAACGAACTGAGGGGAACACAAAACTATTCACCATTCAACGGGCACCATGGACAGGGGGCAGCAAGCCAATGGACACTATGGACTGGGGTCAACACACCTCATTGGGCACCATGGAGAAGCATGGATAACAAAACATTGGATATCACGGACATGAGTGAACAAATCATTGGGCCCATGGAGGGGGCAACAAACCATTGGCAGAGAGCAGCCTTGCATGCCATGCCTGGAAGATTTTGCATCTCTTTTGGGAGGTCCCACCCAAGAGAGTTGATGAGTATGTACTGTGATATGGTCATGGTAGTTGTTTGGAGATGTTGGGAGGCATACTGTATTACGGTTTGTATAAGGCATTGCAGTCCTGTGCAGCCCCTCTGGGGGCTGTCACGCTGTATTGTAATATAATCAGATCTAGCGGTCAAGTGACATCTCCTCCACTATCTGATTGAAATGTGACACGGCTGCAAATTAATCAGATGCGCTTGTCATGTCAAATTAGGCAAAAGCAATGCCCCCCTGGCTAGAAGGAGTGTAACAGAGCTGAAATAGGATAATACGCATTGATCAAGTCATGTACAGGAGGTGCAGTGTCCTTGGTGCTTCCAAGGTTTAGCATGATTGTACTCCAGGGGGCGCTATAGCTTGCAGCAACAGAAGCAAAAAATTCTCAAAATGTTCACAATACTCAACAATAGAGGGTCACCATTAGCTTCCTCAGTTCATGAATATAATGCCAGAACTATTGTGACACTAAAACAGTCAGAACTGAGGATGTGACAATCTAGTTAACCCCCTTGGGCACTATGATGTCTGCTTTTAGTACTACATCATATTAAAAGACCCCATACAAGAAGGCAACCCAGGAACATGTCTGCCCTGGACCCTTTTTAGTTTTTGTCTCACAACCATACAAAATACGCTTAGGGGGCAGTCACACGACTGTATGTATTTTTTGGTCCAGGGTTCAAATATTGTTCCTTAAAAAGCACCAGAGTGGGGTCGCTACCACATCCCTAGTTGTCTGCTGCAGGTGATTTTCCAAGCCCTATAGCCAGACATATGCCCTGAGAACGGCGATCCCTGAACTGACACTGGAACCTATCCCTTAACCTGAACTAGCTTGACCTATATGCTGAGAACCACTCACCGACGCGTTTCACCTGTAAAAGTTACTGCAGGCTCATCAGGGAGACTAGACTAGTCTTGTTTCTGTTTAGGCTGTGCTTCTCCACTCCACCCTTCCCACTAAAAAGGTTCTAGTTCAGCTAGAAACTGTATATACGGAGAGCAGTCAGAGCTCCTAGTTGTCTGCAGATAGAGACCAGTGTTTAGAAAGAGAGATTGTGCCAGACTGCATGAGTGACCAGAAAAAGATGTTGAGACGGGGATGCTGACCACAGACCCTGGGTTACCAGCCCTGTACCAGGAAGTCAACTGGACGACTGAGCCACTCTGGGCCACCAGCCTTTGGCCAGGATACCAACCTTCTGAGAGACAGAGGGACAGCTAGCTCAGGCCTTTCCTCAGCAGGAAACCTTCTTCTGCCTGGGAGGAGACTGGAGAAGCCAGCCCTAGGCCTCTCCTGTATTGTTTTGTACCTGAATTCCTCCAGTAATAAAGCACACTGGTTTACTGCAGACCCTGACTCTCTGGACATATTTTCCATTGGGGTGCACCACGCCTTACTATCTGTTCCTCGACTGTGTCCAGGGGACCCAGCGGAGTGTTGAGGCCCCCCTCACCGCACTGTAGAAGCAGGAGGAGCCAGGGTGCACAGAGTGGCTTGGTCCTTCCCTCAGTGCACTTAACTGTCCATTTGCATAGGGATTAAAAGTACTTTTTCGACGGAATGAAGCCAAGGATCTCTTAGCTGAGCTAGCTCTACAAGGCCTTGTGCCCGGTGTAACAGTGAATACCCTGGTGACAGACTCCCTTTAAGTACAGAGGAAGTTGAGGTTTCCTTAGAATATGCCTTATTAAAGACCTGTCTGTTCTCCTGACTTGTCTATTTTAGTAAATACGTGTATTCCCTATAACAATTCTGGAGCATCTTATGAATATGTTTAAAACTGGGTGTTCTCAGTGCACTCTGACACTGGTAGCACTGAATGGACAATTTTAGACTGTCAGGGCCTACCCAGGGGTGCGCCGCCAATGAGGCCAGCTGAGGCGATAGCCTCAGGTGGCGCCAGGTAGGGACAAGTGGGGGAAAGCACTATTGGGACATTGGGGGCTTTAAAAAGGGGCATTTTTGTACTGGCACACATTATAAGGGAGCATTTTTGTACTAGCACACACTAAAGGGGTATTTTTATACTGGCACACATTGTAATGGAGCCACTATCGGGACTTTCGTTCAGCTGGAGGCATTAAAAGTTTTTGGGGGGTTTTTATTTGTACTGGCACAGGTTATAAGGGAGCATTTTTGTACTGGCACATATTGTAAGGGGGGATTATTTTACTGGCAAACATCATAAGGGGCCATTTTTTGTACTGGCACGTGTTATAAGGCAGAGTTATTACTACTGGGGGCATTATGGTGGGCTTCGTTACTACTAGGGGACTACGGAGAACATAATTACTAGTATGGGCACTACAGGGGCATAATGAGGGACATTATTACTATTGATGGCATTGTTACCACGTAGTGCACTTTGGCAGATAATTATTACTCTTGGTAACACTTTTGGAAGGACTGTTACAGTGGGGGGGGGGGGCATACTGGCACAGTATCAGCTTAGCACAATTTTTTTGGCGGATGCTATGTTTACAGCACTATAAGTGTCAGGGGAAGTATTTTCTGGGCACAGTTATTCTTTAGAGAGCTGTGTGCCAGTAATAAATATTGAAGGGGGCACTCTCTGTGTGGTATTAGTATTTTCAGTGGAACTGTTTCTGCAGTATAGTATTGGGGAGCACAGAGGGCACAGCATTGGGGGTGACAGGATGGGGTGTTCTGAAGGTGGAAGGAGGATGAAAAAGTAGGAAACTACGACGTCTGTGTGCCAAACGCTGCATAAACGAGACATGGCTGAAAGAAATCATCAAGGCTGTGGAGAAGATAAGGAAAAGAGAACATCTACATCATTGGAGACATCACTGGATGTAAGAGGTTTGTGGCGCTGTATTACCCTGTAGGTTTTGTAGCGCTGTATGTAATGTTTTCCAAGTATGTCTTTAACAGTAGGGCTGGAGGGAAGGGGTTAATTTGAAGATTTGGCTTGGTAGTCGCCGTTTCATTAAAAAGGGTAGGTGCACTCCTGGGCCTACCCCCAACTGGTAACATCCGGTTGAATAAATTAATACATTTCGAGGCATAATAACAGAGGAAGGACACAACTCTAAGAAAAGTGGCTCCAGATCTTTCATTGGGGTAGGGGCTAAAACTGATGTGCCAATAGAAGTTACAGGCTGGAACAACAGAACACACGTAACCCCCATAGAAAATTAAAGGGGTGTTTCTCAGGATTGGTCATTGAGTCTTTTTTATGGGGGTCCGACTGCTGGCTTGAAGAGGCAGGGGCACTCTGGTGAACACTGCGGCTTCTTACTCGGCCACTGACATCACGTTTATCGGTCACGTGGCTTAGGTGCAGCTCAGTCCCATTCAAGTGAACAGGCCTGAGCTGCAATACCAAGCACAGCCATTCTACAATATACGGCGCTGTACTTGGTAAGCCCTAAAGAAGCCACAGTGCTCACCAAAGCGCCGTGGCCTTCTCAAACAGCTGAATGGTGGGGTCCTGGAAGGTCAGACCCCCCCACCCATCAAACACTGATGACCTATCCTGAGGATAGGACAGCAATATCCTATTCCTGGAAACCCCCTTTAATATCAAATAGACACATTTTTGCTTTACAGTCTATTATCAGATACTAAAATGTGTACGTGCCTACCCTAAGCGACATTATATATGAAGTGTATGACTAGTTCTCCGCACATCCCCCGGGAGCCGTACACTAACCCCTCATTAATCTCAGTCTAGGTAATTCAATAAACAGCAGCGATGTCTATAATGACCCGGCTCCTCCATATAGAGAAGAGGCTCTGGAGGACGCTGCACATAAAAGACCAACATTAATAGGATCCTGGGGGGCACAGTCTCTTCATTAGATGTGTTCTCCGCTCCAGACGCTGAGGTTATCTGCAGCTTGCAGCGCACCGCTGTGAACTATTAACCCTCTATTATCAATAAGGAGCGGTGGAATAGCATTAGGAGACAATGAGGGCTCTGCCGGGACCTGCAGGATACATTGTGCTTCATAAAGAACACATCAGGACCTGATCCATCCATTACAGCCTTATTGACCATGCATGGCCTGTCCACTCTCTCAGCCTACTGATTGCCAATTTCAGAGAGTTTATTGATCTTAGCTTTTGAAGCCAAAAACTGGGGTGGATTCAAAAAAGAGAAGTCGTATCTGTCCTTAATACTTTCTCCTGATTTGGGCCTCAAAAACTGTATAAAAAAACCTGAACGCGTGGCAGCACCTTTAGGCCTCTTTCACACGAGATAGTTTTCCGTCCGGATGCGATAAGTGTTGACAACACATAGCGTCTGGACTGAATCCTGATCCGTTAATTTCAATTGGTCCGTGCGCATGAGGGTTGTTTTTCAGACATCATCTTCACGTTCAGGAAATCTTGCAGCATGTTCTATATTGTCTGTTTTTCACTCAGCCCCCCCCCCCCCTATAAATGAGTGAGGGGGGGGGGGGTGAAAATGCAAGGAGTCTGGATGCAAAGTGTTTTTCACTGGTGGTTGCTGGGAGATGTTGAGTGTTATTCTGCAGTTTTTATTCATGCACAATCAAAAATGCATAAAAAAATAGCAAAAAAATAAATAAATAAATCAGCTCGCTGATACCCTGCTGCCTGCTGTTGTGGTTCTGATGCTGCTCCGGTCCCAACAGCTCTCCACTTCCTGGTTCTGGACTCAACATACAAAAAAGTGATCTGGTCTTCCGGCTCAGCCAATCACTGGCTGAGGCTGGTCACTCCTGCAGCCAGTGATTGGCTGAGTCCAGAAGCAGGAAGTGAAGAGAAGCAGAGACCAGGGCAGACTTGGAAGTGGCCAGGGGATCGGTGATGCAAGTAATTAATATTTCATCATTCTGCATCCCTTTATAGAAAATTATTCCATTGGAAAACCCCTTTACAGCGATAAATGTCATGTTATCGTTTGAACATGTGTACACAGTATAATTCATGGTACTTAAAAATGAAGCTTTACTTTCAAGGGCACTTCCATCCAGTAGGTTTCTAAAATGTCGATCTTACCACTGTAGCTTTAAAAGAGAGAAGAGAGCCCAAAAAAAAGTTTTATCCACTGTGGATGTCACACCTGATCGTGATCTGGACCAAGAGAAAATAACCCTTGGTGAGAATTACCAAAATAGCTCATTACAGATAACTCTGCAGGACATCATCTTACCAAAGCGGGAAACTCTGGTGACCCTACCTGTACTATCTTCATACACCACCGTCACCGTCTTCCAGCTGTAATGTAACACCAGGTCCAGCACCGCTCGGCTGATTGCAGCATAGTCTGGGTGGAGGTTGATGAAAAACGTGTCTTTGTTATCCACTGAGGGGTGTTTCCATTTTGTTTGGATGTGAGGAACCTCCAGGGCGTTGCAGATAGATTGGACTGCGCTGACTGAGGAACTGTGAGATGGTCCAAACAAAGCTGCTACCCCGAGGGCCAGCTGGTCGCAAGCTGTGGCAGAGAAATGGCAGGAGATAAGTAAAAATAATAACTATTTTCACAACTGGAGCATTTGTCCAACCTGCGGCTCTCCAGCTGTTGCAAAACGACAGTTCCAAGCATGCTGAAGGTAGTAGGTTTGCAACATTGGAGGAGCCATATAAGTGATCTTCACTAATATGTCTCTGCTGCACTGCATTCTGGGAGAGTTTGTTCTAGATCACAATGCATAGTGTAGTGCAAACCAGCAAATTATGCTGTACAGAGACACTGAAGCAGCAGGAGGTCCTGTACGCTCAGAGCTGTTATATGTGAATACTGTATAGCTCGAGATAACAGCGCGGTAAGTAGACAAAACTGCTGTACTTAAAAAGTAACTACTTTCTAAATAGATTATACATATATGAAGGGGGAACATGGGGAACAGACACTGAACCAGCAGGGAGTGCTGAAAAATGTGCCCTGGATTACAAGTTATACAACATGCAGTAAAATAGGTACTTTTAATAATCACTCCGCATTGTTAAAGGGATTCTGTCACCAAGTTTTAGGCTATAGAGATGCGGACATGCACGGCTAGATCGCCGCTCGCATGTCCGCAATATACCTGTCCCATAGGGCTGTGTGCTTTTATTTTCTTTAAAAAAGGAATTTAGAGATATGTAAATTAGTCTTGTAAGGAGACCAAGGGGCTGTACGAACAGGGAAGGAACACTATACCGGCACTGTGCATGCGCGAGCTCGTGCATCGCGAGATTACGGCAATCTAACGGAGGAGGAGATTTGGAGGACGCAGGCGGTGCTGGGCTCCTTCACAGGCGGGCACGGCTGGGCACCAGGAAGGTTCGTACAGCCCCTTGGTCACCTTACAAGAATAATTTACATATATCTCTAAAATCCTTTTTTAAAGAAAATAAAAGCACACAGCCCTATAGGACCGGTATATTGCGGACATGCTAGCAGCGATCTAGCCGTGCATGTCTGCAGCTCTATAACCTAAAACTTGGTGACAGAATCCCTTTAAGTGGAATAATGGCTAGCTGGTCCCGGTTCTGCTGCCATCAGCTTTTGATTGGCTGCTGCATGGTTAATGGCTACTGCCTCCAGCTGTTGCTCTCTGCTGCCCTCTGCTGGTCCAGGCATCTTTGAAAGCAGCTGGCCCTCAAACAAAATGTATTACCTATACACAGCATAGGCAATGCATTTATGATCGCTGGAGGTCTGAGCTCTGGGACCCCCACCGATCATGAGAATAGGGGGTCCCTCAGTAGTGTCCATGGGTGACCAGCACTCTATTCACCTAAATGAGACAGCCTCGGACAACTACACCAGTCCTATAGTAGGAGGTCACTACCATTTCATTCATCCATGTATTCTTGATCAGCTGGGGTACCAGTGGTTGGACCCCCATCAATAATAGATTTATCAAATGGACAGGTGATAAATGTCCATTGACCAACCCCTTTAAAGGGCCAATACAGCATATTTCTTCTCTGTCACATTCAGTATACTCATATTTTATCTCACCATGCATAATATTGCTCTCTGTCAGTGACCTGCTGTGCTATATGCCCCCGACAATACTTTTATTCTGCTTCTGATTTCAGCTCTGCCTAATGATTCTGAGCCTCATCACGGTTACTATAAAAGACATAGGCACTCTGACCTGAGATGTACCTCGTAGCAAAGTCCCTGCCTCCACATGTGATATGCTTAGGTTTGAAGACAAGGACTATCTTAGACTCTGTAACCCATTAGTGACCCCCAGTATTAATAAGGCCCCCATTAGTGGCCCCCAGCATTAAGACCCAGTAGTGGCCCCCAGTATTAATGAGGCCCCCATTAGTGGCCCCCAGTATTAATAAAGTCCCAGTAGTGGCCCCCAGTATTAATGAGGCCCCCATTAGTGGTCCCCAGTATTAATAATGCCCCATTAGTGGCCCCAAGTATTTATAAGGCCCACATTAGTGGCCCCCAGTATTAATAATGCCCCAGTAGTGGCTCCCAGTATTAATAATGACCTCATTAGAGGTCACAGTATTATTAATACCCCCTTCCCCACTCTTCTTGTGCAAAAAATAAATAAATCACCTCCATTTGATCACACCACGGGGAACACTCGCTGCTCACTGGAAGCTCAGCACATGACCCGTGCTCCAGAGTGATGACATTTCACAGGTCCTGCTGCTTCCAGTCAATGCTGCGAAACGTCATCACGCTGGAGTGCAGGTCCTGTCCTGTGCATTCAGTGAGCAGCGAGTGCTCCCCGCGGTGCGATCAAATGGATGAAGCAGAAGAGGGGGGCAAAGGCTGTACAAATGAGAGCTCTACAATGGAAGTGCTCATTAGTAATAGTACACAGGTTGCAAACCTATGCATGGCCCACACAGAGCCATGTGCCCACAAGGAGGGCTCTGAGTGCCCCCTCTGGCATGCGTGCCATAGGTTTGCTACCACTGTCCTATAGCAACCCAGAGCATCATGTATTCTGCACATGACATCTGGTAAATTTATAACATATAGACTGTGGGTCTAGGGTTGCCATCTTTCCCAACAAAAAATACCAGGCAAGTTTACATGGATAAGGGGGGCGTGGTTTGGGCGTGGCTTAATACGGAGTGTTATTTAGAAATAATAGTTTGATCATAATAAGGGTCATAAAACTAACTACATATATGGACACATATGGGACTCCCAGAATCACTGACTCCATATATGGACACAGAGCAGGGACTCCCAGCACTAACTCCATATATGGACACATATGGGACTCCCAGAAGCACTGACTCTATATATGGACACATATGAGACTCCCAGAAGTACTGACTCCATATATGGATACATATGAGACCCCCAGAAACACAGACTCTATATATGGACACATATGAGACCCCCAGAAGTACTGACTCCATATATGGACACATACTGTATGAGACCCCCAGAAGTACTGACTCCATATATGGACACATACTGTATGAGACTCCCAGAAGTACTGACTCCATATATGGACACATTCTGTATGAGACCCCCAGAAGTACTGACTCCATATATGGACACATACTGTATGAGACCCCCAGAAGTACTGACTCCATATATGGACACATACTGTATGAGACTCCCAGAAGTACTGACTCCATATATGGACACATTCTGTATGAGACCCCCAGAAGTACTGACTCCATATATGGACACATACTGTATGAGACCCCCAGAAGTACTGACTCCATATATGGACACATTCTGTATGAGACCCCCAGAAGTACTGACTCCATATATGGACACATACTGTATGAGACCCCCAGAAGTACTGACTCCATATATGGACACATACTGTATGAGACTCCCAGAAGTACTGACTCCATATATGGACACATTCTGTATGAGACCCCCAGAAGTACTGACTCCATATATGGACACATACTGTATGAGACCCCCAGAAGTACTGACTCCATATATGGACACATTCTGTATGAGACCCCCAGAAGTACTGACTCCATATATGGACACATACTGTATGAGACCCCCAGAAGTACTGACTCCATATATGGACACATATGAGACCCCCAGAAGCACTGATTCCATATATGGATACATATGGGAGTCCTAGAAGCACTGGTTCCATATATGGATACATATGAGACCCCTAGAAGCACTGACTCCATATATGGATACATATGAGACCCCCAGAAGCACTGATTCCATATATGGATACATATGAGACCCCCAGAAGCACTGACTCCATATATGGATACATATGAGACCCCCAGAAGCACTGACTCCATATATGGATACATATGAGACCCCCAGAAGCACTGACTCCATATATGGATACATATGAGACCCCCAGAAGCACTGACTCCATATATGGACACAGAGCAGGGACTCCCAAGCAATACAGAGAAAATACTGGCAAGTCAATGGGCCGGTAAGTTACCATCAGTCTGAGCAAAATACCGGCTATGTCGGTGGAATACTGACTGGGTGGCAACTCTATGTATGCCCCAATTACAATACACAGGATGGGTGTTTCAGCTCCAAGCACTTATTAGAGCAATTACACAGTAGGTAGGGTTTAGATTGTTCAGCTAGGCTTCATAGTTCTTACCTCTCCTGGAGGCTTCAAAGCTGTCAAACATGTTAATTCTCTGGATGTCATAGGTCAGCGTGGTGTTCGGCATCAATGTCCTGTTCCTATTGATATTGGTCACTGCAAACTTGAAGGCTAGTTCTTCCATATTGACTGGCTCATTTTCCTGTGTCTCGAAAATCCCTCCTGTAACCAAAAAATGGAGGAGAGTCTTTGGAAAAGTCCATTTACATATAACCAGCACAGCTAGAAGTCTGAACAAAACCGATATATTGGGCAGTTCATTTTGACAAAGATATGAAACAGGCGGATACTGTAGATAGATAAATAGATAACAAGCACAACATTTTGGACTAATTTATTTAATAAAAAGACTAAATGGTGACCAATCACTTTAAATTTGACATAGAGGGAAATGATCTCAGGAGCTACAGGCTTCTTATTAAAATTCTATCCCATTCACGTCTCCGTATTCTGCCCTCTTCCTTCCATGGCAGACCTGTCAGCCAACTCCATTCCTACAACTTGAATTTCATATTGACCGTCCTCCGGAGGCTTTCCTTCTCTAAATAGTTGAAGAATTTTCACTCTCCTCCTCCTGGTCTCTGGTGTATCGGCTGCTGCTGGCTGAGATCAAGAATTTAAATACAGTCTGAGCGTGAACACCGCACTTCTACTGAGGAGATACCGACCACAGTACAAAGCTGTCTCGAGACGCCATTGTTTTGCTGACACTGTAAATTTATATATAGGATAATGAAAAAAAAATAATGCATCTGCAATTCCATGGGGTAAACAATCAGCTGATGCTCTACGCAGGTCTGTCATGAGTATAAGAAATATTTCTCGAAATGACTAAGTCTGTCTGTTACCTAAGAGGAGAAACGTGGCCAATGATTTATAAGAGTAAAAGATAATAGAATTGGCAGCAGTAACAGTATGTGGGATCTAAGAAAAACTATACTGTTTAGAAATACCATAGTATTAAAAGATATGATTCTATCTGCCTGCAGTCACCAGTAGAGGGGGCTAATGAGCTTACTGGATACATCTGTACATTGAACTACTCAATAGTAACACAATATGGAGTAAGCTCCCTCTAGTGGTGGATACTGTCTGTGTATTGAACTCAATAGTAACACAGTATGCATTAAAGTGGCACTATGCTTTGAACACACTTTTGATATGTCTGAGCGCTGAGACCCCCACTGATTTCTAGAATGAGTGGCGCATGAGCGTATCTGCTTGATAGGAAGCAAGACGGAAGTTATAGAAAGTCTATAAGCCTATTTCACTCCAGTCTCTGTAGCGAGGTGAGAGAGCTGAACATGTGTGTCCTTCCTCTCCTCATTCTAAGAGATCAATGGGGGTCTCAGCGCTCAGATTCTCACTGATCAAAAGTTTTGATATGTCCCTACAACATGTCAAAATTTTGTTCAAAGTACATAGCTCCTAAGCTACCTCTAGTGGTGGATACTCTCTGTACATTGAACTCAAGAGTAACACAGTATGCAGAAAGCTCCCAAGCTCCCTCTAGTGATGGATACTGTCTGTACATTGAAGTCAATAGTAACACAGTATGAAGTAAGCTCCTAAACTCCCTCTATTGGTGGATGTGGGCAGCACAGCGGCTCAGTGGTCAGAACTGGGGCCCTGGGTTCGAATCCGTCCAAGGACAACATCTGCATGGAGTTTGTATGTTCTCCCCGTGTTTGCGTGGATTTCCTCTGCGTTCTCCGGTTTCCTCCCACACTCCAAAGACATACTTATAGGGAAATTAGACTGTGAGCCCCATTGGGAATAGTGTGATTCTAATGTCTGTAAAGGGCTGCAGAATATGTCAGCGCTATATAAGTGAGTATAGTAATTAAATACTGTCTGTACATTGACCTCAATAGTTACACAGTATGCAGTAAGCTACCTCTAGTGTCCATGCACATGCTAGACCATTTATTTTGGGGGTCCACCTGGATAATGTAGTGGGGTTCTCGTTCTTGTGATCATAGACGGCCCAGCATACAGTGTAGTGCCCTCGAGCAGGGGTACTGTGAAGTCTGGACATTTGTCCATTTCCCCTATGCAAAGTTATAAACGTCTTACTTTATTTTACTTGAAAGGGTTAAAGTGCACTGTTTAATACTGTATAACTGCATTTTATATGTATGTTGTGATATATATCCTGTTCATTTGCACTGTATTTGCAAGGCTCCGTGGAAAGGGTTAATGAATACTAAGAGACTTTTGAGACTTTGAATGAGAAGCTGGTCATTTTCCACAGCTACTATAGGGTACTGTATAAAGAAGAGCATGTTTTGGAGGGAAAAGCCAGACCTGTTTACCACCATAACTAGACAGACTGACCTTTTAAATGTCTGGTTTTAGCTCTGTTGTTATGTCTGGAAACTTGTTTTTGTCTGGAAAAACTGCTGTGTCATTGCCATTAAGTATTATTGAAGATATAATGTAATTCTATGACAGACGGGAGTGGTAACTTTGTAATTCTTTGTGCTGAGCTTCTCCACTCTAACTCTTCCACTAGGAGTTTCTAGTTCAGCCAGAAACTGTATATAAGGAGAGCAGTCAGTGCCCCTAGTATTCTGCAGTTAGGGACCAGTCCATGGAGAGGGAGACTCTGACAGTCTGTATGAGTTACCAGAAGAAGACACTGAGATGGGGACGCTGAGCCACAGACCATGGGTCACCAGCCTTGTGACCAAGGAGCCAGCCGGACTACTGAGCTACAGACCGTGGGACTCCAGCCTTTGGCTAGGGTACCAGCCTTCTGAGAGAGAGAGAGAGAGAGAGAGAGAGAGAGGGACAGCTAGCTCAGGCCTTTCCTCAGCATCAAACCTTTCTTCTGCCAGGGAGGAGACTGGAGAAGCCAGCCCTATGCCTTTGCACCTGAATTCCTCCAGTAAAAAAACACACTGGTTACTACAGACCCTGACTCTCTGGACTTATTTCCCATTGGGGTGCACCACGCCTTACCATTCCTACCGGAGAGCAGCACCACCTGGTGACACCTCGATGGTTCCTAGGAGACCAAGCATAGCGTTGGGGGCCACCCTAAACCCGGCCACTGCATCAGACCCACACTTATCTAATAGTTATCCCCTATCCTGTGGGAATACCCCTTTAAGGGATGCTGTGTGATTCCAGCTCTAACGCTCTTCAAAATGATAAATGCTGCTCTGCTATGTATTGCTTTATGTTTAACTGATCTAGAGCACGTGTTATAGCCCAAAGCTGCAACCATAATTCTGATGGATTCTTCTTAGCTCCCAGGTCAAGTCTCCCAGTGACCCCCTGCTGGTTCGGTATCTGTAGGCAATGTTCAGGCGTGGCACACTGGTTATAGGTTTTCAGAGCAAAGTCATGAAAAATTCTGCTACATTGGAACGTAAGTGTAAAGAACTTGAAGCCTTCTGATCAAGTCTTCACAACAAGTTCTAAGCAGAAGAAAAGCCTTCACAATGCTGCGCAGCAGAATCATTGCCATGTGCAGTAAGCTATCCCAAACCACTAGGGGTCAGCACAGGCATCACACGTCTGGATGCAGCTATGGATGTAACTAGAGTATAACGCATATGTGTGCAAGTAAGTAAAATAAAGTATATGCAAAGTCCCTCCGAATTTTACGTTATTTATAACGAGACATAAACTATGAATTACATTCATGGGTGCACCTGCTCAAAAACATTCATTGGGGTAACATTCACACTACACAATCTGCAGCAACTGATGGTGGAGATCCTACGGTGTCAAAAGCCACTTGATAATGCAAGTCTGTTACACTTAGGACCCATGCACACTACTGTGTCTATTTTGCAGTCTGCATAGGACATGTTCTATCTCTTTTGTGGAACAGACGTACTGATGCAGAAAGCAAATGGATCATCCATGTGCTTTCTGCATCTGTATGTCTGTTCCACAAAAAATAGAATATGTTTGGCTGTCTGCAAAATGCAGTCCATGAACCCATTGAATTTAAAAAATCCTCAAAAAAAAATAAAAAATGCGTACAGCACACGGACCGCATCCATATTTTGTGGATCCGCGAGGCCTTAGTGTAAAGAATACAGTGTCGGACTGGGGTGCCTAGGGCCCACCAGTAAAATTTATTTTGGGGGTCCTCCTTACGGATATATTCAAAAATTACCTGCTCAAACAGCAGAAGATGCTACCAGATGACTGAATATTGGGGTCCTGACAGCACCTTTGAGAAGGTAGGTCCTGGGGTGAAGAGGATAATGGTAGCTTTCCTCTATACCTAGAAGTCATCTCAGCTCTGATCGGGTCTATAATAATAACCTGGGGAGTTTCTTTAATAATCGATCAAGTTTTTTATATGGTCATAGGCTGGTTGAGGTGCTGTACATTTAATATGTGTATGTATGTAGTGCAGTAAGTCTACTGTGTGATGTGCCACTTGTGCAGGGGGTGGGAGACTAGGGGCTCACCTTGCTCAGGGGCCCACCGGGGGATTCACTTGTACCCCTGTGGGCCAGTCCGAGCCTGAAAGTATATAACACAATTTGACCATAATAATTACCGTAACCACTCACCAAAAACTCATCTTTTCCAATGTTTTCTAATACGTATGCATACAATTTTTTTTACATACTAGGCCACTCCTCTAACTCCACCCAAAGCATAATTACTGAGTCAGGGATCGGTTAGGTGAGTATAAGTTCCTTTATTTTTTTAACAGCATGTGGAGGACCTGGGACAATATTTTTCTTGCACTTCAATATCCGTTAAGAACTTTACAGGTTCAGGTTTGGCGCTCGGGCAGTAGAGGAATCCCTTTATGGATTCCGTTAAAATGGAATATAACGGAATTCTATTATGGAATGCAAAACGGAAGTCTTTAAGAGGGATCCTGTTTCGATCCGTCATAATAGAGGTCTATGGGCAGTATAACGGATCCTTCCTGGTTTCCGTTTTTCCTGTCCTGCATAATGGAAACCAGACGGATCCGTTATGCTTGGCCATAGATTTTTATTATGACGGATCAAAACGGAATGCCTCTTAAAGGCTTCCATTTTGCATTCTGTCATAGAATGCCATTATATCCTGTTATAAACCGAATCCATAACGGGATTCCTCCACTGCCTAAACGCCGAACCTGAACCTGTAAAGTTCGGGTTCGCTCATCCCTACGCATAAATCATTTGGTCTAATATACATGTAGAAACCCTACAGATAAGTTAGTAAGGTGCAATTTAGTAAATTTATTAATGCACATTTAGGCATTAATTCCCCAGGTCAAAAAGAGGAACATTTAAGGATCAAAGAGGGACACTAGGGAGGTATGTGTATGTATTTATTTCTCAGACACTCGACCCACATTGACTAATAGGTAGGCTCCATATTTGTGGTCACTAGTGTTGAGTGAATCAAGGTATCCAAAGTGGACTTTGATCCGAATTTCAGGGAAAATTTGATTCACCGTGAAGCCAAAAGACCTTGTGCTGAAATGGCGGTAAAAAAAAACAAAAACATGCATTTGAGCCGCGAAGAGGCCGCCACAGCCATCTTGCTTGAAGATCCCTTGCGAAATCTAGTGAGTGGTGATGTCATCACGCACCATGTGAAATTTGGCCCTAAATATTCAAGCAATATTGCCTCTGCGGCCTCATCACACTCAAATGGATAAGGTAAGTTCAATAAAAAAATTTTTTTAATGATTAGCCCCTGAAAGGCCTTAATATTCTCCGTCATTGCGCCCACTACTTACAAAGAAATACGCTTCATGACAGTAATTCGTCACAAAGTAAATTTTGAAAAAAAAATTGGCGAAGCAGCCAAATCGAATTTTTAAGAACTTATCTCTGGTGGCCACCTTCCACCGCTGTAGGGTGGCATTCACTTAATACAGAACTCTATGGTATGTTATTATTATTGTCTCTCCTTCCTTCTCGCTGAATGATCACTCTATAGGGTCTGGAGAATATTCCCTGCATCATTTTACTCAGAAATGTGCTACTTTATAAAACATTGATTTTCCGCTCGCTAGGGAGGCAGCGTGCTCTTCTTCACAGTATGCATGCAGATAAGCTCATCTACTCTTTCCAAATGCCATATATTTTTGTCAATGGAAAGGAATTGTTAGATTTAGAAAATATTCTGAGTCACAGTCAAAAATGTACGTGACTACAATTCACAAACAGACACAGTCACTACAGATATACCACTGAAAACAAACTTCCAGTTGGCAATTTGAAGTGGGACCCTCAAAAAACCTGGCGGCTGTAGTCGATGCTTATCAGATGTGGCTCAGCCAGAATTGTTGTGTGTAGGTCTTTTTCTTTTTTGTGCATTATTTCTGTATATGTTCACTGTCTCTCTATTACTGTGCTAGGTGAGCAGGCTCTTCCTGGGGTGGAGCTTTACAGCTGTGCTGTGTGATCCCACCAGTGTGTGCTGCTCCTCCTCCCCTCTCACAGCATCTCACAATACTAGCCTTGCACACAGAATGGGGCAAAGTGCAGCATCATCTCCCTCTTCCCTCTCCTCAGTTTACTGTTTTGCTGTAGACAAGGCTCCTTAGGTTTTCTGAACATGTATAAAGAACCTGCAGTCAGGGGAAGGACATATCCAGAAAGATTACATAGTTACATAGTTGATACGGTTGAAAAAAGACATAAGTCCATCAAGTTCAACCAAGGGATAGGTGGGGACGCGAATCCCAGGAGGAAGTGAGCCTCAGATTTCGACACGTTTTCATAAGCATTAATGTTATTTACTTTTATGAATTCATCTAAACCCTTTTTAAAACTGTCCACTGTTCCTGCTGTGACCACGTCCTGAAGAAGTCTATTCCACAGATTCACAGTTCTTACAGTAAGGAAGCTTTGATGCTTCTGGAGAATGAACTTTTTCTTCTCCAGTCGGAGGCAGTGCCCCCTTGTCTTTTGAGCGCATTTTACATGGAACAGTTTTTCTCCGTATTTTTTGTATGGCCCATTTATATATTTGTATAGGTTAATCATGTCCCCCTTAGACGTCTCTTCTCACGACTAAATAAATGCAATTCTTTTAATCTTTCTTCATAACTAAGACCCTCCATGCCCCTTATCAGTTTAGTCGCTCTCCTCTGTACTTTTTCCAGCTGCAGTGCGTCCTTTCTATGGACTGGTGCCCAGAACTGAACTGCATAATCCAGATGAGGCCGCACCAACGCTTTGTAAAGTGGTAATATCCCATCCCTGCCCCGGGAGTCCATGCCTCGTTTAATGCATGACAATATCCTGGTAGCTCATTGACATTGTATGCTGTAATTGAATCTACCGTCCACAAGGACACCCAAATCCTTCTCTATAAGTGACTCTCCCAGTGTTACCACCTGGGACATATGAAGCACAGAGATTATTACTACCAAGATGCATAACTTTACACTAGTGTTATCTGTGATTTTACTTAGGACTGCAGGTAACACTACCACATTATCAACACTAGTGTTGTCTGTGGTTTTACATAGGACTGCAGGTAACACTACAATATTATCAACACTAGTCTGTGGTTTTACATAGGACTGCGGGTACCACTACCACATTATTAGCACTAGTATCATCTGTGTTTTACATAGGACTGCAGGTAACACTAACACATTATTAGCACTAGTGTCATCTGTGGTTTTACATAGGACTGCAGGTAATACTAACACATTATTAGCACTAGAGTCATCTGTGGCTTTACATAGGACTGCAGGCATTATCAGCACTAGTATTATCTGTGGTTTTACATAGGACTGCAGGTAACACTACCACATTATTAGCACTAGTGTCATCTGTGGTTTTCCATAGGACTGCAGGCAACACTAAACAAATTATTAGCACTAGTGCCATCTGTGGTTTTACATAGGACTGCAGGTAACACTACCACATTTCATGTACTCAGATAGCCATGACTGTGTTATCTGTGCTGTTACATATGTATATATATTGGGTTCGGGCTAAGATCTGAGTCTGTGAACTGTTCCAACATTGTGTGTGAGCACCAACTTACAGGCGGTGTATCTAGCATCTCAATCATGCTGACAATGTCTACAGTAAAGCAACTGGGAATGTGGGTCCCCTGCAGCTTACCAACGTATCACTCCGGAGCAGTCAGCCAGGCAGGCAGAGCGCTCAGCTCAAAGCTGGATCAGCAGCAGCAGAAAAGGAGAAAAGCAGCTTGGCATCAGTCACACCATGCCATTTGCTGTATCAGGTGTTCTTTTTCCAGACAGCCTCTTTAGTAAACCCTCCATGTAGACATGAAAGACATTGCTGGGTTTAACTGGCATATTTTATACAGAATCGTCTTATTAATGTCGTCACATCTGTTCTTACACTTTTGGCATAATTGTAATTTACAACCCTGTGACAAAACATGACTAAGTCAGGGGTAGGCAACCTCCGGCACTCAAGCTGTTGTGAAACTACAACTCCCAGCATACATTCTTCCTCTGCTCTTCTCAGAACTCTCACAGAAATGAATGGAGCATGCTGGGAATTGTAGTATCCCAGCAGCTTGAATGCCGCAGGTTGCTGATCCCTGCTAGAAGTGATTACCGGGCTATCCAAGGGATGCACTGTTAGGAGTGGTTGAGACCATCAGAAAGTAGACTGGACGTCCAAGCTGAAATGGGAACCATCAAAATGCCATCTCATTCCTTTCTATTTTCCGCACAGAATATTATGTTTTTTCTATCTAACTCTATGCACTACATGACCATCAAGATCTGGCGCTCCAACCTCTCCAGGAAATTGTTATCCTTAACCACAGTGCCCCCACTACTTCAGGTCAGGGATGTCTGGTGGGACCTCTCTCCTTTGTTCACTTCCACGCTCCCAGAGGAAAGCATCCATCATATCACTCCCTATGGTTGACTTGCTGGATGCCACTGGTACAGTGTCCAAGGGTGGGAGACGCACTCTCAATTTAATCTGCTTAACTTTCCACACAAACTGCAAATCAGGGGTCACATTGGACGAGAAGCCCCAGTCCCATTTCCCACCACTACGCATTTCGAATGGATGGTATTGGTCTGAACACCCCTGACAAAAAAGATAGCCTCTATCTAATCTGCTGTGATCTCCCAGATCAGATCTCAGACATATGATTTTCTTCAACAAAGGGAGACAGATGCAGGTGCTTCTTTCTTTGCTAGAGAGACTGTCCAACTGTTGTCTTGGTGTGTGAAATTACAGGAGAACTACTACAAGGTTCTCACCCGCTGGTATTATACATCTCAGAGTTTCATGATTTATTTCCAGAGTGCAGCCCACTATGTTGGAGATGTCAATTGGCCATTGGTTCCTTCATCCATATTTGGCGTGTAGGACACATCTGCAATGTTCAACTGACACCTTCACCGAAACTGTATCTATTGGGTCTATTTGGAACTGTCCAGTGGTCCAGACCATTGCATGCTTTAACTACATATCTACTAGAAGCAGCTAGGATTCTGATAGCATTTCATTGGAAAGCTACGTCAGCCCCGTCTTTTTCTCAATGGCTTAAAAAAACTGATCACATCTATCGTATGGATCAAATTGTGGGTTGGGAAACAAGAAGAATTACTTATTACTTTTAGAATATCTACCACGATATCCGAATGTACATTATTATTTGCTCTGTGAAAGTGCCATTGTTGTAATCCACATCTTTTCACTAATAAAGGGTTTAAAAAAAAAAAAAAAGTGGATAGTATCTAGATCTAATACACAAATATCTCCGACACACAGCTGATTTGAGGCTTGGTTTTGATCAAAAGAACTCAGACATGAACCACGGACCAAAAAACATCTTGAGGATACCATGGGGTGTCATGTAAGACGGTCACAGGCATATTTGGCATTTCTGGGGCCCCAATCCAATTTATGTCTTGGGATCTGGATAGATTGGAGGCTTGGGCAGAGAAGTGGCAGATGAGGTTTAACACTGACAAATGTAAAAGTTATGCACATGGGAAGGAATAATGCAAGTCACCCGTACATACTAAATGGTAAAACACTCGGTAATACTGACATGGAAAAGGATCTAGGAATTTTAACAAACAGCAAACTAAGCTGCAAAAACCAGTTTCAGGCAGCTGCTGCCAAGGCCAATAAGATAATGTGTTGCATCAAAAGGGGCATAGATGCCCGTGATAAGAACATAGTCCTACCACTTTACAAATCGCTAGTCAGACCACACATGGAGTACTGTGTACAGTTCTGCGCTCCTGTAAACAAGGCAGACATAGCAGAGCTGGAGAGGGTCCAGAGGAGGGTAACTAAAGTAATAACTGGAATGGGGCAATTACAGTACCCTGAAAGATTATCAAAATTAGGGTTATTCAATTTAAAAAAAGACGACTGAGGGGAGATCTAATTAATATGTATAAATATATGAGGGGTCAGTACAGAGATCTATCCCATCATCTATTTATCCCCAGGACTGTGACTGTGACGAGGGGACATCCTCTGCGTCTGAAGGAAAGAAGGTTTGTACACAAACATAGAAGAGGATTCTTTACGGTAAGAGCAGTGAGACTATGGAGCTCTCTGCCTGAGGAGGTGGTGATGGTGAGTACAATAAAGGAATTCAAGAGGGGCCTGGATGTATTTCTGGAGCGTAATATTACAGGCTATCTACTAGAGAGGGGTCGTTGATCCAGGGAGTTATTCTGATTGCCTGATTGGAGTCGGGAAGGATTTTTTTATTCCCCTAAAGTGGGGGAAATTGGCTTCTACCTCACAGGGTGTTTTTTTTGCCTTCCTCTGGATCAACTTGCAGGATGACAGGCCGAACTGGATGGACAAATGTCTTTTTTCGGCCTTATGTACTATGTAACTCCCATCACAAGGTTGTGCTTCACCCCTTCACACCACTATGCCTCACCTCATTGCACTGCTAAGCTCTGCCCGCCCGCTAAACCCCACTATCAGCTTATCAATGTAGCCTGGGCACTTCTTCTCATGCCCTACAGCTGGGAAAGCCCACCCCTTCCTCCTTGGGCCCATGGGCAGCTGAACTGGTAAGTCAGCACCTTTAGTTGATTTCTTCAGCCAAACACTTGCAGCTTGCCGAAGGTCCCCATGATTGGTTTCTGTAATGGTAAAGTCCACCCCTACAGAGTTAAAGAAACTTAGCCTACAACCATTAAAAAGTATCCCTCTCGTGGACGGCACAGTGACTCGCAAAGTCTCATTTCATTGGAACGGCAATTTGCTCAGAGACAGAAATTCAAGACACCGTCCCATAAATATATAGTTTTCCTTTGAAAAGTGTCTTATGTAGAGGAAGACAGCACCTACTAGTGGTGGGTCTATCAACATCTGCAACATATATATATGCACATTAATTCTGTAATGACTATATACAATACTCACAAAAAGTTAGGGATATTTGGCTTGTCCCCCATAACAGTGACCTCTACAGCACTCCGGCCCCTTAACAGTGAACTTTACAGCCCCTCACCCCTTAACACTGAACCCCCCACAATGCCCCACCTCCTTAAAATGGGACCTCCACAGCAACCCATCCCCTTAACTTTGACCTTCACAGCAGTCCGCCCCTTTAACAGTGACCTATCCAGCACCCCGCCCCTTAACACTGACCTCCATAGGGGACCGTCCCCTTATCTGTGACCTCCACTGTTCCCTGCCCCTTTAACAGAGACCTCCACAGCACCCGTCCCTTTAACAGAGACCTCCACAGCACCCGTCCCTTTATCAGTGACTGCCACAGTACCCTGTTCCCTTAACAGTGACCTCCACAGCAGATGCCCCTTTATTAGTGGCCCCGGCCCCCTTAACAGTGACCTCCACAGTGCCCTCCCCTTTAACAGTGACCTCTGTAACACCCTAGAGTTGTGTTACTACACTCCTTTATCCCGCTACTAGGAGCCTTTATACTGTCATCAGATATGTTTTTGCTCATGTCTTCCACAAATGTGCCTATAAATATATGTTAAATACAATTGTTCATGTAATTAGCCTGGTAACCAGTAGGTGGCAGCAACTCATTGGCAGGTACAAGTTACAGTTTAGTGTATCTGAGCTGGAATGGTTTATTCCAGCTTAGCTCCTCCTCTGTGGAGAGGTGGGCTGGACACACATCCTGCAGTATGGGTGGAGAAGGAAGTTAGAGAGAGTACCAGCCACCCCTGCTAGGGGAAGGCTCTGTGATAGTGTCCAGGAGACCCCCTTCTTAGGGAGGACAGCAAAGACATAGTCTCGGCTGAGACATGTCCATATATATACCATCTAGAGCACCTTCAGCTCTGCTGGATGAAGAAACAGAAACTACAGCCAAACTCCAGAGTTCCAGGAAGAAAGCATCCCCTGAGAATCCATCTGTGAGATAAGTCCAGAGTCCTAGGAGAAGCCAATTCTTCCTCAGCTAGTCTGTCCCGACACAGCAGAAAATACAGATAAGTGCAGAAGCTAATCCTGCCACAGTTAGAGAGCTACCAAGCAGACGTTTATTTTGCAAGCTTCTCATTTGAAGCAGAAATACTCATTCCTGCCAATCATTGCCAAAACATGGTGGGACCAAGAGACCAAAGCTGTATACTGTTTGGATGCAAGTTATTTCAAGTAAAGCAAAGTTTGAACTTCATCTAAAGGTCTGGACATCATTTATTCTGCAAAGTTCCTCTATTACTCCTACTATCACTACACTCAAATTTATTGCAAGTGAGCACAGAGGCAGAAGTCCGGCCGTACCCAGGTAGGAGACACTGTGACACAACTTCCATTAAACTACAGATACATTATAGGCCATTACACCACTCTGGAATTCCTAATCTGGGATGTTCGTTATAACACCTTGGAAGGGCCCTGGGATAGTACCCTGCTCACGCTGCAATTGGCGTCATGACAAATACAGAATATTATCCACCCATACTTGCCCGCTGCACCTCCACAGCGGCCTGCCCCCTTAACAGTAACATCCACAGCAGCTGCCCCTTTAATAGTGGCCCCTGCCCCCTAACAGTGACCTCCACAGCGCCATGCCCCTTTTAGGTTAGAGCTACATGACGACATGTGTCGCTCGACATGCCGTACCAATGTCCCACAACAATTTTTATAATAATTGGCTATGGTGTCGCACTGCAACATGCGACATGCTGCGACTGCGACTCAACAGTCGCAAAAAAATCAATCAAAGATGGATGCATATAGCAGTGTAGTTGTGTCCTATATGTCGTGCGACTTATTGACGTCGTGTAGCCCTAGCCTAAAGCTAACCTACAGCAGTGAAGAAAAATGGCTGGGTTGTTATGGAAACCTGGAGTAATACTGTTGGCATATGAATAGAATCACTTGCAGGCTTGTATTGGCTAATGAATATGTCAGAAACGGTACATCCTAGAGACCTGAGACCCGCTCTAAAACCTTCCCAGACACCTGATGTACCTGTGTGCCAAATTTGGTGAAGATCGGTCAAGTCGTTTGGTTGCGCATAAAGAACATCCAGACAGACAAACGTCTAGACAAACAGACAGACAGAAACTCATTTGTGTATATATATATATATATATATATATATATATATATATATATATATATGAGAATAAGAGATAAGAGATATACAGGTCCTTCTCAAAAAATTAGCATATTGTGATAAAGTTCATTATTTTATGTACTGATAAACATTAGACTTTCATATATTTTAGATTCATTACACACCAACTGAAGTAGTTCAAGCCTTTTATTGTTTTAATATTGATGATTTTGGCATACAGCTCATGAAAACCCAAATTTCCTATCTAAAAAAATTAGCATATTTCATCCGACCAATAAAAGAAAAGTGTTTTTAATACAAAAAAAGTCAACCTTCAAATAATTGTTCAGTTATGCACTCAATACTTGGTGGGGAATCCTTTTGCAGAAATGACTGCTTCAATGCGGCGTGGCATGGAGGCAATCAGCCTGTGGCACTGCTGAGGTGTTATGGAGGCCCAGGAGGCTTCGATAGCGGCCTTAAGCTCACCCAGAGTGTTGGGTCTTGCGTCTCTCAACTTTCTCTTCCCAATATCCCACAGATTCTCTATGGGGTTCAGGTCAGGAGAGTTGGCAGGCCAATTGAGCACAGTAATACCATGGTCAGTAAACCATTTACCAGTGGTTTTGGCACTGTGAGCAGGTGCCAGGTCATGCTGAAAAATGAAATCTTCATCTCCATAAAGCTTTTCAGCAGATGGAAGCATGAAGTGCTCCAAAATCTCCTGATAGCTAGCTGCATTGACCCTGCCCTTGATAAAACACAGTGGACCAACACCAGCAGCTGACATGGCACCCCAGACCATCACTGACTGTGGGTACTTGACACTGGACTTCAGGAATTTTGGCATTTCCCTCTCCCCAGTCTTCCTCCAGACTCTGACACCTTGATTTCCGAATGACATGCAAAATTTGCTTTCATCCAAAAAAAGTACTTTGGACCACTGAGCAACAGTCCAGTGCTGCTTCTCTGTAGCCCAGGTCAGGCGCTTCTGCCGCTGTTTCTGGTTCAAAAGTGGCTTGACCTGGGGAATGCGGCACCTGTAGCCCATTTCCTGCACACGCCTGTACACGGTGGCTCTGGATGTTTCTACTCCAGGCTCAGTCCACTGCTTCCGCAGGTCCCCCAAGGTCTGGAATCGGTCCTTCTCCACAATTTTCCTCAGGGTCCGGTCACCTCTTCTCGTTGTGCAGCGTTTTCTGCCACACTTTTTCCTTCCCACAGACTTCCTACTGAGGTTCCTTGATACAGCACTCTGGGAACAGCCTATTCGTTCAGAAATGTCTTTCTGTGTCTTACCCTCTTGCTTGAGGGTGTCAATGATGGCCTTCTGGACAGCAGTCAGGTCGGCAGTCTTACCCATGATTGCAGTTTGGAGTAATGAACCAGGCTGGGAGTTTTTAAAAGCCTCAGGAATCTTTTGCAGGTTTTTAGAGTTAATTAGTTGATTCAGATGATTAGGTTAATAGCTCGTTTAGAGAACCTTTTCATGATATGCTAATTTTTTTAGATAGGAATTTTGGGTTTTCATGAGCTGTATGCCAAAATCATCAATATTAAAACAATAAAAGGCTTGAACTACTTCAGTTGGTGTGTAATGAATCTAAAATATATGAAAGTCTAATGTTTATCAGTACATTACAGAAAATAATGAACTTTATCACAATATGCTAATTTTTTTAGAAGGACCTGTATATTAGGCCATCAATAGCCTTCGAAAAAAGATGATGGGGATGCATATGGGGCATCGGTGGGGGTGGGGGTACCCTGAGAATAGGTCATGAATATTGTACTTTTGGAAAACCCTTTTAATATATAATGTTAAAATATAAAGATATGATGGGAGTTGGGGTGCTAGAAAACAAGCACTTTTATTACCATGTTTGATATCTACTAATGGTCACATGCACTATATTACAGATGACTTGTGCAACTGAAACATGCCAGTCGATGTTTAGCATTGACAGCCATGTGCTGCACATAAATAACACGTGCGCCATTTCACAGATGGTGACTATATAATTGGCGGAGATCTGTCATTATTTATTGCCACAGAAATGGAGCTGAGGTGTGAAAACAAACTATATCATCAGCAGGGTTCTGGTAAGAGACCTCTATGAGCAGATATTATTCCGCTTTTATTATAATGTGTTTCATTGCTAAGTAGCAGAAATAACTCGACCAACTGCTAGTGTCAGGTGCCAACTCATCTGGAAAACTGCAGCATGAGCCAAACCATCTACATGTACAAGCTGGAAATGAAATAACACCCATGGAACCAGTAATAATATTTCAGTAGTTATATATATACTTTGCCGATACGATGTTGATGCAACCATCGTGGTACATTAAGGAAGGGTCAAGACAAGGGTTTGGCTCGAGATAAGGGCAAACATACCATAAGGACTGTCCACGTGGCTGCTATGGAGCTCTTGGAGAGATGTAGTTAGTCCCATCCCCATTGATATTAGATGGCAATAACAAATGTAGGACTCCCCTCACTACAGCATTTTTAGCAGTGGAACTGGTCCAAGGGTCATGGAATGCTAGTGGGACAAAACGTCAGGCCCTTCAGTTATGGGGAGCAAATCCCGCACCATAATGGCAATCAGTTTGATTAGTGATGAGCGAACCACTTGAGAATTTGTTCAGGTTCGCCGAATTTTAAAAAAAGTTAAATTCGGACTTTACTTCAGTTCGGACCCGAATAGATTCGGACCGTACCAAAGTTGCTCCAATTGCCCTAAACATTTGTAAATTGGTAAATTTTTTAAAATATTTTCCTCCCCAAATACTCGAACGCAATGACAGTACTACTAGATCGTGTCTGAGTGACACTGACATAATGATTTCTGACTGTCCCTGACTCCCCAATATGTTTTTTTTTCTGGCAGACACTGTAAGACCCATCCACCCTCATTTACAGCCGAGCAGAGAATGGTGTTCTGCTAGGGCATCTCCCTGCCTGCTGCCTCAGGCTGTCTATCGGCCCTGGAGCCAATCAGGGCAAGTCCTCCACCCACTCCCTCTCCCACTTTTTTCACACTGACTTGAAATAAAATGGTGCTACATGCCGCTTTACTGGATTCATCTAAAACAAACCTAAAAAGGTTCGGGTTCGTCTGTCATCCGAAAAAGAAATGCAAAGTTTGTAACAAACACGAACTGGTTCACTCATCTTTAAGCTTGATCTTTGCTGTGGTGCCCCATCTGTACTGTGTCTTTATGACCAACTTGTTCCATCAATCTTTAGAAAATCATAGGGAAGTCCAGCAATACAAATAGCAAGCTTATACTTAGACGGGGTATCAACGTGTAAAAACCTTCAGTCCAGCATGGGTACCCTGTTCATTCATTAAATAACTAAATTTAATAGGAAGTTTGAGAATTTACATATACACAGACATAAACAGTTCTATGCAATTGATCCACGCAGAGGCCAGAGTATGAGTTAATACCTAGGGTAAAGGTATAAAGAGCGGGAGGCCGGGGAAGAGTATCCCTAGCACTGATTCCCTAAACTGGTCCTCTGCCCAGGGACGTCTCCTGGTGGTGGGGGTGCCCTGTCCACGTGCCTAATCTCCAGCTCCTGACTATCCCTGGTGAGGTGAGTGGTGGAGTGAGAAGATATGCGTGGTATCTAAATGGAAAACTAGCACAGATAGGAAGGATTAGTTACAGAGGTGTCCACTGTATACGGCCCTCGTGGCATAACCAGGAGGTACAGGGCACACCTAGAGGATAAAATTTAGAAATAAATAAACGCACAATTAGGTATAGATATATTAGGATAGATGACCTACAAGCCCCGACGCGTTTCACCCATACAGAGGGTTCATCAGGGGGTTACGTGTGGTAGGTATGTAGAGATACTGGGACCCTTGCCAATGGTTATGGCCGCCCCAGTTCAATGATACGTGCGTACATAAATAACAGGAATAAACAATCCTTATTGACACGACAGACCCAGAGTAATTAGACGATTGCCATATGGCAGTTTACATACGGTTTTTTGGCGGCATGGTTAGTGAACTCGACTGCCTACGTACACACTGAGGTTGGCAATAAAAGATTGCGAAAAGATCGTTCCTGAGGAAGCTTATACATAAGAGCATATGTCTGACTGGCTGAAGTGCACCACAAGGGATACAGGTGCCCCAGTTTAATCACCCAGGATGCCGGGCTAACCACCCAGAAGATACATAGTGTGGTCAGTAGTGTGGAGGAATGGGTCTGATTCCATTTAGATACCACGCATATCTTCTCACTCCACCACTCACCTCACCAGGGATAGTCAGGAGCTGGAGATTAGGCACGTGGACAGGGCGCCCCCACCACCAGGAGACGTCCCTGGGCAGAGGACCAGTTTAGGGAATCAGTGCTAGGGATACTCTTCCCCGGCCTCCCGCTCTTTATACCTTTACCCTAGGTATTAACTCAAACTCTGGCCTCTGCGTGGATCAATTGCATAGAACTGTTTATGTCTGTGTATATGTAAATTCTCAAACTTCCTATTAAATTTAGTTATTTAATGAATGAACAGGGTACCCATGCTGGACTGAAGGTTTAGAAAATCATACCCAAGTTGAAGAGGAATAAGTTGATACGGCTTACACAAGAAATTCCTAAAAACAGTCACAGTCACAATGTTTCTTATACCAGCCAAGGAGCCACCACTGCGAACCACAATACCAGCCTCAGTGACCAAGTACATCCCACAGTACCTTAGTGCCAACCACAATGATAAACTTTCACATTTCCCCATTACCCTGTGCCTCCTGTTGTTGACCTGCTCAGAAGGTGCAGTGATGGATTGCTTCTTCAGGCACGCAAATATAATGACCTAGGACTACTTGAAAGATCTCGTCTAATTGCAATGCTCGCCTTCCTCCTTGTAATCACTCCATTCTCTGGTAACTTCCCTGATCACAGAGATCAGAACAGGAAGATGAAGTTATATGTCCAAAATTCCTATTATCACCAGTGGTAATAGTACAGATGAGCTGAGCAAGTAGGTCCATACTGTAAAGGCACTATTCATGGAATCTTTATGGAGGTGCTGAGGAGGGCACTCTTATGTAGGTACACTTATATTGTCAACTTATTTTTTTATTTACACAAGTTACACAAGTAGTTGGTTAAACGGAAATCGTGGGCAGTCTACACGACACTGAGCGCAGATACCGTACCACTAAGTACATCCATTGTGCAATGAGATCCATTAATAATAGATATTGGAATTCCTGCAGAAGTAACCTGATCCTGACCTTCCTTTTTGTAGCCCAATGCAGTGACTGATTGCTCTCTCGTGAAGTCTCTATCACAATAAAAGTGAATTAGAGGGCACTAGAGGCGGGCGGTGGAGAGGAATGCTTCTCGGTTATCAGGCTTTTAGCACACAGTTTAGCCCCGTGGTCACAACTATCACAGGTAAGAATAATATATGAAAGCATTTGCTTCTCCGCGTCTAGCTATAGAACCATGAAGTTTTGAGGACTCAAAAATACCAACTGCATGCAGATACATGGCTGCATCATCATTTTAAAGGAAACTTCTAATTTGGAGCTACAGACAAGATTACAATAGGGAATTGCATAAATATTAACCCCTTTATATAAGCGGGAGTAGAATGGGAACCAATATTTTTTACAACATATTGATGGCTTTCATAGGGTAGTTATTGGAAATGTTAAATTTGACATTGCCCAGCAGGCTATAATCACATGACCCCTACTTGTAGCGGGAGCATTTACAATAATGTCATCATATCAGGGGATTGATTGTTACACAATTTCCTTCTCTTGATGGGAAGATGTTTTTGATTCCTACTCAATACCCCATATCTGGATTCCATTATTTTGTGATCTTAGCTTTTTGTGCTTTTTCATACATCTGTATTTTATCTTCTTTGTTCAGCACTTCAGTCTCCTTCATTTATCCTCTGTCTACACAGTCTTCTCTATTCCATGTATTATAGTGACATTTGCTCAAGTGTCCCCTGTCCCTGAGTGTACCCCCAATACCTGCGACTATTGACCTGTTGTTATGAATGTACAGCTAGCTTCTTGTAACAGGTAGTAAGGCTCTCAAAAAAAAAAATGTTGGGAGTATCTTCTAAGACCAGTTTGGAATACCTTCTAAGACCAGTTCGGAACACCTTCTAAGACCAGTTCAGAACACCTTCTAAGACCAGTTCAGAACACCTTCTAAGACCAGTTCAGAACACCTTCTAAGACCAGTTCGCAATACCCTCTTAGACCCGTTTGGAATACCCTCTAAAACCAGTTTGGCATACGCTCTAAGACCAGCTTGGAATATCCTCTAAGACCAGTTCAGAATACCTTCTAAGACCAGTTTGAAATATCTTCTAAGACCAGTGGCGAGCTTATGGTGGGAAACCAAATCAACCAATTCATTCTTATGAAAATAATCCAAGAAAACCTCCACATTACGAGAGACTGAAAGGTTTCCTAAAATGTGATGAAGCGAAAGGAAACTTTAATTCTGAACTTTTAAAACCTTTGCAAATTAAAATAAATATTATAGAACATTGTTCGAAGGCAAAGGAAATGGACATGACACCGTGATTGAGTGAAGTGGGCTAAGATCAGATCTTTCAGCGGAACTTGTCTGAAATCTCATTTTGAGGTTTATAAATGTGAAGTTTCTATTAATACGACTGTAGCGTTCCAAGAAATATATTTGTGGAATTTCTTTTTCAAATTGCTTTCTAGCTATGTTCCTTGCGAAAGTTTATGGTGTATTTTTCTTGTACTCTCGCTTAGTGTTGGTTAGTGAATTGCTGAAAGTTTTGAGCCCAAATGGCTCTCAGCAGAATAAGGTGACTGAGGCTTGTGAATAGTTCTGCTGAAAAGGAATGAATCATATCATATCCATAGTGGAAGAATTTAATTTTTTTAAATATTTCAACATATCAGTTCCTCTTCCAATGCCCATTTGGCTCATAGCAAAGGTCACAAAACATGGAAATGGAGATAGAAACATGTCCATTAGACACCAGGGACTGGGTGCTATACTACTAGGTCACCAGGGAATGTACAGCATTCCACTGGATTACCCGTTCCTTGAGTTTATTGCAAATTTTCGTTAACCAAGTACAGACAACCGGTGTAAGAAGATACCTGGAATCTTCATGGATGGAAGGTATGTGTCACCGAGGTTCCTGGCCTCGGTGAAGTAAGAGCCGGTATTTTATGTGTCAGCAGCAGCTATTGCTAACTGACACCTTGAGATTTAGCATGGCTGTCATAGCTGATCCGGGATGGCTCTTACTGGGAGTAGTCAAAGTGCTGGGTGGGTGACTACTCCCCATCTTCCAGGTCGGGTTTTGCCAGGCATAAAAACCAGCCAGCACTGCCAGGTGTGTGTATTTACCTCCCTCTGACAGTGGAGCTCAGAATTCTGTGTGCTGTGAACTGAGGGCTGTGCTGGGATTTGAGGTTTGAGCCGGGCTGAAGGACTCAGGCCCCTCTAAAGGCGAACAGGCCACCTATGGACTTGATGAGGCTGAACTGCTAACAGGGTGTGAATTAACACCCATGAGAAAAGGGTGACTTTTATTGTTTATGAACTTTTCTTGTGTGTGAACAAACACCAAGCCACCTGCGTTTTGTGATACACCTTATCTGCATTTTGTTATACACCAATGTGTGAATAAACACTGCAGTTTGATTTAAGAACTGTGTACTTTTCCTGTATACTGCATCCGCTAGTCCTAACTACCAGAGCGAATCCCCACACCGGAAAAAGACACATAGGGGGTCGGTCATTTATTAAGACCAGTGTCTAAAATAAGAACCCTGCACTGGAGGTGGATCTGCCGACGTTTTGAAGAAGCGCCGCCAGCTCCCTTGCTGGTGTAGATTTAGACCATTTACTACACCTAAAACAGGATGAATGAGAAAATGATGAATGAGACAGACCTGCCGGTCCATCCCCTATTCCCGCCCACGCCATGCCTCTTTTTTTATACATGGTGTCTAATTTCAGTTACTGACAATAAGAAGAGGCTGATACTTCCTAACCTAATCAGAACACTTGGAGAAAGGTGTGAACTACTGGAAAGAGGATGCTTGCACAGATAAGACTTAGCCCACTGAAGCCTTTATTACGCAGGCTAGTTGAGCAAGCGATTGTTGGGAGGGAAGTGTTCCCTAACAGCAATCTCCTGCTCACTAGCAGAGAAGACCGTTGCTATTACATACATCGATCTCTTCCACAGCATGGGGAGAAGTGATCGCTATGCCATTACTCATCCCATCCTGTATAGTGGTTTGCCGGCGGCAGATCGCAATTAGACAGCAAAGGTGTGCTTAAAAATCACAATTGCCCGATGAACAGGTGTTTGCTCGTTCATTGGGCAGTCAGCGGCAGTATTACACTGCAAGATGATCGCTAACAAGCATTCGCTAGCTATCCTTATAACAAAAAATTGGCAGGCGTAATACAGCCTTAAGACTTGCCCACCTTCTAATAATGAGAAGGCTCTGCTGACTCTATCCCAATCTATACCCTAAAACTGATCTCCAGAAAACAGGAGATGTCAATATATTCTCCAGTGGCTGGTGTGATTACTGGAAAATATCAGGATTTTTTACTATATTGAAAGTCACAAAAAATCCTGATTTTAATAATTTTAACTTTCCTCGATCTTCATTGGATGGCAGTTTTTTTTTTAAAGAAGATATAGAAACAGAAAGCTTCTATCTCATCACCAGCAGATTGTAAATCCTGTGCAGTGGTGTATCTTGGTTTTGTGCTGCCCTAGGCGAGACTAAACGCGGGCACCCCCCTAATATAAATTTGACCCACCCCTTCCTTGTTAAAAAACAATGTGCAGCTAGAGTTAGTACAGTATTAATCCCTTCCTAATTCTCCCCCCTCTAACCACCCAACGGGTCCCAACCCCCTTACCCCAAAAAACAACTAAGTAATAGATTTTTTGTGAATTACTGTAATTTAAGTACTTACAGTTTTTGAAGACAGCAGGCTCAGGGATCAGTGCATTGGTGGCCGGGGCCTGGCCTCAGTGTTCACGGTGACCGTGTGCAGGATCCGCTCTGCACTTGGAGGAAATAAGGCTCACCCTAGCGTTGCCGGCCCGTGACTCCACCTCCGTGTGACATCACAACGGCAATGTGAGGACGCAAAAGGCAGGGGAGGTCAGGAGGAAGTCAGGAGGGGGAGGAAGTAAGTTTTTCAACTCCTTCACTATGCGGCGCCGGCAATGCCGCTCGCATAATGAAGGATCAGACAAGGGGCAAAAAATATATTTAGCATATTGTGTAACTATCACTAAGCAAACAAGGCATTTTGCCGCCCCCTTTTCAAGTGCCGCCCTAGGCAAATGCCTTGTTTGCCTTGTGATAGATACACCCCTGATCCTGTGATCTTTAACGGCCTCCTGGCTCTGGGCAATGCAACCTGTCCAACATGTAGGATAAAAGTAGATCCAATCTTTATTTCACATCAAAGAGCTTAAAAGTTACAGATCAGAAATAAGGTGCAATAAAAGCTTATGCAATTCCAGCAATGCACCCCATGTCTTTAAAAAGAATCTGACTGAATGTAACTTGAATGTGTTTCTGGTTTACATATATGTCACATATATTTGTATTGTGTATACACAATAAATGACTTGACTGTAAGCTGTTTTTAAGCTCTCCTTTAAGTGACTCAGTCCAAGGTTTACATCTTGTAAATTCTCTCTTCTTAGGATTAAGAAATAAATCAACTCGCACTACGTTAGGTTTTCCAGCCACATGGTTTATCTGGAAATCAAATTCTACTAATCTTATATTCCATCTGGCTTAATATCCGCTCGATCAATTCTTAGCTTTAGTGAAGTTTACACATTAGAACAAACTTCAACTGAAGCAAAAAATGACTGTCGCTGAAATAATATAATAATAAAACACATGATATCTATGTGAATAATTATTCTCAAAGTGACACATTAGAATATGACATTGCCCTGGAGACTATGTAGTCACACTGATTCCGAGTCACAAGAACTGACAATCTATTTTCCACTAAAGAGGTTCATGGGTAAACAGTGGTGTAATTACCACCTTAGCATCCATAAGGCACATAGACTGAACCGAGGTGTAAATTAATTTTTTTGTTCTGGTCTGGGGTCTGAATTTATTTTTGAGGCCTGATCTTGGGGCATAATAAATTAAGGCATCTGGTCTAGATTCATTCTGGAGTCTGGTCTGTGGTCAGAATTAATTTTGGGGCCTGGTCTCGAGTCAGAATTCATTTAGGCATCTAGTCTAGATTCATTCTGGACTCTGGACTGAGGTCTGATTTTATATCTGGGTTGCTCTGTGGTCTGAATTAATTTTAGAGTCTGGTCTAGGGTCAACGCTGGTCTGGGGTTTGAATTTATATCTGGGTATGGTCTGTGGTCTGAATTCATTTTACAGTCTGGTCTAGGACTAACCCTGGTCTGGGGTCTGAATTTATATCTGGGTATGGTCTGTGGTCTGAATTCATTTTAGAGCCTGGTCTAGGGTCAACATTTGATTCCCGAGATCCAATGTTCCACTATCAGCTGTTCTTAACAGTGGAAGCAGAAAATTAATGGCCAACTATGTCATAGACAGACCAGGTTCACCAAAGCAATGGATTATGAGAACAATGTAATACACAACATGAAAAGTTTACAACAGGCAGGATATTCAAGTCTGATGTTAAAAAAAATATATATACCAGTTTTTCACAATGTAGTTGACCAGAGTATAGTGCATCATATGATGTCAGTTAAGATCCATGCAAAAGGAGGTCTCTGTCTGCCTGGTGCTAGCAATATTTGAGACAGCAAGCAAGAAACAGAATTTTGAATGCAGCTCTGGATGTGGATAGGCTACATAAAATTGTGCAATTTGAAGTGTAAATGATCTTTAAGTTTGAAGAGTCCTCTTAGCAAAGCTCTGATTGAGTGTCGCTAAGAAGAGTCTATCTTCAGCATTTTACTTAGCGCTGAAGATGACTGTGTGTAACAAGTCATATAGGCAGGCTGATGGGCAGGGGTAGTTATGGCACATACAGTGAGGCAGGGGCTGGGGTAGTGACAGGAGGCAGCCTGGAAGCCTCTTTATTTTACACACAGGTGTCTTCAGCACTCAGTAAAACACTGAAGAGTGAAGACAGACTCTCCCTAGCCACGCTGTTAGAGTTGGCTAAGAAGACTTGTTACGCCATGTTTTCTAGTAGAAACATCTTTCCCTAATTAAGTATATCACAAAATTGATTAACATCCCCGCCCGTACACTATATTAAAAATAAACCAAAACAACACTTACACTTTAAGTCTAGAGGAGAATAAAATGGCATTCCGTTTTTATCTGTCGGAATGAATAAAAAACCTTCAATAAAATCAGAGGCAGACAGAGGTACATGCACTTATATGGGTGCCGTATTACGATTGTTAAAAAATCACATTGTGTT
Organism: Bufo gargarizans; assembly: GCF_014858855.1. Taxonomy (NCBI): domain Eukaryota; kingdom Metazoa; phylum Chordata; class Amphibia; order Anura; family Bufonidae; genus Bufo; species Bufo gargarizans. Next base: position 594,694,502 of record NC_058082.1, on the reverse strand, counting down.
GTATTGTAGTATTATAAAATATCCATCATTTATCATCTGCTGCTGCCAGGACTGAACCGCTTATGTATTAGATGAAAGGATGGTTGCCAGAGAATTCAGCTCCACCGAGGAAAAAGGAGAAATCCGGCAGCGAAACACTTACTTAAAAGAGTGAAATAATGCGTACAGAATGCAGTTGCAGTCCTCGGCTTCATAGAGGCTGTAGCACAATCCATTGATTTTAAGCTGTATTCTGTTCTGGGCTGCAGCTATAAAGTCAATTAGTTGCATTACAAATAGTCTCTGTGGAGCCCAGGCTTTAGGCGCCCTTGTTCATGGTAATGGTGGGGTTCCCAAAGGGAAGACCATCACCTTTTTATACTTTACTGATGTGCCTACTAGACTGTTTTAACCACTTGTTGTAGAGGATTGAAAAATATGGCTGCCTTGGAAAAATAGCGCCACACCTGTCCATAGGTTGTGCCTGTTATTGCAGCTCAGCTTCAATCACTTCAGTGGAGCTGAGCTGCAATTCCTGGACACAACCCATGGACAGGTGAGGTGCTGTCTGTGAATAAAAGCAAACACATTTCATTTTCTAATCCTGTGCCACCCCTCTGTGATAAGAATACTGATGACCTATTCTCTGGATGGAGAAAAACAAAGGATAGGAGCAGCACACTTGAAGCAGGTTTATCAGGATTTTAAATTGCGGGAATGCAACAGCCGAGCCAAACGACCCCAGATCCAAGGTAGTCAATTCGAATATAGTAAAAAGATGTAAGCTACAGCAGCATCTCCAAGTGTAGAGCTTCTTTATTCGGACTTCCATAGGTACGATGTACAAAAAGTAGCAACGTCGTTTCGGCCACATGTAGCCTTTGTCAAGCATAAAATACAAGTGAAATATCCAACATATAAATAGTAAAACAAATCCTCCCACAAAAGTTGATCTCCCAATCAATGGGCAAAGATGATTTAACATGCCTAATTGTACCCAATCATATGTGAATCCTAATCAAACACCTGTTTAACACCATATGCATGCGCCCCTCTAGCTCACCTGTTAGTGATGTCCATGTTTACAGCCACGCAGGCCTCGACGTCCCCACTGTGTAGCTGCGCATGTCAATAGATGTCACAGGACTGCGACGGATCAAGTCACGTGATTATAACTGATCCCGCCTTTGCCTGAGTGTAGCGATGGATGGGCGGCGTCCACAACTAACGGTAAACGCCTGCACTGATGACGTCAAAGTAAGCATGTACGTCACGTGACTCAGAATCATAGTCACATGACCGCTGTTTGTACGCATCTAGTTACCAACCAAGCTACGAGGTGTTAGTATCCTATCACAGTCCCGGACATGAGCGTCTAGACAAGGGGGACAGTCGATATATACAAAACTGGCTCACTAACATGGGAGGGGAACCATATAGTGGGATATAAAATAATAATGATCGGCCCATAGGTCATATATTAAGGGCGCCTCAACAGAAAATACGCCAACACAATTATAAGCAATTACATCATCAATGATTATGATCACCCCGGGGTACAAATACTTATATGAATAAAAACACATAGCAACTTGTACCGGATGGGTTCCTTAACTGATCCCAGCCACATTGAACTCCAAATTGAGTCAATGTGTTTGCAGGGACCTAAGGGTGTATATCCATTTAAGCTCCTTCTTCCTGAGAACAGCCTCTCTATCTCCACCTCTACGCAAAACACCCGCACTGTCTATCACCCTAAAGCGCAATTGGTTGACTGAGTGTCCTGCCTCCACAAAATGTTTAGCTACTGGTTTATCCAAGTTGGCTTTACGGATTATGCTCTTATGTTTATTGATCCTCTCACGAATCTCCATTGTAGTCTCACCCACATAGATGAGACTACAAGGGCATTGTATTACATATACAACATCCCGGGATCTACATGTGTAATAGCCATTAATCTTGTATTTTTTTGCCACTGTATGGGTGAAAAAAATGGTCACCCTTAAGAATATTACTACAGTTGCAACAAGACAAGCAAGGAAAGGTTCCATTCCAACGCGGAGCCAACAATCTCTGTGCGCCCAAACCCGAGCCGCCAACATCAGTTTTAAGCAACCTGTCACGTAGATTAGAGTTCCTCTTGTACGTCATCAATGGAGGGGCACTGAATTCATCAATATCTGGCAGGCCTTGTTGTAGTATATGCCGCTCTTTTCTGAGAATATGTGCAATATCCCCACTGTCTCGGCCATATACACACACAAAAGGAACTCTATTCGTGACATTGGAACCAGTAGATTTGTGGAGAGCAGAATCCCTGTCAACCAATGTGATTCTCTTTTTGGTCCTGTCGAGGAGCTTCCTAGGGTAGCCCTGTTCAATGAATCTGTCACACATGGCATCCACCCTTTGTGTGAAGCTGGTATCACACTAACCATGTGGTGGAATCTTACATTCAGATTGTACACGAACAACTAGAAATGTTAAAGCCTTCTTTTTTGGGCAGAAATAATCTGACCAAGTTGGAACGTGAAGCCATCCTGTCACTTGAGAAGGATTAACATAAAACCTGTCGACAAGGGTGGGGCGGTGGTCGTCATGGACACTGCGATGTATGTCGATGAAATCAATAGACAATTAAGTGATGTGGAAGTATATGAACAATTGCCGGGGGATCCTAAATGGGAGATTATGCGTGACATAGGAGTGATATTGGAGCAGTTGGTCCAAAATGCCATCATTGATGATGGGCTATGCAAATATCTTAAAGTATTTGTACCCCCGGGGTGATCATAATCATTGATGATGTAATTGCTTATAATTGTGTTGGCGTATTTTCTGTTGAGGCACCCTTAATCTATGTGCCGATCATTATTATTTTATATCACGCTGTATGTTTCCCCTCCCATGTTAGTGAGCCAGTTTTGTATATATCGACTGTCCCCCTTGTCTAGACGAGCATGTCCGGGACTGTGATAGGATACTAACAACGCGTAGCTTGGTTGGTAACTAGATGCATACAAACAGCGGTCATGTGACTATAATTCTGAGTCACGTGACGTACATGCTTACTTTGATGTCATCAGCGCAGGCGTTTACCGTTAGTTGTGGACGCCGCCCATCCATCGCTACACTCAGGCAAAGGCGGGATCAGTTATAATCATGTGACTTGATCCGTCGCAGTCCTGTGACGTCTATTGACATGCGCAGCTACACAGTGGGGACGTCGAGGCCTGCGTGGCTGTAAACATGGACATCACTAACAGGTGAGCTAGAGGGGCGCATGCATATGGTGTTAAACAGGTGTTTGATTAGGATTCACATATGATTGGGTACAATTAGGCATGTTAAATCATCTTTACCCATTGATTGGGAGATCAACTTTTGTGGGAGGATTTGTTTTACTATTTATATGTTGAATATTTCACTTGTATTTTATGCTTGACAAAGGCTACATGTAGCCGAAACGTTGTTGCTACTTTTTGTACATCGTACCTATGGAAGTCTAAATAAAGAAGCTCTACCCTTGGAGATGCTGCTGTAGTTTACATCTTTTTACTCTATTCTCTGGATGGGTCATCACTATCAGATTGATGGGGGTCTGACACCCAGCAACCCCCACTGATCATAAGTTTCTGGCTGTTGTGGCATTGGAAACTAACAGTATACAGAGTGGAAATAGAAGGATCTGTACACTGTAGTTTCCGGCGCCAGCATACTGAAGCTTAGCTTCTATTTACTTGAGTGGGAGATGAGCTGCAGTACCCCAGTATGGCCACTACTCAATGTACGGAGCTGTCTACTTTCATCTCCATACACTGTACTGCCTCCAGTACTGCGGCTGCCCTAAACAGCTGATTGTTTGGGATGCTGAGTGTCAGCCCCCCAGCAATCTGATATTGATGACGTATCTGGAAGACCAGTTTAAGACATTTGAATAATGGCTCCTGTGGTCCTAATGAACATATATATAAATATAATATATATACAGTATATATATATATATATATATATATATATATCTTTTTTTGTTGTAATTACACATTTTTTACAATTACTAAAAAAAATATTAAATATCTAAATGTAATTATTCAATTTAGCCTCTATTTCTGAAAAGTTTCTCATGGGATTCAAACTCACAACCTTCTACTTCAACCTTCTACTTCTAGTAGTAAGTATTCCTACACAGTAGAAGTCTCATATTTTTTTTTTTTTTTTTTAAGTAACTGGCCATGCAGCTCTATAGTGTAGTGGTTAACATTCTTGGCTGTATTGTAGAAGGTTGTGAGTTCGAATCCCGACAGAAACTTTTCAGAAATAGAGGCTAAATTAGATTTAAATACACTGCTCGAGCACATATGATATTCGACCAAGCATAGCGATGCTCGAGCCGAACTGGTGTTCGGTCGAGCATGCTCGCCCAACACAAGTCACTCACCACGTGTTGCTGCTCTCCAGAAGGGATGGTAAGGCGTGGTGCACCCCAATGGGAAATAAGTCCAGACAGTCAGGGTCTGCAGTTAACTAGTGTGTATCTTTACAGGACAGATTAAGGTGCAAAACAATACAGACAAGGACATAGGGCTGGCTTCTCCAGTCTCCTCCCTGGCAGAAGAAGGGTTTGATGCTGAGGAAAGGCCAGAGCTAGCTGTCCCTCTCTCCCTCAGAAGGCTGGTACCCTAGCCAAAGGCTGAAGGTCCACAGTCTGTAGGTCAGTAGTCTGGGTGGCTTCTTGGTCACAGGGATGGTGACCCATGGTCTGAGGCTCAGCGTCCCCAACTCAGTGTCTTCTTTTGGTCACTCATGCAGACTGGCATGAATCTCTCCCTCTAAACACTGGTTCCTAACTGCAGAACACTAGGGGCTCTGACTGCTCTCATTATATACAGTTTCTAGCTAGACTGGAACCTTCTAGTAGGAGTGGAGTGGAGAAACTCAGCACAAACAATTGCAAAGTTACCACTTCCGTCTGGCGTAGACTTACATTAGAGCTTCAATGATACTCAATGGCAATGACAGAGCAGTTTTTCCAGACAAAAACAAGTTTCCAGACATAACAACATAGCAAAAACCAGGAATTTAAAGGGTCTGTCTGTCTGGTTTGGGGGATAAACAAGTCTGGCCTTTTCCCTCCAAAACATGCTCTTCTTTAAACCCTATGGCAGCAGTGGAAAATTACCAGCTTCTCATTCAAAGTCCCAAAAGTCTCTCAGTATTCATTAACCCTTTCCACAGAGACTCGCAAATACAGTGCAATTGAACAAGATATATATCACAACATACATATAAAATGCTTTTAATAACTCCTTCAACCGAAAAAAGCAAGAATTTTAAAACTTTGCATAGGAGAAATAGGCAAATGTCCACAAATGTCCAAACGTCAAAGTCCCCCTGCATCAAGGCACTACACACAGTAGTGTGCATCAGGCATCAGCCCTAATTAGCTCTTCGGTATCTCTGTTCCCTACAGAAACCACATGATTGAGGTGAGCAGATTTAATACTTCTAAGGTAATAATGTAATTATAACTTTATAAGAAAGAGTTAAAAAAAAAGACTTTCTTCAGATTTCCCAGTATATTTTCAGTAAATATTGCATTTTAATTCACTTTAATCTAGTAATGACCTTTCCCCTATCTTACCTATAAACTAAAGCTACCATTATGATGATGAATGTAAATGATATGCAAATCAGGATGCAAAATTAATTATGTTCCAATTACTAGCTATGCTGCATCCTCTCCCGTACTCGGGTCCATTCTCTGTGCTGTCCTGTAGTCAGGATTTGTAGAGGATCTCAAGCACTTTAATTGCAATTCCTCTGATCAATGCCGTAGAAGATTTACTTTTATCTTCTCTCAAAGAAAAGGATTTTTATTCCCACTTTCTTTCTTTTTTTTCTTTTTTTCTTTTTTTGGTGAAAGCAGAATCAATCTGCCATTCTTATATGCAACATTAATTAGTTCAGATTTAATTGCATAGAAATAGTCAATCTTTTCTAACTAAATACAAGCAAATAGAAGGGAAATTGAATTTGTAAAAACTTAAAGTAAATCTCCAATTTTTATACCAATACTAGGGTTGAGCGAACCCGAACTGCAAAGAACCCGGACTTTTTCACTGAAGTTCGGGTTCGGTGTTCGGGTGGTTTTATTATTTTCCGTTATAACATGGCACCCAACAACTTCACTTTATGGTTATAACGGAAAATACTTTCTTAAGACAGAATGCTAAATAAAATGGCCATGAAGGGGTTAAAATAATAATAAAAAAACCTCACCTCATTCATTTGATCGCGCAGCCTTGATCGCGCAGGTCTTCTTTCTTCAGGACCTGCGATGACATCACCGCGCTCATGGTGAGCTAGGTGACGTCACCGCAGGTCCTGCTGAATGAAGATAGAATCTCTTCATTCAGCAGGACCTGCGGTGACATCATCACAGGTCCTGAAGAAAGAAGACCTGCGCGATCAAGTGGATGAGGTGAGTTTTTTTTTAATCCATGGCCATTTTATTTAGCATTCTGTCTTAAGAATGCTATTATTTTCCGTTATAACCATAAAGTGAAGTTGTTGGGTTCCCATTGACTTTAATGGTGTCCGGGTTCGGGGTCAAGTTCGGGTCCCGAACCCAAACGTTGACCTGAAGTTCGGCCGAACCCGGGGAACCCGAACTTCCACGGGTTCGCTCATCAATACTAACCAATACTAATTCATTTCTTAATAAATCTTTATAGAAGTTGGAGATCAGTTTTCCTGATGCATTGCTCCAAATCACCTGCATAGACAAAGTTAAAAATAAAAAAAAGTTCTGGCTGCCTACTGTCACCACTAGAGGGAGCTTACTGCCTACTGTGTTATACTTAAGGTTAATTTTGAGGCTAGAATTTTATAATTCATAATGGTATTCCAGGATTTTTCAGGTTAGGCCATCAATCAATATTAGATAGGCGGGGATCGAACATGCTGTTCCCCCTTTAGAGTAGTTCCAATGCCAGAAACCAATGCAGGAACTACATAGCTCCATCCGCTGGGTAGTGGACCGAGAAGGTTACTGCAGTGTTTCAATTTGCAGCTGTGTTCACAACAAAGTGGACAGAGCTGTGTAGTTATGGTGCTGACTTCCAGTCTGGTGATGCCACTAAGGTCAGACTGACCAATATCCAGCAGAAGTCACTGCCTAGCTCTCTGCTCAGATATTTCCCATATGAGACTTCTGTTTAGTCGGGGAACTTCTGCTGCAGCTCAGACCACTTATGTATCTTTATTACTGTCTGTATTATATTCCCTGTATATTCCTAATTGCAGAAGCCAAGGTTGTGGAGGTTCTTCAATATATCCTTCATTATACAACCATATGAGATTTCTAGTCTGTCATCTGCCTGTTCAATACATCTTACTGACAGGCTCCAGTATCTATGGTACCGATAAAGAGATGTAATTCGGTTCCAGAGGAGAAGACAAATGTGTCCAATAGCTCAAGGGGTTTGCAGGCTGTAATCATCCTCAGATCAACCGAAGATGAGATTATCCATGATCTGATCACACAGCTGTTGGATATCTACATATGTACATGCATGGGGGGATGTGCGCGCGGCCAACAAAGCCATGCGCAAAAGTCAGCACAAAATACTGGTGTACATGTATGACAGCCACGAGGTAGCAAGATTTATAGATGTTTGTCTAACCTACGAGTAGGGAAAGTAGAGCATTACATAAAGCTCAGTGAAATCAGTCAGTATAATGCATGAACACACGCTCCGTACAGAAGACTGTGATGTTCACAATGATAACAGCTGATTGCAGTAGACCCTCCAAATCACTTGTCTCTGGGGGATCCAAGATAACAAAAGCGGTTGTCTGAACCAGACAACCTCTTTATAACTGTCTGGAGAAACATTTAATAAAAAATCTGATTAATAATGCAGGCTGAGACTGGGAATCTGTAAACTAGCTAGCAAGCACAGCCATGGGGTTGTCGGGTAAAAGTGACTTAAAAAACAGTCCGTCTCACGTCTTTAGTTTAAGGCCAAACTTGCAGAGGGCAGACAAGGTCAACAAGATTTGACAGTACTCAAACAACCCTCACTGCTGTATTAATCAGATTTTTATATATATTTACATAGAGAACCTTTATAACTGTATTCTCTAAAAGTTTATATTCACAGTTTTTTTCCGCTTTGCACAAAGTAGTGACTAATTCCAGCCGAGAATAAGTATACAGTGATCCCTCAAGATACAATGGCCTCAGGATACTATATTTTCAACATACAATGGTATTTTATGATCCATCGTAAGTTGAAACCAGACTCCACATACAATGCCTCAGACTCAGATCCAACCAATCAAGGTCACTTCTCAGGTAAAATAGCTGGATTAGTTGCTAGTTGGCAGCTATTCCTGACTGTAATATGTAAGGACTTATCTGCCTTAGTTATCTGCTTATTTTACTTAAATCTTCATTTTCTCTTATCTTGGATGACATTTTGGGGCTTTGAAACCGATTACTCAACTTACATTGGTTTCAACATACAATGGTCCTCCTGGAACCTATTCATGTTATATCTTGAGGGACCACTGTATGTACTCAGAATATAAAGTGACTTTACCAAAACATACATTAAAGGGACCATGTACCTGCTATGAAGTGCCATATAGAGAAGGAGGCCCAGACCAGGTAAGAAGACACTCTATATGGATCCCCTTTCCACAGAGGGCCCAATTTTAGTCTTTGCTATGGGCAGGGGCAGAGCTAAAGGCTCATGGGCCCTGGTGCAAGAGTTCAGCTTGGGCTCTCCTTCTCTCAGTGCTTTGCGGCCAGGGGCAGGGGAGCACATAGCCTTTGTGCTGCCTGAGGCAAGAATTGAAATGGCATCCCCACTACGCCAAAATTCTTGACCTAACCCTTTCCCTCCAGCCAGACGTGTAACTTGACCAAGTGCATGCACTTTCTATAATACAGGTGTTTTCTTATGTGGCACAAGGGTGTTTGGGCCCCCTCAGGCTCCTCAGCCCAGTAGCGACTGCTATCTCTGTACCCCCTATAGCTACACCCCAGGCTTTGGGCCCTCTTTCCTGTATACTGCTATATGGTGGATTTTAGTAGCAGGGTACTTATCTATAGCATAGTTCCTTTGCCTTTGTTTCACACATCTCCCCCTCCCCACCCAGCATGGCATCTCTGCCATAATTGTCTCACTCTGCAAGATTTCATTTATCAGACACCAAAAAAGCCTCAACATTTGCTCTTCCTCGGAGCCGGGTTGTATTTTATTCCCCCAGAGACTGTTATCACAAGAAAAGTAATAAGACTTATTATTAAACTAGGCAGTGTTTAATAAAGGGCCCCGTATCCACAAGGTCCGACAGGCAATTTCATATGTTTCTTTATGTTCACTTGGATTTGCTCAGAGGGTTGAAGTGAATCAGTCCACGATGTAATTCTTCTCTATGATGTAACTACTGTAACAAAATGTTCCCTCGATATTGAGGCAAAAGTACCAGCACAGATCAATACAAACTAGAAGAGGGGGGGGGGGAAACTATAAAAAGTATGTGTTTTTATCGTAAAGATCCAAAATAAAAATTATACTTGAGGATTATTCTGAATAGAGGCTGAAGTTCACCTCAAGCTGCCCATTAAAGGGGGTATTCTCATCTCAGGGCAGGCCAGCCCCACAACCTCCCCCCTCCTGAATGCGGAGGACGTCGGTGGTCAGGACTACAGAAATAGTAGTAACTGCTATACACGAACAGAAGTTATGGAAACAGTGTAGCACGGCCCGCTCGACGGTTCTGACCACCTCTGGTCACCACATCAAGGCAGAAGTTGGTTGAAAGCCCTATGCTAGAGATAGGCACAGGTTGAAGAGGTGGGATCTGCATCTAAGAGACCTCTGGATAGGTCATCAGTATCTGACTGGTGGGGGTCTGACACCAGGGACCCCTGCCGATCAGCTGCGCAAGAAGGCAGAGGTGTTCCTGTGAGCGCCATGGCCTTCTCTCTGCTTTTCCTAGGCCAGTGACGTCACATTCAAGTGAAAGGGGTGAGCCCGATACCAAGCACAGCCACTACCCAATGTACGGCGCTGTGCTTGGTGAGCAGGGGGAAGGCAGCGGTGCTCACAGGAGCGCCGCTGTCTTCTCAAACAGCTGATCAAACAGCTTTTGGATAAAGCATTTAATTGAAGATATATGCGGTTTCCATACACTTTTTGAAGTGAATCTGAACTGTGGTCAATTAAGGATTTTGACGTATGCGCACTACTCTGCCTGTTGTGAATTGATTGAAGGTGCCACAGACGGAACCCCTGGAAGGAGTTGATATATATATATATATATATAAATACTAGCTGAAGGACCCGGCTTTGCACGGGTATATTTAATCTATTTCATTTAATGTTTGTGTGTGTCGTTAAAAGATATCAACAGCATCCACCATAACAGTGACATCTAGAGCACCTTGCCCCCTTTAACAGTGACCTCCACAGTGCCCCGTCCCTTAAAATGGGACCGCCACAGCAGCCTACCCCCTTAAAGAGGACCTTTCACTAGAATAAAAAGTCTAACTATAAACTAACTATACAGACATGGAGAGCGGCGCCCAGGGATCTCTCTGCACTTACTGTTATCCCTGGGCGCCGCTCCGTTCTCCCGGTATAGGCTCCGGTATCTTCATAGTTAGGCTCCACCCAGTTGAACCTGCCGGCGTCTCATTCTCCCATGCTGCAGTGCTGGCCAATCGCAGCGCTCAGCTCATAGCCTGAGAGTTTTTTTTCTCTCTCAGGCTATGAGCTGAGCACTGCGATTGGCCAGCACTGCAGCATGGGAGAATGAGACGCCGGCAGGTTCAACTGGGTGGAGCCTAACTATGAAGATACCGGAGCCTATACCGGGAGAACGGAGCGGCGCCCAGGGATAACAGTAAGTGCAGAGAGATCCCTGGGCGCCGCTCTCCATGTCTGTATAGTTAGTTTAGATTTTTTTATTCTAGTGAAAGGTCCTCTTCTACTTTGACCTTCACAGCAGCCCGCCCCTTTAACAGTGAGTTCCACAGCACCCAACCCCCTTGACAGTGACCTCCACAGGGGTCCGTTCCCTATAACAGTGACCTCTACAGCACCCGCCCCTTAACACTGACCATAGGTTATAGTCCTCTTAACTGACCTCCACCATTCCCAGCCCCCTTAACAGAGACCTCCACAGCAACTGCCCCTTTAACAGTGATTTCCACAGTACCCCGCTCCCTTAACAGTGACCTCCACAGTACCCCGCTCCCTTAACAGTGACCTCCACAGTACCCCGCTCCCTTAACAGTGACCTCCACAGTACCCCGCTCCCTTAACAGTGACCTCCACAGTACGCCACTCCCTTAACAGTGACCTCCACAGTACGCCACTCCCTTAACAGTGACCTCCACAGTACCCCACTCCCTTAACAGTGACCTCCACAGTACCCCGCTCCCTTAACAGTGACCTCCACAGTACCCCGCTCCCTTAACAGTGACCTCCACAGTACCCCGCTCCCTTAACAGTGACATCCACAGTACCCCGCTCCCTTAACAGTGACCTCCACAGTACCCCGCTCCCTTAACAGTGACCTCCACAGTACCCCGCTCCCTTAACAGTGACCTTACACCTAGAAGCTGGAGTAGATTTCAGGTGAATTGTGCACCAGATTTCTGAGTGTTAAAGTAGCCTAATATGCTTATGCACGGGGCACCACGATGATCCACGTTCAGCCATTTCTCCTCTTTCCTCTAAATCCTTCTCTAGAATAATCATATACTGTAAAGAAGAAACTAACATGATGGCCTTTATCTTCTCATATAGTACAGGGTACTACAATACTCATCATTCATTAGGTGACTATTTAAGCCGCTATCTCTACATTATAGTCCGAATACGGATTAAAGGAGCCTTCCCCGCATACAGCGGTTCTGCAACGCAAAAGTTAAAATCTCTGAATGCACAAAGTGCTCAGAAGAGGAGAACAATGGGATTTGCTCTTAAAAGAAAGTGTCTGTACTTGTTGATGGCTGGTAGCTGTCAGACAGCAATCAGTCAGTAATGATGGTGCAGCCTTTTCTGTGTATTAAATAGAGCGACACTTTCGCTACATTGTTGCCTTTTCTATTGTCTCTTTACATTTCATTGCGTCTATTTTTCTTTATGGAGTTTAGACTTCAAATTTGCATTAGAGAACCTTCTGCAAAAAAAATCACAAAGTGTTTATTTATACCTCATAGATGCCCGCATTGAGAAGGTGGGTTTGGTTAGCCATTTTTTCAAAAGTCGCAATTACGTTGAAAACTCACGCCTGTAGAATGGTGGCGTAAAAAGACTGAAGTAACAGTACTAGACAAAAATGTTAGGTTTATATACCCTTTAGGTATCCCATAGGAATTAAAGCAAAATAGGTGACATTTCAAAATTTCACTTTTTTTTGCAGGATTTCCACTTTAATCAATTTTTTCTCGGAAACATCAAGGGTTAACAACAAAACAAACCTCAATATTTATTACCCTGATTCTGCAGTTTGCAGAAACACCCCATATGTGGTCGCATACCGCTGTTTGGGCACATGACAGGGCATAGAAGGCAAGGAGCGCCATATGGTTTTTGGAGCGCAGATTTTGCTGGAATGGTCTTTGGGCACCATGTTGCATTGCAAGAGACCTTGAGGTACCCCCACAGTAAAACACCCCAAAAAGTGACCACATTTTGTAAATTACACCACCCAAGGGGTGTAGCAAGCAACAAGCTGAGAGAGCCTTTTCACTGCCGCAGTGAAAACAGCGCTGTCTCAGCCCAGGTATCTGCCACCTGCTTCTCGTTTGATATAAGCCCGGTCCGCTAACAGGATTATATAGGGTGAGAGACCAACCCGCGGTAGCTTATAACTAGGCCGAAACACAGACGTAGGGATTCGTGATCGAGATACAAGATAGCACAAGATTAAATTATATATTTAATTGCCTTAAGGACACACTAGATATAACCCAATATACACGGAGAACATATGCAGTGGTCTGAGGTTACAGATATAGGTGGTATAGGTACAACAGGGTTAAGCAGAGCGAAAGTCAGTTACTGTATCCTTTGCTGTATTCACATGGAGGGCAGTGATGTCAGCTGGTTTCCAGGTCTCTCCAAACACATTTGCACCATGTGACCCCATTTCAGAAAAAGACACCGCCCGCTGGCTTGCATGGGCTTATGACCTGTAGCTGGCCGCTCCCCTCCCTACCTATGGGTAGGGTCCACTCCTCCTTCTCTTGTGCTCATAGCAAATGTGCTCATAGCCCCAGACCAGAATGTCGCTGGAAGATGGTTACGGGCCCAATTGATCCTCCTGGGTTCCGGCTACAACGAGAGTCCAAGCATGGTACTGTTATTTGGTTTCTGTGGGGAGATATGAATATCTTCCTTCCCTGGCATCCCACCCTCAAACAAAGCCATGGGCATGTTCATCGTGGCTACCGGGACACAAATATGTATCCGGTTTGCGCCTGCGATGGCCAGGCGATTCATAATTCCTTATGAAATGTAGGTGCCACAGGGGCGTTGCTAGAGTCTGAAGAGATCCGGGGCATGAGCCCACGTGAAGCCACGCCCCCACCACATGACGCCACAACCGCATCACCACCTGGGGGGCCTTTACAGTAGTTATTAACCCCTTTCAGCAGTCCCCCATTCAGTAAATGAGGGACTGCTGAATGGGGTTAATAACTACAGTGAAGGGCCTAGCCATCTGGGCAACCCCACAGATCATCCATAACAGTGTCATCCACAGATCCCCCATAAGTGTTATCCACAGATCCCCCATAAGTGTCATCCACAGATCCCCATCAGTGTCATCCACAGATCTCCCATAAGTGTCATCCACAGATCCCCATCAGTGGCATCCACAGATCCCCCATAAATGTCATCCACAGATCCCCCATAAGTGTCATCCACCACATATCCCCATAAATGTCATCCACAGATCCCCATAAGTGTCATCCACAGATCCCCATAACAGTGTCATCCACAGATCCCCATAAGTGTCATCCACAGATCCCCATAAGTGTCATCCACAGATCCCCATATGTGTCATCCACAGATCCCCCATAAATGTCATCCACAGATCCCCCATAAGTGTCATCCACCACAGATCCCCATAAATGTCATCCACAGATCTCCCTAAGTGTCATCCACCACAGATCCCCCTAAGTGTCATCCACAGATCCCCTCCCCGCCCAGCGCCGCCTCCTAGCTAATTTATTCACTTCACTTGCCTCTGTGTAATCTCACACAGGCGCACTGGCAGAGGCATCGTCGAACGAGGTGCGCTGGAAGACGGCGCATGCGCACTTCGCTCGATGATGTCTCTGCCAGTTGCTCTGTGCGAGATTACACAGAGGCAAGTGAAGTGAATAAATTAACTAGGAGGCGGTGCCACGGGCCGTGGGCCCCCGGTGGCCCTGTATTCGGGGCACTGGACAAAACATCCGGGGCTCCAGCCCCGAATGTTTTGACCTAACGACGCCCCTGAGGTGCCAACATGTCTGGGAGGTATCATTGATCCTGGCAAGGGCTGATACCTCCTGCTGGTGGTTTTCCTGTAGGATCTGTGCTGTATGACTGGAGGTGTGAAATGTAACCAAGTGTGGCCTGCTAGCAGTTTTCTGCTATCTGGCTGCGGCTTTGAAGCAGGGCCCCCCCCTGTGGAGCTTGATTTCCTCTGCCAGTATTCAGGAAATGGTGGGTGTGAGGACATGGCTGACAGTAAATATTAATCCATATTCCTCACAGATATCAAATATGTCTATTTTTTTTTTTTTACGTTTTACACAAGAGCATTTTTAGAAAAAAAAAAATCATGTTTTTGTGTTGCAACTTTTTTATATCCATATTTTTAAAAAAATTTCTGGCTATGGTCTTGTGTGGGGGCTCATTTTTTGCAGGATGATGTGACGTTTTTATTGCTACCATTTTGGGGTACATACGACTTTTTGATTAACATTATGTTTTTTGGGAGGTGAGCTAACTAAAAAAATCTGTTTTTTTACAGCATTCACCTGATGGGGTAGAACATATGATATTATTATAGAGCTGGTCGTTGCGGATGCGCTGATACCAAATATGTTTATTTTTTTTTCTATTTTGAACATTTCCTAAATAACGGATTTGGGGGGGGGAAATGTTTTAAATGTAAAACTTTTTTTATTTTCATAACACTTTATTTTTTTATTTTTTTTATTTTACACTTTGTGTCCCCCATAAGGTCATACAAGACCTCTGTGGGACATATTTTTTTTTTAACTATTGATTTCTCCTCTAAGTGGGACTGACATAGTAGCCCCAGTTACAGGGTAAATACACCCCCCAGAGAGGCTGTACAGCAGTATACAGCGCTGTACAGCCTCAGTGCAGGGCTGATTGAGGTCTATAGAAGACCCATCAGCTCCTGCACTCCCCCGGCCCCGGCGGTCACATTATCACCGGGCCGGGACAGGAAGCGGCAGGTCGCTTCCTCAGCTGCATACACAGCGCTTGTTGAGCGCTGTGTATACAGCGATCTAGAAGGCAGGGACACCCAGGAACGGTCCCTGCCTTCTCTCTGGGGTGCCCTGCTGGGCTCCCCGCTCGGCAGCTGCACGATTAGCATGCAGCTGCCATCTCTGAAAGGACGTTCAGAAACGTCCATTCAGAGATAAACCCGACCACCCAGGACATTTATAGTCAATGGGCGGTCGGAAAGTGGTTAAAGATGGTGGCTGCTCACAAGCTGTGCGGGCGCTATAGCCACCGGGTTTCTGTTGTTTTACATAGCAAACCTTAGAGGCAAACGTCGATCATGGAATTTTAACCCTCATATACTGTGGTCAATTGCAGCCTCAGCGCCTGAGGGAACCGTTAAGTTGCTGTCACAACCTCTGGCCCTCTGAAGGATCTGAGGCCTGCCACGGCGATGTTCTGATGGTGATGTTCAGCAACATGATAATACATTGCAGTCTAAGGCCTTGTTCACACAAAAGTATGGCTTTTATATTTTTTTGCGGTCCGTTTTTTCACGGATCCGTTGTTCCGTTTTTGAGTTCCGTTGTATTTCCGTTTCCTTTCCGTTTGCCATGTACAGTATACAGTAATTACATAGAAAAAATTGGGCAACGGTCGTGTGCATGAGGCCTGAAACAAACAAGCCCTCAAATAACTAGGTGAATGGAAAAATAAAAAAGTTATGGCTCCAGGAAAACAAAACGGAAGGAAAGGGTTAATACTGACATGAAGCCCCCATATACAGAGTAAGAAATTAGATCTCCAATTTAAAAAGGTCATTTATTAGATTGATATGGCCTTTATAATCTCATTATTTCAGCATATCCTGAATCAATATGAACTCATTTAGTCTTAAATAAATGTTAATGTCGGTGAAAATTGGTGTCGGAGATCCTGCAAGATTTTCTACTACCAAATTTTGTTGAAATTAAATTAATATTCCATGCAAGTACAGATTGAAGCCCACTGCAATAATCGGAGCCCTAACTACCATGTGCCATTAACTGAACTGGTATCTGTGGTGGCCTCTTTGGCCAGACCAGAACACGACTGCAGCCTCGGAGGTGTCACCTCCCCAAGATTTGTAGGAGGACACCCAATTATCATTGACCCTGATTAGGGCAAGTGAGGGCTGTTACATGCCAGCATCACATGAAACGTAGCAGCTAGCTGTAGTATAACACGCAATGCATGCAACATACAACATGTATGTGATTAGGGTGACCACTGTCATAACCCCCAAAAGGAGGACATCACACCCGGGACAGTGAGTGATCATACAACACAGAATGGAAACTGCAATCTATATACCAGTGAGGAAGTGTAAGAGGAGAGGACTACAACTCCCAGTATGTCCAGGCTAATATTATGTGATAGTAGAGGAGCTTACAGTAGAGGAGAGAACTACAACTTCCAGCATGTCCAGGTTGTTATTAGGGTGATGTCAGAGGACATAAGAGGGAGGAGGTATAAGAGGAAAGAAATACAACTCCGAGCATGTGCAGGTTGTTATTCTGGGATATCATAAGACATTTCAGGGAGGAGTTATAAGAGGAGAGGACTACAACTCCAAGCATGTACAGGCTGTTTTTATGTGATATCAGACTAAATTACAGGGATGAGGTATCGGAAGAGAGAACTATAACTCCCAGCATGCCCAGACCGTTTTTATGGGATATAAGAGGACATTTCAGTAAGGGGACATAAAAGGAGCCAGCATATCCAGGCAGGTATTATGGGATATCAGAGGATATTTCAGGGAAGAGCTATAAGAGGAGAGAACTACAACTTCCAAGGTTTGGCAGACTCCACTGCTGAGCCCTGCCCCCCCTGCACTGATCACATAAAGGTGATGTCATCACAGGTCCTTACCACTTCTCCTCTCCACTGCTGAGCCCTGCCCCTCCTGCACTGATCACATAAAGGTGATGTCATCACAGGTCCTTACCACTTCTCCTCTCCACTGCTGAGCCCTGCCCCTCCTGCACTGATCACATAAAGGTGATGTCATCACAGGTCCTTACCTCTTCTCCTCTCCACTGCTGAGCCCTGCCCCCCCTGCACTGATCACATAAAGGTGATGTCATCACAGGTCCTTACCTCTTCTCCTCTCCACTGCTGAGCCCTGCCCCCCCTGCACTGATCACATAAAGGTGATGTCATCACAGGTCCTTACCACTTCTCCTCTCCACTGCTGAGTCCTGCCCCCCTGCACTGATCACATGGCGATGATATCATGACAGGTCCTTACCACTTCTCCTCTCCACTGTTGAACTCTGCCTCCTCCTGCACTGATTACATGACAGTAACGTTATAACAGGTCCTTTAGCTCTTTCACTGCAGCAGATTTTAATGCCTGCCCCCTTACTCTTCCCCATGAGAATCTCAGACGTTTTTGGTAACATACATCCTGGCTGGACAATTTTTTCAGGGCCAAGTAAGAGGACATCTCTGGGAAAAAGAGGATGTGTGGTCTAAGTTAAAGGGGTAGTCCAAGTATAGTTACAAAAACAGACATATCAGGAGAGCTGACGGGTCCTAGAATATTAATGATAGGTCCTTTGTAAAAACCCACCTGACAATCACGTTTTTAAACCTTCGGCTATTTCAGAATTACAAAGAAAATCTGGAAATATCTGTGGAGAGCAGTTCCTGGCTCCCTGCTGCTCACATTTCATAGCAGAAGATTCTGCAGCCGCAGCCAGTAGCGGAGATTAAACTTTTGCTCTTTTTTTATCAAATGCACAACACGGGCTGATCTCACACGGGGGGCTCTCTGCCCTATAGGCTTATCATAATGCAGATGACCCTCATTTATCTAACCATCCTTTGTGAGTAGTAAACTCCATCGACTGACCACTTGAATGTTCCCTCCTAACCCACCTACCAAAAATCATCAGAACTGGAAGGAACTGACCCCCTCTTCATCCCAGAGGTGTAACTTAAAGGGATTCTGTCATCAGAAATGAGCCCTATAAGCTAAACATATGGCGATGTCCCTTGTAAAACACAGAATCCTAAAGTGAGTTTATCTAATGCCCCTGTGGCTCTATATTCCTAAAAAAGACGTTTATATTACCTGCCAATGACTTCAAAATGTGTCCAAGTGGACGTCTCCTGGTGAAAGGTGCCCGGCTGCAGCCATGTCGTTTAGGTGCCCAGCGCCACCTTCTATAGTGAAATAGCCGTCCTCCCTTTCATGCGATCCGCCTACCTCACGTCATCACTGCTTCTCTAACCACCGCTCGCTTCATCCAGATCCCGCGCGTGCGCACTAGGTTGGATGGCTGGGATGGGCTGTAATAGGGCAGTCAGTGGAGGTTCGAGCGAAGTGCGCCGGCCGGCACATGCGCACTTCACTATACGAGGCCGCTGCCAGTAGTCCGCACGGGTGCATCAGGATATACCTAGTGCGCACGTGCGGGATCTGGATGAAGCGAGCGGTGGTTAGAGAAGCAGTGATGACGTGAGGTAGGCGGATCGCATGAAAGGGAGGACGGCTATTTCACTACAGAAGGCGGCGCTGGGCACCTAAACGACATGGCTGCAGCCGGGCACCTTTCACCAGGAGACGTCCCCTTGGACACATTTTGAAGTGATTGGCAGGTAATATAAACGTCTTTTTTATGAATATAGAGCCACAGGGGCATTAGATAAATTCACTTTAGGATTCTGTGTTTTACAAGGGACATCGCCATATGTTTAGCTTATAGGGCTCTTTTCTGATGACAGAATCCCTTTAAACCACATGGGTACCAATGCAAAGGGTCCCCACCTACCATATGCCATTGCCAGTAGAGAAGAACATTTTGCCTCCTCTGGATACCGGGCAACTGCAACCTCTACACCCCATTTAGCTATGCCACTGCGTCATCCATACACTAGGTCACCCCCATTTCATGTTCTTAGGGCCCCTGTCCATCCTTCATTTGATGGATTAGAAGATAATTTTTTTTAGCCATGAAAACATTAGCATCCTGTAACGGGGCGCCGAAGGCGCACTCGGTCTCCCATCAGCCGCAGGCCTGCTGCTTAGCTTCAGGAGCGAGGATCTGTGTTTGACCTTGTTCTCAGTGCGGCTTTGCTAGCTGGGAGGCTCCCGGCTCCTAGGTCTGCCTTGAGCGCCGAGCTGATCACTCGGTGCTCGACTGGTCGGTCTGTCGGTCATGTGACGCTGGCCACGTCACATGACCCTCACTCCCCACTATAAATACAGGCAGCCTGCTGGCCACAGGTTGCCTGTTAATTTAGGTTCCTGGCAGTTGTTGGATACCTGTGTACTTACCTGATCCTGTTCCCTGACGATCCTTTGCCTGCTCCTCCTGTACTGCGCATCCTTCCTGGTATATTGACCTCGGCTTCCACCTGACTATTCTTTGCGGACTCCTTTGGTACTTCTCGACTCTCCCGGTATTGATGACCCCGGCTTCTCCTGACCTTTCTTTGCTTATCCCTCTGTACTGCGTTGTCCTCTTGGTTTTGACCCGCTCCGTTCACTATGCGTTATTTGTCTTGTCTGTCCTTCCCGCATGTATCCTAAGTTAGGGACTGCCGTCCAGTTGTCCCCTGTCATCAGGACTCGTGAGGCAAGTAGGCAGGGCCATGGGTGAGGGTGGAGTGCAGTGGTCACTATCCTCCCCCCTGTGTGTGTGTGTACGTGACCGTTACATATCCATTTTTATAGTAGTATGGGCACCCTCTTGCCTATAGAGCCCCTGTGCAGGTGCACCAATGGTAAGCCTGACCCTGGCTCTGCACAAATATATTATGTCATACTTATGACTAAGAAGCAATGAATGCTTTAAGAGCAGCCAGTTGACTGTTAATCAGGTTCTCTAGTTCTAGTTCAGATGACCCCATTTCGGACTGTGTTTCCCATGGCAGAAGCTGATCGTGGATGTCTTGCTTTTGGACACCAAACACACAAGCTCAAATCAAGACATTTAGATGCCATCCACCCATGTGAAATGTGTATACTGAGTCCGACCATCTATCAGAACCAAAAGCTATAAGGCTGAGTTCACACGGGCGAGATTTCCGTGCGGGTGCAATGCAGTAGGTGAACGCATTGCACCTGCACTGAATCCTGACCCATTCATTTCAATGGGGCTGTGCACATGAGCATTTTTTTCATGCATCACTTCTGCAATGCTTTAAAATCGCAGCATGTTCTATATTCTGCGTTTTTCACGCAGCCCTGGCTCCATAGAAGTGAATGGGGCTGCGTTAATAACGCATTGCATCTGCAAGCAAGTGCGATGCGTTTTTCACTGATGGTTGCTAGGAGATGTTGTTTGTAAACCTTCAGTTTTTTATCACGCGCGTGAAAAACGCATCAAAACGCATTGCACCCGCGCGGAAAAAACTGAACAACTAAACGCAATTGCAGCCAAAACTGACTGAACTTGCTTGCAAAATGGTGCGAGTTTAACTGAACGCACCCTGAACGCATCCGGACCAAATCTGTCACGCTCATGTGAACTCAGCCTAATGAATCTGAAGACCTTATCTGAAGGACCTTCTTCCCTTTCTGGGGGGAAGAGCAGCTCACATGGTACAATCAAGCAACTGCATCTCCCAGGATGTACTGCAATTAGCTCTTGTTAACTGCTTTACCACTCACGCAAAATAGTCCCTGACATATAGCCCCAGAGATACATATGATATGGAATGCCCCCACAATTTCCTTCTCTAATGTCTGGAAAGAGATGTAGCTATATGATTCTATGACTTTAGAAGTAGGGAAGAATAAAGGAACGGTATCTGGCCAGCTTCACTTGCTTCTCTATGAGATCATTATGCCAGTACTGAGGGAGAGAAGGGAGCAAGGAAGCTACTGAGCTTGTTAGTTACCTCTGAATGCAGGAGAAGGTGATGCAGAAGGAAAAGCAGGAAAATGTAATGCTTTTATTACATTTATATTACAATGCTCAATTCATTGCATAGTAATACTTTCGTGGGATTACCCCTTTAGCAAGCAATTCTACGTCCAGACTGTGAAAAAGGCAGCTCTTTTTCCTCTCTCCCAGCAGGAAGTAACAGCAGCCACATGACATGCACATACAATGTAATAGTGTCAACAGTGAATAATAATAATATCATTTTTTTAATGCTCAGTGGGGGGAGGATTATCTCTGGGGTCTGTTGGCAGCACAATTTTTCTCAAAATTAAAATGTTTAACAATTTGTATTACAGGACTGCTATGAGGCACCCAAAGTTGGTATTAACCTTTCATCTGCCACAAAGCTAAAAGAAACGTTACAGTGCAATAACTCGCCTTCTTCCTTATAAAGTCTCATTCACACGTCCGTGTCTGTACTTAAATCCGTGAGAAGGTGGTCAGTGATGCCTCAGTGAAGATGTCCGTGATGGATCCGTGTGTCGGTTTTTGCTGTCCGTATAATTAATAGTTTTCAAAGCATCTCTTCCTAATGATCCGTGAAACATAGATGGCATACGCATTCCATCCGTAGTTTTCACGGACCCACAGACTATAATGGGCGTGATGGATCCATGAACACAGACGAAATAGAGCATGTTTCTGTGCTAAAAACTCAGACCTACGGACCATGGTTAAGAACTGATGTGTGAATACACACATTAAAATGGATGGGGACGTGCGCTGTCCTTGGAGAACACTGATGTGTAAATGAGGCTTAACACTGTGCGGCCCCAGTCTAAGGGCTCATGCACACGACCGTATGTATTTTGCGGTCTGCACAATACGGATCCGCAAAAAAAAAACGGATGACATCCATGTGACGTTCGTGTTGCATCCGTATTTTTTGCGGATCCATTCTAACAATGCCTGTCCCTGTCCACAAAACCGACTATAGAATAGGACATGTTCTATTTTTTTTTGTGGAACGGACATACAGATATACAGAATGCGAGTTATTTCCTTTTTTTTCAAGCCCCACTGAAATGGAAGGTACAAAAATAAATTTGCATTCATGAGCCCCAACACTTGCCAATTCAGACTATTTTATGACTGTCAACATATTTTTTGACATTATCATTTCCAGACCCCTTGGCTTCGACTGGATAAACGTCTCCCCTCTCCCTTTTTTTTTCTACGTGTTTTTATTTCTTTAAAAAATCATTTCACTAAAATACAAAGAACGAAAAGCAAGCACTACAGGCTTTAGAAAAATAAAGGGAGCTTTCTGGCACAGCTCGTCTCTGGGAGGCATCTGAGATAAAAGAGTGCATCGTTCTGCAGGTATAATTGTGCTCGGAGTCCTCTGATTGCAGGCCTTGGCTGAAACAGTGTTGTTTGTGCTTTTCATGTCTTTGAACCGTCAATGGCAAGGTTTCCACAAATCTGCATACCAGGAGATCATACAATATTCAGCGTTTTATGGCAAGTTTTTGGCAATTAATATTCAAAAAAGACCGAAAGACTATCTGGCCCTGGGACAAGGTGAATAAAGACTGATAAACTATTGGATGTGTTCTGCACACTAGACCATTCAGTCATAAAGTAAAAGTAAGTGCCCCCTCTTCACTAATTTAAGTTTTTAATTTGGAGGGCTCTCGTTCAATTCTACAACTATAACCTAAAAAAAAATCTATATGTCATAATTCCAAAAACTAAACTAATATTTAGAAACCAGGAGAGGAAAAATAACTACACCCCTCCTACTGTTTAGTAGCTCAGCAGTGCACCATCTCGCCTTCAATCTCTGGCCGCGGAGGTCATATCCTGAACCAAATCATGGCGGCCGGAGATTACTTGAGATTACCTGTTGGAAGCAGTGACCTATCCAGTTGCAGTGAACCATCGGGTTCACTGCTTAAGGGTTAATGCTATAACGTGATATGGTTCACTGCCACAAGGATTAATGTCATACTATAATGCGGTTCACTGCGAGACAAGCCATCTACGTGCCTTCAGTAGTACACATGGTTAATGCTGCTTCACTATGCAGCTGTATTCCAACAGGCCGTGCATGGAAGAAATAATTAATTTTCATTGCCCTAGACTCAGTTGCTAGGAGAGGGGTGGTCCCACTCCTCTGAGCTAGGAGCTGTAGAGTAGAGAGAATATGTAGCTAGTGTTTGTAGCTGGTGCTGGTGCTACGCCAGACCTGCAAGCTATGAGATGCCAGAAAAGTAACTGACCTCTGAGAGAACAAAGCACAGAATTTTGCAGAAGGTTGAGGACCATTACAAAAGGACAGTGCGTGGTCCAAAAAAGCCAATGAAAGTTAGCATGTTTATAGCTGTAAGCCTCACTGCACCTGCTTTGGGTTATATTGCCTCAGGCGCCAGCCACACTTCTGAGATACCCAAAGTGCTTTTGGCTTTGTTAGAAAGAAATTTTCATGTTTTTATTATGTATGATTTTCATGTTTTACATTAATCATGGGATAACTCCTTCAACAGTGAAATTACACCCTGTGTACCCCAGAAACAAACCACCAAAACTTGGTCAACCACCAAAAGATCGACTTGTCACACTCATGTGACCGATGTCCAGATGAACTGGTTTTGTACTTATTTAGCATTTAAAAAAAAATAATAATAATTCAAAAACCTTTATCAGTCTAAAAGAACATTAAAACATATATTTTTTTTTTTATTCCTTCTCAAACTCATTGTTACTATGGTGCATTTCATGCACCAAGTGGAGTCACCCTGAGGATATCTGCGGCGCACTATTTACATTCCTCCAGAGGACTCGTTTAATTAATACGGCTACAGAGCTAACAATAAATTATTGAAGCAGTTAGAAGGGGTAAACTTTGAGATTCATGAATATAATGAGTGATCTCCAAGGCTCGAAACGCGTCTTCTGCTTAATGTTAACGGCTACTGGAGAGGAGCGCCGTAAAATACGATTGATTCTGAAAATTTATTTATAATTACTTGGAGCCGCGTTGTCGATGTTAATGGCATCGTCCGGGGGAGGTTTCCTTCCCCATGCAATCCCTCAAATGGTGACGCCTGAATGGATTTTTGGCTTCCTGCTCGCGTTACGCTAGTGCACGTAACTCTTTCCTTCAAAAACATTACCCAATGACATTTTATTCATTGCAAATGATCGATTCTGCCACCCAAGCAGGAATGCAATGAGCTGATGCAGATGAATTCAAGACATCCTTTTTTTTTTTTGGAGAAGGGATGAAGGGGGGGGGGGGGGGGGTGACAAGTATGAGTTCTGGCTGATGGGCCTCAATACGGTACATCGCTGGCCATGAATAATTCATCTTCACATCACTCCCACATCGTTTACCTTTCCTTCTGCTTTGCCTGGATTGATTTTCACATCACACAATGTAGCATTAATAACATGAGAGGGAAGATTTAGTCTAGCCGGTGCGAAGACAAAGAGAAACCGGAGCTGATGTTTAGCGCCGCGAGTCTGTCTTTCTTTACAAAAAGTTTGCGATTTTGGTCCATGTAAGAGGACACTTTCCTTAGGGTAGGTTAACACTTCAGTAGGTTTAATGGCCTGCGGAAGTTCACAGAATCCGGCCTGGCCAGGTATTACCGTTCATCACCGGACCCCAATGACTATAATGGGATGCGTCCGGGATCCGGATGTTTTCAGGCATGAGTGCCGGATTTTGGATTGACAAAAAATGTTGCATGCAATGTTATTTGTCCGGCCAAAAGAAGGCATTTCCCTCGAAAGCGACAGGATCCCTGCCGGATCCCATTATAGTCAATGGGGCTCGTCGGTGAAAGGCGGTATCCAACTGGGCGATATCTGCTGGAACAGCCTGCCGTATTCGTTTAATGCAAGTGTGAACCTGCCCTAAAAAGGGTTGTACAGAATTACAAAAACAAGGCTGCCTCTACACTTGCATACTTACCAACATTTGAGTTGGTAAAATCGGGGTATAAAAGCATCGTCCCCTGGAACGCCCCAGACCTGCCCAGAAACACCCATTTGCGCAAATTTGCCAGGACTGTCTTTGAATATCAGGGACAGTCTTGTCAAATTCGGGACAGTTGGCAGCTATGCACTTGCCCATAAGTTGTGTTTGGTATCACAGCTCTGCTCCACCAGAGTGAGTGGAACTGAGCTGCAATACCATTCATAACCTGTAGAAATATATGGCGCTGTTTTTTTTTGGGGGGGGGGGGGAGAAACGTTATGACTTTTCTAATCCTTCACAACTCTTTTAAAGGAAATGTGTCACCTATACTTTTTTTGCCAGTTAACCCGATAGTGACACATATTCCTTTTCTCTACTCTGTTTTTATTTTCTGATTGTAGATCTTTTACTTCTGTTTCCTGAACAGTCCTACGGGGGAGGCCCTCTTGCCTGAACTGTTGTTATCAGCATTTAGAGAGATGCTTTACTGCAGCCACCATGGGCCATAGACACAATGGACAGGACCTCACGGATTTCTATAGGAGAGTTCTGTGACCTGTGTAGAGGTCAGGAGGGAGTAGATAAGCTGTGATATCACCTATTGTGAATGGGGGATCCTATATTATCTATAGACATAGGTGACATTCTAATCCTACTTGTGATGATAAGGGGATGACTACTGAAAAGTGAACTGAACAGAACAAGAAGTGTCGCCTAATAGTAAGTTTAGTGGCTAGTGTGAAAACTGCAGAATTCATTTTTATTTTTTTTAAAACATAGACAGTGACATAGAAAATTAAATAGAAACACCAATATTTAAAAGAAATATATGTTTAACATATAAAACTTGGGGGGAGATTTATCAAACTGGTGTAAAGTAGAACAGACTTAGTTGCCCATAGCAACCAATCAGATTCCACCTTTCGTTTTTCACAGCTCCTTTGGAAAATAAAAGGTGAAATCTGATTGGTTGCTATTGGCAACTAATCCAGTTCTACTTCACACCAATTTGATAAATCTCCCCCGTGATTTACACAATAGGTCATTTTCTGATGACACATTTCCTTTTAATAGGGGTCAAAAATCCACAGCCATTACTTTTTATACAATTACTATTTTCTTTCTTCATTTAAAGGAGCAGTGCAGTTTTTTTTTTTCATACATTGCTAAAGGCCTCTTTACATTGCAGAATTCAGCAGGCAATTGTCGGGAAGAAAAGCTTCCTTCCCAACAATCACCTGCTCGTCACAGTATGGATAGGAGTGATCACTAATGCCATCGCTCGTCCCCATACAGTATCATTGTTTGCTGGCAGCAGAGGATATTTAGACGACACGACCTGATGGAGATAATCGACAATTTAGGTGACCGCATGAAAGATGCAATTACCCAATAAACGTTACTCTCGTTCATCGGGTAATCGGCGCCACCTTTACTCCGGCAGATAATCGAGCGTTCCTACGAATGCTTGTTAGCGATTATCTGGCCAATGCTCGAGGCCTTTACTCACCACCAGTATTCTAGAAGTGTCATTTGTTACGCTCTGAGTTGCATCCACATATTTCGAACCTTTTCATTATGGGAACCTGGTCATGCGATCTCAAGTCTGACTGCTTGGTCTAATGTGTACACAGTCTCCACAGTGGCTGACTTCCTGTGAACTACAGGATGACACCATCACCAATCAGATCCCTCCCTCTCACGCCGCTCCCGCCCCTCCATGTTCCTCTGTATATCTCTGTATTCTGTTAAAGATGTAATGTCTCCCCTATCTAAAGGATCAGGAGTGCAGATATTTAGTAAGTGAGTGTATACAGTGATTAGCTGCAGTTATATAATCCTCCTCACTCAAACTGCCTGCCTGTACTATCTGCGTGTGCTGACTCTCCAGTGTAGTTCTATGGGATGCAGCTTCACACTGGTTTACCCGCCTCCTGCATGTAAGAGCTGACAGGGGAGAGAGAGATGAAAGGGCAGAGATGGGTGACAAGTTCAAGCTGTATCACACTGGAAAACATAGAGACCCTGCAGTGTGAGGGGATAGCAGCTCTGTATCACTAATCTATCATAGTTGCCCTCAGAGGACACAGAGCAGTGAAGTGTGGTGATACTCCGACCCCTCTGTCTCTGCTAAGCCAGGCATGATGGGAAATGTAGAATTAAAGGGAACCTGTCATCTCCAGAACACATTTTAAACCAACATCATTACCTTACAGTAGCCCCCAGTGTGTTCCTAATCATGTTTTTCATTCCTCCACTGGTTGTTGTATACTTTATAAAAACACAGTTTTAATCTGTGTTTTCGCTATCCTCAGAGTCAGCTTGAAGTCAAGGGGGCGGCGGCCTCCTTGCTTCAAGTCAAGCAAAGCCTGCCCCTTACCCGTCCTACCTTTACTGTGATTGACATCCTGCTGCGAGGCTGGGATCGTGCAAGTCTCGCGCATGCGCGGTGCTCCTTGTCACTGCGCGATGCCGTCTCCGGCTCCCGCACTCAGCCGGCCTCTTTCCCCTCCCTGCGTTTTTATAAAGTATACGACAACCAGTGGAGGAATGAATAACATAATTAGGAACACACTGGGGGCTACTGTAAGGTTATGATGTTGGTTTAAAATGTGTTTTGGAGGTGACAGGTTCCCTTTAAACCATATCTAAGGAGAAGCAATCAAGATGGCTGCCAACCCACAAATTACACATCAAATAAAACAGTTATACACAAGGCATACACAAGAGCCTCTATCTTATTCTTTAATAATGGCCTATCCTGCACTGTATAAACAAAGTAAAAAAATAATCCCGGAGTGTGAAAATCATTTATTGCCCGTGATCAGAATGAGAAAATCTGTAGAATACAGAATACCGCTCCGCTTATCTGAGCCACCGTAAACTCATAAATGGATGTGACATTTACAGGAATTGTTAAGTAAGAAGGGATTGGGCGGCACAGTTCATTTACGGAGGTCCACAATCAGAACTACAGGGGGTGCTCAGCAATGTAGTGAAGATCAAAATATATGGAGACAGGGGACGGAAACCATGTAGCATCATTCACCAGTCCTTAAAATGTCTATTTTATTTCTGTAATCCGTAAAATAGTGAAGCGGGTCCGAATTCCATGCAAAATATACGTCACCTCAAGCACTTTATAAATGACTGAGTGCCGCTACGTAGTTTCCGCTCCATGTTCACAGGAATTATACTACTGAATATTATGGGTTAGGGTTTAATTTCAAATTTCATTTTGCAACTTTTTGGCCAAGTTTTTTTTATTCATTGACTGGATCATCCCCGAAATCGATGTTCACATATCACTAGCTAGGATGAACAAACGTGGTCAATACGTTGACATGGATATGGACAGTGATTAGCTCATGCCTTGGCTAATTACATGAAACACTTCCCCGAACCACATAATCAAACCGAAAAAACATGGATGAAATTAAATTTAATAAAACTGTCTTTAGGGTACTTTCACACTAGCGTTACTCTTTTCCGTTATTGAAATTCGGTAAAGGGTCTCAATACCCAGTGCATTCTGAATTGAAAGCAATACGTCTTTCGTTCTGTCCCTTGTACGGTATTTGACCGGACAAAATACCGCAGCATGCTTTTTTCCAGCCAAAATCCCGGAACACTACCGCACTTGCCGTATCTAGCATTAATTTCCATTGAAATGTATTAATGCTGGATCCGGTACCAAGTGCCGCATCGCCAAATTCGGTTTTTCGGTCTGTGCATGTGCAGTTCTTTCTAGCTTTGAAAAAATTTTATACCGGATCCGTTATTCCGGATGTTACGGAAAAAAATTATCCAATGTTTTAATAAATAAGTCTAACGGATCCGGAAAAAAAAAGATATCTGTTTGCATACGGATTTCCGGATTCTAACAACGCTAGTGTGAAAGTAGCCTTACTTTATTTTTATTTTTTTTAAAAAAGGGTTTTGAAGTTCAGACAAAAAAACTAAATGTGGTATATATTTAGGTCAAAAGGATCTCACGTCTTGGCCCCACAGAGCCTGTACTAGGGTGCGTGGCATAGAGTCCATACTGATGGCCATGATGCCCAATTGCTGTTTTAAAATTTTATGTCAATACCCCACATTTTTGGGATACTTTGAACAATCCCTTTAAAGGGACTCTGTCACCACTTTCTAACCCCCACTTTTAAAACTATAGTTCTGTCCATGGAGCCCCTGTGATTACAATGGTGTTATATGCGAAATCTGCTGGCTCATTTTGATAAAAAAAACTTTTATCTAACCTGTCAGTCATGAGGATAAGGTGCCGAGGGCGTTTCTCCTGGTCAACGGCGGCGGCGGCGGCGGGCGGCATGTTCAGACCAGGAGAAACGCCCTGGGCACCTTATCCTCATGATTGACAGGTTAGATAAAAGGTTTTTTTATCAAAACGAGCCAGCAGATTTTGCATATAACAACACCATTGTAATCACAAGGGCTCCATGGACAGAACTATAGTTTTAAAAGTGGGGGTTAGAAAGTGGTGACAGAGTCCCTTTAAAGATCAAAGTATTAAGCTCAAACACTTATAATATCTGGGGAAAAAAGGGTTGAACCCAAACAGTTCACCGTACACTCCAGCACTCTGGTCCTCCCTGCCAGGCTTTGTTTACATGGCGGCAGTGGTGACATGTTCAGATACCCCACAAGACTGACACGACTGTAAATGTCTTTGGTAGTGCACATTTTTCCAGTTCGACTTTAAGTCAACTCTTGAATCTAACAATTTAACCGGCAAGCTTTTTATAATTTGCTCATGTTTTAGCGAGATTCCTCATGGCGTAAGGTCTTTATGTGTAATTGACCTGCCCTTCTCCGGGCCCCTCTTTCTTACAGACTCACAATTGCTATTTTTCTTCATTTAAAGAACTGTGTGTGAAAATTACTTTATCGTCCTTGATCAGAATGAGAAAATCTGCAGAAATCTCTTCGTGTCAGTCTTGGATTTTTCCTGAGTCTGATTGGCTTGTACTCTACGGTAGATTATATTGAGGAGTCATGATGATTTAAAGGGATCGTCTCATCTGAGACATTGGTGGCATGTTGCTAGGATATGCCACCAATGTCAGATAGGTTCAGGTCCCATCTCAAGAAGGGGATCCCCAAAGTAAGCAGAGACCAGCTGCAAATGCGCGGCCTCCCTCCATTCATTTCTATGGGACTGCCAAAATTAGCCGGGCTCCGGCTCGGCTATATCTGGCAGTCTCATACAAGTGAATGAAGCAGTGACCGCGCTTGAGTGGTGTATTCTCCACTAATTTCTATGGAATTTCAGCAGGGGCGTAGCCAAAAGCTAATGGGCCCTAGAGTTCAGATTGGGCCCCCCTTCCGTCAGAGCTTTGTGGCCAGGGGCAGGGGAGCACATAGCCTTCATGCTGCCTGAGGCAAAAATTGAAATGGAACCCCAACCCCTTCCCTCCAGCCAGAGGATTAACTTGACCAGCATGCACCAGTGTCTTCTTATGCAGCACAAGGGTCTTTGGGGCCCCTCAAGCTCCAGGGCCCGGTAGCTACTGCTACCTCTGCACCCCCTATAGCTACGCCCATGGTTTTCAGAAAATAGGCTGGCGTGCTTGCTCGGCTATTTTTGGAACTCCCATAGAAATGCGCGGTGCACTATCCTCCACTTTCGGAGGCCCATTTTAGAGATAAGTGCGGGTTCCAGAGGTGAGTTGCATACCGCCATGTGGTGCACAAATATAACCAACAGAACAGCACAATACGTAATGTAATCTAACAACAATGTCTATATAGAACTTCAATACAATTAATACTGATTAATGATTCATACTGGTCACAAGCTTTGGGTGCCTGGGCATCCTTCAAGAAGTTGTTTGGTTCCCCCCTAGAGGCTGGCCCTGCCTGGAGATGACAAGTGGATGATAAAATGAATTCTGGCAATCATTGCCAGGCAGCTGCTGCCAAGGCAATAAGATCACGGGCCTACGTGCAAGTATTGAGAAGATGGCTAGTCCAACTGCAAACAGGACGCGTGATCTGGATCCTGTCGGAAAAGCGCAGCTGAAGTGGAGTGGGTTCACAAGCGGGAGACCAAAGTCATTATGAGAGTGAGAGGATTACAGGACATAGAAAGATAAGCAAAATTAAAATGGCTTAGAGAATACTTAATTACTATGTCAATATGTCGACTCATCTAACGTAACTAAGACGGGGCGACATGTGTTAGAACTGGAAGGAAGAAGGGATGCTTTACTGTAAGAGCAGTGCCACTATGGACGTCTCTGAAACTGAAGTTGTGATGGTTGACGCAGTTCACGAAATTAAAAAGGGTGTCCGAAAGCCTCAAAGAAAGACTTGCAGCTACATTTAAAATGGGGATAACAGTGATCAGTGGGGGTCCCAGTGGTTGGACCCCAACTAATCAGACACTTATCCCCTATCCCGTGAATAGGTAGCAAGTGGTTATTTCTAGGATAATGACCTTTCTTCTCCTGACATATGTGTTCTCATAAACACTACCATTTCAGAACATCCTGTCTTTTACTTTGTGACATCCCTCTGTTATTCCTCCAGGGAATATACATATAAATTGACAACTGGATGTTACCATTCCTCCTGTCAGCAGGATAAGAGTCTGTCATTACTGATTAGACAGACTCACCCCTGTGACAAAAGTAATGGTAACATCCAGATGTCAATTTATTCACACGGTTCCAGGAGGAATAACAGAGGAACGGCACAAAACAGAGTCCTAAAGAAAGATTATTTCAAATGGTTACTTTGTGGGCATGCAAACTTTTAGTCAGGAGAGAGGACATCTCTTCTTTAAATCCATTTAAGTAGATGGACCTGCAAGGTTACGGATGGCTCTGGGGATTGTATATAATACCGAGGTGGATGTTCTTCCCTGCTGGGATCTCATTGTTTCAATCTCATTTCGTATTCATTCGACACATCTTAGGATGAAGGAAATAAATGAGCTGAAAGAAAACGAACAATTGCGCCAAACACGTATGAAGAATCTCTGTAGACCTCATTATACAATCTCACATAGGAGACTCCTCGTAGGCGGGGAAGGTAAGGTCAAAGGTGAAAGGTAAGATTATACAAGGCAAAAGAATAAAATAAAATACTATACTATATTGCAAAAGAAGGCGGTCTGGCGCATGCGCAGATAAGGTGGATCTAAGCTCTTGCGCATGCGCCAGGGGTAGAATAATTATGACCCCATCCACAACAGAAACAACGTCCTGTCCATAGGCCAGGGAGAAAATCTAGTAAAGAATGTGACATCAGAGGAAGAAGGATGTTCAGAAAGGGGAGCATCCTCCCCCTCCCCCTCCTCCCCACCGCAACTTTAAAACACTAAGGGGGTCATTTATCAAACTGGTGTAAATTAGAACTGGCTTAGTTGCCCATAGCAACCAATCAGATTCCTCCTTTCATTTTGGACAGCTTCTTTGATTAAAGGTGGAATCTGATTGGTTGCTATGGGCAACTAAGCCAGTTCTACTTTACACCAGTTTGATAAATGACCCCCTAAGTCTATTACAGACTTTCTCATACAGGCATGGCATGTATGATTAAAGGGGTTTCTGAGGTGACTATGGTTTTTAGCAGATATGCTCATGTAGTCACCTCATGTACATCCTCCCCTTGCTTTTTTTTCAACTTGGCCTCTCCAGACCTGTTTTCACCATATAAACCAATCCCTCTGGTTTGTTGCCATCCTGTATGTAGCACTTCCTGTTCCTGTATCCAACCAAACCCACAATGCACCTCTCCTTCCTCTGCCACAGCAACATCAACGCCCAAATATTGCCCAAGTAGTGTATAGCTCCTCCCACCCAGCTAGTTACATAGACACTCCCCTATCACTGCCCCGCCCATGGACATGACTTCACAGGAAATAAGAAAGAGCTGCATGGTCATGTGACCACAGCCCACAACGGGAGATAGGAGCGATAAAGGTGAAAGAAATACATTACAAAATTACAGGATGCAAACTGGAAAACCTCTAGAAGGTGGCTTTGTGAGACTGGCTGCGTCCCAGATATCCCCTTTAACACCACATTTACATACTAAGCAACGTTTTAGTTGGTAAATTTGGGGGATCTAAGTCCCGCTACTGGGAACTCCTATTTATAGGTGGTGTTTGTGTTAGCCCCACCCCTTTTTGGCCCAGGTCAGCCCAAATTTGTCAGGACTGTGTCTGAAAATCAGGGACAGTGCCTTCAAATTCGGGACAGTTGGCAACTACAAACATGGTGCTGGAAGGTAAGTGACGCAGCAGTTCCACCCACTAAGATCCTCGTCGCCGTCTCATCGCTCTGAGAATCCCTAATCCTGGCGCAGAAATACGAAGCTCGCCGGGCGTTCTCGGGGCACCTGCGTCCTTGCTCTGTTTGACACAATGCTAGATTCGGAAAGGTTAGAAATCCAATGTGTGGATATTTGAAGATCATCCTCATCTGATAATGGATGAAAAATAAATAACAAGCTGCCGCCTCCTGCACCCTCCGGGTCATTCTTCAGAGATAATGTGTGGAAATAAACAGAAAATAATAAAAACTGCATAGAGAAAAGTGATGTGTCTCCAGGTTATACAAGATAAGGCAGCCGGGCTCTGCATTCAATCACCCAGGAATAGATGAGGCGGCCTGCTATTCCCATTCTCGGTTTTCCTAAAGGAGTTTCTAATAACTGGAAGGTTCTGCCAGGACAGAAGAGGTTAATTTTATTAGGGTCAAAAAAGGGAAAAAAATAATGTGGAAAAGGTAAGTCTGAAAAAAGATGGATTCTCAGGAGTTTATTACCAAGGGTGTAGATGGATAGATAGATAGATAGATAGATAGATAGATAGATAGATAGATAGATAGATGAATATAGAGATCGATAGATAGATAGAATAGAATAGAAAAAGTTGAAAGATATTAGAATAGATAGATAATAGAATATGGATGGATAGAGAGATATTAGGTAGAATAGATGATAGAAAGTTATTAGATAAAGTAGATAGATAGGTAGATAGATAGATAGATAGATAGATAGAGATGGTAAATTGTTTAACATTGGAAGTCTCAGCCCAGTTTCCAGGGTGATGTCCTGGTCCCACCCCCTGGTTAAAGAGAGTCTAGTCATCAGAGCTAGAGGCAACATGTGCATGAGTGTGCTCCTGAGAAGTAGGCCCCGAGAGATGCCTGGCCCAGAACCTTTATCCCTGAGGCTGAAAACTGCTAAAGAACATCTTGACTCAGAGAATATCCCTAAAGGGAAAGAGAGCAGACATTTACAGAAGGTTTAAAACCGTATTTGAAGGCTGTGCCCGGAAACACAGTAAGGTACTGCACGGTTACGGCAACAAGTCTTTACTGCTGGGCAAAGAATATATTGCTTTGGTGCCCACAACATTGAGACGGACTGGCCATCCAGATCTAAGATCTGCACCCCCTGACTGGGAATTGCAGTAAGTGGTAATAGGAATGGAATTGTAACATACTTTGGAACTGTGCCTATTGCTATTGGGCCTGGTAACTGACTACATCATCCTTCCGCTGGCCCCTGCATTCGCCCTCCTGCCTTGCACTCTACTGTTTAACATCAAGGACACCCCATTCGCCACCAGGCAGGAGCCCCCAGACAGTCCAGGGTGTGCCCCGAGGAAAAAAGGGTGTGCGATCCATTCACTGCACGGCCCCAGTGATTATTGGAGTCAGGACAGCCACCATGGACGACTACCACTCCTATCAGTGCCACAACTGCCACTCCCTTCCTCTCGGCTCTTCCCTTGCGGGTCGCTGCATTTAAAGATTTCAAGAACAATTATAAAAATAAAAATAAAGTTTTAGTTTTTTACTTTTTGTATCGTTTACCCAGTATACAAAAAAAAAAAAAGGAAAGAAACATTTCTGCACAAAGAGGCATTAATAAGTAGCCCTATGTGTCATGAAAAAAAAGCAAAATTATTCTGGTAGCCCAACCAATAAAAAGTTAGGGCTGTTAAACCTTCACATCGTAAAATTGCTAAAAAGTATCAGGCCGTAAAAGAGGTTGTTGCGTCGGAACAATTATGGCATAACAAAAGGTTACAACATACAGTATTTCAAGAACGGAGGCCCTGGCGTGAATGGAGAGCAAGCAGCACATTTGCAGCTCTGTGGGACCCCACCTATCGGACATTTATGACATATCCTATTGATGGGACAATCCCTTTAAGCCCATTTGCGGCCCGGTCATTAAAGGGTCAGGCCACCCCATCGAGCATTGCACATTTCTTTTGAATATGTGGCAGAACTTTTCCCCTCTCTCATCCCATTTACAGTGAAAGCTTAACCATCTGGCGGTAGCATTCATTTATCGCTGTTTGGCGTTTCCTCTCTTTTATTGCTTAGAACTTTGATGTATTTTATTTCGACAAACCAACAAAGAAAACGCCGTCCTTACAAGTTCTTCATCTGATAAAAAGCATAGAACATTTATTTCCCTTTCCCAAACCTTGACGCACCGTCATGTAAAACAAATAATGCATCACGGGATAGACAAACAGGTCCAGACTCAATCAGCTCCCCAGCCCCGATAACCTCCGCAGGCCTGACGGTCTACCGCCTGATGTATGTACATGCACCAGCAACAGGATTCTGTAAATCAGAAAAAAAATATAACAAATGTTGATTCACGACTTTGCCGGTTTATTATTTCTGAGATAAAAGTGTGTACGCCTGTAGCTATTTGAATGCCTGAACTAAAGTAGGTCCCTATCTATGCGAAAAGCAAATATAAATGTAAATTTCCCAACTGAAAAGGCTAAAATTGCAAAAACATTATATATATATATGTGTTAGGGCTGGGCAGTGTAGCACATTTTAAAGGGATATTCAGGGACTTAAATATTCATAACTTTAAATATCCATAACCCTTAGGAAAGGTCATTGATATCAAATCAGAGGGGGTCCGACTCCTGGCACCCCCGCGATCAGCTGTATGAAAGGGCCGCAGCACCTCTTCTATGAGCCTATAAAGTCACGTTCATCCTTGTCAGGTTGAGCTGCAACATCAAGTTCAGCTAGTACACAATGTATAGCGCTGTGTATGAAGAAGCTGCAACTGCTGATTGGTGGAGGGTGTCCGACCTGGTAGTCAGACCCCCCACCATTCATCTTGATGCCTATACCTTAGGATAGTTCATCAATATTTAAAGGTTATATACACCTTCAGAAGCAATTTTTGATTATGATTGCATTTTACTCATTTTTGGCTAAAAATCATATTTTCAATTGGCCTTTATTAAAAATATTGAGCCGTTCTGTCACAAAGGGTTAATTGTTTTCCTAACTGTGTGACTTTTACTTTCACAATGTGCGTCTCATCCATTTAATAACCCTTATAACCTGTGAGAGGTCATAAACACTTATTTAAGCCACATTCTTATCAGTAAGATAAGAACTGAACTATAAGGAGTGTTTATAATGTCAGAGATAAGGAGTCCGTCTGCACCCCAACCGTGAGAGAGAAAATCCAAAAGCTGCTGCTAGAGCATCTCAGCTCTGTACACACAAAAAGGATTCTATATTTTTAATAAAGATCAATTGACAAAATTATTTTTAGCTCAAAATAAGAACAATGCAACAATTAAAAAACTGCCCCAAAAGGTGTACATAGCCTTTAAGCCCTGAACAACCCCTTTAGTAGAGGAGGTCCACAGTTCAAGATCCTCATCTTTTGATCAGAGTGTACAGCGTTTACAAAGAGCGTCTCTCTCTCTGGAGGACCTGTCCTGTCCTGCATTACAAGAACAACCCATTGATATGAATGGTCACAGTGCAATGCCTTATTTCCCCATTCGGTGGCACTGCAGGGAAATTAAACACTTTATACAAGGTTTCCCCAACGATTACAGCTAACGGCTTGGGTTTTCAGCAGGAGGACAGTTTGTGACCTGCCTATGTCCAGTGACAATCAAGTAGTACCCATTTAATGTGAAATGATCAAACAGAGAACAAAGGATGAAATTGTCTCAAAAATCAAAAATATGTGGCCACTAAAGAAGTTTTGCATATTTTCTTACTCATCTTACTCATCAGGTCTGAACACAGCAGGACACAATCCCTACTGTGAACACAGCCAAAGAACTACCCAGAGCCTTCTCATGCTACCCTCATAGACCAATTGAGGAATGGCGACAACTATGTTTCTGTAACGGCCCAGAGTGGCATTACCACTTTTGCACCCTGCTATTGTCTTTATTGGTTAACATCATATCGTCTTATGCATTTATTCCAAGTCCTTTACCATGTGCATTTCCTATTTTGAAACTGTTATGTTATCATGTAACGTACCTGGTTCACCAGTCGGTGGCAGCAAACATGGCAGAGCTACAGTTAGATAGAATGGAACCTTCCAGTCCATTCTAACCCCCCTTTGTGGAGAAGTGGGTGAGTACCATTTCCTGCAGGAGGGGTGGAGTTCAGTTTAGTTGCAGTCTAGCTTACCCCCGGCTAAGGGAAGGAAGCAGCCCATGCCATGCCCAGCAAGCCAGCCAGAGCACCTTCAGCTCTGCTGGATATGGAGGCCAAAGCTTGGAGCCTCAGAAGCCAGGAGGAAAGGTTCCCTGGCCTAATCTAAAGTCAGACTATGAATAGAAGTTGCAGCATAAAGAAGAAGCAAAGATTCTATTTAAGCCTGTCAGTTCAGCAGAGGCAGAGGAAAGGTCCCCTGCTGGGACCAAGACAAAGTTTTAAGATTGTTTCTGATGAATGTTTACCAAAGTAAAGCTGCTATTGAACTTTTCATCCCCTAATTCAACTACCCCCTTTTGCTGCTTCGGAGCCTGGGGTCCAGCATGTCCAGGTAGGAGCACCGTGACACATTCAAACACATTCAAAGGGACATTTTAGGCTGCCCTATACCACTCGGCCATTCCTACACCTGGGTACTGCCACACCAAACATCTTATAGGGCCCTTGGCGGATGCAACGCTGCATTTCCAGCTCATCGACTATCCAGATACGCCAAAGTCACGGTAAGACAACTTACGAGATACAATGTTTGCACTCCATAAATTAAGTGTTGTTTACTTCTTTCTTCTAAGTTTCACAGCAAAAGATTTTAATAGAAAACATTATTAGCACAGCGCCTGGAGGCAGTGGGAGATACGCTGGGGGAGATACCGGCTGCAACTCCAGATCCATCCATATTGGTAAGATTGACCTTCTCAGGAGAAGATGAGCATTAGAGGCAGAGCTTGTTAGATGCTCATTTGCATACATTCTTCCCAGAATTCCAGAGGAGCATTGTCTGGCCTATAAAACTCCTCATGCTGTTTAAGGCGCTCTCCATAATGAGATATTGTATTCCCCAAAGGCTTGGGGAGAAGCAGCAAGAAGGAGGGTCCACGTATGGTATGTAATCCAGTGTACGGCCGGGCTCGTCACCAAGTGTTATCGGCAGGAAATTGCAGAATAGTAATCCCATTGCATGGCCTTTATCTGGGGCCTTTCTCGCTTGACAGAATATTCATGATAAGATGGGTATTCGTTCTCCCTGCAGCGATGTATACAGGACACTGTATGACGCTAGCTGGAGACATGATGTAGGATTTAAAGAACTGCTTTCTAACGTGACTTCCTTCTGAGTCGAAGATGAAAGAAATGATGAAAACATTATGCAACTCAGCTTCAACGTTCTTCCCATTCTTTAGTTTAAGGCCTCATGCACACGACCGTGTCTGTTTTGTGGTCTGTGAACCGCGGATCAGCAAAATACGAATGTAGTCTGTGTGCATGCTGCATTTTGTTGTGGTCCCCTAGGCTTCAAAAGGTTCTGCGGCCCACACTTTGTGGACAAGTATAGGACATGTTCTATCACTTGTGGAAAGCACACAGATGACTTCACACACCTAATAAAACCTGCCATACACAAGTACCCTTATACAATACCAATTGCACAATGATTCTATAAAAGTCCCTGCCAAAATGCCCTTATAATAGTCCCTGCAACAGTACTCCAGAATACCCTTGTAATATCATTCAGAACAGTACCAGTCCAATATTGCCTGCCACAATATCCCAGTAATAGTTTTTGCAACAGTACCCATATAATAGTGCCTGCCACCCTATAATAGTGCCTGCCACAGTACCCCTATAAAATTATTGGAACAGTACCCAAATAATAGTGTCTGGCATCCTATAATAGTGCCTGCCATAGTACCCCTATAGAATTATTGCAACAGTACCCATATAATAGTGTCTGGTACCCTATAATAGACCCTGCCACAGTACCCCACAATACCCTTATAATATTATTCACAACAGTACCAGTACAATATTGTCTGCCACAGTATCCCAGTAATAGTTTTTGCAACAGTACCCATATAATAGTGCTTGCCACCTTAGAATATTGCCTGCCACTGTACCCCTATAAAATTATTGCAACAGTAACCATATAATAGTGCCTGGCATCCTATAATAGTGCCCGCCACAGTACCCACAATGCCCTTATAATATTATTCACAACAGTACCAGTACAATATTACCTGCCACAGTATACCAGTAATAGTATTTGCAACAGTACCCATATAATAGTACCTGCCATAGTAACCTATAAAATTACTTGCAACCGTTCCCATATAATACTACCTGCCTCCAAATACTGTAACAGTGTCTGCCACAGTACCCATATAAAATAGCTTGCCACACTACCCATGTATTAGTGTCTGTCATGGCGCCCACAAGTCCACAGTGCTCCTACGGTCACGGTACCCTGTACAGAGAAGTCACTTGGTCCTGCTCCAGCCAAGTCTTTACTCTTAGAGATGCAGAGTTCACGAAGAATCAGCTCTGGGAGGGAACATTTTTTAGTTTTTGTTTTCAGCATTTTAATAGTGCAGAAAAAAAATGGGTCTTCAGCAGGTGCCCCCAAACGAGAACCCTAATCAAACACATTACAGGACTGTCACCATCTGAACATGAGAAGAAAATAGCCACTCGCAAAAAAAACTAAGACATAAACTTGAGATGTAGAGAGCAGTCTTTTCTATGACTGTCTATAAGCTCCATCAGTTCCAGCATTATACATCAGAGTACAGATTACTGCTACGTTCTCCTTATCTGCCGAGAGCTCCCAGCGCCCCCAGGACCTTCTATTTACCTGCAGTAACGTCACATTTTCAGGTATTGAAACCTGTGCACACCGGGCCTTCATCTCTAGGAGCTCACATGGGTTGTCGGAGACATTGCTGATCCGGGAGCTGGACGTCCCATAATCAATTTCTAGTGCATATTAAAATTTTAATTTGAGAAATGGATTCGTGTTCACGTTTTTATGGCGGCATCTCTGATGTAATGATTTTTTTTGTGCTGTTATTTCTGGGTAGTACATGTAGATAGATATGGGAAGTCTGGTCATGACCGGCAGTAAAGCGATAAGTTAAAACATTTAACATTTGGAAATGTCAGCCGAATCGGGAATCACAGCAAGGTGACAGAAATATATGAGCCTAATAAATGGAGAGAAAGTGTCTTTACGGTTGAAGGGGTGGGCCTATTAGCCACATTTATCACCTATCCACAGGAGGTAGGATTGGTGGGATTCCGTCATCGAGGACCTTCACGGTCACTAGAATGGGGGCCCTGAGTCCCCTGTGGGAATGTAGCGGTAGGGAGCATACATAACCTCTGCTCCATTCGTTGTCTACGGGACCGCCAAGCTTATCTATTTCCATAGGTACGGCAGGTTGTGACTGTAGCGGTGGTCACGCATGCGTAGTACTGCAGGGGTCTCAGGGAACCCTCTTCATGTGATTGGTGGAGGTCTCAGTGCTTAGACCCCTAGTAATCTTGTGGATAGTTGATAAATGTTGCTAGCAGGACCTCTCACACTATATTTACCGTAGGCAGACCAGGTCCCTAAAGCCTGTAATTTATTGCCATTGCGATAAAATGTCAGGTTTCACACTGTAAAGGGTTTCCACTCCTGTCTTCTATGTTCCACCTATACAGTGCTCATGGAGTGCTGCGTACAGAATGGAGGCAGCGACATATGCTTTGCGGGATGCCGGTACTAGGAGGCTGCAGCTGGCTCTAATTATCCCCAGCACCGCCTAGGCAGTGATGATTAGTCCTTTTCTGACAAGAGTATAAAACAAAAAAGAAAAATTAAAAAGATAATACAGAAATTAGTTAAATAAAAAATGCAACGAAAAATAACACAGCCCAAAAAACTATGCCCTTAAACACCACTAGAAAACAATGGAGATGTAATATATCCAAAGTTATGGTAGGCAATGACAAACAAAAAATTCCAACCTCTACTTTTGGGCACTAGTAGAATATAATAGCTAAAATGTAAAAAGAAACTCCAAACTATAAGCCAAAACATTCTAAATAAAACGCATAAATCACAGATTAAAAAGAAACGGAATCTGAATTATTCATGAAAAAAAGGCAAAAAAATAAAATCAGATCACTAGCCAAAAAACTATAAAAAAAAGTTGTAGCTGTTACCGGGGTTTTCCGAGATCTTTTTACTGACCTATCATCTGGTTAGGTCACCAGTATCTGATCAGTGGGGGTCCGACACCTGGGACCCCTGCCGATTAGCTGTCTGGGAAGGCACCAGCGCCACAGACTGGTTTGTGACATCACATTCATTGGTCACATGAAGTGAATGGAGCTAAGTTGTGATACCAAGCACAGCCACTATCAGATGGACGGAGCTGTTGTGGTAAGCAGAGAGAAAGCCATAGCACTACTGCCAGCGTTGTGCCTTCTCAAACAGCTGATCAGCAGGGGTACCAGGCAATAGACTCCCACCGATCAGATACTGATGACCTTTCCGGAGGTTAGGTCATCAGTAAAAATATCTTAAACTAAGGTGTGCAAAAAAAATAAAAAAAACTGCTAAACAACGCCTTGTCCTGAGACTGAATCGGTCAATGGGGTTGTCCAGGATTAGAAACCATAGCTTCTTACTATGACTTCTATAACAGGGCAAATGGACAAGGGTGGTCT
This sequence comes from Bufo gargarizans, assembly GCF_014858855.1. Taxonomy (NCBI): domain Eukaryota; kingdom Metazoa; phylum Chordata; class Amphibia; order Anura; family Bufonidae; genus Bufo; species Bufo gargarizans. The sequence goes on along the minus strand of NC_058082.1, from coordinate 594,652,171 downwards.
TCATAAGACAACCCCTTTAATTAATCCTCGAAAACTTTCTTTCACGACTCTCAAAATTTGTTGAGTTTCCCTTTAAGCCAATCTGCAAACTTTATTTTTTTTGTTATTCTGATTCTGTATTCACACATTCTTGTCGGCTACATTTAAAGTCGAAATGTAAATGTAAAGTTGGTAGAAGTTGCCCGGACTTATTAAAGCGGGCTGTGCGGGGAGAAGACTTGCCGGTGGTTAATGAATTAAACCTTCATCTTTCTCTTACACAGAGACGCGGCTTATATACAAATCCTGACAGTTAGATGAATTGAGATTCTCGATTTCTGCCTCTGATCTTTAACAGAGCGTCCAAGCAGTGAATCCAATTTCTTACATTCTTGTAGAAATGTTTTTCATAAAACCGCTGCAGATATGAATTCTGATTACAAATTGCCGCTTCCACAACCCACCACGGCAATAGGAAAAGAAATGGCATCGGCCTTCTGTTTATAGAAATTATGTAAATCGCACGTCTTTACGGGACTGGGTGAATCCATTACCCTGGCCCTTGTAAGATGCGCTGACTATTTGTCCAAAAGTTTCTGACTTAAGTGGGATTTATTCAATCCGTGTAGAAATTATAATGAATTGGCATGAATGTATCATATATTATCGAAAGCTTAGTCTTTGTTTTGTGAGAGTTCCAATTCAACCTCTGATAGATACCACCTACGTAGAGATGAAGCACTGGTTAAAGGGGTTGTCCGGGTTCAGAACTGAACCCGGACATACCCTTTTTTTCACCCTGCTCGGATGCGCTCCCTTGCCCTGCACTAAATCGCGCAGGGCAAGGTCTCTTTTGATTTCAATAACACACTGCCGGGCAGTGACCTCAACGGCTCTGATGGGCAGGCTTCAGCACTGCCCTAGCCATTTTACTGGCTAGGGCGGCGCTAAATCCCGTCCATCAGTGCCGGTGACATCACCGGGCTTCCTGTCAGCCCCATGGAGAGCCCCGGTACGTCATCGGCTCTCCAAAAAATGCCTTTGCCCTGCGCAATTTAGCGCAGGGCAAAGGAGAGCATTGGAGCATGAACTGCTCCGATGCTCAAGTCAGGGGGGCTGCCGGGGTGAAAATGGAGGTATGTCCAGGTTCAGCTCTGAACCCGGACAACCCCTTTAACTTGACACCCACAAAGATGTTATCTTGACATTCAATATCTTTTGTTGTTAAAGAGCTTCTTTCACCCTTATTATGCCAAGCATGCTGCATGGTAGGGTTGATCATGCTGAATAAAATGATACCTTTGTTATGTCTGTAGGGAGAACCGTTGCCGAGATATCTGCGGCTTTAGTAATATGCAAATGAGCTTGTTTGAGCACCAAGGGGTCGTCCAGAGCTAGACAATGGGAGGGAGGGGTCAATGCCCAGATTAGAGGGGTGTTGCAAAGCAGTGCTCCAAGGACTCTGGCCGGCCCCTTGGTTCTGGAAACAGCTAATTTGCAAAAACACAGATATCATGGCAACGGTTCTACCTACGGACATAACAAAAGTATCATTTTAATCAGCCTGATCAACCCAACCAGATGGCATGCTTGGTTTATTAGGGTTAATTATTCTGACAGATACTGTTTAAGTGTCAATTTAAGGTATTTAATGGGTTAAGTGTAATTTAAGGAATGATACAACTGTTCTGTAGTCAGACCGTTAAATGATAAAATGTCTACAGCCACAATTGGGGGGCTGGGGGGTTTCTGTATACTATTTTAATACTGAGTTCAATGTATATACTGTATGCAAAAAAATCCTTAGCTCCTCTTAGTGGTTGGCAACCTAGTATTTTTTTACCCCACGATTGCTTGCAGTCTTTCATATCCTGAGACTGTGCAATGAAAGATCCAGTGCCCCCGGTATCTCGAATTCAGAGAGCAACTGCGCATGCGCCAATGCTGACATCGCCATTACCCAAAGTCCCTACGCTGACATCGTTATTACCCAAAGTCAACGAACAGTGATGTGTAGAGTGTTCACCCTTAATTCAATACATCATGACATATTAGCAAAACCCTCAAAAGCCACAGTCCACAACACAATCATTGTGCGGCTGCACATAGGCAAACATAGGATGGATATCTTATGACACAATATCATGAAATCATATTGTTTTGAAAAGCAGATTATCTTGTGACACTAATATCAGGACATGTCCAGGTAAGGAAGGACACATCTGTAGATGGAGGTGTGGTGGCTTCCAGATCTCATGAAAATGCTGGATTCTTACTAAGTCTGGAATGCCTAGTGCACTCTTAAGTGGTAATCTGCATATGCAGGGATATCTTTATTGTTATCAAAGGTGAGAGGAAGAACAAGGTTTTCTACTTTAAAGGCAAGATAGCGTGGTGACAAAACAGATGAGACGGGTTCCTTTTAAGAGCTACACTACTTTCCTTAGTTGTACATATAGGCTGTATTTAGAGGTTTAGAGTAGTCGTACATTAGTTGAAAAGAAAATCCACATTTATGAAACTTTCTTTTGCACTGGATATCAAATCAAAGCCCGGTAGTCGATGGGCATCCCAGAAATGAACAATAGTGGTGACTTGGCCTAAGGTTGTAGCTTGGTTTTTCTTAACCCAGGGGAACCTGCCTTACCATTGATCTAAGTACCCTGGCCAAGGCAGAGTGCCTTGTTGGCCTTCCCTTGACATCCTGCACCCAGGGTACATTCCTTGTTAACCTGCCCCTTACCTACACCCCCTACCATTATGTCCTCTGGCCAGGTTAGTAATGAGTAGACTATACAGGATTCTTCAGTAAATCTTTAGCTTTCAACATGCTGTGTCTCAAGTGAACCATTAAGACTAAGATAACTCGGAAGAGAACCTATAAAATGTAATAAATGCGTAAGGTCAGGTATTAATGGAATCATTCATGATTTTTGTGTATTTACACTTAAAATCCGACACTTTATGAAGATGCAAAATATGATCATCATATTCAATATTCTCACAGTTTAATTACTTCATCTGCAGTACCCAAGAACAGGGCCACTGAAAAGGGTAAATTGTTGTAATGTTACTGTATGTTGCTAAGTGAAATGCTGTGATTTACTCTATGTATACCTAATAGCACTGTATGGATAGTTTAGGGTTACCACCTTCGCTTATCCCATTATGTTGCCAGGAGATGGACCTGGGTTCGCCACTTGGTTAGTGAGTTAGAGAGAGCTCCAGCAAGGCACTGCCTCAGAGAACCTTCATCTTTGACAAAAGTTACGGCCAAGGTAGCAACTTTATCAAGGCTCCAGGCAAAAAAAAAAAGTCAGAAGGCCCAGAATCTGCAAGGTCATGCATTGGAGTTAGACAGCAAGGTATTGTGTATGTTTATGGCAGAGAGAATCTGCCTGCTGTTAGAGGGAATATTGCTAGCTCACCCTTCCAAACTTGGAGACGGCTAAGCCAACCGTGTCTTAAATCTTCTCCCCTTAGCTGGGAATTTGCAGAAACATTTAGAAAGAACCTCACTGCCTGCCTAAGGATCTGCAGAGAGAGTTTAAGAAGAGAGAAGCAGTATTACAACCTCCATCATTGCTGCTCTCCATACATTGCTATTGGGGAGGAATTGTACTGTTACTGTCAGATGTACTACTACTCCTATTCTGCACTTTAGTAAAGAGATATTTATTGACACCAACGGGCCTGGTTACTGACTCCCTGCTCCCCTGCCTTGCACCAAGACCAACACCTAACGTCAAGGGCACCCCAACTACCACCAGGCAAGAGCCCCAACACCAGGGTCTGCCCCAAAGGAACAAAGGGTCCGCCCTCCAGTCACTGCATGGCCCCATGGAGCGCCAGAGGGAAGATTGCCACTGTGATCTGTGAGACCTACCTCAGGGCCACAATCACCACTCCCATTCTCCACGCACACCTCAGAGAGCTGCTGCACGCGTTTGGCCCAGATGCTTCTTACGTCTACCGCCGTCATCAATAACGGACACAAGCATGGTCATCCATAGTGATTGTCATACTTGGAGATTTCAGGGCCCTCATCTAGCACCAGTACTTGTCCTTTCATATAGGACAGGGGGACCTTTTAGACTCCCTCAGTAGCCATGGCCTGGGTATAACTGCAACCTCTGCACCCCTTATAGTTACAATCCTATGTAGGAATGCAGAAAAGGCTTTACCTGGGAATGGTGTAATGCTTTATTTCCCCTGCGGAGGCACTGCAGGGAATTTTAACACTTACTACTCCATTCTTCCACTGTACAGGATCTCAGCAGAGAGAAACCCTATGAGCTGCTTACCCTCAGAGAACACTTTGAACAAAAAAGGAATGCCAAATCCTTGAATAAACCCTTTAAGAGGCAGTTTTACAAAATGATCTGCCGCTATGATAAACCACAGTGGTAAAATTGTATGTAAAACCGGCAATGATGACATTTCACGGGTTGTTTTCCCAACATGTATTACTTCGTCTAATGGAGCGTGCATCTATTTTTTTGTCACATTCACACAGCATCTCACAAAAAATAAATTCTGTATGCCTATGCGTGAAATTGGAGGCACAAAGAAGCATCTGCAGGCACCGCATTATGTCAGAGGTTGTATGGAACCGTTATACAGTAGAGTTCATGAAACCTTAAAGGGGTGTTCCACAGGATAGGGGATAACTATTAGATCGGTTGGGGTTCTAACACTGGGACCTCTACCGATCAAAATGAATGGAACGGCAGGTCGGGCGTGCGCACTCCTGCTTCATGCATCTCTATGGGACCTGCCAGAAATAGCGGTGTGCTGTACTCAGCTATGTCCGCCAATCCTATAGAGATGTATGGAGCAGCAGTGCGCATGCCTGACCAGCCGCTCCATTCATTTTGCATTGTCGTGAGCAGTGGGGGTCCCAGTCGTAGGGCCCTCCCCAATCTAATAGTTATGCCCTATTCTGTGGAATGGGGAACAACTTGATATTGCTGGAATAGCCATTTAACTGACCAGTCTGTTCTCGGCAATGTTGAGCATGAATGTGTTTTCAATGGGATGAAGGGAATTAACCGCTGTCAAAGGCGTCTCCTTCACAGGGGGCGGATTAAGTGCACGATAGGCCCTGGGCTGTCTACCCAACTTTTTTCTGTATGAAGAGGCTGCAGTGCTTCGTGAGCGCCACAGTCTCTTCCTAGGCGATATGACATCACATTCATCGTTCACATGGCCTAGCTGCGGCTCAGTCCCATCCGAGTGATTGGGTCTGAGCTGCAATACCAAGCACAGTGCTATCAAATGGACAGCGCTGTGCTTATATAGGAGCAAAGAGGCTGCGGCGCTCACTGGGACATCACAGTCTCCTCAAACAGTGGATTGGCGGGGGCGCCAGGAGTCTGACCCCCACCATCTCATACCTCTGAGTACAGATGTCATAGATGTTATCTGCAGTCCTATGTAACACCCCACATAACAGTGAACTATTGTGTTATGTGGGGACATCTACTACATTATCTGCACACAAAGTTATCACTGTTATCTGAGCTGTTACATAGGACTGCAGGTGACAAATTAAAATTTTAGTTGCCAAATTTAAAATACATATGATTATGATAAAAAAAAGACTTGGAGGAGAAGATGAGACGCAGGTCACAGTAGTGAGCCAGCTCTACATAAAGGGGAATACAGCACCACATACCTTTTACATCCAGTGACATCTCCTGTCATGTAGATCTTCTCTTTCCTCTTCTCCTCCGTTTGACCCAGACCGTCATTACTAATTCTTTCAGCCGCATCTTGTCTCTTCAGAGTTTGTTACACAGACACGTTAGATTTCTCATAATTGGGGTCATTTATCAAACTGGTGTAAAGTAGAACTGGCTTAGTTGCCCATAGAAACCAATCAGATTCCACCTTCCATTTTCCAAAGGAGCTGTCAAAAATGAAAGGATAAATCTGTTGCTATGGGGAGCTAAGCCAGTTCTACTTTACACCAGTTTGATAAATTATCCCAAAGGTCCCTATAGTGTCCCCAGTAATAATAACACCCTATATTTTGCCCCATATAGTAATTTCCCCCCACACTGTCCCCATATAGTAATTTCCCCCCACACTGTCCCCATATAGTAATTTCCCCCACAATGCCCCCATATAGTAATTTCCCCATACTGTCCCAATATAGTAATTTCCCCCACACTGTCCCCATATAGTAATTTCCCCATACTGTCCCCATATAGTAATTTCCCCATACTGTCCCCATATAGTAATTTCCCCCACACTGTCCCCATATAGTAATTTCCCCCACACTGTCCCCATATAGTAATTTCCCCCACACTGCCCCATATAGTAATTTCCCCCACACTGCCCCATATAGTAATTTCCCCCACACTGCTCCATATAGTAATTTCCCCCACACTGTCCCCATATAGTAATTTCCCCCACACTGTCCCCATATAGTAATTTCCCCCACACTGCCCCATATAGTAATTTCCCCTCATATAGTAATTTCCCCCACACTGTCCCCATATAGTAATTTCCCCCACACTGTCCATATATAGTAATTTCCCCCACACTGTCCATATATAGTAATTTCCCCCACACTGCCCCATATAGTAATTTCCACCACACTGTCCCCATATAGTAATTTCCCCCACACTGCCCCAATATGGTAATTTCCCCCACACTGTCCCCATATAGTAATTTCCCCATACTGTCCCCATATAGTAATTTCCCCCACACTGTCCCCATATAGTAATTTCCCCCACACTGTCCCCATATAGTAATTTCCCCCACACTGCCCCATATAGTAATTTCCCCCACACTGCCCCATATAGTAATTTCCCCCACACTGCTCCATATAGTAATTTCCCCCACACTGTCCCCATATAGTAATTTCCCCCACACTGTCCCCATATAGTAATTTCCCCCACACTGCCCCATATAGTAATTTCCCCTCATATAGTAATTTCCCCCACACTGTCCCCATATAGTAATTTCCCCCACACTGTCCATATATAGTAATTTCCCCCACACTGTCCATATATAGTAATTTCCCCCACACTGTCCATATATAGTAATTTCCCCCACACTGCCCCATATAGTAATTTCCACCACACTGTCCCCATATAGTAATTTCCCCCACACTGCCCCAATATGGTAATTTCCCCCACACTGCTCCATATAGTAATTTCCCCCACACTGTCCCCATATAGTAATTTCCCCCGCACTTCCCCAATATAGTCATTTCCCCCACACTGCCCTCCCCTGAAATAATTTGCCACCCACACTGCCCCCCTATGTAATAATCTGCCCCCCATGAAAAGATTTGCCCCCAATGTCTTCCTCTGCCCCCCAAAGTTAGCACACACAGAAAATAAAAAAAATAAAAGCTAATACTTACCTGTGTCTGGGATGGTGAGGCAGCCCGAAGGCGTGCAATCTTTATGGTCCTGCGTTCCGGCTCAGTCACGCGATGATGTCATCACACACGCCGGTATTATACTACCACATAGGCCTCAAGCCTATGGAGGTGATTGGCGGTGGGGCAGGGAATTATGCTCTCCCGTGCCCCACTGCAGTATGTGGGCATTCGGGTCGGCGTTGGGTTCCCCCAGCGATGTCGGGCCCGGGGCTGCCAACCCAAACACCCCTATTTTAATCCGCCACTGCTCCTTCAGCAACAAAGGATCAAGCATGTTGAAATCCAACCTACCTGATCCTTCTTACCCCTGATATCTGCCATCAGAGGGAAAGTCAGAGCACCCTCATACACATTGCCCTGCTGAACTCGGTGGGTGTGCTCTCCCTGCATTTCTTGGAGACCATTTGGCACCAGGAAAGGTAAAATACAGAGTGGGCTCAGCATGCATGTTGAATCTGCATTCCCTAAATTTAATGGAGGCCATTGTGGCACCAAAAGAGGTATAATATAGTGTGGGCTCAGCATGCATGTGGAACCTACATTCCCTGAATTTAATGGAGGCCAGAATGACACCAGAGGAGGTAGCATTTAGTATAGGTTCCTGTCCTAAAGAGATCACCTTGATGTTGGTGGACAGGCGCAAATAATTTGGTACAAAATATATTTGCCAAGAATTTGACATTTCTAATGTAGCATCAACATTAGTACATTCTCTTTAGTAGTCTGGCACTATTGTATTTACTTTATCATTTGTGTTTACAGAGTGCTGGTGCATTGCTTTTGTGCTTTCAGCCATGGCAACGTGCAACTGCACGCTGGGATGTGCTGACCAACCCCCATTTATTTATTTGCAGTATGCATTGGAGGTGTGGCTGTCTCCATTGGTGGTGCACTCCTAACTAACCTGTCCATCCTATAGGCTGATTTTAATTAGTGCAAGTATAAAACTATAGCCTGCTCTCCCTGCATTTTTTGGAGGCCATTTGGCACCAGGAGAGGTAAAATACAGAGTAAGTTCAGTATGAATGTGGAACCTGCATTCCCTGAATTTAATGGAGGCCAGTATGGCACCAGTGGATATAGTATATGTCGCTGGAGTAGTATAGTGTAGGTCCCTGTCCTAAAGAGATCGCCTTGTTGTTGGCGGACAGGCACAAATCATTTTGTACAAAATGTATTTGCCAAGAATCTGACATTTAGAAGGTAGCATTAGTGAGTATGGCACAATTGTATTTAATTTGTTATTTGTGTTTACAGTACTGTTGCATTGTGTTTGTTTTTGCTATTGATAAACTCAGCCCGGCTACATCTGTACCACTAATATTAAAAATGGTATAAGTGGTAGCTGCAGCTTTAGACGACACGTATGTCCTCGATTTATATGCAAATTCATGGAAACAGCAGCCGCCTAAGATGACATGAGACATATGTGATTTACAAATGCGATAATTAGGCAACGAAAATCACCAAGATTCTAGACTGAAGGTGAAATCCTGCAATTATTAATGTAAGAAATGTCAGTATTAACTAAACTGAAGAGCCAAGGACTGGGAGGGCTGATTTAGAAGCTTTGAGTTAAATTCAGTAAGTGTATAAATAAATTCAGGATGAGAGGACTTGACGATGATAATTATGTCATATGGATTGAAGTCAATGGAAGGGATTAATTGTGACACGTGCGGTAAGTGCCAATTAGACATGAATGACATATTTGTATATGGAAGCCATCCAGAGCCAGAAAAGGCAATGTACATAAATACAGAGCTGAAAACAGAGCATTTCCTCTAATTAATCTGGAGGATTTTATATAAGGATGTTAATGTAACCTTCAACGTGCAGATTAGTAAATCACCTTTGTTCTTGAATATCGCTTTAAAAAAAGTTTGTATATTTAAAAGCTTAATATGTACCTGAGTTTTAAAAAACTGTTTGCATAATGGCTGAGCTTCTTTGTACAATCATAACTGTGAAGGAACAGGTCTTTTTTGGCTACCCTAATATCTCCTTCAGCCATATTATTCCAGTTTCAGCTGCACAGCTAGATGCATTTCACTCAGAAGCAGGGGAGGTCTCCCTTCTGTGCTGTGACATCCTTTCCCTTACTTCCCACTAAGTTTGTTTTCATCTGCAGACCTCACAGAACAGATAAAGAGGAATCACACTTACAGACACACACGGGGCTCCTGTGATGTTCACAAGCATTGTAGAAGCAGTTCTTTTATCAGGCTCAGGATCTCAGCTAGCTTCTGTGTCTCTGTTAATAGGGTCTTTCCTGACAACAGGCAGTGGACTGCAACTTAGGTGGAAGTGAGACCCCTAGTGGCCATGACTTTACAGCTGTTTTTCAGGTGGATGTAGGCAGATTTTTTAAATGAAGTAATCTAGAAATTTGCTATTTACATAATTCTCTAGTAAATTAAATTAAATTGTGTGAAAGTACAGGGACTCTTTAAAGGTAATGTATTACATCTATATTTTCTTCACTGAATATAACCAGATATTTATATATATTTTTTTAATCTACTTTGTTTTTATTTCATGACTGTACATTTTTTTATTCTATTTCCTGTATGAATCTTGCCGGATCTGCTGTTAACAGCATTCCCAGATATGCTTTTCAGAAGCTACATGGACCATTGGAAACTACAGACTGGTGATAACTCATGTTTCAAGCCCTGAACTCCAGAATTCTGTCTTCAAAAAGTTGTGAAAATGTTTGCAGCCTTTTGCATTTTTTATATTACTCCCTCCAGTTTGGAAAAGTAGGTGGAAAATTAGGCGTGGTTTGCAATGTTACTATCCAGATTTAGAACTGGAACTTTTTTTAAAAGTTGCCAAAAAAGCGTCAAAGCCACTCCAGTCGGGGAGGTGGTGGGGAGGGGGCAGTATGTGCAGAAAACTGGAGTAGAATTTCTAGACAAAAGTCAAATTCAACAAACAACGTGTACCGTTTGATAAATATGCCGAAAAGTACTCAAAAGCAAACTCAAAGAAAACTGACCAGATAGTACCCTCGAGATAAATTCTCCTATTGACTTCTATGGGAGAGTGTTGTGGGCACGCTCTGTGACCTGTGCAGAGGTCATTGTGCAGGGAGGGAGTAGTAGATGAGCTGTGACCATCACTTATTGTGAATCCTGTGTTATCTACATATATATGTGTCACCAGTCGTTGTAATGCTACATGTGATGACAATGAGATGACTGCTGAGGAGTGATCTCTACCGCACAGAAAATGTCAACCTATAATAAAGCTCAGGGCCAAAGGGAACACTGCAGGATTTCAGGATTATTTTTAAATATTATTTAAACATATTTGTTTAGAAACAAAAAAAGATCAGCTGTTAGAAGAGGCAGGCACTCCTTGAGTGCCATGGTGTCTTCCTAGGCCATAGGCAGTCACCCACCATTGGTCACATGGCCTTGTTGCAGCTCAGCCCCATGCAAGTCAAGGGGCTGAGCTGCAATACCAAGCACTGCCACTAAACAATGTACGGTGCTGCGCTTGGAAGGCTCCCTGAAACAGCTGATGAGTGGGGTGCTGGGACTCAGTTCCCTGCTGATGTGATAATGATGACCTGTCCTGAGGATAGGTCATCATTATCAATTCCTTTATAACCCATTTAACATAAAATTTTATTTAAACAGTAGGCCATTCTCTGATGACTCATTCCCTTGAAAGTGTCCATGTACATATTATATTTTCTGCTAGATCGGGTAAAACATAACTACTCATTTCGAATTCTTTAAAAATATTGCTTCGGTATCTAGGCAATACTGCTACATATTTGCTATGGTGCCCTCGGCAGTTCTGGATTCTCTGGTAGAAATGTCCACCTCACGTGTCCAGCGCCTGTGGTCGCACACTCTCAGTTGCTCGGCACCATTGCACCGATCCTCTAATACACAGTGATGCCTGCTATTATACAGACCAGCCAATGAGAAACCGTGCACTAGAAGCATCTCCTCACCAGCAGTTTACACATGAGGTGGACATTCTGAGAGGATTGCAAAAGAACACCAGGGGGTGCCATAACAAGGAGCAGTTTTTATAAATTATTCTAAATTGTTTCGTTCTGTGTGATCTAACAGAGAAATGTCCAACCCCGGAGCGTTTGGACGCCGGCTTATTCCTTTCTTCCAACTGAAAACAAATGCGCGCTTGGCTGAGAGTTTGCGTATATGAGGGAGTCAGTGGGAAACACCATAGCTGTAAGTCTAAAGTGTGTAAGGAGATTTAGTGCTTGGTTATTGCTGTACATGTCCTGACGTGTCAGAATCCTGCAGTCTTCCCTTGTCTGCTGAGACTCATTCATGAGATAGGTTATGGTTGAAACTATCGAATTCCTTCTGACATATCTAAATGGGTTTAAACTCAAATGTATTAAAGATCTCCAGTGCTTTTTTTTTTTTTTTTTTTTTTAAAGAAAGACTAAAGAGGCCACCAAGCTCATGCAAAGGGAACCAATTTTGGGTACTAAGGTTAGCAAGGCCATACTGGCCCTCCACAATACCTCCCAGCTCTGACACTTTAATGAATAATGAAGGCCAAAGGTCCAGCAGAACACAACCCCATTTGAAGGTCACTTTGGAACGACTCGTCACTAAGGTCTTCTCCTTATGGGATGAAACACAAATAACCCGTAACTTCACCATGTTCCTTTAACTTTCCATTACAGAAGTACTGTAGTGTTCATCTGAGTTTGATTTATGGTTGATGCTCATCTCCAACTTCTCAGAAGAAACTAAGGAACTTCTAGACCTTGGCCTTTGCTTAATGCAGATTTACAGCTCATTGCGGATTTCCTAAACACTAATTTGCTCTTTATAACCGGTTTTAAATATTTATGAAGGCAGGTTGATCCACATCTATCATGTGGTGTGCGTATCGGCACAATGTCATCCATATAAAGGAAGAGCAGCTTCTCGAAACTAATCTTTTGTAAAGTCAACAAATGAATCAGCCGGATCTCTAATTCCAATTATTGACTAAAGTGAAATACAACTGGACTGAAAGCCATTGTTAAGTATCCCATATGAGTAAAGCACGGCTAAGAAGATTGCTATCATCCTCAATCCTTCCTGAAAGAGTAGTTACATAGCATAGTTAAAAAAAAAAAAAAAAGATATGTCCATCCAGTTGAACCATGGGAAAGGATGTGGGTGAGAAGCAGGGGATGGGTAAATCTTACAATTGAGATCACCCTTGATTCAGGTAAATCCCCACAGAAGGCATTAACCGATTCGACTTAAAAAGGAGAAATTTCCTCCCTGACCTTACGTGGTGATCAGACTGGGTCATACAAGGATTTAATAAATTTACAAAAGCGATAATGTTGTTTTTTGTCGCAAGTAATCTTTTAGGTTTTTCTCGAAGTCATTAGCCAATTCTACTAAAAACCACCTTCTGCTGTTACATCAGAGAATTCCTGGCGCCTCCAGTCGGACAGAAAGAGTGCCCCCCTAGATGATTTTGGCCACTTAAGTGACTTGGGTCATTTTATGTATCTCCATTTCCACATTTCAACTTCCAAAACTTAAGAAAAAAAATATGTTTGTAGATATTTTTTACAAGTTTTCAGGATATAAAATGTCGGCGGAGGTCTATCATCCCCATACGGTTGTTTTCTGAATTGCACTTGCACACATTTTTTTGCCATGTCTATGCTACCCTAGCCAATTTCTGAAAAGAGGGAGTGGTGTGGGTGGCATGTGGGAGGTCCATCAGCCACCAGATCTATCGTCATTTACGCCAGTTTTACACCATACAAGCTGGTCGATTTCAATCTAGGCACAAGAACTACAGGAGGATGCTGTTAATTTATGAAGAAGCATCCTCCAGAGGCATGTGGGGATATCGTGAATAAATATTCCCCATAGTGTTAAATTTTGTAAGCAGAATGTGAGAAAAATTTAATGACAACATTATTTTTGTTTTTTTTCTTAAGTTCTCTAAATTGACTTTCGGGGTAATTAATCAAGATTGGCGTTGCATAAGCTAGTCTTAATAAAATATGTCAGAGATGCAGGCTTCCTAATTTAGTGCATCTTCTGGCAGCTATGACCTGGTTTAGATTTGATATAATTTGTAGATTTGGCTATAATCTATGCCATAATAAAGCTACTGTGTATTAAAGGGGTTCTCTCACTTCAGCAAATGGAATTTATTATGTAGAGGAAGTTAATACAAGGCACTTACTAATGTATTGTGATTGTTCATATTGCTTCCTTTGTTGGCTGAATTAATTTTTCCATCACATTATACACAATGGTAACTTATGACCACCCTGCAATCCATCAGTGGTGGTCGTGCTTGCACACTGTAGGTAAAAGAATTGGTCTCTATGGTTGCCAGGACCGTGGAACTGCACATAGGCTAGTGATTTTTCCTATAGTGTGCAAGCACGACCACCACTGATGGATTGCAGGGTGGTCATAACCATGATGGAAAAATGAATTCAGCCAGCAAAGGAAGCAATATGGACAATCAAAATACATTAGTAAGTGTCTTGTATTAACTTTCTCTACATAATAAATGCCATTTGCTGAAGTGAGACAACCTCTTTAAGCGCCTCCGGACCGCCTAACGCAAATGTGCGGTCCGGAGGCGGCAGCCCTGCGCAGCCGCGAGATTTCCTGTGAACGCGCGCACACAGGCGCGCGCGCTCACAGGAACGGAAGGTAAGCGAGTGGATCTCCAGCCTGCCAGCGGCGATCGCTCGCTGGCAGGCTGGAGGTCTGATTTTTTTAACCCCTAACAGGTATATTAGACGCTGTTTTGATAACAGCGTCTAATATACCTGCTACCTGGTCCTCTGGTGGTCCCTTTTGTTAGGATCGACCACCAGAGGACACAGGTAGGTCAGTAAAGTCGCACCAAACATCACACTACACTACACCCCCCCCGTCACTTATTAACCCCTTATGAACCCCTGATCACCCATGATCACCCCATATAGACTTCCTGATCACCCCCCTGTCATTGATCACCCCCCTGTCATTGATCACCCCCCTGTCATTGATCACCCCCCTGTCATTGATCACCCCCCTGTCATTGATCACCCCCCTGTAAGGCTCCATTCAGACGTCCGTATGATTTTTACGGATCCATGGATACATGGATCGGATCCGCAAAACACATGCGGACGTCTGAATGGAGCCTTACAGGGGGGTGATCAATGACAGGCGGGTGACCACCCATATAGATTCCCTGATCACTTCCCTGTCATTGATCACCCCCCTGTCATTGATCACCCCCCTGTAAGGCTCCATTCAGACGTCCGTATGATTTTTACGGATCCATGGATACATGGATCGGATCCGCAAAACACATGCGGACGTCTGAATGGAGCCTTACAGGGGGGTGATCAATGACAGGCGGGTGATCACCCATATAGATTCCCTGATCACTTCCCTGTCATTGATCACCCCCCTGTCATTGATCACCCCCCTGTAAGGCTCCATTCAGACGTCCGTATGATTTTTACGGATCCATGGATACATGGATCGGATCCGCAAAACACATGCGGACGTCTGAATGGAGCCTTACAGGGGGGGTGATCAATGACAGGGGGGTGATCAATCACATGTGGGGTATTTATACTGCCCTGGCATGTTAGGGGCCCGAAAGTGTGAGAAGAAGTCTGGGATCCAAATGTCTAAAAATGCCCTCCTAAAAGGAATTTGGGCACCTTTGCGCATCTAGGCTGCAAAAAAGTGTCACACATCTGGTATCGCCGTACTCAGGAGAAGTTGGGCAATGTGTTTTGGGGTGTCATTTTACATATACCCATGCTGGGTGAGAAAAATATCTTGGTCAAATGCCAACTTTGTATAAAAAAATGGGAAAAGTTATCTTTTGCCAAGATATTTCTCTCACCCAGCATGGTTATATGTAAAATGACACCCCAAAACACATTCCCCAACTTCTCCTGAGTACGGCGATACCAGATGTGTGACACTTTTTTGCAGCCTATGTGGGCAAAGGGGCACATATTCCAAAGTGCGCCTTTCGGATTTCGCAGGCCATTTTTTACAGATTTTGATTGCAAGGTACTTCTCACACATTTGGGCCCCTAAATTGCCAGGGCAGTATAACTACGCCTCAAGTGACCCCATTTTGGAAAGAAGACACCCCAAGGTATTCCGTGAGGGGCACGGCGAGTTCCTAGAATTTTTTATTTTTTGTCACAAGTTAGCGGAAAATGATGATTTATTATTTTTTTTTCCTTACAAAGTCTCATATTCCACTAACTTGCGACAAAAAATAAAAAATTCTAGGAACTCGCCGTGCCCCTCACGGAATACCTTGGGGTGTCTTCTTTCCAAAATGGGGTCACTTGTGGGGTAGTTATACTGCCCTGGCAATTTAGGGGCCCAAATGTGTGAGAAGAACTTTGCAATCAAAATGTGTAAAAAATGGCCTGCGAAATCCGAAAGGTGCACTTTGGAATATGTGCCCCTTTGCCCACCTTGGCTGCAAAAAAGTGTCACACATCTGGTATTGCCGTACTCAGGATAAGTTGGGGAATGTGTTTTGGGGTGTCATTTTACATATACCCATGCTGGGTGAGAAAAATATCTTGGTCAAATGCCAACTTTGTATAAACAAATTGGAAAAGTTGTCTTTTGCCAAGATATGTCTTTTGCCGATGCAAACCCTGCTTTCTGCCACTGGCCGGGTACATAATGAGCTCTCAGCGGTAATTAACACTGTGAGAATCAGGTACACATGTACCCGGCCAGCGACCACACATGTCCTCCTGAATTTAACTGCTGTGTCCTGCATCAGGAGGCCCCTGCTCTTATCTTAATCAGAGGCAACTGGAGGAGGACAGAAAATGGCATTGGTTGATGACCACCACAGTGGGACATCTTTTTCGGCAATATATTGTGCTGCACTATGGTATATGGTTCTGATGGGACAGTATTTTGCACTACTGGTAATGCTGACCCTGCCTAATTGTGTTTCCCTACCTTCTGTCAATTTCGACCCCTACGACATGGCCACTTTAAGTTCTCAGTCCACCCCTGCCTTTAAGTCTGGACCAGGAAGTGACGGAGTGGCAATAGTGGAGGATCAGTGAGGTGAGTAACGCTTCCTTTTTACTAATCCATTCTGCCGCTGTTGGACAACTCCATTGATAGATAGTGTATTCTGTAATCACTCAAAAACATTAAAAACATTTTTGCAATCTTACCATGTCCTCAGCTTCACATCCTATCATGCATTGTCCTGTGTATTCTAAAATGTCATCCCGATTCCTGGGCTACTGTGGTTCTATAGGACTATGGGAAATTATTCAGTCTATGTATACAGAGAATGTGCACAGTCCACTTCCATTTGTAAATTCATCATAAGCTTTCCACAGAACATCTGAGGCGGAATACCACATGGAATGAGTGGATGGCAGTAAGATTCAAAATATTCTACATTTCTTAAACCAGCACCTGGATCTGAACACTTTTGCATGTAATTATTCATGTAATTTAATTTTTTTCTGTGTCCACCTCACTAACATCGCTGAGGAGGTTACACATGCTCAGTTGTTCCATCTTTAAACTGCCATCAGCCCTATCTACTGTTAGAAGTTGTGTGTATCTACTGTTGTATGCTGCTAACTGTGCTGTTTTCATTTATCATGCCTGTATACCGACTTCTGCCTGTTTTCCGTATTTGACCCTTCTCTGCCTGACCTGACCTCTGCCTGATCTCTATACTGACCCTGAGTTGCTTTGGGCTGTTTATGGGATTAGAAGTACTCTGCCTGCCATTACCTTGGTATTTCCTTGACTATGGTTTAGCCTGATCCCTCTGTGCTCTGCGCCGGTGCCTCTTGGCCTGGAGGTCAGCTGTCAACCAAACAGAGACTACTCTAGGAAGTAGAGGCCTGGTGGTACCCCTGCAGCCAAATCCAGAGTCCAGGGGTTAAAAAGTGAAGACCAGTGGACTCCCACGATTACGTTCTCAGGAGTAACCCAAAGTCAACTCTTTTTGGTAGATACAGTGGTTCCACACCCTCTGCGTAACAATGGCCATCACGACAATTGACAGAATGTGCCTTTCTAATGGGTCAAATTTTGGGAGTGCTTCTTTTAGTTGAACCGACGCATAAAGTCATGTCTATAGGGTTTGCAGACAGATGCTTTTTTCTTTACAAAATAATAAGATTAAATTAAATGAGATGCATGAAGAATCCCATAGAGTTTAATAACAATTCCAAGTGTGCTTTTTGTGTACTTCGCTTCTAAATAGGTCATGTAACCCTTCAGTCTGAAAGAATACAAGAGCTCTCATATCCTTCTCGCTTCTCCTCTCCCTACAAGAGAACTTGACAGACAGCCAAGACTTTCCTTTATTAATAGTTTTTTTTTTGTTCAATATGTGGCTGTGCTAAACATTTAACCCAACACGGAAATATATTTCAAATCTTATTGCACTCTCAGAAGTTTGAAGATCAGGATGGAGGACCCAAATGCAAACATTAAAATGTGGTCCATTTTGGTGCTGGTCAATAAAACGCACCGCTAATCACCACAATTTACATCATGTACCCTTCTAATGGGCTGTGTTGTAAGGGTATTTTTTTTTTAGTACTGATTGGTTCTGTCTACTTTAATATTCTCTGTAATGATATTCCTTGTATTGTAAGGGTTAGGGGTAGTTAAATAATACACCCATCCTCCATTGTGCTGATAAGGCCACATCCCTGAGTGGTTATCTCAGAGACATGCGTTCTGCACACTAGACATCTTTGAGAGGAGGAGCTGAAAGGGTATAAACTTGGCTGCACACAGACAGGTAATTGGTATTCCATTGAAGAAATCATCCATGTAGGATGAATTGATATTCGTATCTGTTGTATCACCATAGGACGTTGGCCATGTGCTACGACAAGGCGGACTCGGAATCCTCAGGCTATATGATTATTAGTTATTCTGTATGTGATTTTTCTGTATTACCTTATATTTAATCACACTTAGTAAATATATTTATTCACTTAGGCTGCGTAAGCTAATTCAAATCCTTTGAATTCACGTTTTAAAACATGAGCCAAAAAAAAATATAATAATTGTGGGAGTGCTTCCTTAAGTTAAACTTATTCATAAAGTCATGTCTATAGACAGATGCTTTTTTTTTTTTTTTTACAAAACAATAAGATTGAATGAACTAAGAGGCCTGAAGAATACCATAGAGTTTAATGACAATTCTAAGTGTGCTTTTTGCGTACTTCTCTTCTAAATAGGCTGTAACCCTCCAGTCTGAAAGAATACAAGAGCTCTCATATCCTTCTTGCTTCTCTTCTCCCTACAAGAGAACTTGACAGACAGGCAAGATTTTACTTATTTTTTGTAGTTTTTTATTTTTCTAAAGCTGTGATAAACAGTTAACCCAACACAGAAATATATTTCAAATCTTATTTCACCCTCAGAAGTTCGAACTCCAGGGCCTATAAAACGATGTGGAACCCCATTGTAGACATTAATATGTGGTCCCTTTTGGTACTGGTCAATAATACCGCACCACTAATCACTTGGGTTATTAGGATTGGTGCCCATTTATCCCTATCACATTTCCCTTGCCTTTATTCAACACATAATGTTTGCATCACCTGTGGAGAAGGAATAGGCAGGCACAGGTTCTCGCCTTTCCTTAAAATGATTGATACTGTCCAATCTGGTCAGAGTCCCCATAGCTGCTGCATGGTCGGTCACTACTGTAGATACCCCCTTGCAGCACACATTGGTAGAAGAAGCCTTTACAACAAGTTGTGCACTTTAGACAGTGGTCATGTTTTAGTGGCCATGACAACTATTTAGTTCCGATTAATTAATATGAGGCTAAGATAGTCTAAACCCCACCTGGGGATGTTTCTTCCTCCCATCATTTACACTGAAGTTCTGCTTGCTCAGATTAGTTGCTGCGAAGAAACACAAGCCCACTGACTTAGTGCATATAAAGTTGATTTCTTGTACAAGAAAAGAATTACTATAATCTAGAAACAACTAAACCACAAGTAGGTAAATGTAGGAGAATGCCACACATACACTATAGCAAAGTAAAAGACCTTTGATAAGAGGTCACACAAAGGCCAATATAGGTAGAGATGGCCTTGCGATTTGCCCGGTGGTCGTTTTGCTGCAAACTTTCCACGTTCGCAATTCGCCGAACATGCGAACATATGGCGATATTCTCACTCGCCATATTTGTTTGCATAGCGCAGAACTTTGACCCATGACGCATCCATCAGGCGGGACAGGACAGCCAATTGAGATGTTTCAGCACATGCACACACCCCCTACCCTATAAATAAACCCGATCTGGCAGCCATTTTGCATTCTGTTTTTTGCCAGTGTAGGGAGAGGTTGTTGTGTGGAGCAGGGTCAGACTGTTAGGGACACCAAACGCTAGCTAATAGGGCCACAAAAGTCCTTTTAAGGATTGGTGTAGGTGTGCTCTCGATAGGTGTGACATACTGAGAGTGTGATATACTTATAATATACTTTCTAACATAGAAAGTATATCATAGTGCATTTGTATAGTGCAGCAGTTCTGCTGAGATACCGCAGCTATATAGAGTGACAAACGCTATTGGAATAACTAATTGCAACTAGTGTGATATACTGGTTTCCCCAAAAAAATACTGATTAAGAAGTTTGATTGAGGGGTGTGATACACCGGCTTTCACAAAATATTGATTGAGGCCTGCAATACACCGCCTTCCAGCAAATATTGATTAAGGCGTTTGATATTCTGGCTTCAAGCAAATACTCATTAAGGGGTTCTATATACCTGTTTCCACAAAATACTGATAGAGGGGATAGATATACCAGCTTCTACCAAATATTGATTGAGGCCTGCAATACCCCGGCTTCCAGCAAATATTGATTAAGGCGTTTGATATACCGGCTTCCACCAAATACTCATTAAGGGGTTCTATAAACCTGTTTCCACAAAATACTGAAAGGGGAATGATATACCGGCTTTCAACAAATATTGATTGAGGCCTGTGATATACCAGCTTCCAGCAAATACTGATTAAGGGGTTCTATATACCTGTTTCCATAAAGTACTGATAGAGGGGATTGATTTACAGGATTCCACCAAATATTGATTAAGGCCTGCAATATACCTGCTTCCACAAATACTGCTCTTCTCTAGGGACTTTGTCACAGGTTCATTTTAAAAGTGACAGGCAGAGCAAGAGGCAGGCCATTCCGCAGGGGTGGTAGGGGTCGTGCAGGTGCACCAGGCCTGAGCCTAAGTGGGAAGTTGGAGAAGGCGCGTGCGATTATGTCAAAGGAAGCACCAGAGTTGGTTAAGTGGCTCACTCAGCCTTCCGCTTCTGCACCCTCCTCACTCTCTGCTGTGTGCACGCCCAAAGACACCACCATAGCCCCCTCTACTCGAGTTAGAGGAATTATTTTCCCATTCATTCCCAGACCATACCAATGTGCAGCCATTCTTGGCATCGGATCAGGAAGAGGAGGTAGCAACGGCCGCCACCCAGCGGTCTGATGACAGTACCCAGATCAGCTCAAAGACAGAGGTCCCCACTGTTACTGCCTACTCCGAGATCTCTAATGTCAGTGGTGGTGAAGGTGACGATGATGACGTGTCGAGGGATGTAACGTAGGTGCCCGCAACAGAGGAAGAGGAGGGGAGTTCAGAGGGAGAGACGGAGCAGCAGATAGGGGGTAAAAGGAGGAGAAGCAGGCAGAACTCGCAGTGCACAGGAGGCAAAAAGCAGACTGCTAATGTATCTGGAGCGAACCATACACCATGCACGGTCACATTTGGCGCTCCCAGGACGCCAGCACATGGCTCCTCAGTGTGGGCTTTTTTTAACGTGTCAGCAGCTGGCAATAGTGTTGCCATCTGCAGCCTGTGCTGTCAACACATACGTCGGGAAAGCCCAACACTCACCTAGGGAAGATCGCCTTAAGAAGGCACCTGGCCTCCCATCACCGAGCCCAATGGGAGCAACACCATCAGAACCCACAAAGCCACACTCCTGGCACTCCACGTCCTGCCTTTTCTCCTTCTCCTCTCTTCTCCCATTTGTCCTCCACCATCCACCGTGCCGTCGTCTCGTTCATCTGGCAAAAGGCAGGCTTCTGTGGCCCTTATAAAGGCTGTCAAGCTTGCAACCCGTGGCACCCGTGTGGATTTGGTATTACCGCCACGGATTGCATGCAGGCCTGCCTCCTCTTCTCCTCCTCCTACTCCATCCTCCGTCTCCTCCTCGGCTGACTCCTCCTTTTCCACCGCTACCGCCTCTTCCGCTGCACCCCCCAAGCTCCCCAGAACCTATTCGATGTGCCAGGTGAGACGTTGCCATGCTGTGCTGCGGCTGTTGTGCCTGAAAGCCAAGAGCCACACGGGTCCTGCATTGCTTTCAGCTCTGCGGTCACAGGCCAATCAGTGGCTAACCCTGCTCAATTTGACGGTTGGTAAAGTGGTGTGCGACAACAGTGCCAATCTGCTGAGCACACTGAAACAGGGCAAAATGACACACGTGACATGCATGGCACATGTCCTGAACTTAGCCGTACAGGGATTCGTTGCCAAATACCCCGGGGTCCAGGACGTCTTGCGGCAAGCCAGGAAAATCTCTGGCCATTTTAGAAGCTCTTACACGGCCATGGCTCGCCTTGCTGACGTTCAGCGGCGACACCACCAGCCCGTCAGACCTCTGATTTGTGACAGTCCGACACACTGGAACTCCACCTTGTATATGCTTGATAGGCTGCTCCAGCAGCAACGTGCTGTTAACGACTACCTGTACGGACTCTGCAGCAGGACAGGTTCTGGGGAGCTTAGTTTCTTTTCACTGCACTAGTGGCTGCTCGTGCGCGATGCATGCAGACATCTGCGGCCATTTGATGAGATCACCAAACTGGTCAGTCGCAGCCAGGGTGCCATCAGTGACATCGTACCTTACGCCTTCTTTCTGAAGCGTGCATTGTGTCGTGTCACTGATCAAGCCGTCGAGGAGCAGGAGCTGGCAGATGATGAAGTCGCAATGCTGAATGAATTCCCGGGGGGCTACTCTATCTGAGTCTGAAGAGGAGTCAAAGGAGGATGGTGCCTGGGGGAAGAAGAGGAGGAGGAGCAAGAATAGCAGGCTTTAAACTTTTTCGGGGATCCCTAGTGTTGGATGGGGGGAGGAGACCGAGGACGACATTCTCCTGGGCAAAAAAAACTAACAGATCGCGCTGCTGTACACCAATATGAATCTCCTCGTCGCTCACAACGGGCTGTTTTTCTCTGAACATTAAAAACACCATCCAGCTCCCCTGGAAAGCATCTCTCCTCTTCCGGACACTCCTATAAAGATCAAGGATTCGCCACAATAGTGAAGTATTGTCAGACTCTGTGCATATAAAAAGGTTTATTCTACTTACACATTCTTGTTAAAAGCATATAAAGCAAAAAATTGCATGCACATCCACGCCCTGGACGATGAGCAGGAGCCAGGGCGCTCCTACAGTAAAAATTGTTATCCAATGACCGTCTAATGTACCTCCAGCCACATAATCACTTGATCTTTTCTGTCTGATAAATGCCTAATGTTTGGGGCCTGTACTCTACTGGCCTGCAGTAAAATTGATATCCAATGACCATCTAATATACCTCCAGCCACATAATCACTTGATCTTTTCTGTCTGGTGAATGCATAATTTTTGGGGCCTGTAATCTAACTGGCCAACAGTAAAATTGTTATATGGTGACCGCCTAATGTACCTCCAGCCACATAATGACTTGTTCATTTCTGTACGGTAAATGCCTAATGTTTGGGGCCTGTACTCCACTGGCCTTCAGTAAAATTGATATCCATTGACCATCTAATATACCTCCAGCCACATTATCCCTTGTTCTTTTCTGTATGGTGAATGCATAATTTTTGGGGCCTGTACTCCACTGGCCTGCAGTAAAATTGTTATCCAACGGCCGTCTAATATACCTCCAGTCACATAATCACTTGATGTTTTCTTTCCGGTGAATGCCTAATGTTTGGGGCCTGCATGTCATGCCCAGCTCAGGTTATGTGCAGAGGTCTGCCCGGTTAGCAGCATGTGTGTAGTTTTTTGTTTGTTTTGGGTTTGGAGTTGAGCTGTATCTGCCTCCCTTCAGTTGCACTGGATGGGGTCGTTTGTGTGAGTTTAAATTACGCCCCTTCCCAGTGTACTGTGCGGGTTATAGCTTCTATCTTGCTCTGTGGAAAGGTGGAGTTGCTGTTTCTGCTCTGCTACAAGATAAGTTGGTTTTGGTTTCCTTTTTGTGTTCTGTCTTGGCTGTTTGTGAGACACCTGCCTCCTCCAGGACCTGAGGAAGCAGGCTGCCTCTTTCCCCCTTTCCACCATCTCAGAGACTTTAGGGAATCTTCAGCCCTAGGCACGGGGGCATGTTGATTCCCACCTTTAGGGTCTGAACGTGGGCACAGAAGCCCAGGGAGAGCTGGTAGGGAATTGTCAGGCGGTGACCTTTATCCCCAGCTTCTGGCCTAGAGGCTTGTTTTGGGGTTTTATGTGTGTTTATTGTATCTTGTATCCTACCCACCGTGACACTGCACTCCACTGGCCTGCAGTAAAATTGTTTTCCAATGACCGTCTGATATACCTCCAGCCACATAATCACTTGATGTTTTCTGTCCGGTGAATGCCTAATGTTTGGGGCCTGTACTCCACTGACCTGCAGTAAAATTGATATCCATTGACCATCTAATATACCTCCAGCCACATATTCACTTCATCTTTTATGTACGATGAATGCATAATTTTTGGGGCCTGTAATATAACTGGCCAACATTAAAATTGTTATCCAATGACTGTCTAATATACCTCCAGCCACATAATCACTTGATGTTTTCTGTACGGTAAATGCCTAATTGTTGGGGCATCGGAGGAATACAACACCTGTGACGACCACATGTTATCGAATTTAACCTATCATTTGGGGTTTATTCAAGAGGGGGAATTTCGTTAGCCATGTTTTTAATCCAATTTTATATTTTTAGTTCTTTTAAACATATGTATTTGACATGTGTTTGTACTGGCCTGCAGTAAAATTGATATCCAATAACTGTCTAATATACCTCCAGCCACATAATCACTTGATCTTTTCTGTCCGGTGAATGCCTAATGTTTGGGGCCTGTACTCCAGTGGGCTACAGTAAAATTGTTATTCAGTGACCACATAATGTACCTCGAGCCACATAATCACAATTTATTGTGAATGCCTAATTTTTAGGGCCCGTACTCCCGTTGGCCTACAATAAAATTTTTCTAGGCTCCAGCAGGTCACATTTTTGAGAATTTCCCTTTAAGACACATAAAAATGGCCCATGATTAAAATACATATTTTGGGGGGAAATTTTTGTCATTGATCCCCCTCTAGTATGTCACTGTCCATTTTGTGGGACTATTTGTGCACTTCTAGTAAGTATTTGGTGGCTGCAAATATGACCTGAAGGTTTTTCAGGTTCGCCTGCCAATAAAGTGAATGGGACCTATCGCGAACTTGCAGTTTGCAAACATTTGATCACGATAGCGTTCGCGAATCGTCCTGGTTCGTCCATCACTAAATATAGGATCTCCTTAAGATAATTTAGAGATATGAAATCTTTAAGTTCCTTGAGAACCTCAAGATCTTTCACATCTTTCTGGCCAAACATCCATGAAAAAATAGTCCAAAGACTATTTCAATCTGGAACCACCAGATGTTCTGATATGTAAGTAACATTAGGTCAGTCTTAATAAGTGTTTAAGTCCTTAAGATGAAACGGAAATGACCTAGATGATGATTTGTTGCGAACTTTCCAGGATCTTCAGATCACGTAACTACTGTATATTCTAATTGGATGTGAAAGGCATCGGATAATCTAGAAAATTCTCTAGTCCTTTACTCTATGATATTTTATTTGAAATCACAATGACCAACCTTTGCTACACATGTATATTCAAAGGGTCTAAGAAGTAGCCATAAAGTCTCGTTGCAAGCCTTGAAATTGAGCACCACATGACTACAACAACATTTATCAGCAATGAGTTCAGGACATGAGAAGCTTTTTATTATTTTGGTCTTCACGGTAATCCCTTTGTATTTTCATTCATGTCTTGAACTCCCTGAGATCGGGAGGTCACTCGCCTTAGACACTAGACACTAGTAGTCACTAGTAGATACAAATCAGGAAAAATCCATCCCATGCAGGATTAAAAAGAACAATGGGTACAAATTATTGTACAAAAGGCCCAGAATGTTGTAAATAAAACAAGGAATACTCAACTAATTGGGCCCCCGCCACTCCTGTTACGGTGCATTCCCTAATGGTCTCTCCTTTCTTCTCAGCAAAGAGAAAATGACTGCTTAGCCAATGACTGGCCACAGAGGTAGTGTAAGAATGAACTATTGGCAAGGTAAGTATTGCTTCAGTTATTTTTTTTGTAGGGAAAATGTTAAACAGCCAGACAACCCCTTTAACACAATCATATATCATCAGTCTTCCTAGTCTTTCAGTCAGTAGTATTACAAGAAAAGGAACATTCTTACCACTTTCTGAAGAGCTAAGTATTAATGCAAGGCCCTATTATCCTTGCAAAATGGAGTACCTAGTGTGCTACTAACCAAGGAAGTCAACGTGTCTTCCTAGATATCAGACATAAGGTTCCTGAGATTATGCAGTACCTGAGGAAGGGTAATATGATTCCCTTTCTTGTAATAATACTGTATGACATGACAATTTACGATTTTAACATGTACCCCCTTCTTGGTGACCTAAGGCACTAGATTCTCTTTGGATTTGGCTTTGGAGTCAAAGGAGCTAATGTCTTCAATTACTACTTTACTCCCCTTTCAATCAAGTTCTTCTCTGGTCATTTGAGGAGTCTGTAATGAAAGGGTTATCATTAGGCTTAACCGTAAAACCTAAATAGGACAGAATAAGCTGGAGGGTCACAGTTCGAAAGCCTGAAAGTAAAACTAATCACCATCAGCAGTGGATGCTCAACGTCTTACAATCTTTGGTCTGGTTAGGTAAATCAAGCAATTCTGAGAAAAGAAGCTTATTGTCAGTTGTTTAGAATACATGCCATGGGCAGAAGACTTAAGCTGTATTACTTACCAGGATCTACACGGACAACAGTAATGAAAAAAGCAGCAGTGAGGTTGTACCCGTGGCATAAATGAAACATGTTAATTGGAGAAGAGGACATATGGGAAAGCTTAGCATTTTACTGCATCCACTGATGAAGCAAATGATCACGGAGACCATTAAATTAGGAGCCGCGCATTATTTTGCAATGTGCAAATTTGGAGATTTAAGAACATCTGATTACGAGGATAAGGTACATCAAGGACATCATGTCTTGCTCGCTATTTGTTTATTCGGAAGCATTACTGCTCCACATATGACCTCTAAAATAATTGTACCAATTTAACCAGATGCTGTAGAAGAGATTTTTTTTATTAGGACAGCAATGATGGACAATGAAGTGACAATTGCATTAATTTGTAGGGTCTCTTACTTTTGTGCCATTTTATTAGCATCAAGAATGTTCAAAGTCATAAGGGCAAAAGCTAAAAATGTCAACGCTAACCCTCAATTCTGGAATTTGGTTTTATACAGAACTTTTTAAAATAAATGAACTGATTATGCCAACCGTTCACGTTCCATATGCATGCACAATTCTTTGATAGTGTCCTGGTGGAGTCAACTCGAGAAATTAAACCAATCAACTTGCGATGTCAACTGATCACTAAGACAATATTTAGAATGACAAAAGTTTAATAGAAGGCTATAGAATCCAAAGATAACTTTATGTTAAGTAGGGGAGTTGGCCAGTCATCTGCACAAGCTAGTTAGGGAACATATGAACACCCTTAACTGATGGGCTCATGGACATTTGTAGTTGCCCAATCACTCATTTTTTCCATTAGCATATTAGGGTTCTGACAAGTAGATCCTAGTGTTACATAGTATTAGCAAAGTCCATAGGAACAAGAGAGTCATGATCCTAGGAGACTTTTTGCACTTTTTCAGACCGACATTATTACTATCATTCTGATAATCTGAATATTCTGATACCTGGAACTAGAGTATTCTAATTTTACTTGGAAGATGATCCTAGAAATATCAATAATTTTGTCAAACGCCGGGTATGATACCTAAACACACCTCCTGAGGCTCTGTTCACAACATTGGCCTTATTGCCAGTCCATCACGGTTTCAGTATTTTTGATGGCAAGAATAGAGTAGTCCATTTTCGAAAATACCAGAACACCAACAGGAACTTGACAGAACTCATTATAAGTCAATGCAAACTGATCCAGCAATCTTTCCATGGCTCCATTATCAATGTAATCCCTGCCGCTAATGTGAACTGAGACTAACAATCTGGTCTACTCATGAGAAAATTAATTGGACCAGCTCAATACAGATGTTCCCTGTAGTCTCTAAATACATTCGACCAAAGGTTTCCCAGATGCTCATGTTAAATCAGAATTTCCAAAACCCTTTAATATTGATTTGGGCTACATCTTTGTACTTTAATCTGTAAACATATCATTGAGAAATATGTAAAATGGACAGATTGTTGGGCAAGAAGAAGACAGAGATGCATCAATGGATGAACTATCCGGAAGTCATTATAAGGAGCACTGATAAATAATTTACTATGGATGAGAAGACAACACAGTAAGAGAAAGGATAGAGTTAATTTATTTCTGCAACTCAGTTCTGGGATTGTATTCATGTACTCATTTGATCTGCAGTATAAAGCATAAGGGATAGAGAATTTAGATGCCTTAGCCTTTGGTGAGACAACAGATACTTTTTAGACTACTCATAAGAAGTAGACCCTAATAACAAGTGATTCATCTCCAAATGGGGTTGTCTTCTGCTGGATCTTAGAGACCTAGCATTATTTCCAACCCTGGGATCACTGGTGGATCCCCAACCATTTCAACAAGCTTCAAATGGGGTTAGAGGCCTAGTATTATTTCTAAGCTTATGCTCACTGGTGGATCCTCTGGTAGGCTACTTCAACCAGCTCCAAATGGGGGTGTCTTCTGGTGGATCTGGGGCCCTTTTGTATTAGGAGCTCCTTATTGTGTCAGAACCTAGTCAACTGGAGCATCCTTCATTACTTCTTTGGGCCAATTTGACCTTCAAAATGATAACATCAGGAGAACTTGGAGGAGGAAATACATTTTATTATGTGGTTATTTCTCTTTGCAAATACTCTACAAGAACAATTGCTAAAGTACTGATGTAATAAACCTTCAGTCGTTCTATATAGAGACGTTACATGTAGATGCTTCAATAGATTTGCCTCCTCACAGTATAGATCAATGCCATAAGTCATCCTTTCAAAGATCTATACAGCTTACACCAAGGTCAAGCAGAACAGGAAGCAGATCAGTAGCTAAAACAGTGCGTTTCTATCCAGAGGGTATATATACTGTGCCCTGGAGCTAATGGAGAATAAATCTACTTAGAAATTAGATCGATAATCCCAATAAGTACTATACAAACACTTCCTGAACTAAGACCTGTGTGTACATAAACCTATTGATGGAAATAGCGCTCCATCGTTTACCTGCAAGCCATGTTATAAGGAGTTCAGGATGAATCGTATTAATAATTATGATATTTTACCAATTAAAATATAATAAGATCATATCTACAACCTCGCTTTAAAGAAAGGAGCATAGCAAGCTCCATCTTGGTGCTTGTTTATATCCCTGTCCCCGGAAAGAAGAGTGACCCTTGTTCACTTGACTTGGATTCTGTTGGAGAAGAGATGGGGACTAAGGTCCTCTGTTTGGGGTGATGTTACGATGGTAAGAAAAGAGAAAGATAATTTTAGGACTAGTCTAAAGGAGGGAAAGTATGCATACTTGGGACAACCATGGTGGAGACTCAAACGAAAAGTACACAAATTTACCACCTTGCCTTGTAGCCATGGCTCTCACATATTACAGTGATCTGATGTGATCATCCAGAGTCAGTATATGAAAAGCAAGGGGACACATGGCATCAGTTCAAGGGGCCTAATGTGCATGCTCCTGATGATATATGCTAAAATTGCAACCACCTAATAAAAACAAGAGCTAAGGAACCTGTATGTCATGTGTAATCCTCTTCTAGAAAATGTGCAGCCCCATCGTAAAATTGCCAGTTTGAGCATTTGCGGAAAATTTGCTTCAGATTTTACTTGTAGATTTCCACAAGTATAATCTGTGGCGCATTAGGGTAATTGAAGAGCAAATGCTGTGGATGTTCTGCACCAGAATTACGCAAGGAAAATCCACATTGTTCACAGAGATTTAAAAGATCTCATCCCCAAGCTGTAGAGAGTGTCTTCACCGGAATCCGCACATAACTTTACATGTGGCGCGGATATGAAATCAATTTATGTTGTGGATATAATCAGCAATGCAGTGGGTGATATTTGGGGAAAATAATCAGCCCAATTGTAGCAAAATCTGGACACTTTGGTGTACATTTTGCAGAGGCAGATTTTAGTTGGAAGCTGTGTGGAATGAACCTAATATTACAAATACACCGTTTCCCGAATTTAGCTTTTTTTTTTTTAGATCTATCTATTGACAGATTTCAGGATAATGGATGTCATGTTTGTATCCACACAATCACAAGTACAATGCATGTTTTAGGTTCTGGTGACACCATGTTCGGTGTATACCTGCATATGAAAGGGTAGCATGGTAGCACGTTGGCTCAGCGCTTAGCACTGGGGTCCTGGGTTCGAATCCGACCAAGGACAACATCTGCATCGAGTTTGTATGTTCTCCCTGTGTTTGCGTGGGTTTTCTCCGGTTTCCTACTACAGTCCAAAGACATCCTGATAGGGAACCTAAATTGTGAGCCCCATTGGGGACAGTGTGATGCTAATGTATGTAAAACACTGCAGAATTTGTCAGCGCTATATACGTGCATATAATAAATCAATATGATTATAATTTATCGCTATGAGAATGTAGCTGTACAATTACATAAAATGTGTGCCAAAAATGCCTCATTGGACACACTCAGCATATATGTCGGGAGACCATAACAGTATACAAAGTATAGGCTGCTTGCATCTCTAGTTTCCCTTTAATCGCCAAGGCCAGATACAGTATACAGAATATATATATATATATATATATATATATATATATATATATATTAATCATTATAAAAGACAAAATCACAAAAGCAAGTGCTGATACAACAGGAATCAGTAGCAGGACCAATGAAGTCGGAATACAAATGAAATCCCTTGCGTGCCAGTGTTTTGCTGTATTGGCATTTTACAAAGTTTTTACGTTGCTTATGCTTACTACATCCAAAAAATCTAATCTCAAAGAGTAATTGCATCCATAATGGCTTCTAACACTACACAATCTGTATTAGGAGAGGATGTAGGTGGTAGTGTGGAAACAGTCCAGTGATTACTAAAAACCAAAAAATAAAAAAGATCTGCACCAACAGGAAAGAACTGTCTCCATGCTGGAGTTGAAGACCCAATAAGGCTAAGAGATGTTTTAATTCAGAACTGTACCCAGTTAAAGGGGTTCTCCGGGAATTAAGAAAATGAAAATACTTAAATATTACTTTATTATAAGTATATTCCCAAATATCTTTCATTAGTTATAATGGCTTGTTTTATCTGGGGAGCAATCATTAGGAGAAATAAAATGGCCGCTGTCCTACTAGTACAGACTAGTATTACTACAGAGATTCAGCTGAAGATCATATTAAACCGTATTCAGGACCATTACCCCTGACAAGCAGAGCAGAGAGGAGGATGAGTGTAGTGTCCCACTAGGTAAAGGTGGGCACTACACAAGGGTCAATTGGGCCATGTTGTCCTCCTACTCCTTAGGGACAGTGGCAGTATATTTAACCGTCCATTTTAATGTATTTTCTATATGCTTTTATATGTATTGTTCCCCTGTGACATGTATAGCAGGCCTATTGGGGTGTAGTGTAGCATCCTAGACACTAGAGGGAGATAGGGAGCCCCTAGTATAAATGTTCAGGCCCAGACAGGGAGGGGGGAGTCTGTAGTCAGGAGACTGTGGAGACAGAAGTGAGAAGGCACCAGCCAGAGATATGCTGAGGGCCTCCTCCTGACATGCAGCTAGATAGTCCAGGCTTCTAGTTGCCACCAGGAGGCTAGTGAAGAAGTACAGCCTGCCTGAAGTTTCCCTGAGCCAGAGCTAGCTCAGAAGAGTCACCCCAGTAGAAGAGATGTGCCTCCTGGGAGAAACCTGCAGTTCCCACATGCCAAGCAGAGCCAGAGTTCCAGCTAAACTCAAGTAAGCTGAAGGGCACAAGAGTCATAAATATAGAGCAAGGATAAATACGGGAGGAAGATTATTTGCCAAGGATAAAAGCCAGCATCTGGGCGTCCGGGCCTTGGGATAGAAACCAGACAGGAGTTCTAGGAACAGTGTACTCTATATCTGAGGAGAAGGTACAGCCTGATCTGAGTGTGTGTGATTATTACCCTCCGAGTATCTTGCAAGGAATATACCTGCCATTGTTGATGTAAGCCTGCTTGTGAAGGGAACTTGATTTGAGGGACGGTGCAAAGTTGAACTGTTGTTACAAGTAAAGAAATGTTTGGTTCACCGCAACCTGTGTTCCTCACTTATTACTGCTAGAAACCGGTGTGCCACCGTTTCAGGCACTGGTGTCACGAACCTTAAAGGGACCTTGCCCTAGGCACATTAAACACCTGCAACATTCAGGGCACCTCATCAACCATCAGGCCTGGTCCCTATATACAGAGTGTGCCCCAGAGGACTCCTGTGCCAGCCTCTCCTTCACTGCTGTATGCCTGCCCAGGGTTTTCCTACAGAACTGTGAGTAACCCTCGCTTGCCCATAAACTGTGACCTCACAATACTCTGCAGGTCTGGCGTGCTGCATGAGGCAGCTCTTTAGCTCAGTGTTGTGAAGTAACTTGTCCTCCTGTGTGATTAGGACAGGTTTTGTGTGAACTAAGAGAACGGCGGCCATTTTTTTTCTTCTAATGTATGCTCCGCAGAGAAAATGAGCCATTATAACTAACAAAAGGTATTTGGAAATGTATTTATAATAAAGTAATATTTGCGTATTTTCATTTTCTTTATTACCGGAGAACCCCTTTAAAGTGTAACTGACATTCTTTTTTTAAATTTCTGTAACGTATAGGGGCAGTGATACTGACCATTTTTGGAATATATATAGAGGAGCGTTGCTAAGGATCAAAATGGGCCACTTTAGAGCTATTTTTCTAATAAAAATGTACAATTTCAGTAATGAAAGTATATGACAAAAATGGTCAGTATCACTGCCCCTATACATTACAAAAATAAAATAAAAATCACAGTTACACTTTAAAGGAGTTTTCCAGTACTTACTATAGATGTTAATAACTTATCTTCAGGATAGTCATTAATATCAGATTGGTTGGGGTCCAACACCCTGCACCCCCGCTGATCAACTGTTTAGGGCAGTGTTTGGAAAGCTGCGTAGTTTCTAGCAGTAGCCCGGCACGGCCACTACACCGTGCATAAAATCTTGTGCTTTCGGCTCCATCCACTGTATAGTTTCTTTTCTTTTTGTAAAGGTAAGTTAGATCTCACTGGTAGACGACCTCCGGTTCCATCAAATTATAAATCAATGCAGAGACAACTGTGACATTGACACAATGAAAACAAGCTAAGGACCAATGCCAAGCATTATTATTGACATCTAAACAATAGAAGAACGAGAGAAAAACGTGGTGATATCAGCACAATGGAACATTGATAAAAATAACAAAACAGAGCCAAGGATTAACGAGAAACTCTTGCTACTGTGACACCATCACAATCGAACACAACATATATAATACATAGGCTTACATAACATTATGAGGCTGCTATTTCTGCAAACCATTACTAGTCTCCTCTATAAGGTCATCCTTGCAGAAATAACAAATAGACAGTTTTACATTTATCCAACATCATACACTAAACATAAAAAACCACTGCCGCCACATAACCCACAGTACCCACATAACACTGTCATACACAGTGCCCACAAAACACTGTCATACACAGTGCCCACAAAACACTGTCATACACAGAACCCACATAACACTGCCATATATAGTACCCACATAACACTGTCATACATAGTTACCACATAACACTGCTATACACAGTGCCCGCGTAACACTGCCATACACAGTGCCCAAGTAACAATGTCATACACAGTGCCCACATAACACTGCCATACACAGTGCCCACATAACACTGTCATACACAGTGCCCACAAAACACTGCCATACACAGTGCCCACAAAACACTGCCATACACAGTGCCCACATAACAATGCCATACACAGTGCCCAAGTAACAATGCCATACACAGTGCCCAAGTAACAATGCCATACACAGTGCCCAAGTAACAATGCCATACACAGTGCCCAAGTAACAATGCCATACACAGTGCCCAAGTAACAATGCCATACACAGTGCCCACAAAACTGCCATACATAGTGCCTACATGACACTGCCATACATAGTGCCTACATAACACTGCTATACATAGTGCTTCCATGTGCAGTTGCCCCATTATAGAGTCAGACGTAGTTTCATATATAGGTTCTCAATAACAGAGCCATAAATGGTGCTCCTAAGACTATTCGGGAAATATTTGGCTCTTCCTGTTGTGCATTC
Organism: Bufo gargarizans; assembly: GCF_014858855.1. Lineage (NCBI taxonomy): Eukaryota > Metazoa > Chordata > Amphibia > Anura > Bufonidae > Bufo > Bufo gargarizans. The sequence goes on along the minus strand of NC_058082.1, from coordinate 594,618,074 downwards.
ACCTCAGACCCAGTCACCCCACCGGGGACTTCTAGATCTACTAGTGCCAACACTGCCCACGGCACCTCTTACAAGAGGCTGCTTACCACACCACACTGCCAGTCCTTGAGCAGGATTGGTGAAGATGGCGGCACCACTGCACAGGTGTCCTCCACAGTGGTCTCAGGGTGGTGCAACACATGGCCCGGCAGCCCACCCAAAATGACCAGCAGCCTCCTTACCAATAACAAAGCTTGATAAGTTGCTCTGCTACATGCCCATTACACACACAGCTCTGCTACATGCCCATTACACAGAGAGCACTACTATATGCACATTATACACAGAAAACTCCACAATATGCTCATTACACTTACATAGTCCTGCTTTATATCGTACACAAGCTCCACTAAGGTACCTTCATATTCAGCACAGTCCTACACGGGGCCTCATGTGTTCCCTTAACTCCTCCCACACACGTGGCCGCTCACATGATTGTGACATCACCACAGGCCCATAATGCTGTGTTTAGTATAGAGCTGCCCATGGCAAGGGAGATGTCAGAGGGGCGGAGCTTCTCAGGAGAAGGACGGGGCTTCCTGTGGGCCAGACCTGGCAGGCTGCTGATACAGCGCTAAGGACTAGAAAAAGACCATGGGTTAAAATACACATACTGTAAGTCTGCCTTGGAATAAAGACAAACACGACTGTGACATCAGCACAACAGAACACAACCTAAAAATAAATACACACATTGTGACATCATCAGAACACAACCTATATATAAATGCACAGATTCTGACATCATCATAACAGAACACAACTAGAGATGAGCGAATCGAAGTTGACAAAGTGGAATTCGATCCGAAATTCAGGAAAAATTCGATTCGCACTGAATCCAAATTTCCTCACGCTTCGTAGTAACAAATCAATAAATTTTTCCTAAAATAGCTGCTGCACGTGTTAGGACATGGAGCAAGAAACTCTGGGAACGAGGGATCACCCACAATGCCATGAATGCAGCCAATCAGCAGCCAGCCAGCCCTGTGATGTCGCAGCCCTATAAATAGCCTCAGCCCTCTTGGATTCAGCCATTTTCCAGTGTATTTGGTGCAGGGAGAGACGTCAGCAGGCGCTAGGGACAGTGCTAGGAAAGACTTTAAAACTCTTATTTTGCTGAATGGAAGTTCAGGGAAAGAATAGGGAGGAATCATTCCACAGTATTGAAGCAGAACAGGTTTCAGTAGGGGACTTTAACAATCCGATTACACCTTGCTGCACTGACTGCCATTATACAGCTCTGTAATTCCAGCAAACAGTTCTTGTTATTGGAGTGCAAGTGCTGTTTGATACAGCCATTAACAGGGATTATTACAAGGAAATAATTCTCTGTCTTATTTGCCCTTGTGCGGTGCAGTTATATGTTCTAAAGCATTTTTTGGCTTGTATTAGTGGGAAAAAGAGCTTATTTGGGGTGTTTTAATTTACTTTTTATTTATTTATTTGATCTAACAGTATGTCAGACAGAGAAGTGCCAGGCCCTGCACAGGGGAGTGGCAGAGGCCTAAATGTTTCTGGCGCAGGCACAGGTCGCAACAAAAAAAAGGGGCCGTGGCAGCAGAAGTCGCAGCGAGAAGCCTGAGCTCTTGTTGTCATCTAGCGGTCGTGTCTTGACCAGAAACCCAGCGGTTCTTGAATGGTTGACTCGGTCATCCACTTTGTCCCAAATGACATCAGACACCCCCAGCCAAGATTCGGTGGGTTTGTCAGACACAACCCTTAGTTGGCATGTCCCGGGAGCAGGCCCTGTGCCCTTATCTGTCCTCAACCTGCCTCTGTCCTTTTCTGTTCCCTCAGCCAGATAAATATTGTATGCTGTGGGCTCAGCTCCACTATACAGTGAGGATGAGCTACTAGAAGACAGTCAGCAGCTACTGGCCAGCCAATATGTGGAGGAGACATCTGCCACTTCCACCAGTAGGTGGGCAAGTAGTGATGAGGAGAGTGGCGTTGGAGGTGATGTTGCGAGCGGTGAGGCTCCTGACCAGAGACCGTTGAGGAGGACATCAGTGACTTGCAGACAGTACTCAATGATGATGATGTAGCTGATTGGGAGCCGGGTAAATTAGCGACTTCATCATCATCATCGAGAGAAGAAGTTGGCAGCTTGCCCGTGAGGCCGTGGCGGAGCCAGCAAGTCTGTAGCGTGGCCGGGAGTCAGCAGGGTGGCAGCAGTGGGAGGTCGGGAGCCAAACGTGCCCAGGATAGACCACCTGCTTTGCAGGAGCCTACCTGCCTGGAAAGTAGTTGTGCATGGGTTCACGGAAGTAGCGGCGGTAGCAGTCAGTCAGTGCGGAGTGTTGGGGGTAAAATCACCTACTCTGCAGTGTGGCAGTTTTTTGTTAAGCCATCGGAGGAGGTGAACATGACCATTTGTAGAATCTGGTTGATAAAAAAATGGCTGCACAACTTTTCACATACAAACAATAGAGCTGAGAAATGGGGATTATTCTAAATTAATGTGGTATTATACCTACTATAAATGGAAAAATAGAAGCTCTTTGCGCACATTTTTGATCAAACGTGTGTCGGGCCCATCTACCAGGCGTCAAGCAGGCTTCCGAAGATAGGTACCTAACACTAATATACCGCCTCTCTTGGACTTACCATACCTACAATTTTCAGGGGAGAGTAGGAACCAGCTACATTTATACTCTGCTCAGAAGCCCCAGGCAGAGGGCCGTTGCTCAGTCTAAAAGAGGCGCTACCCTCAATATACAGTATACTACAAGAAAATTTAGACTAGCACATTCATATTCACAGGTGGGCCCGACACACGTTAGATCAAAAATATGCGCAAAGAGCTTCTATTTTTCCATTTATAGTAGGTTTAATACCACTTTAAATTTAGAATGATCCCCAATTCTCAGCTCTTTTGTTTGTAGCCTGGGAGAACCGTGGCTCCAATGTGGTGGTCCAGCCTGCCGCAGCAACAGCTGCATCACCCAGTGGCACACACCCGATTTGAGGCAGTCAAGGCTCCACCACCTCAGCCGAATGGAGCTGTCTGTCCTTCCCATCATCTGCTGGTCCTGATACTCCTGCTCCTCCTCCTACTCCTCTTCAGTCATTCTGTCAGCAATCGATCACAGAAGCGATTGCCAAGAGACAACAGTATGCGTGCACTCTTCCAACGGTGCAGAAGCTGAACGTGCTCCTGGCCAAGTTGCTGGTGCTGCAGTCCCTCCCTTTCCAAGTGGTGGACTCTGCATCTTTCAGAGAACTGATGGCTTGAGCTGAGCCAAGGTGTTGAGTCCCAAGCCGTCATTTCTTTGCCAAAAAGGCAGTACCAGCCCTGCACACGTATGTAGAACAGAAGGTGGGCCAGTGCCCGGCAGCGCCAACGTGTGGAGCTGTAACTACGGTCAGGGACAATACATGTCCTTTACGGCCCACTGGGTGAATGTGGTTCCTGCCCAGCCATACCAGCAACTTGGCCAGGTGACGCCGCTTCCGCCTCCACGTTCTCACGCAGTTGGTCCTGCGACAATGTCCACCTCTGCCTCCTCATCCTCCACCGTGTCCTTCCTCCACTGCAGGGACAATTCCCAGTGCCCCTCCAGCATAACACATGTGTAGGGCATGGCGGTGATATTCTGCACCTCGTTTGTCTGGGCGAATGGAGTCACATAAGTGAGGAACTGCTCTGTGTCCTTCATCAAGAAATCGAATCCTGGCTTTCTCCGCGACAACTCAAAATCGGAACTATGGTGATCAACAACGGGAGAACAAGGTGTCGGCGCTGCATCAAGGAGGGCTGAGCCATGTGCCCTGCATGGCACACATGTTAAATCGGGTTGTCAAGCGGTTCCTGAAGTCTTCCACCCATCTGCAAGACATTCTAAAAATGGGCAGGAAACTTTGCATGCACTTCAGCCACTCGTAGACCGCAAAGCACATCCTCCTTGAGCTGCAGCGGCAGAACGGCATCCCCCAACATAGGCTGATATGTGACGTTTCCACCCGTTGGAATTCCACCCTCCATATGTTGGACCGACTATATGAACAGAGAAAGGCCATCAACGATTTCTTGATGATCCAAGCGGACAGGAGTACAAAAATGTTTTACTCGTATGTTATAGGCAGGGGGGTAGCTTGAGGGGAAGCAGGGGAAGTGGCTGCTTTGGGGCCCAAACTCAGAAGGGGCCCACCCAGGAGGAATACTTTGTTGAATGATGTTGCATGAATTCTGCCAGTCTTGTCCTGTTTCTGTCTTACTGTGTTGCATGAACTCTGCCAGCCCTGACAGCCATGCTTCTGTTTATTGATTATGGTACCTTGCTTCCAGGGGCATAGCTATAGGGAAAGCTGCTGCTTTGGGCCCAAACTCAGAAGGGGCCCACCTAGGAGGAGGATTAAAATATTTTATTATCAGGGCCCCTCAATAGTATTATTCAATGACATTATATACAGTAATATTGCAGGAAACGGATGGAGCGGTTGCCGGGCCTCTTCTGAGAGAGAGAGATCTTAACTAGCCACAGAAGTGGGGGTTGCACGGGCCCCGTTCAAAAATATACTATGGGGTTCAGTCATTTCTACTTACGGCGCTGGTTATAGGGGTGGTCTCATAAAAACTGTTAGGTGATATCGGCATCATACAGTGGGGTACTGTATTATAGATCTTCTCAAAAAGTCATGCTTTGGAGGGCTCAGCCCACCCATGAATTACATAGAAGGAATAGATTCACGGCTACTGCAGGGGACATGAGCGAGCATACGCATACCCCTTTTTAAAATGGTTGTCTTGTCTAGAAAGCCCCTTTACATATTAGGCAGCTTTCAGGAGCCTTATGGAAAGAGATGCTCCTTCTAAAGTTATGGGAATGTACATTTGTAATCATTGGGTATAATATCTGACAATTTTGAAGATAATGAGATGCTGCCTTCAAGATTGTTGTTGCTCAGAGATATCAAATAAATCTCTCCTTATTGCCAGGGAAAGGATATAAGGCTCTGAGCCAATCTTACGCTTGCTGTTAGTGCAGAGCGTCTCCTGAAAACAGCTAGGAATGGCTTGTCATAACCTGACACAGGAAAAAACGTGGATGTGAAGGACATCTACTGTGGAGGGAGGCTTTCAACATTTTTGGGGAAAAGAAGTTCTTCCAGAATGAAGCACAAAAAGCACATTCTCTGGATGGATCCTAGAAAATATGGGGGTAACATGAGATTACAGTAATTCCAATGTGCTCTTTAGGGTCCATTTTTGTGCCTGGGCAACAAGCTAACCCTAACATCATAAGGACACTATGTTAAGTTCTTAGTCCTTGTGACCTAATAATAGATATTTCCCTCATCTGGTGAGGGGTAAGGCTACTTTCACACTAGCGTTTTTGCTGGATCCATCAGGGACTTCACTGAAAGTCAATGGGGGACAGATCCATCCCCATTGACTTGCATTGTGGGTCATGACGGATCCATCTTGATCCGCATCCCAGGACGGAAAGCAAACCGCAGCATGCTGTGGTTTAGTCTCCGGTATGAGAACGGAACGGAATGCATTTTGGAGCATTCCCTTCTGTTCATTTTACGTTTTGTCCCCATTGACAATAAATAGGGAAAAAACTGAAGCGGTTTTTTCCCAGTATTGAGACCTATGACGGATCTCAATACTGGAAAATATTAACGCTAGTGTGAATGTAGCCTTAGTCGTTGACTATGTACCTATCTGACTATAACTAAAAAATAATAATGCAGGCTACTGAGGCTTGTTCCTTTCTCCAGTCTCCCATGAACCCCATATTTTCTGCTACCCCTGACTTTTATACCTGAACCCACAACCCATCTAATTTTCTAGTGTGCCTCCATAACCATTAAAGGGCATCTGTCAGCAGATTTGTACCTATGACACTGGCTGACCTGTTACATGTGCACTTGGTAGCTGAAGGCCTCTGTGTTGGTCCCATGTTCATATGTGCCCGCACTGCTGAGAAAAATGAAGTTTCCATATGTAAATGCACCTCTAGGCTCAACAGGGGCTCATCATGCCTGGCCCTGTCAAAGTGCAGAAAGTGCAGCAGTTGCAGAGAGAGCAGAGCCTCTAGGTGTAACGGTAACGCCACAGTTGCTCCTAGAGGTTCTTTTGCATATATATTAATACATAATTTTCCTCAGCAATGCAGGCACATATGAACACGGGAGCAACACAGATGCCTTCAGCTGCCAAGCGCACATGTAACAGGTCAGCCAGTGTCATAGGTACAAATCTGCTGACAGATGCCCTTTAAGGCACTTTCTTCAGTACTCATTGTTACCCCTTGCTTAGTTGGAGAAGGTGACAATTGTTCTGAATTTGAACATCTGTAACATCCCAGAGTTATGTTACCAAACTCTTTTACCCCGCTACAGCATGTTAAGTGTATGTGTATTGTCATTCTGTATAGTCTAACATTTCATCCTTCATCATATGCATTTTCTAGGCCTGTTTTATATATTTGCTGTAGTTTTCTATGTACACCAGAAGGTGGCAGCAATATTTAGCAGGACCTTGGACAGTTTAGTGTTTCTAAACTGGAATAGTACATTCCAGTTTAGCTCCCCCTCTGTGAGCAGAAGTGGGCCGGTCCCATGTCCTGTCTCATGGGGAGGAGAAGGAAGTTACAGTGAGTGTACCAGCCACCCCAGCTAGGGGAAGGTTGTGTTAGTAGGAGCTCCCAGTTCTAGGGATCCCAAACCAGGATCTTGTCTCGGTTGAGGCCAAAGATCAAACATTCCCAGCCTGAGCCAGCAGCCTCGGCTGGTTGACAAGCAAGCAGCTACCTCCAGTCCTCCAGGAAGAGCCATTCCCTGTGAGCATAAATGTGAGTACTTATCCAGAGACCAGGAGAAGCCAAATTCCTCCTCAGCTAGTCAGGCCCACACCAAGCAGAAAATAGACAGAGCAGTAGACAGATTCCTGCCATATTCTCCAGGCATATTATAGAAGCAGAAGAGATATTGATCCCTGCCACATATTGCCAAATACCTGCTGGGACCAAAGACTATTGCTGTATCTCGTATGGATTTATGCTGCCTTCAGTAAAGACAAGTTGAATGATACTTCAAGGCTGGATCTCATTCATTCCTCAATTACTCCTACTAGCAACACTAAATTTATTGCAAGTGAGCCAGGATCCAGGAGTCCAGCCAGACCAAGGTAGGAGACACTGTTGACACTAGCACTACTGCTACACAGACACATTACCCCACTCTGGCATTCCTCACCTGGTACGCGAGTTGCAACACCTTAAAGGGCCCTGGGACTATAGCCTGCGCACCCTGCAATTGGCGTCACAAACAAAAACCATTAACTATAACTACACCTGACCCAGTCTGCGCTTATTATTGCGCCAGTGTGGATTAGTCCCATCCGGCTTACTGCACATCTTTGTGGCTCAGAACAAATGCCAGCTTCTAAAAATATTGTTTGACAAAACTAATCAAAACATCTTGGAAAATTTTTGCAGATGAATGTTTTTGGACATTTTTCCAAATCAAGATAAAATCAAAACTTGGGACAGAAGGAGGGAGACAAACTAAAGAGATGGAGGATAAGGGTGGAGGGTACTGTAAGGTAAAGAGGGAGTAGCCTACAGAGATGGTAATGTCAGGTGGAAGCATTGTGGAGTCCACCACATTTGGCAAGATGTGACCCTCCAGGTCATTTTCACTTCAAAGAAGGTCAGTACCCAATACCGAGACAACTAGAAGTCCTCGGTCATAGAGGCCCATGAGACGAGTGGATGGATGGTGGCATGGATAATGGGTTCAGTCCTGGTGGTCTAACCTTGGCCATGTGGCCGGTGGGGTTTAGGAGAGGTAGGGGTATATTCATATAGAATTTGAGATGTTCTTCAAGCCATATCAAACAAATTGAGAAAGGGAAAAATCTGAGAAGGTTTGAAAAAATAAAATAAATAGAATGGAAATAAATGTTCCTTGACGTACTGTGTATGATATAACTCCTGCGTGCACAAGAAGGTGACCAGCTGTTGTGTTACCCTCTGCCGCACTCGTCAGTCGCGGGGTCCTCTCCCGTTTTGTATTCATTGTCAGGTCTGCTTCACTGACACAAGGAGCCCAGTGTAGGGACAGTCTTTCTATGAAGTGAATCCTGTTACCATGGAGCAGGCTTTCTCATAAAATACAGAGGATCTGCTCTCCTGGGACTGGGACTTCTCGATGAAATCCTCAGTAGGTTACACCAGGTTAAAGACAACCCTGGTGTAATCAGCTTTGTCTTTTTTTTTCACCACTGTGCTCATTTGAAAACACGATCTCCAATCTTTTTCCTGTATTTACACCGCAGGATTCTGTATTATATTCCCCGGGGAAAAGAATAGGAGGCAGAATTGTTAATAATGAGATCACCTAAAAAAAATTAAAGGTTGAAAAACAAAAACAAAAAAAAGGATTAAAAAAAGGTAATGAAATAAATATGTCATGTTTTAATTGGTGGATCTCACAGGTTTGGACTGGATAGCATGACAATCTCACTGCCTGGTAGACCTTTGCCTGAGAGATGATATTGGGGGTTGGGGGGGGGGGGGAATATTGGCCAGACGGGTTAGAATATACTTGATTTATCCTACTGCTCCCCTAGAAATAGTACGAGAGGTATTTGGAAAAAATCTAGTATTTTTTAATATTTTTAACCCATTTTTTCAAATTACTGCTGCTGTAAATGTGGTCTTGTTTTTTACAGGACAAATTGTACTTATGGTTAGGATACATTTACTTTACCATTTAATTTTCAGGAATTTAAAGGCGTTCTTTAGTACTGCAAATTTGATGGCCTATCAAGTGGAGATCAGAGGGGGTTTGGCTCTTGACACCCCCGTTCACAGTTAAAAGGGGTTGTCCCATGAAAAATATTCTACAGTTTTCAAACCAGCACCTGGATCTGAATACTTTTGTAATTGCATGTAATTAAAATTTTTGTATAGCTGCTGAGTGATTCAATAAAATATATCTGTATAGCGCCACCTTCTGTTTGTTCTTTTTCTTATTTCTTTGTCCTGCTCACTGAGAAGGCTGCACATGCTCAGTTTTATCCTTCAACTGCCTCCTGAGCTGTGATGGGCAGAGCTGAGACACGCCTCCTGAGCTGTGATAGGGAGACCATAGACACGCCCCCTTAGCTGCAGCAGAAAAGACACACCCCTGAGCTGCCAGCTTGATATAAATCTAGCACAGCAATGAATGGGGAGATCTCCGGATCCATATGAGGTACAGGGCTGGTTCTAGCTTTGTTAGAAAGACATTGTCATGTACTATATGATGTTAGATTATTTTTTTTTTACATTAGTCATGGGATAACCCCTTTATATAAAGCAGTTGTGGCATTCTAACAAGGACCATATGCCCTACACTGCTTACCCGACACTGCGCCATACTTTTAGTAGTGGTTGCGCCTGGTATTACAACTCATAGCAGCTCAGCCTTATTCAAGTAAATGGGGATGGCTGCAGTTCCCTCTAGTAAATCTGCACTGTATCCGCTGCATCAGCAAAAATGTTAAGGCTGTGTTCACACTGTCCAGTCTTGCACTTTCCGAGTCACTTTTAAAAAAAAACTGGAAAAATGCAAAATGGTAAACTCCTGCAATTTGCAGGAGTAGATTGGTTGACGAATTTCCTCTATGTGTGTTCTGATGAATTGTTTACTAGGGCATCCATAATATAATACAGCTCATCTAAAAGCATCGTACAGTAATGACAAAGTATGATAGTATACCGTAATAGGGCTCATTAATCACACCTCTTGCCATAGAAAAGTTGCAAATTTAGTCAAGTGCAAGCTTGCAAGAAAACTTTCTACTTTTTAACTTTAAACTTATGGGCAGGTGGAGGAGACGGGTCATCGGCAAGACCTCTGCAGCCTGACTCATGTAACAACATGTGCGCCAAAAAACTTGCGCATTACACCAGAAATTTACTCAAGTCGTCAGCCAACAGTTTTTTTTTTTACTACAGGGTAATGTATAAATATACGACTTTTTTGTTTATTTTTTAGTTTTCTTTTGAAGCGTCTGTTTGGTTTTAAGCCTGTATTTGTTTTTTGTTTTTGCTACAAATTTGCAATACATTTGCAAGTCATTTATTTTTATTCTTATGTGGCACATGAAAAATCTATGGACTTTTAAACTGCATGCTGCAGTTTTTGTCCGGCCGCCTCTCGGCATGTTTGCCATGCTGCGGCCGGACCTCCAGCCTGTCCCCATTATAGTGAATGGGGCCGGAGCAGACTTCCGGTGACACACATGGGCTAGCGTTAGTATGGATCTGGCAGGCTGTTCCCCCGCCTGAACAGCCTGCCGGACCCTGCCACCGCAAGTGTGAAAGTAGCCTTAAAGAGGCTTACAGGAAACAGGGCAATATTTGCAACTTTTTTGGGACTTTTTGTAAATGTAAAAGTAAACGGCTGGGCGTGGTGCACACTAAAAATGGCACAAATGCATCATACATGTGGCCCAAATGCCCACTCCACCGACCCAACAGACAAAATCGCTCTACTTTTCTGGTGCGACACCCCTGATACATTACCCCCATGGTACGTGATATTATTCTACCACTTTCTGGCTGCGTGTGTCTCATGCAAACCTTCTTCTCCTTATAATAATCAACTTTGGTGAACATCCTTTCCATAGCCCAAATCAATAAGAAATTCGGAGATTACCGGCATTACACATAGACCTTCTGTGAGAGATTAATTGCCGGTAACCCAATTTCTTCTAATCTGCTACAGTAAAGCCACAGAGAGACCATAAAATTGCTTTATATGTCAGATACTGAGCGGAGGCAGCAGCTGGAACAAGAAAGAAGACTCTGCCATATTATGTATCATAAACTCTACAATGAACGCGAACAATGGCGCAGAAAGGGAAGACAGTAAATGTACCGCCATATAATGGCACATTCTCCAAATGTTAGCATATACTCTAGTGTTTGGGAAAGTGGCTGATGAAATTGGAATAACTTAGGAAGATTAAAGGGAACCTGACAGCTGCATATGGCCCCCAAAAGCACCCTCATCTGTCTGGTGGTGTCCTACTTTGCCTCAGCAGATTCCTCAGCCACTTTATTCATCGCTTGCGCTGTATGTAAATAAGCAGATTGGAGTCAAGGAGATGCTGAGAACTGAAGTCAATTTTGACTGACATCCCTGAGGGCAATGAACATGATCAGCAGCCCTCTTGAGATCTCACATGTTGTGTTCCATTCTCAGTGCATGCGCAGTAAAGCAGGATATAGAGTTCAGGCTTCTGCACCACACTGCGCATGTGTCAGTGACCCTGTCCATATCTTCTGAGGCAATTCAAGACCCCACTGTGCACTTGAGGAGCAGAGTAGATATGTAATGTATGTACACAGTGGCTCCACCAGCAGAATAGCGAGTGCAGCTCTGGAGTATAATACAGGATGTAACTCAGGATCAGTACAGGATAAGTAATATATGTACACAGTGACTGCACCAGCAGAATAGTGAGTGCAGCTCTGGAGTATAATACAGGATGTAACCCGGGATCAGTACAGGATAAGTAAAGTAATGTATGTATACAGTGACTGCACCAGCAGAATAGTGAGTGCAGCTCTGGAGTATAATATAGGATGTAACTCAGGATCAGTACATGATAAGTAATGTATGTACACAGTGACTGCACCAGTAGAATAGTGAGTGCAGCTCTGGAGTGTAATACAGGAGGTAACTCAGGATCAGTACATGATAAGTAATGTATGTACACAGTGACTGCACCAGCAGAATAGTGAGTGCAGCTCTGGAGTATAAATACAGGATGTAGCTCAGGATCAGTACAGGATAAGAAATGCAATGCACAGTATGCTATAATACACTCCTTGAACCACATATAATTAACACTGCAAGCCAACCACGGGACAGATATACATATATTCCTTTACAGCAGTAACACTATACTCAAAATAACAAAAATATACAAAATATTGTAGATACCCAATATTTTTCTACAGATTCTTCAGATGACATGTTCATAGATATTTTCCTTCACAGCCCTAATAGGTGCTCGGGTTCAGACCTTCATCTTAGGACTTTTCCTTTGATATATTAAATAAACTTATTCCGTAATCCTTTTGAACCTCACACCTGAGGATGCGGATATGTTGCGTCTTGTGTCGACCTTTTATCTTCTTGTTCTCAGCAACAGTAAACTTTGCTGCGCTGCACTACAAAAAACAGGGAATTTCTAATCAACTCCCGAAACGCATCTGACCTTTCTTTTTTACCCCCTTAAGAACTAAGCCAATTTGGACGGCAAAGTTCTTGCTTTGTCCTTCCCGTCTTCCAAGAGCCATAACTTTTTTATCATCCCGTCAAAAAAGAGAGGGATGAGGGATTGTATTTTGGGGGAATAAATGAAAAGTTAAAAATTATATTCTGTAGCTCAGAGCGATTACAGCGATAGCAAATTTATATTGTTTTTGTTGTGTTTTCCTCCTTTTTCATTTGCTTTGTGTCACCATATTCTGAAACTCAGAATTTTTAAATTTTTTAACAATGGAGCTGTGTGAGAGATTTTTTGGGAGTGGGGGGGACAGAGGGAACCCTCTCATTGTCTAACCACTCAGATGACGTGGTCACTATTGATGGAGGCATCGGAATAATCTGTATATAGCTATCTTCTATCTGAGGGTAGGTATAACACAGCCACAGTCCACACTATACGCTCCCCACGCACCTGTGTATGAAGGGTTTAAAGGGCTTGTCCAGGATTATAAAACAGGGCCGGTTGTTTCTTTTTTTTCCAGAAACAGTGCCACTCTTGTCTGTTGGATGTGTCTGGTATTGCAGCCATGCAGCAGCTCGCAGAGCGTGATAAGATTAACCCTAAGAAGTACAACGAATACAAGCCTGTCCGCACAGGACAGTGGTGGCCGTGAACCGCCAATGTAACACAGTGAAGGAGGAGTGGAGTCTGCATAAGTACAGAACGTGGCATGAAGGTTATTATTTAAGTCCTATCCCTAATCCACCTCGTGGGTCTCCCACTATCTTATGACATGTTGTTGCTGTAGTTACAGTGATAGTAATAGTGAGGATTCATACGATTGCTCGTTCCCAATAATTGCCTCATGTAAGAGTGCCTCCGATCACAAACAAGCAAACACTCATTCATCAGGTGATCACCTCTTTCATAAGGCGCATAAAATCATAGTTTGTCCTGTGTAAACAATAAATCTATATGGAGATGAACAATCACAGCGGCGATCATTCATCCCCACTCAGAAAGGATGATTGCTGCATGTAAATTCACATGAACGAATGGTTCGTTCCCAATCATTGCACTTGGTAAATGGGCACAGTCTCTATACTCTGTATACTATGAGGTGTTTACAATTATTAGGAAAGAAGAAACTGGGGCAATATACGGTACATACTGATTTCTTAAGATTTCACTGTACCCATTCCCACCAGCGGATTATCTGCTATCTCCGGGATGCACGGTTCCTTTGTCTCCTCCAGTCATCTCAGACGATACTACATAAGAATGAGGCTTTCCAGCCTGGGAGAGGGATTTAAGTGTCAGAACCGGCAGGAGCTTTCTATGCCGGGGACACGGCTAGTAATGCAGGCTGAATACTAACCAGCCCTCCCGTGCACTGGGAGCGTGCCGTAATGTCAATACACCCAGCTTCATGTACTCCTTCTCTAATTGTGCCCTTCACACCGAGCCGATCTGACAAGTATTAAGAGGGATCGCTCCATACATGTGAATTGTGAGCACACGGGAACACACCATGGGTACTATGATCAGACTGGAGGTTGTGCCAAAAATAAAGATACATGCAGTGATATTGCAAAAGAGCATGTCCCCTTTAAGAGAAAAAAAAAGTAAAAAATAATATTCATCCTATTATTATTTCTTTCTGAAACAGCAGAGTGACAACCAATATGGCCGTCATGACACATGTTCAGAGGTGGCAGAAATATCCGATGTGGACAGTGAGTAACATCTTTCCTGCCACTTAGGGCTCATGCACACAACCGTATGTATTTTGCGGTCCACAAAACATGGATCCGCAAAAAAAACCCTAAAAATCCATATTGCATCCGTTTTTTTTAGCGGATCTATTGTAACAATGCCTATCCTCCTCCGCCAAACGGACAATAATAGGACATGTTTTATTTTCTTGCAGAACGGACATGCGGACATACGGAAACGGAATGCGCACAGAGTCATTTCCATTTTTTCTACGGACCCATTGAAGTGAATGGTTCCGCACACGGACCTGTAAAAATATGGAACTGAAAAAAATAAAATACATTCGTGTGCATGAGCCCTTAGGACAAGTTCACACTTTAGTTATTTGGTCAGTTATTTCCATCAGTTATTGTCAGCCAAATCCAGGTGCGGGTCAAGAACACAGACCAGGTGCAGATCTTTCCATTGTACCGCATCTCTGAGAAGGCTGCACTGCTGGTTTTGGCTCACAATAGGGCTCGTTAACACAAACATTTTTTGCGTTCCCATATACGGGCCGTTTATTGCGTTCCATATACGGAACCATTCACTTCAATGGTTCCGCAAAAAAAACTAAATGTACTCCGTATGCATTCCGTTTCCGTATTTCAGTTCCGTTGAGAGATAGAACATGTCCTATTATTGCCCGCAAATCACGTTCCGTGGCTCCATTCAAGTCAATGGGTCCGCAAAAAAAAAAAAATGGAACACATACAGAAATGCATCCGTATGTCTTCCGTATCCGTTCCGTTTTTACGGAACCATCTATTGAAAATGTTATGCCCAGCCCAATTTTTTCTATGTAATTACTGTATACTGTATATGCCATACGTAAAAACGGAACAGAAACGGAAACACAATGGAAACAAAAAACGGAACAATGGATACGTGAAAAACGGCCCGCAAAACACTGAAAAAGACATACGGTTGTGTGAACGAGCCCTAACTGATGGAAATACCTGACGTGTGAACTCAGCCTAAGGTCTCATGCACACGGCCGTTGCCCGTATTGAGGACCGCAAACAGCGGGTCAGCAATTTGCAAGCATTGGCCGTGCGCACCCTGCATCATGGATGCAGACCCAATTACTTGAATGGGTCCGCAATCCGGAAGGTCCCGTGCGGAACGGAGGCACAGAACCCCACGGAAGCTCCACTGCCTCCGCACCGCAAAAAAGTAGTACATGCACTATATTTTTTTTTTGGTGAATGGGTCTGGATCAGTCTTCAGAATTCACAAGGATGTTGCCCGTGCATTAGGGACAGCAAATTGCAGTTCCACAATGCACGGAACGGCCAACCAACTGCCGTGTGCATGAGGCCTTACTCACATATTTGAAAAGACTCCTAAATTTCACAAAAATAGTCCTCATTTTCAGAGACAATTCTGGAAATTTCAGGATGGCCAGAGATGATGGGAGGGGCTTATATACAATCCACCCGTGAGCAGGCAGTACCATTGGATTTAGGTGTGTCCAAGGGTGGAGCTTAAATGCCCTAAATTTACCAAGAGTAATAATGGTAAGTGGTCAGTCACTGTGCGGGAACCGTAACTCAGCGCCATTCATTCTAGGATCGTCGGCTGGACCAGCACTGAAATCAGGAAAATCCCTTTAAAACCTTAAAGGGGAAATTGTAGGACTTGAAATACTTATGTAAGGATCCATATAGTCAAACATGGTAATACCTCTCACAGTTGCGAGTTTCCATTTTCTGACAGTGAGCAGAGGTCTTGAATATGGCGAAAAACTGAAACACTTTTAAGTGAGTGAATTGTTGCCCAATCAGAGAGCAGAATACAAAATGAAAGCTGTGCTGTGATTGGTTGCTATTGGCAACAATGAAAGTTTTTTGGTGTGAATGAATAAAAGGGGGTTGTGGCGTGAGGTGGCAGAATTTTTTTAGCTTGCAGACATGGATCTTTTTATGATATACTCCGCCCCCCCCTTATGTGACCCATCAGTCACACCCCTTTTACCGCTGCTATACACGCCCCCACAGTGCGTGTTTGGGCCACGGAGCTATATCTGATGATGCAAGACCCAGCTCCACACAATTAGGGCAACCTGGAAGATTTGCCAACTTTCTTAGGGAGACTCTGGGATGTTCCTGGAGAGTTTGCAAGTATGACCTACATATAAAGGGGTTTTGCCAAGTTTTGAAGTTATGCCTTATCCATAGGATCGGTGGGGGTCTGACCACTGGTCACAACATTCCCCTGTCCTGATGGACCGGCAGGCCAAGCGTGCCCTCTGCCGCTCCATTAATTCTCTAAGGGACAGCCGGAGATAGCTGAGTACTGTACTCGTAGAATGTATGGAGCCTCAGGGCACTTGCTCAGCCTGCCCCTTCATCAGGGTGGGGGATCAGGACCCCCGTTCTCAACATCAGGCTCGCCATTCTTGGGATCGGTGGCAGTCCCAGCGTTTGGACCTACACATCAGTAAGTTATCACCTATCCTGTGGATTACTTGGCATAAGTAATTGATGCCCCATCCCCAGGAATGCCACCAGATGGAATGATTCTCAGGGTCCACACAAAGTTGGTGGTTATGTGGACCATCTTATAACAAATGGACCAGAAGGACAAGTGAATTAGGGTCCAGAGTCCAAAGCCACCTCCGATTCGAGTTTTCTTCTGCTGGACATCTGAAGCCTATTACTCTGACTATGCTTGTTCCCAATAGTGGACCAGTCAGATCCTGCAAGAGAAATCAGCGGATTGGATAGTTTGTCTCTATAATATACCGTTATCCCAGCAAGTGTAGTGCCCTTAAACAAGGGGTACTTTGAAGTCTGGACGTTTGTAAAAATATGCCCCTATTTCACCTGTGCAAAGTCATCAACTCCTTACTTACTCACTTATTTCACTTTATAGGGTTAATTTAGCACTGATGTATACTGCTTAATACTGTGTAACTGCATATTATATGTTTGCTGTGATATATATCCTGTGCACTGTGTTTGCACAGGATTGTGGAAAGGGTTAATGACTACTGAGAGACGTTTGGGACTTTCTAGCTAAGAAGAAGCTGGTAATTTTTCAATGTTACCATAAGGATTAAAGAAGAGCATGTTTTGGATGGAAAAAACTGCTGTGTCCATTGCCATTGAGTATTATTAAAGGTCTAATGCAAGTCTATAAAAGACGAGAGTTGTAACATTGTAACTGTTTGGGCTGAGTTTCTCCACTCCACTCCTCCCACTAGAAGGTTCTAGCTCAACCAGAAACTGTATATAAGGAGAGCAGTAAGGGCTCCTAGAGTGCTGCACTTAGGGAACAGTGCTTAGAAGAAGAGATTCTGACACCTTGACATTTTTCGGGGAACCAGCGTAGCGTTTGGGCCACCCTAAACCTGGCCACTGCACAAGCACCTCCAGTATATATATGAGATAAATTCCTGGGGCAGAGAAGCCATAGATCCTACAGGGAAATTTCCCAGTGGGCTGATGCAGGGGGCCACCTGAGCCCTCCTCATAGCTGCTGGCCGGGAACATAAACATCTGATGCTCTTAACATTAATTAATGCTAGGAGCACCAGGTACCTATGCACTTGGCCAACGGCCACAGATGCCTTCTTCAATTCGACTGTATTGCAGCCCTCAGTACAGCGATAGAGTTGAATGCTGTGGTGGGGCGGCAGTATTTTGTGCTGCGCTGTGGTATTTCAGGCTCAAATACTTCTGTTGTCCCAGCCTACTTGTGTTTCCCATCTTCTGTCAATACAGACCTGCCTACAGCATGGGGCCACTTTTAGGCTTTTTTTTTTATTCCCAATACGCCCCTGATAAATTCCCATAATTCATAATGTAAGGGTGTATAGGTTTGTGGGAGCATCAGCCACACAATCTGCTAATATGGGTATAATGAGTATTTTTTTTGCTGCTGCAGCTGTCGTGTTGCGGAGGGGGTGGGTGTCACTGTTGGAGGCTTTCTTTAAAATCACACTTATAACATCTAAATAATTTAAAACTTTGAACATATGAAACGCAGCGGGAATGAGAGTTATGCAGCTCACAAAATATAGAAAAAATGTCTAAACCTTCTAAACCTTAGAATATAAAATGTCTAAACCTTAGAATATAAAATGTCTAAACTTTGGAGTATAAGCCGGATTTTTATCAGGGTGGCGCTTTGTACTGCACTCAGAACGATCTCCATAAATAATGCCGTATTTCATTCTTGTACTTAAAAGTAGAAGAAAACAGATTAAAACCCTGAAACTTTATGGACATCGCCCCCCGGTGGTCACAATGGTTATTGCTAATAGTTCTGTACAATAACTTTCATCTTCAGAGATATGCAATTATCAAAATTTATGAAAATATTCTAAATGATGTGACGTGTGGGAGAGGGGATGTGACAACCGATGTCTGAACATTTCCATATGTGGTTGTCACTTCTATTAGTTTTTTTTTGTTTTTATTCAAGAGATCCCCAAACAAGTCTGACCTGACCCAAGAATCACTTGGTTCGGAGATCCCCTACTCATCCACCAAGGTTTAGCAATCATATGATAGCCCAGGTGCCAGTACTGCAGATGGAGGGAAGCTGGACAAGGGGCCCAAGGGTTACTGGCCGGGGTACACGGGTTATTTTTGTATTTATATTCTGGAAAATAGATCAAAATATAAACCTGATTACAAAAAAAAAAAGAGTCAAACTATGACAAAAGGTCCTTGTCTTTGCTGTGGAGGAATTGGGAGTGATTGCGGGGGCACTGTGGCTCTTGCTGTTATAGGGGGCTCTATTCCTGCCTCTGGTGGGGCACTGAGGCTACCACTTTTATAGTTACTTTGTGGCTGTCACTGTTATGGGCATCTTTATGGAGGCACAGTGGCTCTTTCGTATGGTTGCCCTATAGCTGTCTCTTATGGGCTCATTCTGGCTGTCATTGTTATGGGACCCTTTTATAGGGCATTGTGGCTGTTTCATATAGTTTCATTTTACTGTGGCCCTCTCTTATGGGGTCACTCTGGCTGTCATTATTATTTTGTGGCACCTTCATGAAGGCACCGTGGCTGTTTCATATGGTTGCACTGTGGTTGTCTCTTATGGGGTCACTCTGGCTCCCATTGTTATGGGGCCCTCTTGTAGGGCAGTGTTTGTTTTGCATGTCTCTTATGGGGTCACTCTTTCTGTCTCCGTTATTGGGCCGTCTTGTTATGGGGGTACTCTATTTCTCACTGTAATAGAGCAACTCTGCTCTTAAACCGCTTGTTT
Organism: Bufo gargarizans; assembly: GCF_014858855.1. NCBI lineage: Eukaryota > Metazoa > Chordata > Amphibia > Anura > Bufonidae > Bufo > Bufo gargarizans. Next base: position 594,598,834 of record NC_058082.1, on the reverse strand, counting down.
TCATCGGGAGTCCACGGCGCTGCTGATCATGTGGCCGAGGAGTTTTGCCGTCCGGTTTTTCAAGACTGTGCCAAGAACTTACAAGTCTATCCCTGGTGCAGTCACTGCGCGGACCCCTCATAAAGCCGCAACGGGAGCCTGCACGCGGTTTAGCTGAACCTAAAGCGGGTCCGCATGAAAACCCGCGGCAGAAACCGCAGCACAGCACAGAAGTTTCTGCCTTGGGATACGTGGGGGATTTGTCACAAACAAAATCCGCCGTCTAAACATGGTGGCACTGTATGTAGATAGATATGAGACAGATAAATAGATAGATATGAGATAGGTTATAGGACCAGAGGCAGGACAGCCAGTGTCCTCCAATCCCTGAGACCTGCCTTCTTAAAGCTGTGGGAACAAGAAGAAAGGACGCTTGACTGTTTCGGTCGAACGTATGGAAAGTAGGAGGCGCACTATCACAACTGGATGAATTGTATTTTTCAGGTTCATAAATAAACCTGAAAAATACGAAAAATACAAATCATCCAGTTGTGATAGTGCGCCTCCTACTTTCCATACGTTCGACCGAAACAGTCAAGCGTCCTTTCTTCTTGTTCCCACTGTCTAACCCGAGTGGTGGGGTGTCTCCCACCCAAGGGATTTGGAGAGATCTGGGCTGCACCAACTGTGAACCGTCCACAAACAACCGTCACTGGGGTTGCACCCAATTAGGTGCAACCACAAAAGGTGAGCAAACAAAACCCTTTTTTTTTTTGAGGATTTTCCACTTATTGAACATACTCACCCTATGAGCGCCTTTCTCTACCCTCTGGCCATCATTTTCTCAAAGCTGCTACAGGGACCCCATAATCAATCATCTTGCTGCTGTGTGAGCAGGTAATATTTGGATGTATCCGTAAGGTGGGCCCCACAAATAAATTTTACTGGTGGGCCCTTGACAGTCCAGTCCGACACTGGATAAATAGTTAGATAGATAGATATGAGATAGATAGATAGATAGATAGATAGATAGATAGATAGATAGATAGATAGATATGAGATAGATAGATAGATAGATAGATATGAGATAGATAGATAGATAGATAGATAGATAGATAGATAGATATGAGATAGATAGATAGATATGAGATAGATAGATAGATAGGAGATAGATAGATAATGATTGATTGATAGATAGATAATGATTGATAGATAGATAATAGAGAGTTGCTTTGAGCCGCACAGTATCACGAGGGCCAGAAGGGACTACGCCATAGTTGCACACTACATACATGACCACCCATGTCTCACCATGCTGCTTTATGAACTAATTAAAAAACACAAAAACCATGTAAAACTCGACAACATTTTTGGTATAAACATCATATAATATAAAGTCCCCCCATCATTTACAGCTGGGACCTCTCGACTAATCCTGTCTGCTGTCTGCACTTACCCTCCGGTGTCCTCCGCTCTCCTCCTAAGGGATATTTAATGCAAAAGCCGTGTTTTCCAAATATAGCAGCACTGTCCTTGGTGACATTGGACACGTTGCATCACCTCATTGTCACCCTGCCACCAGAACCGGAGAACATCAATTTTATGGGGCATGAAGCCATGTGTCTGCTTCATCGAGTGCACCAAGATGGATACAATCACCTACCGTACCTGATCCTCATCTTATTATAGTCATATATATACAGAAGCATTAACCTAGAAGGCCCATCTTAATTAAGTAGGGAGGGGGGGGTTATCTGGTGAAATATCTTCCTTGCGGACCTCTCCTCTTAAAGGATATGTCCTGTCCTTTACATGTTACTTATAGGTTCTAATCGATTTCGTGCTTTGTACGTACATTGCTTAACTCGCCCTATCTATTTTATGCTCCAGAGCTGCATTCACAATTCTGATGGTCATTACTGGAAACAGTCAACAAGCTTGTCACCAGGCACCTACCTAACTGATAAGCTCTTATGATGTGGGACAGTTTGTTTTTCCTGCCTCAAATTACTGTACAAATAGCCATCGAGCTGACATTCGGTAATGAGAGAGTTCAGCTCTGAAGCCAATGGAATTGTGAATGCAGCTTTGAAGTATTATGCAGGCTGTGATTTAGGACCAAGTAACATAATGTGTACAAAGCTATAAATTCAATATTTTTTTGCCATCAGGGTCAGTCCAAAGAGATGAGTCGATGGCGGTGTAATACTCTGTACCGCATACTAGCAGTGTGACTCAGTCTGGCCAGTGTGTCAGTTCTTACTGCTAAGAATTCTTCTGATATGGGCCACTGACGACAATAACCCTCGTGTCTCCGAGCCATTCACAGCGATATCGATCGATCACTTAGCCTTTGAAGTTTATTTTTCAGGAAGAAAAAAAAAAAATTGCAAAAAATATAAATAATAAAAATGGAGGCTCGGCACTGTCTCGGCTGTCGGTGTGCTGCCTGTGACTGATCTCTCTTTTGTTCCGTTCACGTATTTTGCATTCTATCTTTTCTCTGATCTCTCTCCCGGTTGTTGCTTTCCTACGCTTTCCAATTTGCCACCTTCTCATCTCATTTCAATCTGTTCCACTGCTGTGATATATAATTACGCCTCGGTTAGAGTGCACATAAATGGAAAATAAAGTAGTAGATATAAACAGCTACTTTACACCGTAAGCGTCTGAGGATCACACAGGAAAACGGAGATTACAGGACACGTACCAGGACTGGATGGGGCAAGAGAGGCGCCCACCGTCATGGAGGCACTGTGGCCGTCATTATTATTGGCGCACTATGGCTGTCCCTGTTATTGGCGCACTATGGCTGTCCCTGTTATTGGCGCACTATGGCTGTCCCTGTTATTGGCGCACTATGGCTGTCACTGTTATTGGCGCACTATGGCTGTCCCTGTTATTGGCGCACTATGGCTGTCCCTGTTATTGGCGCACTATGGCTGTCCCTGTTATTGGCGCACTATGGCTGTCCCTGTTATTGGCGCACTATGGCTGTCCCTGTTATTGGCGCACTATGGCTGTCCCTGTTATTGGCGCACTATGGCTGTCCCTGTTATTGGCGCACTATGGCTGTCCCTGTTATTGGCGCACTATGGCTGTCCCTGTTATTGGCGCACTATGGCTGTCCCTGTTATTGGCGCACTATGGCTGTCCCTGTTATTGGCGCACTATGGCTGTCCCTGTTATTGGCGCACTATGGCTGTCCCTGTTATTGGCGCACTATGGCTGTCCCTGTTATTGGCGCACTATGGCTGTCACTGTTATTGGCGCACTATGGCTGTCACTGTTATTGGCGCACTATGGCTGTCACTGTTATTGGCGCACTATGGCTGTCACTGTTATTGGCGCACTATGGCTGTCACTGTTATTGGCGCACTATGGCTGTCACTGTTATTGGCGCACTATGGCTGTCACTGTTATTGGCGCACTATGGCTGTCACTGTTACTGGTGCACTGTTTCCATCACTGTTATAGGGGGTGATGTGGTTGTTACTGGTGCGCTGTTCCTATTATTGTTATTTGGGGCACTATTCCTATCATTGTTATGGGGGCACTATTCCTATTATTGTTATGGGGGCACTGTTCCTATCATGGGGCACTCAGGTTGCATCTACTATTTGAGTACTGTTGTTGTCACTGTTATGGGGTGGAACTGTGGAGCTGTTTTGGGGCTTTTGCATGGCTCCCAACTGTCCCGGGTAGGCTGTGTCTTTAGATCACCCTCTGACATCTGTCATCATCGTACCTGCTGAGCTGCGGAGAGGACAAGCTGGGAGATGTGCCCTCTTCATCGTGGGAACGGAGCTAGGTGAATATTACTTTTATTATTTGGATAAAACTGAGGCAACCCTATTGTGCCATCACTATTGGGCTTTGCTGCTGTGTGGAGGGCACTTTAGGGGCATACTTACTGTGAGGGGGCATCACTACAGCGTTTGGGCCACTAAGATGCATCCTTACTGTGGGTGGGGGACACACATGGGGCACGACTACTGTGAGGTGCCACTATGGAGGCATTCTCACTGTGTGGGAGGCACTAATGAGGCATCATTATTCTGAGGGGGCATAAAGGAGGGATCATCACTGTGTGGGGTCACTATGTCCACATGAGCATGCGCACATAACGGAGAGGTCTCCAGGATGAGTCCCCTCAATGTGCTGGTATGCAGGCATACAGCAGGTTAATTGGGGTGAGCATAGACATATAACTGAGTGATTTGGAGTCAGGGGTAGTAGTACTATTCATGTAGTACTGCACTTAATAGGGAGGAGGTGATGGATTCTCTTCAAAAAAATCCCACCAGCTTTGTAGATGGGATGACAGGTTTTCATCAAATGAGTTGCATATGTTTTGCAATACACTGCAGTGACAAACAAGGCATATAGGGTTACACAAGGCTGCAAGTAGAAGGCAACTGTAATGTGACTTGGACAGCAGTGGTGGGTTGTCCATAAGGAAGGAAATAGGTTGACATAGACATTACTGCTGAGAAACCACAGCAGACTCTGCAAGGGGAGGAAGAGGAGAATGACACACTCCTGTCTGCCAGCACAAGGGAGCAAAGACTCCTTATGAAAAAACAGTCCAGGAATGAAGCTGCGCTGATACATGGCAGCTAATGAAGACAGCAGCATCCTGGACACACAGACCTCACATCTAACATTTATTACCAAAACAGACATGCTACATGGGAGAAGTCTGAAGCTAGGAGCAGGCTGCAAACTAAACATTAGATGATGTGAAAATTAATGAAGGAATTAAGCTGCGCTGATACATGATAGCTAACAAAGACAGCAGCATCCTGGACACACAGACCTCACATCTAACATTTATTACCAAGACAGACATGCTACATGAGTGAAGTCTAAAGCTAGGAGCAGGCTGCAAACTAAACATCAGATGATTTGAAAATGAATGAAGGAATTAAGCTGCGCTGATACATGATAGCTAACAAAGACAGCAGCATCCTGGACACACAGACCTCGCATCTAACATTTATTACCAGGACAGACATGCTACATGAGATAAGTCTAAAGCTAGGAACAGGCTGCAAACTAAACATCAGATGATGTGAAAATGAATGAAGGAATTAAGCTGCGCTGATACATGATAGCTAATAAAGACAGCAGCATCCTGGACACACAGACTTCGCATCCAGCATTTATTACTGGGACAGATATAATACATGAGAGAAGTCTAAAGCTAGGAGCAAGCTGAAAACTAAACATCAGATGATGTGAAAATGAATGAAGTAATGACTAGTGTTGGGCGCGAATATTCGAATAGCGAATATTAATTGCAAATATCGCCACTTCGAGAATTCACAAATATTTAGAATACAGTGATATATATTCGGAATTTCGAATATTCTAGATTTTTTTTTCATCTGAACCCATGATCCCTCCCTGCTTCTTGCTTGTGGGCCAATGAGAAGGCTGCAATGTCTTTGTCTGAGCTTAGCAACATCCCTCGCAACCAATAGGAAAGCTGCCTACCCCTTTATAAGAACTTCCCCAGTAGTCATTTTCTACAGTTTTTTTTAAAGTTCTGAGAGAGACAGCAGTGTCATTGCTGTGCTCTGTGCTTTACTGTTGAATTACATTAGTTAGTTAGTTAGTTAGTTTATATATATACTACAGACAGTTAGTGGGAGATAGTCAGTGTAGGTTAGATAGTGATATAGTGTAGCTGATAGGTTCCAGTGCAGGGTGTTAGGCAGCAGTGATGGTCAGTTCGCAGTGTTCGCCAGCGAACACATGCAGGCTGCCATCTTTAGTAAGGTAGACTCACCCGTCCGGCAAGGCACAGGTAAGCCCTTACCTGTGCCTGTGTCGGGAGCCGGTCTGAAATCAAATGCAGTCACCTGGAGCAGGCAGTTCCGAGAACAGCCCGATGAAAGCCCCCGGCGGCTGTTCTCGGAACTGCCTACTCCCGGTGACCGCATTTGATTTCAGACTGGCTCCCGGCACAGGTAAGGGCTTACCTGTGCATCGCCGGACAGGTGAGTCTACCTTACTAAAGATGGCAGCCTGCATGTGTTCGCTGGCGAACTGACCATCACTGTTAGGCAGTGTGATAGGTTCTGCTGTCCATACATACATGCTACAGACATAGTGCTGTGATGTTACAACAATACTTAGTGCACCAATCAGTAATATATAGTCAGACCTGCTAAAATGTGACGTTTCGCGTATTACGCCAAAATATGCGCATCATTAATTGCCGATTAACGCAATCGCGAATATATTGGAGCACTCTATCTGCATATAAAGCCATTTTTAATGTTCTGACGTGCCAACCATTTTCTCCAGTCTCAGGAAACTTCTAGCAGCTTGGGAAATGTAGCAAAAGTGACCCACGCCTGTATTGCAACCGCTTTATGCAAATATTACATTGCCGATTTTCGCAATCAAGAAAATAATAGAAAATTCTCAAATTCGCGAATATATGACAAAATATTCGTGAAATATTGAGAATTCGAATATTGCCCCTGCCGCTCCTAACTAGTAATGAAGCTGTCCCGATTCATGATAGCTTATAAAGACAGCAGCATTCTGGACATGCAGACCTCACATTTATCACGTATTAATGGGACAGACACGCTACCTGAATGAAGCCTGAAATCAAGAACAGCCTGAAAATGAAAGACATAATAAAGCTGTGCTAGTACAAGATCACTAGTGAAAGCAGCAGCATCCTGGACACACAGACCTCACATTTATCACATATTAATGGGACAGACATGCTACATGAGTGAAGTCTGAAGAGCAGACTGACTGAAAATGAATGAAGTAATGAAGACTGCAGTCAGAAACGTAGTGCAACTTTTTCTTCCTCAAGGTAACTGCTAACATATGTAAAAATATTTTTTTCCACGTCCATGTGTCTGGAGACTCAAGTTTTGTCACAAATCCCACACACAGTGAACTACATGGTGACACGAGTTTAGAAGCTTGTGAACACTTGACTTGGCTTCACATGGGACCTCAAAGAAAATGATGGAGACCGATTCTGCGCTTGACTGCATGAAAGTACTGCGTAAATGCACCGTGGCAGAGACAGAGGAAAATACAATCTGAAATCCAGTAACACGCCAGCCGCGCCACCAAGACCCCTCCTGACACGCTCCTTACAGCTTGTCATAGTCTAATAACCCCATGAGCCTGTGATCCGAGCGGCCAGACATCTTTACAGGACCTTACACGACTTCACAATTATACTGATAACAAATCAAATAAAAATCACCAAATGTAACTAATAAAATCTCAGCGACACGGCGAATCATTGTAATCCTCCATTTTATGGCCATGGATCTCATTAAGGAAGCGTAATTGCCTCATATCTGCACATTATGGACGCTCAGAAGAACAGACAGAGGTTACTAAAGGGCAACAGTCAGTACTCATATTAATATTATTGATACACGTAAAAATCCTGATTTAAAGGGGTTGTACAGAGTTAGAAAAACACGTCTACTTTCTTCCATAAACAGTGCCACCATTGTCCACAGGCTCTGTGTGGTATTCAGACATCATAAAGTACATGACAATCTCTTTCTAACAAAGCTAGGACCAGCCATGTACCTCACATGGACCCAGAGATCTCCCCATTTATTGCTCCAATTACTCTGCTAAATTCCAATCTGGCTGGCAGCTTGGGGGTGAGTCCTTTCTTAGGCGGCATGTCCTTTCTGCTGTAGCTCTCTCCTGGTAACTCTCACGGCTGTGTCCTGTGCTCATTTCGCTGAAAAAAACATTAAAAACTATCGAGCAGTTGGGGAAGGAAAGTAACTGATATTGATCACTTTTTCAGTTAATTAAGTAAAATATTGTTGCTCGCGACTTTGACTAGCTCAATACTGCCCCTTAACGGCTACAGTTTTTTGTTTGTTTTTTACATATGCTTGACTTTTCTCTAAGTAGGAACAGATTATTTGGTTAATCCTTGTGACATTATCGACATGATGTCATATGGGTTCAGTCAGTGGCATATGGGGTACGCCAGCAAAATGAGACTCTCGTTAAGATGTCTGGTTTTACCAACCAGGACAGAAGAGTTGTGTGTTTTTTCTCCCTCTTCTGAGGACCTTTGGGTGAATTCCAAACCCCTTCTTAGTAATCCAGTTTCTTTGGGGAAAAGTCCTGCACAGTTCTCCTTAACCAGTACCTAAGGAGATAGGATCAAACAGTAAAAGGGCTCCTTTGTCTAAGGGCCCCAAAGAGAGCCACCAATCTTATTAATTTTTTTTCTAGACCTCTCCCCATCCCTTTACTTGGTAATACGGTTCCTCTGTGGTCCTACAAAGTTCCCAGGAATCGGTTCCTAAGGAGATGGGATCAATCAGGACTGGACTCCTTTCTCTAAGGGCCCCAAATAATGTTGCTAGCCTTTTGTCTAGACAACTTCTCTTCACCACTTTAATTGTTGGTACTGTTCCTCTGGGGTGGAGTCCTGCACGGTTCTCACCATCCAGTTTCTAAGGAGATGGGATCAATGAAGACTGGGTTCCCTACTCTAAGGGTCCCATACAGAGTAACCAACCTTATAAATTTTTTTCTAGACAACTTCTCCCTACCGCTTTGTTTGTTAAAGGGATTCTGTCACCTCCCCTAACCCAAAATCGGATTTTATCTTACCTTGAATAGGCTGTGCTCTTCTATCTTGTAATCGTCCAGTAGTTTATGTGAAAATCGACTTTTATGGTTATGCAAATTAGCCCTGAAGGTGCCCAGAGGGGCGTTTTGTTCCCCTTAGTGAGCCCAGTAACGCCCCTCTTACAGTGCCCAGCCCGCCTTCCTTGCGACTGTCTAACCGCCCCCAGCCTCCCACAGCCTCTCATCCCTCTCCTCCCCCTCCCTCACGGCCGAACGAACTCTCGCACAGGCGCAGTACCCACTGAGGGCTGCGCCAGTGCGATCTGCAGGAGACTGAGGGCAGGAGCTTCATCCTCGTCACTGGGCATGCGCCGAGCCCAGTGACGTCCGATGCTCGCTCTTCCCTCAGTCAGCAGAGAAGAGCGAGCATCGGACGTCACTGGGCTCGGCGCATGTCCAGTGACGAGGATGAAGCTCCTGCCCTCGGTCTCCTGCAGATCGCACTGGCACAGCCCTCAGTGGGTACTGCGCCTGTGCGAGAGTTCGTTCGGCCGTGAGGGAGGGGGAGGAGAGGGATGAGAGGCTGTGGGAGGCTGGGGGCGGTTAGACAGTCGCAAGGAAGGCGGGCTGGGCACTGTAAGAGGGGCGTTACTGGGCTCACTAAGGGGAACAAAACGCCCCTCTGGGCACCTTCAGGGCTAATTTGCATAACCATAAAAGTCGATTTTCACATAAACTACTGGACGGATTACAAGATAGAAGAGCACAGCCTATTCAAGGTAAGCTGTGCTGCATGACTGCTTTAAAATCCGATTTTGGGTTAGGGGAGGTGACAGAATCCCTTTAATACAGTTCTTATAAGGAGGAGTCTTGCAGAGTTCTCACCAACCAGTTTATCAACCAGGACTAGGCTCCTTTCTCTAAGGACCCCCAAAAAGAGTAGCCAACTTAATTAATTATTTTCTAGACAACTTTTCCCCACCAGGTTACTTGGTAGTACTGTTCCTCTGGGGCGGAGTCCCATAATTATTTTTTTCTAGACAACTTCTCTAAAATTCACAGAGACTAACATCTTATATGGACAAACTGTAAAACAGTAATAAATCCTAAAGATTACTAGTGATATTTATATTGCAAGAGGCTTGAGGTAGGCACTACATTGTATATTAGTTCCTGGTGGTGCTTGTCAATCCAGTGCCCAAAAACCCACATGTAGAAAAATAAATAGGGGAACCCTCAATAAAAACCATTTTCTTTATTCAGATATCCATAAAATCACAGCTCATACAAGAGATACGTAAGGCATGGCAACAGACATTTCACCTTGCTACACGCTTCTTCATGGCCATCACCTTGCCTTACAAACCTCTTATCTGTGCTCTGATTTTATAGATATCTAAATAAAGAATATTGTTTTTTATCGGCGAGTGCCACATATTTGTTTTTCTACATGTGGCGTATGAGTTATATTTCTACAGCCTTGAATACTGATGGGAACATAGTAGCATTCATGATGGATCGTAGAATGACGCTAATTACATGCACAAGAACCTGTCCAAACTCCTCCAGCTTAAAAAAAAAAAAATCACCCATTCAACTTTTTTTTTCAAACAAAGTTTCCTATTTTTATTGACTGTCCAAGAATTTATGGACGATTGACAACTCTGGGCCCATAGCAGATGCTTGGACACCACTCAATCACCACAAGTGAAGAGGCACACTGGTCCACCTCTACATAAAGATCAGCCCCGGGACTCATTTATTTCTTGCCGTCTACTGACGTGAGCGTTATGGTACAAACAGGTCAGTTCTGTAATGAGGAAACCCAATTAAAAAGTTTTCCACAGTCGACTTTAGGTTACTCTTTGAAACAGAAGGGGAACCACATCTATAATTTTTCTACTGTACACCCATAGTACACTGCTATCTGTCAGCACAACCAAGAGAATATTCCTATTAAACTGCATAAGGGAAACATTAGTTCATGAATTAAGCTGTGCTGATACATGATAGCTAATGAAGACAGTAGCATCCTGGACACACAGACCCCACATCCAGCATTTATAACTAGGACACACATGCTACAGGAGAGAAGTCTGAAGTTGGGGCAGGTTTCAAACTAAATATCAGACGGTCTGAAAATTAATGAAGGAATGAAGCTGTGCTGATATATGATCGCTGGTGAAGGCAGCAGCATCCTAGACACACAGACCTCACATTCAGCATTTATTACTGGGACGCACATGCTACATGAAAGAAGTCTGGAGCTAAGAACAGGCTGCAAACTAAATATCATATGGGCTGAAAATGATTGAAGGGATGAAGCTGTGCAGCTACATGATCGCAAGTGAAGGCAGCAGCATCCTCACATTTATTACTCTCTCCATTGGGGTAATGGAGAGAGTAATGCCCAATACTTGTACCTAAAACTCTGTCTGCTGCTGTAGGTAAAGCTACTGACATTATAGAATCCAGCTTTGGATGGATCTCAGCCTCAAGACCCTTATCCATGTGATCATCTGACATACATACGTCTCTATCTTCGGAATATCTGAAGTACCTGAAAAAAGTGTCATCTCCCACTACAGATAAGACTGAAAACTAGAGATTGTCACTTCCAGACCTGCTGAAATGGTTCCTCCTTAAAGGCGACCTGTCATGTTAAACATGGAGACTGAATTGACAGCGGCATGTTATAGAGCAGGAGGAGCTGAGCAGATTGATATATAGTTTTTGTTGGAAAAGATTTAGTATAAATTGTAACTGATTAAAATCTCTGCTGTTTCTAAACTTAGGAGTCCAGAGGGCGGTCCTATACAGTGATTGACAGCTGTCTGTGTGCGTGCTCATATAGCCAAGTTTGTCAGCCACTGATAGGACCGCCCACTGGACTCCTATGCATAGAAAGATCAGAGATTTCTATCAATACATAAAAAGTTTAACTGAATCTATTCCCTTAATAAACCTATATATGAATCTGCTCAGCTCCTCCTGCTCTATAACCTCCTGCCTGCTGACTCCAACTAGTTTTAATAAAGATGTGGTGGCTGATAACAATGGAAAGGACAATGATGGGTTCCAGGTCCAAGAACCTCCACTACATGATGGACATGTCACAAGACCCTATTGTGGGCGTGCTCAGTGGAGTGCTCTCGCTCAGTGGAGTGCTCTCGCTCAGTGGAGTGCTCCCGCTCAGTGGAGTGCTCCCGCTCATGGAGTGCTCCCGCTCAGTGTTTAATTACTGTTAGGGCTCATGCACACGAACGTATTTCCGTTCAGTGTCCGTTCCGTTTTTTGCGGACCTTATATGGAACCATTCACTTCAATGGGTCCACAAAAAAACCTGAAGTTACTCCTTACTCCGTGTGCATTCCGTTTCTGTATGTTCGTATTTCCTTTCCGCAAAAAAATAGAACATGTCCTATTATTGTCCGCACTACGGACAAGGATAGTACTGTTCTATGGAGGGCCAGCTGTTCCGTTCCGCAAAATAAGGAATGCACATGGATGTCATCCGTATTTTTTGCGGATCCGTTTTTTGCGGACCGCAAAATATATATGGTTGTGTGCATGAGCCCTTACATTGTATTTCTTTTCATCTCTTTTGCCTTTTTAGGAAACTACCTAGTAATTGATGAACTCATGCACACAAACGTATTTTGTTTCGGCTCCATTCCGTTTTTCTCGTGGCCCATATGCAGAACCATTCACTTCAACGGGGGGTCGCAGAAAAAAAGGCAATGACTCCATGTGCATTCTGTTTCCGTTTGTTTGTTCCACAAAAAATAGAACATGTCCTATTATTGTCCGCATTACAGACATGGATAGGACTGTTCTATTAGGGGCCAGCTGTTCCGTTCCGCAAAATACGGAATGCACACGGACGTCATCTGTATTTTTTGTGGACATGTGTTTTGCGGACCGCAAAATGCATATGGTCGTGTGCATGACATCATCCGTATTTTTTGCGGATCCGTGTTTTGTAGACCACAAAATACATACGGTTGAGTGCATGAGTCCTTATGCTAATTAGTTGAACAAAAAATTCAGTTTGAACAGTTTGGATATAAATTGGGAAACAAAATATTGAGATTTCCTAGCAATATCTGTTGGTGCTAAAACCCAGCTTTCCTAAATTAGTGAATAACAAAACCGATTCTAGCTTTCCAGTGATCAGTGATACAATATCCACATTCTATGTTGGCTAAATATCCCTCCCATGGAAAGCTGGGTGGCATCCAATGTAGGAACATTACACATGTTGTCACTCAGCTTTCCTAGATTGCCAAAAAGCAAAACTGCCGAGTATCGAGTAATACATAACCTTCCTATACGTCGGAAGTCTAATCTGGATATTTCCTAGTCATATCTGTCCCATGGAAAGCTGTGTGGCATCGAATGTAGGAACATTACACATGTTGTCACCTAGCTTTCCCAGATTACTGAAAAGCAAAACTGCCAATACGTTATCTATACATATGTTGGAGGTCTAATTCTATCTGAACATTTCATAGTCGTATTTGTCCTAGAGAAAGTTGGGTAACATCCAACATAGCCACATCATATATGATGCCACCCAGCTTTCCCAGATACCACATCATCCTAGTTATTAGGCAGCACATCGATATGTCAGAGGTCTCATTGTAAGGTGACAAATAAATCCATTTGAAATTTCTATCCGTTCCAGGGAAGGAAAGCTGGGTGACATCCAACGTAGTATCGTATCACCACCCAGCTTTCTCAGGTGACTGAATAGCAAAATCTAACTATTTGAGAGGTCAAAAATTATATGCAGCCATTTCTTAGGTCTATCTGTTCCATGGAAAGCTGGGTGACATCCAACATAGCAATATGAGAAGTATCAACACCCAGCTTTCTCAGGTGCCTGAATAGCGAAACCTGACCTCGCTATCCTATCTTATGTACTGCTATCTGAGAGGTCATCAATTCTATTCAGCTATTTCTTAGTTATATCTGTTCAATGGAAAGTTGGGTGACATCCAACCTAGCAGTAAAACGTGCATTACCACCCAGCTTTCTCAGGGGCCTGAATAGCAAAACAGAACTACGGTATTTGAGAGACCATAAATCATAGTCAGACATTTCTTAGTTCTATCTGTTCCAGGGAAAGCTGGGTGACATCCATTATTGGCGACGCCGTCCAGCTTTCTGCTTACACAGTGATACTTTATCCATTATTGGGTCTAAAATATGGGGGGGAAGGGGGTTATAGAAGAAGATCAATCCTGGTTGTTGTCACCCAGCTTTTCCAGAGACTGATAAAACTAAGCAACAGTCAGCCTGTTCCCATCTGACCTCCTGGATGGAAGCGAGTGCCAAGTGCAGTTACAAAGTGGCACTAAAGTCTCCCCCTCCTGCCCAGCAGTACTCACCAATCCTTAGGACCTGCTGGGATGCCTGAGGGGTGAGCGCACTGAAAATGAAGAAGAAGAAGGGGAGGCAAAGTCCACAGCTGCCAGGGGGATCCATCCTAGACAATGGGGGGATCAGTGTCCTAGAGCCAGACTGCTGGAGAAGGTTGCCACTGCTTCATCCTATGCCTCCTCATTCACTTTCCTGGCTGGGTGAGCTTAGCCCATCACTGCCTGCCTCTGCTGCTCCCTGGAAGCCTCCTCCAGATGCTGTCCTCAGGCAGGCACCACTTGCTTGCTCTCCAGGCTGCAGGCAGCTTTGCTCTCCCCAGTGCTTGCACTCTCTTGCTTTTCTGCACCACTCCAGCAAAGAAAGTGAGGAGGGAGCTAGGAGCATGCAGAGCCTCCTGATACCCAGCAGATTAGACCCACAATTACTCCCAGGCAAGTGACAGGGCTGATTGAATCCTTGCTAGGAATCTACTGATGAAAGCAAATCTAATCTCCATGTTTGGCTGGGAGTGGAGATGCTGGGTGATTAAGTCTGCATCCTGTAAGTACAAAGTCTCATCCTCCTCCTCCTCATCATCATCATCATCCTCCTCTTCATCATCTCCTTTCAGACTGCCTCTACTTCTCTGGCTTCTCCTGCACAGTCTCTTCTGAGCATTTCAGGGACCACCCCTAGGACTCTGAATGGAGATGACTGACTGATGGAGGCAACCTCTCACCTGCCCCTTGTAGTAAAGGAATGGGGGGAGTGATGAGGATGGTGCTGCAGACAGGCACCTGCATGCTCAGTGGGGTGGAGTGGGGTGGAGTGGGGTGGAGTGGGGTGGAGTGGGGTGGGGTGGGGTGGGGTGGGGGGGTGCTGCAGACAGGCACCTGCATGCTCAGTGGGGTGGGGGGGATGGTGCTGCAGACAGGCACCTGCATGCTCAGTGGGGTGGGGGGGATGGTGCTGCAGACAGGCACCTGCATGCTCAGTGGGGTGGGGGTGCTGCAGACAGGCACCTGCATGCTCAGTGGGGTGGGGGGGATGGTGCTGCAGACAGGCACCTGCATGCTCAGTGGGGTGGGGGTGCTGCAGACAGGCACCTGCATGCTCAGTGGGGTGGGGGGGATGGTGCTGCAGACAGGCACCTGCATGCTCAGTGGGGTGGGGGGGATGGTGCTGCAGACAGGCACCTGCATGCTCAGTGGGGTGGGGGGGATGGTGCTGCAGACAGGCACCTGCATGCTCAGTGGGGTGGGGGTGCTGCAGACAGGCACCTGCATGCTCAGTGGGGTGGGGGGGATGGTGCTGCAGACAGGCACCTGCATGCTCAGTGGGGTGGGGGGGATGATGCTGCAGACAGGCACCTGCATGCTCAGTGGGGTGGGGGGGGGGGGTGATGCTGCAGACAGGCACCTGCATGCTCAGTGGGGTGGGGGGGGATGGTGCTGCAGACAGGCACCTGCATGCTCAGTGGGGTGGGGGGGGGGGTGCTGCAGACAGGCACCTGCATGCTCAGTGGGGTGGGGGGGATGGTGCTGCAGACAGGCACCTGCATGCTCAGTGGGGTGGGGGGGATGGTGCTGCAGACAGGCACCTGCATGCTCAGTGGGGTGGGGGGATGGTGCTGCAGACAGGCACCTGCATGCTCAGTGGGGTGGGGGGATGGTGCTGCAGACCGGCACCTGCATGCTCAGTCGGGTGGGGGGATGGTGCTGCAGACAGGCATCTGCATGCTCAGTGGGGTAGGGGGGTGCTGAAGACAGGCACCTGAATGCTCAGTGGGGTGGTGGTGGTTCTGCAGACAGGCACCTGCATGCTCAGTGGGGTGGGGAGGATGGTGCTGCAGACAGGCACCTGCATACTGAGTGTGTGGAGTCAAATAAATGACATATAAGGGCATAAATCAAGAGCCAATCTATGCATATCAAAAAGATAGACGGAGAGTTGATGGAACTACAAGTCACAGAATGCCTGGCATCACTCTCATATGTTCAGGTGTCAGCTGCAAGTTGGATTGGGACTACTAGTCCCAGGATACCCTGATGGGGCTCTCATTTGTCTATATGCCATTACAGGTCACAGAGGTCCCTCCACAACTAATTGTTCTTCTTGTGGCACTACAGGTGGCAGCATGCCCTTAGGGTATTTATCATGGCATGCACCTGGGGATGGTGCTGCAGACAGGCAGCTGCATGCTGAGTATGTGGCGGCACATAAGTTACATAAAATGGCATAAATCTAGTGCCAGCCTATGCATATGGCAGAGATAGGGAGATAGAGGTGGAACTACAAGTCACAGTTTAGTTTAGATAACACGTCTCGTAAATCACGAGTGTTAACTCTGCTACATCTGTATTTGTGTCCTTGATGTCTGCCGCTCGTACAACCACTTTTACGCTCCGTAGTCTATGTTGTAATAGATGCTGAGCAATGTTTTTGCTTCCTTCTGACTGATCCCCAAATGGTAGAAACAGTCTCTGTTCTCTGTACACATAAACAGGACGGATCGCACTTCGTTCAGTGCGTCTGGTAATGTATTCCGTGCAGGCGGACGGTGAAGCGATAGGAGCATGGCGCTGGTTTTATATTGTATCCGTCTGACTGCTCCTGCTCTCACATATATCAGCACTGGTAAGATGCTGGTCAATGTTGGATACTCACTGCCAGTAGTTATCTTCCACCGACCATGGCGTCCCACGTGGTAGTTTACAGGCTTGCCTCCGCGTCTCTATGTATGGCGCGGGTGAGGTTACCTCTCTCGCGGCAGAAGTCTTGCAGTCTCCGTATCTTGTGCAGTGCTTAGCGTCCCACGTGTCTCAACTTCGCCGATCTCAAACTGCCCGGATCCTTTCAGAATGCAAGATTTCGATAAAGGAATTGTTGTAGTATCTGTTGAGTGCGCCAAACCAGTAATGGTCAGTTCGCCAGTGAACACATGCGGGCTGCCATCTTTAGTAAGGTTAAACTCACCCGTCCGGCGATGCACAGGTAAACCCTTACCTGTGCCGGGAGCCGGTCTGAAATCAAATGCGGTCACCAGGAGCAGGCAGTTCTGAGAACAGCCGCCGGGGGCCTTCATCGGGCTGTTCTCGGAACTGCCTGCTCCCTGTGACTGAATTTGATTTCAGACCGGCTCCCGACACAGGCACAGGTAAGGGCTTACCTGTGCATCGCCGAAAGGGTGAGTTTAACCTTACTAAAGATGGCAGCCCGCATGTGTTTGCTGGCGAACTGACCATTACTGGTCCAAACCATTTTATTATAAGGGGATTTTCCTCATATTTTCATGGGCTTTTTGTTGATAAATGGGTCCCGGAAGCGTTTTTGCAGATCCGTGACGGATCAGTAATAAAAAAATAATGTGAAAGTAGCCTTTGACGGTTGCGACTAAATCTCTTTGCAGCCCATCAAGTTTTCAGCGGATCCAGTACCTGTACAACCCATATTTTGATATTGCCAGGTCAGAGATTTGGGGAAATTACATATCTCAGGATTTCCTCAGTATAAAGCCTCACGCACACGACCGTTGTGTGTTTTGCGGTCCACAAAACACGGATGGCGTCCGTGTGCATTCCGCAATTTGGGGAACGGCACAGACAGCCATTGATATAACTGCTTATTCTTGTCCGCCAAACGGACAAGAATAGGACAGGTTATATTTTTTTTGCGGACCATGGAACGGAATGCGGACAGCACATCTTTTGCGGCCCCGTTAAAGTGAATGGGTCTGCATCCAACCCACAAAAACTGCGGCTCGGATGCGGACCAAAACAAGGGTCGTGTGCATGAGGCCTAAGTCCAGGTAGTCGGACATTTGCCCCCTGTGGGGAGCGCCATTGAGCCACTCTGTATACTAGAAATAGAGCCAGGGCAGCTAATGTGTGGTGGAACTACAGGTCCCAGGAAAGAAGCAACTCACCATCGCTGCTCTGGAAATATAGGTTCCTGAAGTGGATAGCTTTTATGGGACCACAAGAACCAGCATGCCCTCTGGTTCTTATCCGTGCAGTATATGGGCGGTAATCCGAGCTCTGCCCGGCGGCCATCCTTCTTACATTCATCTCCAGACACAATCCCTGTTATTACCAGATCTGTCACCTCAGTCGTCACTGTATTCAGTGAATCAATCTTAGCTCCATCGGAGATGTTTTCTGCATTTTTTTCTCCTTCAAAATGTTTAAAAGCTGCAAAAATCTGTGACCGAATCTCAGCAAAAAACGTGAAAAAATTATATGAACATTTCTCACAGCGCAGATGAAGCTGCAGTACCGGGCACGGCCACCACCATATGTATGGTGCTGTGCCTGTGTAAGCAGTGGAGCTCCACATAAGACATTGGGGCCCATGGCAGCCAATCACGGCGCTATGATTGGCTTCTAGGGGCAGCTTTACTTTTTGGCAGTTTAATGAATCTCCCCTGCTGGTCTCAAAGGTTTCCCCCTTCTGAGCGCACCCATGATGGGCCCTTATTTATGGTGTAATTTTTAGCATGAACCAAGCGCGGATAACGGGTGGTCATTGTTTTCTGTTTTCGGACAGGTAATGCCTCTCTTTTTTTTTATTATTATTTATTTATATTTTGATTTTGGCGAAAGGGGGTGATTTGAACTTTTATATTTTTAAAATGTTTTTATATTTTGAAAAACCTTTTTTTTTTACTCCTTGACTATAGCTGGCAATCAATGGCTTTATAGCCATCACAGAACACACAATTTACTATATGCCAATATGGTGCTGCCACCTGCTGGCCTGTATTGGTATATACCAGTAATGGTATAGAGCAGGCATCCTCAAACTGCGGGCCTCCAGATTACAACTCCCACAATGGCCTGCTGTAGGCTGATACCTGTAGGCTGTTCGGGCATGCTGGGAGTTGTAGTTTTGCAACAGCTGGAGGGCCGCAGTTTGAGGATGCCTGGTATAGAGGTTCCGAGCTATTACTAGGATATTACAGCTTTCCCGGTCTTAAGGGCACGGGAGCGAGCAGCTGCTGCGTCTGCACCGCTTAGATGCCACGGTCACATTTGACCACGGCCTTGGGTCTGATCGCATACATCCGCCCCGGGTCTCTGCTGTTTGAAACAGCCAATACCCGGCAGTTGTGGCGCTCACTGAACGTGCGAGCGAACACCATCTTTAAAGTGGCAACTTCTGCCGTACATTTAAGGGGTTAAAAAGGACTTGTCACCTCTCCCGATATGTCTGTTTAGTAATGACAATTCTTGAGCATCTGTTCTTCATGAGTCTATGTTGTTTAATTCCTCCATTATTCCTGCTAAAAGTTATGAATGAATTGCTACCAGTTTGCAATGAAGGTCCAGCTGGGTGTTACCAGATGGGGTGTGTGTCCCTGACAGTATGACACTGGCAGTATTGATTGGATAGTGTCAGACTCTGCAGGGACAGCCCCCTTCCCCCAGCTGGTAACACCCATCTGGACCTTCGCTGCAAAGTGCTAGCAATTCATTCATTACCTAGCAGAAATAATAAAGTCATTGCAGACCGAATAATTGGATGCTATATTGCGGAAGTATTCTCTCCTAGAAGCATTACTTCTTGAGGAAAATACAGAGCCTCAAGGAAGAACCATATGGCAGCATGTGGTGGTAATACGGACCTGGCATAAAGGCTCCCTGTGCATGATACCTACAGCGGAGAGCTGCTTTAATTCACCGTCTCTTCCTTTTACTCTCCTTCATACAAGTGATCATATTCTAAATGTCACACAGTGACATTCTAAATCTAAGCCAGCCGTGCCTTAACCTGGAGGAGATTACAGTAACACCCCGCACACCGGCTCTAAGGCGGCGCTCCGGAGGATGAGTACAAACGAGGTTGTTTGTTAAGACTAAGAAGTGCAGGTATCCGGGATGTAAGCAGCAAATAATTGCACCCATTATTTGTCATATGATGAGATATCTGAAAAGCAGGGAATCTTAAAGGGGCCCTCCGGCTGAGACAGCTCCTCCTCTCTTATTCTAAGAGCATTGCAAGAAAACTATAAAACTAACGCGACATACGAGTATATATAGCTGTCTGCGGTCTAGATCAGTGACTAAACTACAACCCTCAGCATGTTCTGTCATGGATTGCCAGGGGTTGTAGCTTCACAATAGGTGAAGAGCCACCGGTTGAAATCCATTTGTTTGTATAATGAAAGGTGGTCCATAAATGGGAAATGAGAAATCAGCTTTGCTATATCTAGAAATGGTGCTAAAGGGGAACTCTGATACAAAACAGAGCTATTATTCCTAATACTACTACTCCAGTGTATTTGGGATGGAGGAAAACTTCGCTGCAAACGCGGAGCGGCTGCCAAATTGTATAGGTTCTGAAAACGAGCCAAAACTATTCTTATTTCTGCCTCCGCTCACAGATTCCTTCTGCGGTGACTGGATCTCGGATAAATGAAGCGTCCAGATATTCAACTCCGCTTGGCCGAAATATAATTGAAAACCTCTCTGATACAGATATTACTTTGGAAACTAATGCTTGTATTCTAGATGTGCCTACTTTTAAAAATCAAGGTTCCTCCATTAACAGCGTAGTGCCAGCAGAGTGCCCCCATAAAGGATTACAGTAACGCGCCGCGCGCCAAGCAGCTCACAAACAATAGAGTTTGGTTTTAGGTTATCATGTTTTTACCTAAAAAAAATTTGCACGAAAATTCAGCTGCAATTTGTAAAAAAATAAAATAACTAAATAGAAACAAAAAAACAAGCAGGTTTTTGTGGCATTTTTGCAGATTTTTGCTTTGTGGTGTATATATTTTTTTTGTATTTTTTTATTTTTTTGCAAAAACGCAGAGATGATCAGGGACAAGCAAAGTTCATGTACACAGTAGTGATGAGCGGCAGGGGTCATATTCGAATTCGCGATATTTCGCGAATATTTTGTAAAATATTAGTCGAATATTCGCAAATTCGAATATTCGTTATATTCTACGATTTTTTTTTCTCGAAAAATCGGCAAGGTAATGATTGTGTAATATGCGAATTTTCGTAATTCGAATTTTCGGATTCAAATTTTTTTATTGCTAATTTTTCAACTTACAACTATTAGACAAAGATTATAGCACTATATTAGCTAAATTGCTCTATATTCGATTTTTTTTTCGAATATTCGCTATATTGCTATAACTTCGTTTTTTCGAATATTCGTAATATTCTAAAACAATAATATATAGCAATATAGCGAATATTTGAAAAAAACAAATATAGAGCAAAATTCGCAAACACTACTACTCCTAAAGTCAAGTATATTGCAGCCTTCTTATTGGCCCACACGCTAGAAGCAGGGAGGGATCATGTGTACTGATAAAAAAAAAAAAAAATCGAATATAAAAAAAAAGGGAAGAAATTATGAATATATATAACTATATTCAAAATATTCGCGAATTTTCGAAGTACCTATATTCGGCAACGGGAAGCATACGTGTTCGTATATACGTGCCTTATACAGATAAATGGGATTCAAGGATTTTTTTATTTTCAAAATGTGGACAGCAATGAGGCCGAAATCAATTTAAAAAAAAACGAGTATTCGTATTATATACCGTTACTGAAGTGCGAGCTCATAAACTCCTCATTTAAAATAATCATATATCTCATCAAGATCACCGCACGTTGCAATCAGGACTGGAACCAATGCAGATTGACAGGCTTAATGGAAGCCGCAAATACTAATTTGGATTTAATCTCTCTGAAGAAAAGATAAAATCCTTAAAAATGGCAGCTTCCCCCATTTAGCATGGATTGCCATAGACATATGTTTGCAGTTCTAAACACGGCTATTAAATCAGAGCCCAGGTGAAAGCAGAGCCAGAAACCTACTCACGGGCAGCTGTTCCAATCTCGCTCTCTTTAATAAGTTTGCGTCTGTTTTTTTAGCATCTGTGCTATAAAACTGGAGTAGGTTCTTCATAAATAAGACATGATGGATAGAAGGTTTGCTTAAAAAGCCATCAATACAAGAAGAAGAAATTCAGATGATGCAGCTGTGGGTCTGGAGGTAGATTTGGTGGTTCAGGAGTGGACGCTATTTCAACAGAGTTCCTCCCACAATCTAAAATCGTACCATTATTTTCACCAAATTTTGTTAACGCTCTCAGTACCCTCAACAAGCTACAATTCACATCACAACCACTGGGTAGCAAACAGACACATATATCATAAACATCTCCCAACAGAGTGTAACAGCGGCTGCTGTGCGCCGCTGATCCCCTGCTTACCGCTGCGGTCCCGGGCGCCTTGTTCAGCGGTGATCTGCGGCCAGTGCTTCCCATTCACCACTGCAGTCCTGGGCTCTGTCTGTGTGGGTGCTATTGTTCTATGATCCACTCCACAGTTTACTCTCAGCCCTGGCCACAGCATGCTTGCTGCTTGTTTCCTACAGCACTTCCTTAAGGGCCGGCACGCGTCACTTCCTGGGCTTTATGGGTTAGGTCATGTGACCTCACTGACCTATCTTTGCCCTCCTGCGCATATATAAGTGGCTCAGCCCCCTTCCCAGATGCCTCAGTGTAAAGGTCCTTGTGTCCTGCTAAGGTGCCTGGTTTCCACTAGTGTTCCTGACTCGTACTTGTATTCCTGGACTCTGCTACCTGTTATATCCCTATCTTCTTGCCTTGACTCTGCTGTTGCTGACCCGGATAGCCTGACCTGTACCTGTGCCGCCTGCCCCGACCTTTTGCCTGTCTGACTACACCTCTGCCTCATCCTTTGGTCCTGCACCTCTTGTACCTTTCTCTGATACCTCCTGATCTGCCTGGACCAGCTGCCTTGTGTGCCTATTCTCCTTAACAGGTAGCGACCCCTTGTTCCCCTGGGGAAAGTCTATCCCCACCATCAGGGGTACTGTGAGGATCCAGGGGTTCACTTAAACAAAGCCCTTAGAGGGGGTAGGACACGTGGCACAGTGGGTTCACACCCGCTTGTTCGTGACACAGAGTAGCACAAAATTATGTTCAACTCCCTCCAGACATTTCAAGATATTTCTAGTCAAGAAGAAAGGTAACAAAGGACACATCTGTAGGTTACTAGACTTCCAATGAAATTGACCTGGGAGGGATCAAGCGTAAAATGTGAGCTTCATTGTGGAGAGGGACAGATGACTGTGGTACCTGCATACTTTAATATTAGGGTCATATATTTCAGAAAATCTAAAAATTTTCTTTATTACCTTTTTATTTCATTAACCACCTGGTCATTGAGTCAGTCTCTTGTTATGCATGTCATCCCGGATGAGCCCCCAAAAAGTTGCAAAGTTTCATACCATCAGTTTGTCTCTGAATCTAGACACAAGATTTTGTTCTAATCTGAGGAAATTCAGCATGGAATAGTCTACGTAGAAATACATCAATGTCCAATAAATAGAGACTTGCACCACTTTGTTCTCCATACAGATATGTACTACAGTTATATAGTTACCGGTTTAAAAAAGTCCAAGAAGTTCAACAAAAGGATAGGTGGAAACTTGAATTTTAGAAAAAGGGGACTGAGACGTGATTTACGTTTAAGAATTCATCTAAGCTCTTTTTAAAACTGCCCACTGTTCCTGCTGTGACCACGTTCTGAGGTAGAATATTCCATAGATTCACAGTTCTTACAGTAAGGAAGCTTTGATGCCTCTGGAGACTGAACGTTTTCTTCTCCAGACAGAGGCAGTGTGGGTTTTACATGGAACAGCTTATCACCATATTTTTTGTATTTCTCATTTATATACTTTTATAGGTTATTCATATCCCTCCTTAGACGTCTCCTCTTGAAACTAAATAATTCTTTTAATCTTTCATCATAACTAAGACCCTCCATGTCCCTTATCAGTTTAGTCGCTTTCCTTTGTACTTGTTCCAGTTCCAAAGCATCCTTTCTATGGACTGGTGCCCAGAACTGAACTGCATATTCCAGAAGAGGCCGCACCAACGCTTTGTAAAGTGGTAATATCACATCCCTGCCCCGCGAGTCCATGCCTCGTTTACTGCATGACAATATCCTGGTGGCCTTAGAAGCAGCCGATTGACATTGTATGCTGTTATTCAATCTATGATCTACAAGGACACCCAATCCTTCTCTGCAAGTGACTCCCCCAGTGTTACTTCCCCTAAGACATATGATGCACGTAGATTATTACTACCCAGATGCATAACTTAACTCATTTGCCAAGTTGATGCCCAAAACACTCAGAGTGGCAGCTTATAGTTTATGGACATCTTCCATAGACTGTACAGTACTACATAGCTTGGTGTCATCTGCAAAAATAGAAATGTTTCTATTAATCCCGTCCTCGATATCATTAATAAATAAGTTAAATAATAGACGGCCAAGCACTAAAACTTGGGGTACAACACGTATAACCGGGACCATTTAGAATAGGAATTATTGACCACAACTCTCTGGACACGGTCCTTCAGTCAATTTTCAATCCAATTACCAACTATACTTTATAGGCCTATAGACCTTATTTTACGTATTAAACAACTATGAGGGACAGAATCAATTGCCTTTGCGAAATTCAAAAACACTACATCCAATGCCTCCCCTCTGTCCAAGTTTCTACTTACCTCACTACATCCACAGCCATGCCTTTTTCCAGGCTTCTACTTACTTCACTATATCCACAGTTGCCCCTTTGTCTATGTTTCTACTCACCTCCTCATAAAAAACAAATCAGGTTAGTCTGACAACTTCTGTCCTTGGTAAACCCATGTTGGTTATCACTTTTATTTTATAATTTTATTTACAGTCAGATACTCCTGTATATAGTCCTTTAACAGTCCTTCAAACATTTTACTACAACAGAAGTTAAGCTTACTGGTCTATAATTACCTGTGGAGGACCTAGGGGCATTTTTGAATATGGGCACCACATTTGTCTTACGCCTGTCACTTGGCACTGTACCAGTCCCTGGAGAATCTCAAAAAATTATGAATAGGGGCACAGCAATTATTGAACTGAGGTCTTTAAGAACTCTTGGGTGTAATCAATCTGGACTCGGAGCCTTGTTCACATTTACCTTATTTAACTTAGCTTGGACCAAATCTACATTTATCCAGTTGAGTATATTACTGAGTGTACTGAAAGCCCTGGTGCCACAAATATCAGCTCCTTTCTCTTCATTTGTATATACAGAGCTAAAAAAAACATTTAGTAACTCTACCTTTTCCTTATCTTCAGTGACCATCCGCCTTTACCGTTATTCAGGGGACCTACCTGCTCTGACCTTGGTTTTTTTAACATTTCTAATAATTTTGGGGGATTTGTTTTGCTCTCTTTCGCCACCTGCCGTTTATTTAGTATTTTTGCAGATTTTAGCTCCTTTTTATAGATTTTATTGAGGCCTTTCTCAATTTCAAAGGCTACAGACTTGTACTATATGTACAAATGTGGCTGTGGTCTTTCTGTACAATACTGTTTGCGGAGATGAGCTGTATGCCATGTACTTCTGTAAGATCCTTGGCAGTTAAAAATATAATTAATATCGGAAAGACATTCGGCGTATCTGCCTT
The DNA here is from genome assembly GCF_014858855.1 of Bufo gargarizans. NCBI lineage: Eukaryota > Metazoa > Chordata > Amphibia > Anura > Bufonidae > Bufo > Bufo gargarizans. The sequence goes on along the minus strand of NC_058082.1, from coordinate 594,573,381 downwards.
TCCTTGACGCCTCAATGTGAGCCTCAAGTGATTTAGCTAGAATTTATCTGTGCTACATGGGCAGTCTGATACTACATAAAATTTTGTCAATTTTTATTTTTGTAACGGAAAGCAAAAGAAAGTTTGTCCTTTCATTCATTACAGAATACAATTTTATGCAGCCAATTAAACATAGCAGATATTATATTTCCCTCGCTCCTTTCTCGCATGAGTTTACGGAGCTCTCCGCCGTCATCCCCGAGCTGCACTATATTTCTAGTTGTAAGATCTCAATATGATCTTTACAGCTGGAAATAAAGTGTATCACCTTATCTAGCTCATTCTGCACAACCAACATCATCACTAAATCTTTGTGACTTTTATAACGCTCTGGAACAGCTTCCAAACTTAGTAAATGATTGCTTTTCTGCTTTGCCCCCTGTTCCCAACATTATTAGGGTCATTTATGAACTGCAGTACAGCTCACAAGCCTTGAGATTGTCTGTAGTTGACGTCATTGCACATCTGTGATGAAGATTATGGTTATATCTGCGCACACGGGTCTTATAGCACAGATGACAAATTTAAATTGGAGCACATGATCTGGAGTCTAACTCCTCTTTTTAGTAGCAGAGTATAGATCAAGGGTGCACAAACTTTATGGTCCGAGTGCCGCATTGTCACATCGCTCTATTTAAAGGGGCCACAAATAAAAAAAATTTGCTCTCATTTTCATCAGCCTATTACACAAGACAATGCAAAGTGAATGGGGAGGAATGATCACTACCACAGTCATTACTCCTTCAATCTGTTCCAGTGATTATTAATAGCCCATCCCTGATTACACAGAAAGATGTGCTGACTAGGGATGAGCAAACCCGAACTGCAAAGTACCCAGACCCGAACTCGGACTTTTTCACTGAAGTCCACGTTCGGGTTCGGTGTTCAAGTAATTTTATTATATTCTGTTATAACATGGTGATATCGGAAAATAATAGCATTCTTAAGACAGAATGCAAAAGAATATGGCCATTTAGGGGTTAAAAAACCCTCACCTCATCCACTTGAGACTGCTGCAGCTGTAACGCCCCAGAGGAGCATTACCACCTTTGCACCATGTTACTGTCTCCTATGGTTAACCTAATGTCATCCTATGTATTGATTTCCAGGTCCTGCACAATGTGTATTCATATTTCCTATTTTGTAACTGTTCAAGTGTCATATGCCTGGTTGACCAGCAGGTGGCAGCATAGATGGCAGAGCTACAGGTACAGAGAATGGAGCTTTCCTTTCCATTCTAACCCCCCCTCTGTAATGTGGTGGGTGTTTCCCACTTGCTGCAGGGAGGGTGGAGTTCTAGTTAGGTGTGAGTTGAGCTTATCCCCTGCTAGGGGAAGGAAGCAGGAGCCCGTCCCTGCTGGACGAGCCCTGTCTGGACCAGCTTGAGCACCTTTAGCTCAGCTGGATCTGGAGGCCAAAGCAAAGAGCCTCTGAAACCAGAAGTAAAGTGTTCCCTGGATAAAGCTAGAGACAGACCAGACCATACAAAGTGAAGTACAGAATAAAGAAGAAGCTGAGTTGTATAGCCAGCCTGTCAGTACAGCAGATCCAGAGAGCCGCAGATGTAGCAAAGGAGGAGTTTGCCTGCCACAGTTAATGCCAAAATCTGCTGGAAATCAAGATTAAGGCCTCATGCACACAACAGTATTTCTGCAAAAAGGGGTTCCGTTGTTCCGTGATCCGTGTCCATTTTTGTTTCCGTGTGTCTTCCTTTATTTTTGGAGGATCACCAGACATGAAGGAAAGTAAAAAAAATCTAAGTCAAGTTTGCCATGCAAATAATAGGAAAAAAACAGACGCAGACGCGCGGACGCGCATGACAATCTTGTGTGCCTCTGTGTTTTTTCACGGACCCATTGACTTGAATGGGTCTGCGAACCGTTGTCCGTGAAAAAAAATAGGACAGGTCATATTTTTTTCACGGACTGGAAACACGGATCACGGACACGGTTGACAAACGGTGCATTAGCCGAGTTTTCAACAGACCCATTGAAAGTCAATGGGTCCGCAGAAAATCACGGAAAACAGAATAACGGACACGGGACACAACAACGGTCGTGTGTATGAGGCCAAAGCCTGTAAATCGTGAAAAGAATACTCAGGGTCAGGAAAGTCAATAGTCGTGGCCCAGTGTATAGTTACTCAGAGGTGTCTTTAAATATAAACTGTTGAACTGAGTGTGCCTTATTATAGTTATTTTTATTCTATTTATATTTAGGATATTGTGACACTTATATAAAAACAATACTGGTGTTGCACTGCTTTCTTGGAGGTGTTTCAGGTATTGCTAGCAGCTCAGGTCTCTTTATTCAAGCGGCAAATTCTCAAGGGGGTCGCCTTCAAAACGATATTTTTGGCAGGTTGCTCGGCCTAAGTTCTATCCCTATATAAGCTAGTCGTGGTGAGCTGGGAGAACCCTAACAGGCTGTATTCCGGGCACCCGCCCTTAAAAGGGCGACCCACAGCCTTGGATCTATTGCTGCTAAACCCTGACAATAGAATTTTTCCTCAAAGATGTCCGACGCGTTTCACCACAAAGAGTAGTGGTTCTTCAGGGACACAGAATGAAACGCCGGGGCGCCTGGTGCAGTGGCAGCGCTCCCGCACGTATATAGAGGCAATGGCAACAAACTGATTCAAAGTGTCTCTTTTTATCGCGTCTCAACCCTGCCCACTTGGTTAATTATCCAATGGTTGCTGGGTGAGCGCATTTAAAGTACCTCCCACTCATACGTTAGGGCAGACGCATGCATTCAGTGGGCCGTTACCTTGTATCTCGCCCAGTCAGCAGCGCTCTGTCTCAAACCGGAAGTGACGTTGGTGGGAGGCGTTCAGTTACTATGGGGATCTAACGCCGCGTCCCCGGCAGGTCCTTGCAGGGGAAATGTACACACACTAGATACATGCGTTCACAGAAGCGATCAACAGTCAAAATTTTACATTATGTGGGGTCTGCAGGGTGCACGCAAGCACTTACTCGCAGAGCCTTCATTCAAAGAATTCCAGAAGGGACACCCTAGGCTTCAGAGTGTTTGGACCATATGAGATTTAAGGTCCTTGCAGGTCACAAATTCCTTTTATGTGCAGGTTACTTTTTAAATTTGCAGTGAACCTGGGTATTTGAGGGTTGAAGTACACTGTCCAGTGGGCAGTATGATGCCACAACTTAGATGGCGCATGCAGGTTATAGCCCTTACGGGGGCAAGCTTGGAACACATTTCTACCCTTAATATACCCTAGTATAGCAGAAAGAAGTATTTTAAGAGATCCAGGCGCGTCCTGGCAGAAACAAATAAGGGATTATGGCTGATATTTATAGAAAGGGCTTATAAGAAGTAAATTCATTCAAGCCTTGCGGTGTCACAGAATTTAGTCTATATGTCCATTTTGTTTCAGCTCGTAGGGTCATCTTATCCCAGTCGCCACCTCTCTTTGGTATGGGAACGTGTTGTATTCCAATAAATTTAAGGCAGTTGGTGTTGCCTCCATGGTAAATCGTTTGAAGAAAAGGTTATTCAAGTAAAGCTGTTATCACAAGGTCTGGACTGAATTTGTTCTTCATCCCCTACTACTACTACCTCTTTTTCTGCGTATTGGAAGGCCGTGCCTGGGGTTTCAGCATATCCCTGTAGGAGCACCGTGACACGTGCAACACCATTAAGGGACCTTTAGGCCACCCTACACCACTCTGGCATTCCTACACCTGGGTACCATCGCCACCATATCACTAAAAGGGGCCCTGTGCCCTTTTTGCTTCACTGCAACTGGTGTCACGACAAGTATGTACTTTAAGAAAACCCCAAGTAGTGCGCCCGACGATGCTGCACAGTGCGATCAAGTGGAGGAGGTGAGTTTTTTTTTAATCCCTTAATGGCCATATTCTTTTGCATTCTGTCTTAAGAATGCTATTATTTTCCGATGTCACCATGTTATAACGGAAAATTATAAAGTGAAGTTCGAGTCCCCATTGACTTCAGTGGGGTTCGGGTTTGGGTTCAAGTTCGGGTCCCGAACCTGAACTTTGACCCGGTGAACCTGAACCTCCACAGATTCGCTCATCCCTAGTGCTGACGATAATTGTATACCTTTCACTCTGATAAATTATGCGAATGAGCCGACAAACGAGTGATTCCTTGTTTGTCAGCTGATCGGCAGCACGATTCTACAGGTCACTTATCAGGAAGGAGCGCTCCTATGAACACTCGTTACCAGTAATTGTCCCGAATATTATGCAGTGTAATAGGGGCTTAAAGGGATTTCCCAGAATTTTTTTTTTTTAACAAGTTTCTGCAGCATGGCCCCTGAAACCGAAGAGTTATACTTACCTGCTCCGGCCCTCCGCGCTGCCCCCGCTGCCTCTGCCTTCTGGTCCGTGCACTGTTTACACTGGCAGTGCATGGGCATAGTCAGATACACCTCTCCAGACAATGACTGGCTTCAGCAGTGATGTGGCCACAAGCAGCATGTCAACGCTGAACCAGTCATTGGCTGGAGCGGTGTATGTGACCATGGCCATGCACTGAGAGGGGTAGACAGCGCAGGGACCGGAAGATGGAGGCAGCGGGGGCAGTGCGGAGGACCGAAGAGGCGGGGAGCAGGTAAGTATAACTCTTGGGTTTCAGGGGCCATGCTTCAGGAACTTGTTAATTAGTGGGAAAAGTAAACGAACAGATCACAGCACCGCAAACCTTGCTCCAAACCGTTTATTATAGCAGGTACAACCACCACAAAAGAAACTGCAGCTTCAAACATGGATACATGTTACAGTGTGCACATTCATGTGCTCCTAAATCCACAACTATTGATCATCACCCTGGTGATTCCCATATATACACCTTGTATACAAACAATAAAATGTGCTAAAACACAATATTATATTATATTACATCCTGTGGACACATGAGGGCAGGCACCCATACCACATCAGTATGTGCGACCAAACAACGTGACTCGGTACGTGTACCTGTCCCCATGTGTCCACAGGATGTAATTTAACCCCTTCTTGACTCAGCGACCGTCCTTTTTTGCATTTTCATTTTTTTACCTCCTGCCTTCATGGAGTCATAACATTTTTATTTTTTCATTCACATAGCCGTATGAATGCTTGTTTTTCTTTTTATTTTTTTTTGGGGGGGGGGGACAAGTTGTACTTTCTAATGACACTGTCTAATATTGCATATGGTGTAGTGGAGAAGAACTGGAAAGACCAAAAACCTGGTTTAAGCCTCATGAAGACGTCAGTGTTTCACGTACATGTGCTGTAGGTGTTCTCCACGGACAGCGCACGTCCCTATTCATTTTAATGTGTGTATTCATACGCACGGTCCGTGGGTCCGTTTTTTTTTACCACGGATGCATGCTCTATTTTTTCCGTGTTCACGGATCCATCACAACCCATTATAGTCTATGGGTCCGTGAAAACCACGGTTGCCATCCGAGTTGCATCCGTGTTTCACGGATCATTAACAAGAGATTCTTTGAAAATCATTTTTCAGCTGTTGAGTGTTAGTGAAACGGACCCAACGCAGATCTGTCACGGGAGAAAACACGGATTGAACACAGTCCGTGTTACCACTGATCCAAAACTGACACGGACGTCTGCATGAGGCATTAAGCAGGATTTTTTTTAAAGTAACAACCAATAAAATACAGGGATTACACTACTTGAAAAGTCAGTGAACCCCCAAAACCTACATATTTCCTGAAGGAAGACAATCTAATGATTGCATTCGCCTTGAGTGACGGTTGACAGCCAATGTCCACCTTCAGGTAACTTTGTGACAAACAGGAATTTTTTTTTTTTTTAAAGGCATCAAAGCAAATATTTTGGACCTAAAAACACACAACCAAGCAGAGATTTACACATAAAAACAAAGTATGTAATGTAATACATTGAGGTGCGTAAAGCTTACATATACTACAACCATATACATAAATAAGACTTTGAGCTGTTGAAAAACACTGACTGTAACTGAATATATGGTATGTTCATCATCCACATATATACTGAACAAAAATATAAACGCAACACTTTTGGTTTTGCTCCCATTTGCAACCATCCCACCTCACAGGTGTGGCATATCAAGGTGCTGATTAGACAGCATGAATATTGCACAGGTGTGCCTTAGACTGCCCACTATAAAAGGCCACTCTGAAATGTGCAGTTTGATCACACAGCACAAGATGTCGCACATATGTCGCAATGTTTGAGGGAGTGTGCAGTTGGCATGCTGACTGCAGGTTGCCCGTGCAATGAATGGTCATTTCTCTACCATACGTCGTCTCCAAAGGTGTTTCAGAGAATTTGGCAGTACATCCAACCGGTCTCACAACCGCGGACCACGTGTAACCACACCAGCCCAGAACCTTTACATCCAGCATGTTCACCTCCATGATTGTCTGAGACCAGCCATCCGGACAGCTGCAGCAACAATCGGTTTGCATAACTAAAGAATTTCTGCACAAACTGTCAGAAACCGTCTCAGGGAAGCTCGTCTGCATGCTCGTCGTCCTTATCGGGGTCTGGACCTGACTGCAGTTCGTCATCGTAACCAACTTGAGAGGTCAAATGCTCACATTCGATGGCGTCTGGCACGTTGGAGAGGTGTTCTGTTCACGGATGAGTCCCGGTTTTCACTGTTCAGGGCAGATGGCAGACAGCGTGTTTGGTGTCGTGTGGGTGAGCGGTTTGCTGACGTCAACGTTGTGGATCGAGTGGCCCATGTTGACGGTGGGGTTATGGTATGGGCAGGCGTATGTTATGGACAACAAACACAGGTGCATTTTATTGATGGTATTTTGCACAGAGATACTGTGAGGAGAGCCTGAGGCCCATTGTTGTGCCATTCATCCATGACCATCACCTAATTATGCAGCATGATAATGCACGGCCTCATATTGCAAGGATCTGTACACAATTCCTGGAAGCTGAAAACAACCCATTTCTTGCATGGCCAGCATACTCACCGGACATGTCACTCATTGAGCATGTTTGGGATGCTCTGGATCGGCGTATACGACAGCGTGTTCCAGTTCCTGCCAATATTCTGCAACTTCTAACAGCTATTGAAGGAGTGGACCAACATTCCACAGGCCACAATCAACAACCTGATCAACTCTATGCGACGGAGATGTGTTGCACTGCGTGAGGCAAATGGTGGCCACACCAGATACTGACTGGTTTTCTGCCCTCCTAGTAAGGCAAAACTGTGCACATTTCAAAGTGGCCTTTTATTGTGGGCAGTCTAAGGCACACCTGTGCAATATTCATGCTGTCTAATCAGCACCTTGATATGCCACACCTGTGAGGTGGGATGGGTTATCTCGGCAAAGGAGAAGTGCTCACTAACACAGATCTTATTTGGCGCCATGATCCGGACTCTGGTAAACGTCTGGAACATGACATCAATAGACGGTCTGATTAGATGTAGAGGGGTGATTTAGATTAGCAAGTGCTCACCTTCTCACTCCGTTTCTGGAAAAAAAGACATCCCATCCCCCATAAGTGACCATCAGAGAGCAAGTATGTTCTCTAAATGATGGGGAAAAGGAGTTGATAGTATGCACAGAAGTCTATGATATTCTGCTCCTGGGACCATGTACAGTCACGCAGGGAGAAAGAAGTCTCTGTATTTCTCTCTTTCTCCTTGTGTAGCCTGTCAGCATTTCCCCTACTGCCCACCCGTCCTGCTCCATGCTGGCTGACATCTCAGCCGGTTGAAGGAAGGGGGGAAGGCTGCTATCTCCTGTTTAACAGCTAGGTGGCAGGACAATCTCATCTTTTAAACAAGACCGAGATCGAGGCTTTACCCACAATAAGTCATGAGTTAGGGCACGTACAAATTGGGTTGGAAATGAAAGCTGTAAGCCTATGCAGCTTTCAATAGGACCTAAGATTCTCAACTTTAAAACAAGACCTGGCTTGAATCTGTAGCTGGTACACAGCCTGAGATGTACAAGGTAAATCATTGGCTAGTGAATTGCCAGCCTGCCAGTGACATATGGGACATTTCCTTGGCAGGAAAAAGGTTAAAGGGCCAGACATTAACCTATAGACTAGCCATCCAATAGGTGAGAGCTTTTGCCCTTCAGTTTTTCTCCATGCCGTGGTATTCATCACCATATTTTGGGATTTTGAGCCCTTTCCCCCTACTGCTTCCCTAAACCAGGTACTCTACATGGAAGAAGATAGGCTATGGTATTTATCTAGGCATTTGGCTGGCATATATGGGGATTCATATGGCTAGCACTTTTGGGGATATGTAGTTAGTACTGAATATGGTAGACAGTGCTGTATTTTTCTATGGGGGGGGCATCTGAATGGCACTTTTAGGGCGTGATAAAGTCATATGGCACACCTTACATGGCAGCCTTATGGCTAAATTGTGGACATGTGACTGACATAGGGTAATGCAGGCGCTTATGTATAAGGGAGACATGTGGCGTTTTTTTTTTTTTTTTTTATAGAGGCATGCAAGAAGCCATATATGGAGGACATGTAGTAGACACTTGGGAGAGGGCTTAAAGGTGACAGCATTTGCGAGTAGATAAAAAAGACCTCTTAAATGGCCTGTAAATTACCATAACCTGGTGTCTTTCTTTCTTCTTTTGGGAGGTATCATGGGTACTTCAGCTTGCCTTGTAATAACTTCGACTTCTCCAGGTGACCCTATTAGAGGACATTTAGATACCTCTTCAGACATGGTCATAGGAGATGTATCTGCTATTGAGTGTGATCTAAATGTAGGACCCTAAAATAAATCTGACAAAGAAGCTATGGGAACCTGTCACCATGAAAATGTTGTCCAATCTTTTAAAGGCGTGGGAAAGGAAGCTTTGCATAACTATTTCAGACCCAGAAGCAAGAACTATCTTAGCTCACTCCCATGGCTTTTCAAGAAGCATACGCTTGCAAGAGAATTCCTTTAAAATTCTCACAAGCTAGTACAGGACGCCGGATTTTTTGCATAAAATAAACTTGCTCCCAGGCGACAGGTGTTGGAGATGTCAAGAGGGAGGGGCAGGGCCTGTAAGGCGAACTAGGCAGCCGCCTAGGTCGTGCGGTTTAAAAAAAAAGCGTTGCCGCAATTTTTTGTTTTTTTTAAGTACGGCGGCTGCCGCACTGCCCAGAGAGAAGGACTGACAGGAGGGAAGCGCCTCTAATGTAGCGTGACCGAGCTCTTTTCGGTCCGCGGTACAGGAGCTTTTGTTTCCTGTACCCGGCCGGACTGACAGGAAGTGCTCACTTAGTGTGCACTATCTTTCAGTCCGGCCGGGTACAGGAAACAAATGCTCCTGTACCGCGGACCGAACAGAGCTCGGCCACGCTACACTAGAGGTGGTGGGGGGGGGGGGGGGAATGTAATAAGAGTGACAAGGAAGAGAGGGGGGAATGAGAGTGACAAGGGGGGGGGAATGATGAGAGTGACAAGGGAGTAGGGGGAAGAATGAGAGTGACAAGGGGGGAATGAGAGTGACAAAGGAGTAGGGGGAAGAATGAGAGTGACAAGGGGGGAATGAGAGTGACAAGGGAGAAGGGGGAGGAAATGATGAGAGTGACAAGGGAGAAGGGGGAAGAATGAGAGTGACAAGGGAGGGGGGGAATGAGAGTGACAAGGGAGGGGGGGAATGAGAGTGACAAGGGAGGGGGAATGAGAGTGACAAGGGAGGGGGGGAATGAGAGTGACAAGGGAGGGGGGGGAATGAGAGGGACAAGGGAGGGGGGGAATGAGAGGGACAAGGGAGGGGGGGAATGAGAGGGACAAGGGAGGGGGGGAATGAGAGGGACAAGGGAGGGGGGGAATGAGAGGGACAAGGGAGGGGGGGAATGAGAGTGACAAGGGAGGGGGGGAATGAGAGTGACAAGGGAGGGGGGGAATGAGAGTGACAAGGGAGGGGGGGAATGAGAGTGACAAGGGAGGGGGGGAATGAGAGTGACAAGGGAGGGGGGAATGAGAGTGACAAGGGAGGGGGGAATGAGAGTGACAAGGGAGGGGGGAATGAGAGTGACAAGGGAGGGGGGGAATGAGAGTGACAAGGGAGGGGGGGAATGAGAGTGACAAGGGAGGGGGGGAATGAGAGTGACAAGGGAGGGGGGGAATGAGTGACAAGGAGGGGGGGGAATGAGAGTGACAAGGAGGGGGGGAATGAGAGGGACAAGGGAGGGGGGGAATGAGAGTGACAAGGGAGGGGGGGAATGAGGTGAGACGGGAGGGGGGAATGAGAGTGACAAGGGAGGGGGGGAATGAGAGTGACAAGGAGGGGGGAATGAGAGTGACAAGGGAGGGGGGATTGAGAGTGACAAGGGAGGGGGGGAGTAAATGAGAGTGACAAGGGAGGGGGAATGAGAGTGACAAGGGAGGGGGGAATGAAGTGACAAGGGAGGGGGGTAATGAGAGTGACAAGGGAGGGGGAATGAGAGTGACACGGGAGGGGGGGAATGAGAGTGACACGGGAGGGGGGAATGAAGTGACACGGGAGGGGGGAATGAGAGTGACAAGGGAGGGGGGGAATGAGAGTGACAAGGGAGGGGGGGAATGAGAGTGACAAGGGAGGGGGGGAATGAGAGTGACAAGGGAGGGGGGAATGAGAGTGACAAGGGAGGGGGGAATGAGAGTGACAAGGGAGGGGGGAATGAGAGTGACAAGGGAGGGGGAATGAGAGTGACAAGGGAGGGGGGAATGAGAGTGACAAGGGAGGGGGGAATGAGAGTGACAAGGGAGGGGGGGAATGAGAGTGACAAGGGAGGGGGGGAATGAGAGTGACAAGGGAGGGGGGGAATGAGAGTGACAAGGGAGGGGGGGAATGAGAGTGACAAGGGAGGGGGGGAGTAAATGAGAGTGACAAGGGAGGGGGGGAGTAAATGAGAGTGACAAGGGAGGGGGAATGAGAGTGACAAGGGAGGGGGGAGAAGAGAGTGACAAGGGAGGGGGGAGAAGAGAGTGACAAGGGAGGGGGGAGAAGAGAGTGACAAGGGAGGGGGGGGGAAGAGAGTGACAAGGGAGGGGGGGGAGAGAGTGACAAGGGAGGGGGGGGAGAGAGTGACAAGGGAGGGGGGGGAGAGAGTGACAAGGGAGGGGGGGGGAGAGTGACAAGGGAGGGGGGGGAGAGTGACAAGGGAGGGAGGGGAAGAGAGTGACAAGGGAGGGAGGGGAAGAGAGTGACAAGGGAGGGGGGGGAGAGAGTGACAAGGGAGGGGGGGGGAGTGACAAGGGAGGGGGGGGGGAGAGTGACAAGGGAGGGGGGGGGAGAGTGACAAGGGAGGGGGGGAAGAGAGTGACAAGGGAGGGGGGGGGGAAGAGAGTGACAAGGGAGTCCCCAGAGCCAGACTGCAGCCAGATACCAGATCTTCTTATTGTCCTGGTGGTAAGTAGACAATGCAATATGTTTATTATGTAATTGTTTAGTTATTAATACTACATTGGAAACAAATTTACCTCACATTAAGACTCCATTCACACGTCCACAACGTGTTTTGTGGATACACGGAGACGCGGATCCGCAAAACACGGAAAGCGGCAATGTGCGTTCCGCATTTTGCGGACCGCACATTGCTGGCACTAATAGAATATGCCTGTTCTTGTCCGCAATTGCGGAACGGAAGTGCGGACCCGGAAGTGCGGATCCGCAATTCTGTGTCCGGGCAGCACATCGTGCTGCCCCATAGGAATGAATGGGTCCGCAATTCCATTCCGCAAAATGCAGAACGAAATTGCGGACGTATGAATGGAGCCTAAAAGGACACTATAGCCCCAGAACCAGTACAGTTAATGTAGTGGTACTGGTGTCTATAGCCTGTTCCTGCAGAGAACAGACACTGTGCAGCACTGGTGGTAAAGGAGCACTATAGTGCCAGGAAAACAAACTAATTTTCCTGGCACTATATAGTTGTTATAAGTGGGGCACCCTCATGTCCCCCTCCCGCTAGGCTGAAGGGGTTAAAACCCCTTCAGCCACTTACCTTTCTCCAGCGCCGGCACTGGGAACTCTTCTCCCCGATCCTCCTCTCAGCTGCGAATGCGCATTCGCACGCATTCAAACCTATGTTCCCACTGTAATTTTCACAGTGAGAATGGCGGAAGCACCTCTAGCGGCTGTCAGGGAGACAGCTACAAGAAGCTTGATTAACCCTAAGGGAAACATAGCAGTTCTTTTCATTTAAATGTTGAGAAAGGGGTGGAACATGATATGGGCAGATCATCTGATAAGGGGAGGCGGCAATTTTTATCTTGCCTAGGGCGGCAAAAATCCTTGCACCGGCCCTGGGGAGGGGGTACACTTTCCCCCATTTGGTGGTTCTGCCCTTCCCTGAACCATTTCTGGAGAGAAATTAGGAAACATATCAATATTATATGTAACACACATATTAAACTCTCCCTGGAACTGTTGTTGTGGAGACCTCAGCTGGATTTAATACCTTCCTACACACTTAATAGCAGCTGCACAAAAAATGTGTGCCGAGGAGATGGAGGGAGAGGGAACCACCAAAGGTGGTAGAATGGTTGGAGGAGGTTCATCACATCTGCCTTATGGAGGAGCTGGTGGGATGGAACTTGGGGAGAAGGGCGATCTTTCTTAAGACTTGGCAACCCTGGTTAGACTTCCATGCAAAGAGAATACAAGTAACTAACCAATGACAAAACGTCCTTAGTCTACCTTCTCCTGTGTAGGTTCCTAGAGTCTTGTCAAAAAGGGTCTAAAGGCGTAGCACCTATGGGTCTGAAATCGGTCTGAAGATGGAGATACCCTCCAACACTTTCCGATACTTTCCAACGCCTTACATACAAAACCTGCCTCTCACACATTCTTACAAAGATCAGCCTTGTTAGACAGTCCACTGTTATTATTACTTGCTCCCTTGCCATGGTGTTCGGTTTTTTATTTCTGTATTAATTCGTTTTTCTGTTATGTATTTGTAACCTATGTCTACAGCTACCAAATGTGGATGTTATTTTGCATAAGTGCAACTTCAAAACTTTACTGTACATGTAACTTACACAGCTTGATATGTGTTCTTGTACTGATGATTATCCACTTCCTTTGTAGAACACATTCACACATAAAGCGTATGTTTTCAATGCTCATCATAAATAAAGAATTATAAAAAAAAGAAAATAAAATGTTGTCCAATCTACCAGCATTATATTATAGAGCAGGAGAAGCTGAGCTATTTAATACATAGTTTGGTGGCAAAAGATTCAGTGTAACTTGTCATCTTTTGATTGAAATCTCTGCTCTTTCTGGACTAAGGAGTCCAGTGGGAGGTCCTCTCAGTGACTGACAACCATGTGTGTGCATGGTCATACAGCGAAGGCTGTGAATCATGATTAGGGCCACCCTTTGGACTCCTAAGCAATGGAATTTCTATCAATCAGTTACAAGTTATGCTGAAACATTTCCCACAAAACAATATATAATCTGCTCAGCTCCTTCTGCTCTATAACAGGATGCTGGCAGATCAGACTGCATGCTTAGCATCACAAATTCCCTTTAAAAACTCTCTGGAAAAGGGATATTTGTGTATAAAAACCACAAAAAACATATTCTGCTAAAGAAGACACCACAGTCACCAAAACCCAGAGTAACATTATTCACTTACTAATTAAAACAAATCGTCTGTTGAAAAAGCTAATGATCCAGAAGATGGTCTCTCAATCCTAATTGTGTACACAAGGGAGGTTGACCTCAAAATTTTCATCAGTTCAATGCAGTTCCCAATCCATCTTCACGCTGTCCTTTTCTTCAGTATAAATAAGCTCATTACACAGCTGTTCTCCACATGAGGACAGGGACACCTGGCCTACATTCTGCATAGTTTGTGCCATTTGCATCTTCAGAACTGTGACGGAGGATTGGGAGGAACATATAGGTCAAATCCGGATTTCTCTCTGGTTCCCAAACCTCAACTTAATGGCGTAACATTTGACTTCACGGGTTAATGTCACCAGACAGACCCTTTAGTTTTAGGACTCTTAAAGTGTATGCTCATTTTTGAACATCAGCCAATCATAATAAGCTTCAGAGCTGAACTCATTCCATGCTTGTTAAAAATGAAAATGAGACATCATATAGTACATGACAATCTTTTTCTGACAAAGTTAGATCCACAGCTCCCCTGCTCTGCTATTTTAATATGGCAGCTCAGGGGGTGTGTCCTTTCTCAGGGGTTTCATCGTTCCTGATGCAGCTTAGAAAGTGCATCTTTTCTGCTGCAGCTCTGCCCCTGTCACAGCTTGAGAAGTATGCCCTTTCTGCTGCAGCTCTCTTCCTGCCACAGCTCTGGGGATCTGTCCTTTTTGCTGCAGTTTTGTCCCTGCCACGGTTCTGGAGGCATGCACTTTCTGCTGCAGCTCTCTCCCTGTAACAGCTCTGGAGGCATGCACTTTCTGCTGCAGCTCTCTCCCTGTAACAGCTCTGGAGGCATGCACTTTCTGCTGCAGCTCTCTCCCTGTAACAGCTCTAGAGGCATGCCCTTTTTTTTGCTGCAGATCTCTTCCTGTGACAGCTCAAGAGGCATGCCCTTTTTGCTGCAGCTCTCTCTATCACAACTGTCCAGGGGTGTCCAGGGGCATAGCTAAAAGGTCATGGGTCCTGGTGCAAGAGTTCCTCCTGGGCCCCTCTTCCCTCAGTGCTTTGTGGCCAGGGGCGTCCATTCTGCTACAGCATTCCCCCTGAAGCTGTCACAGTTTATAACAGTAGATACAGCTGAAGGCGGTTGAAGGATGGAACTGAGCATGTGCGGCCACCCCAGCGAAGTAGACATAGAAAGAAGGAAATTAACTAACAGCAGATGGCGCTAAACAGATGTATTGAATAATTCAGTGACTATACAAAATTTTTAATTTTATAATACTACTCAGATCTATAGGCTGATTTAAAAAAAAAAGTTAATTTTAATGCAGAATATATTTTCTAGCACTATTATAATATATATATATATATATATATATATATATATATATATATATATATATAAAAAATTGGGACTGTTAGGAATATGCTTGTCAACAAACTGTTTCCCTCATTTCTTTGTTAAATGCAAGGCTGCCCAACCCAGACGGTCCATTTCAAAATTACAAAATTAATGGAACCAAATATCCATGAAAATTTATATTTATGTTGTTTTTTGCTCATTTAGTGACTCATTACATAATATGGAAAAAATCTTTATAACGACTCCATTAGAATCCGATATTCTTGTTAATTTTCCTGTAATCCATTATCAGCCCTTCACTTACATAACAGACCCCTGTTCATTTTCAGTCGGCACAGATAATTTAGGGCATGAAGCATCGTGTCTGTCATTGTTACTCCAAGACATGAAACAATTATTTCACGCTGTTGTTAATTACAGCAAATTAAACAAATATCTAAAAGCTATGTTTTTTATGTCAACACACTGCTAGGAGAGATCCGGAGTTGTGTTAATGTATTTTTTTCGTACTCTTACAAATCACTTACTAATTTGAGATAATAAAAATGTGAGTATCTGAATGTTATATAAAATATTGTGTCTTTATTTAAAGTGAACCTCTCATTCTAAATAATTTCGGATCTCTGTAGTGCTACCTGTGGGTTAAGGTCAACGTCCCATCCCTTTAAAAAGCCTATAAATATGACTTGGGTTATTAGTATAATTTAAGTTGGCCATTTGTAGACAGCACTCTTTTGATACAGAATATTTAAAGGAACCCTAAAGGTAAAACTAATGCACTACGTTATGCCTAGTGTAGGGATGATACCAGGATTCAAAGACTATTGAACCTCCCCATGCAACACTCTCGTAGGCCATTGGATTGGCATAACACAGTTATAAATGAATACGTAAAATATGTCAGGCACAGTGCAAGTGAATTGCCAGTAGCCATTGTGGTTGTCACCTAGTGCAATCCTGGATTGTTGCTATGGGATGTTATATTCTGCTTGATATTTTATAATAGGATACCAGCCACTGTGCAGTCCTGTCCTGTGTCTTATCATGTTGCATGAACTCTGCCAGTCCTGTCCTGTGTCTATCTTATTGTTTTGCATAAACTCTGCAAGTCCTGTCCTGTATCTGTCTTATGTTACATGAACTCAGCCAGTCCAGTCCGGTGTCTATCTTATTGTGTTGCATGAACTCTGCCAGTCCTGTATTTGTCTCATCATGTTGCATGAACTCCTCCATTCCTTCTTTGTATCTGTCTTATTGTGTTGCATGAGCTTTGCAAGTCCTGTCCTGTATCTGTCTTAACATGTGGCATGAACTCTGCGAGTCCTGTCCTGTATCTGTCTTATGTTACATGGACTCTGACAGTACAGTCCTGTGTCTCTGTTATTGTGTTGCATGAACTCTGCCAGTCCTATATTTGTCTTATCATGTTGCATGAACTCCTCCATTCCTTCCCTGTTTCTGTCTTATTGTGTTGTATAAATTCTGCCAACCCTGTCTTGTATCTGCCACTCCTGCCCTGTATCTGTCTTATCCTGTTGCATAAATTCTGCTAGTCATGTCCTATATCCTTCTTATATGATGCATGAACTCTTTCAGTCCTGAATTTATCATGTTGCATGAAAAGTTAGTCCTGTCCTGAATTTATGTTATCATGTTGCATAACTGTGTCCTTTCCTATACCTGTCTTATTATGTTGCATAAACTATGCTAGTCATGTCCTGTATCTGTGTTCTTATGTTGCATGAACTATGCCGGTCCTGTCCTGAATATGATTTATAGTGTTGCATGAACTCTGGCAATCAATCCTGCATCTGTCTTATTGTTACATGAACCATGTCAGTTCTGTCCTGTATCTGTGTTATCATGTTGCATGAACTCTGCCAGGCCTGTCCTGTATCTGTCTTATCATTAGTGTTGAGCGCGAATATTCGAAAACAAATTTTTATCTCGAATATCGCCACTTCGAGAATTTGCGAATATTTAGAATATATTGCTATATATTCGTTATTTTGAATATTTGTCATTTTTTCCATCTGAACACATGATTCCTCCCTGCTTCTTGCTTGTGGGCCAATGAGTCATTGGCTCACAAGCAACTTAAACAAGGAGGAATCATGACTTCAGATGGAAAAAAATTACGAATATCCTAAAAAACGAATATATAGCACTATATTCAATATAGTGCTATATATTTGTATTTTAGAATATTTCTTTTTTTTTTTTTCATTTGAAATGAGCACTGAATACTGTTCACTTCAGATGGAGAAAAATGACGAATATTCTAAAATATGAATATATAGCACTATATTAAATATAGTGCTATATATTAGTTTTTTAGAATATTCGTCATTTTTTTCCATCTGAAGTCATATTTCTCCCTGCTTAAGTTGCTTGTGAGCCAATGACTCATTGGCCCACAAGCAAGAAGCAGGGAGGAATCATGTGTTCAGATGGAAAATATGACAAATATTCTAAAAAACAAATATATAGCACTATAGAATATATAGAATTTTTGACCCACGCCTGTATTGATTGCATAATATTCGCAAATTACGCGATCATTACCTTGCTGATTTTCGAGTAAAAAAAAAGAATGTAGAATATAACGAATATTCGAATTCACGAATATTCGATGAATATTCGACAAAATATTTGTGAAATATCACGAATTTGAATATTACCCCTGCCGCTCATCACTACTTATCATGTTGTTTGCACTATGCCAGTAATGTACTGAATCTGTCTTATGTTTCATGAACTCTGTCAGTCATGTGTGATGGTCACGTACACTACACACAGGGGGGAGGATAGTGACCACTGCGCTCCACCCTCACCCCTGGCCCTGCCTACTTGCCTTGCAAGTCCTAATGACAGGGGACAACTAGACGGCAGTCCCTAACTTAGGATAGGTGCTGGGAAGACAGACAAGACAAATAACGGAACATGAACAGACTGGGTCAATACCTAGAGAGCTACGCAGTACTAAGGAATGAGCAGAGAATAGTCAGGAAAAGCCGAGGTCAAATACCAGGAGAGAAACAAAGTACAACAGGAGTCCGCAAAGAATCGTCAGGTTAAAGCCGGGGTCAGGATACCAGGAGGGATGCGCAGTACAGGAGGAGCAGGCAAAGGATCGTCAGGCAACAGGATCAGGTAGTATTCAGTAGTCCAACAAATAGCCAGGAACCTAGAATTAACAGGCAACCTGTGGCCAGCAGGCTGCCTGTATTTATAGTGGGGTCTGAGGGTCATGTGACGTGGCCAGCGTCACATGACCGACAGACAGACAAGTCGAGCACCGAGTGATCAGCTCGGCGCTCAAGGCAGACCTAGAAGCAGGGAGCCTCCCAGCTAGCAAAGCCGCCCCGGGAACGAGGCCAAACACAGATCCTCGCTCCCGAAGCTAAGCAGCAGGTCTGCGGCTGATGGGAGACCGAGTGTGCCTTTGGCGCCCCGTGACACATGTCCTGTATTTATCATATCATGCTGTGTGTATTCTGCCTGTCTTGTATCTGGCTTATCATTTTGCATGAACTGTGCCAGTTCTGCTCTGTATGTGTTTTATTGTGTTGCATAAAATTGGTTATTCATATCCTGTACCTCTCTTGCTATGTTGCAGTCCCTTTCTTGTATATTCAGTGTTAGAGTTAATTGGACGACACTCCTCGGTTCTTCAGTACGGTGCTCAATGGTAATTGTGATAAATAAAGTGGGAATAAACCACGGCACTCGTTAGTTATAGTTGAATTAATTATGCTTTTTTATAAATTTCCGACACATCCGACACACAGTATGTCTCCTAAACTAAGGCCGTGAGCAAGGTATTGTGATAAGACCGAAACGTTGGCCAGTTTTCACTATTAATTTCTGCATGGATTAAATACAAAAGCATAATTAATTCAACTATAAATAACGAGTGCCGTGGTTTATTCCCACTACCTTTCTTGTATATGTCTTTTTGTTTTGCATGAACTGTGTCAGTCTTGTCCTGTATCATTCTTAATGTGTTGCATGAACCCTGCGAGCCCTGTCCTGTATCTGTTTTATTGTGTTGTTTGAACTGTGTCAGCCATACCCTGTATGTTGCATGAATTCTGCTAGTCCTTTGCTGTATCGGTTGTATCATGTTGCATTAATTCTGCCAGTCTTGTCCTGTATCTGTCTTATTGTGTTGCATGAACTGTGTCAGACCTGACCTGTATCTGTCTTACTGTGTTGCATGAACTCTGCCAGCCCTGACCTGACAGTCATGCTTCTGTTTATTAATTCTGGTACCTTGCTTCAGAAATGTTATCGACAAGTCTTCGTTGGTGGTTGTTAGAGATAGCTTTGGGAACACACCTTCCCCTCACAAAGTTCACATCTCCAGGAAAATAGGCAAAGATTCCAAAATCTCTTAAGCCTGGGAATATTTAGCCAGGCGAATCAAACATTTACATAGGAGACCTATGCTCCTGTCCTGAGGTCTGTCTGTGGCAGCATCAGACATAATAGTCTAGGGGGTTTCGAATTCTTTAAACTTTAAGACTTATCCTTAAGGTAAACTATCAAAATTAGGTCAGTGGGGATCGACACTTGTACAAATCAGCTGTTTGAAGGAGCAAATGAGCTCACCTCCTTCATTGTTTACCAGGCACATCTCTTTTGTATTGGCTGTGCCTGGTATTACAATTTACTACACTTCTTTCCTGTTCAAGCAAGTGGTACGGAGCTTAGCAACTATTAATCGTAGGTAACTGCGCTTGATGGGGTTGTCCAAGTTATATTTATTGATGACCTATCCCCAGGATAGGTCATCAATATCAGATCGGCTGGGGTCCGACACCCGGCACCACCGCTGATCAGCTGTTTGAAGAGAAGGCGCGCGCCATGCCAGCGCTGCCTCCTCTTCACTGTTTACCTTCTCGCCCTCGCATCTGCAGCGGTGAGCAGGTGTAATTACCCCTAACCGTCCCATTCATTTCAATGGTACGGATCGTTCCCATACACTTGTACAGCAGTGATTCATCCCAATGAAATGAATGGGAAGGCTTGAGTGTAATTACACCTGCTCACAGCTGCAGATGCAACGGCGAGAAGGTAAACAGTGAAGAGGAGGCGCGTGCAGCTGATTGTTTGGGGTTCCGGGTGTCGGACCCCAGCCGATCTGATATTGATGACCTATCCTGAGGATAGGTCATCAATAAATATAACTTGGACAACCCCTTTAATGGAGCAGTGTAAACAATCTGCTAGTGCTGTGGCCCCTTTAAACAGCTGATTGGCAGGGGTACAGATTGCCTATCATAAGAAGAGAATCAGAAAACCCTTTTAGGTACGTCACTAAAAGAAAGTAGAAGTATCCATTTATCTCTTATTTTATTGGCTCTTGAAATGCTCTACGCCACAGAAGTGAGACCGAACGTGTTAAAAGAGAAAAGTGGCACCGAGATCTGGAAGATTACCAGTCCGGAAAAGTGTATAACTGGCGTAATCAACAGCCCCAAGGGAAACCTAAGAGGAGGCGCAATAAAAGGTTTGACCATAACCATTTTGGATTCTCCACCGTCTCCGATTCCACGGATGAACCCTCCACGTCAGCCCCTTTTTTAGGTCAGCTAGGCGACGGGGATGTCGCCGGGGTGGAAGAAAACACCATCGGTCACGTAAAAGGGAAACCACCTCCGAATCAAGTGATGTCTGCGAGATCAACCAGACGCAATCCACGGAGATAACACAACTGGTCATAAATATCTCTTCAGTTACACTCACCCCTGTACAGACACAGGTATTGAGTCGTGGACTAAGTTTTTCCCCTACTGTTGATAGAGACTGGTTCTCTTTAGAGTTGGATTTACAGCGTTTCTTTAGAAACTTACGTTTAAAGTGTTTTTTTGCATCTAAGAATGTTGATGGTAATAAAATACCTGTGATTAGCAATAACAATACTGCGTTACTTACATGTAAAGAATTACAACTCAAGAAACCTAGTGTCTTTTCACCACCCCATACCAACCATGTGGTTGAATCATATATTCACATAGTGCACAAGCAGATCGAATCTTTGATTCCTATTAGCGGTGGTAGGAATAACCTCTCTATGTCGGAACGACAGGCTATCATGGCATTGGAACGTGATACCCGTATTACCATCAAGCCTGCAGATAAGGGTGGGGCGGTGGTCGTTATGGACACTGCAATGTACATTGGCGAGATAGACAGACAATTGTGTGATCTTGAGGTATATAAACAACTACCCGGGGATCCCAAATGGGATATCATGCGTGACATCGGGGTGATATTGGAGGAGGCACTACAAAGTTCAATTATAGATGATGGTTTGTATCAATACCTCATGGTGCCCCACCCTATCACCCCGATGTTATACATACTCCCCAAGATCCACAAGAGATTGATTGATCCACCGGGTCGACCGATTGTTTCTGGTAGGGGCTCGGTCTTCAACCCATTGTCTTTCTTGATAAGTTATTGCAGGTCCGGGCGACCTCCGCCCCATCCTATATCAAGGATACTGGGCATTTCCTATCTAAATTACAGGATTTGCAACTGCCCGCCCAATTTCTGTTGGTTAGTTTCGATGTAGTATCTTTGTACACATCGATTGACCATACATATGGGCTGGGTGTCGTCAATGTGGCCCTGGCCGACATGGGGCTCTCCCCGGGGGTGTGCCGATTTGTCCTCCGCCTCTTGGAGGTGGTCCTGAAGAGGAGTTACTTCCTCTTCGGGGACACTTTCTATCAGCAGCAGCGGGGTGTGGCCATGGGGTCTAACATGGCCCCCACCTACGCTAACATCTTTATGGCTGAGGTGGAGGACAGACTCGTGTATCACTCCCCTTTCTCTGGGAGAGTCCTATGTTGGTGGTGCTACATCGACGACATCTTTATGATCTGGACAGGCACCATGGTTGAACTTGAAGCGTTTCATCTGCATTTGAATGCGGGTGTCCCGGGTCTGCAATTCACTGTTACTGTTTCTTCCAGTGAGTTGCAGTTTCTTGATGTGCGTGTCTACGTGATGGAGGGTCTTTTGGCTACGGACCTCTATCGGAAGCCTACTGACCGCAATACTTTACTCATGCATGATAGCTATCACCCACATAGAATGCTTGACTCCCTTCCATGGAGTCAGCTCTTAAGGGTAAAGAGAATAGTCTCCGACGAAGGAATATGTGCACAGAGGATTGACACTATGTGCACACGTTTCTTGGAACGAGGTTACCCGAAACCCCTACTTGTTAGAACTAAACAGAGGGTGAGATTGGTTGACAGATGCACTGCACTACGGAAATCTACAAAAGCGGGCTCTGAGGCTAGGGTTCCGTTTGTGTCCATCTTCGGTCGGGACAGTGGCAATATCGCCCATATCCTTAGAAAGGAATGGCATATACTCCAAAGGGGTTTGCCAGACATAGAAGAATTTAAGTCCCCACCAATGATGGCGTACAGGCGGAACCCTAGCCTCTGGGATAGACTGGTCAAATCTGACATAGGTGGCCAGTCATCGACACAAAAACTACTTGCACCGCGCAAAAACGGGACTTATCCATGTTTATCTTGTTGTAATTGTGGTAACGTTCTCAAAGGTGATCATTTCTCCCACCCTTACAGTGGGAAAAAATATAAAATCAATGGCTATTACACCTGCAGGTCACGGGATGTGATTTATGCCATCCAATGTCCTTGCAGCCTTATTTATGTGGGAGAGACCACCATGGAAGAGTACCATACGCAAGATGAACATGGATAAGCCCGTTGCGAAACATTTCGTGGAGGCGGGGCATTCTGTTAACCAACTTCGCTTTAGAGTCATTGATAGCGTGGGCCCGTTACGGAGAGGGGGTGACAAGGACGCAATATTAAGGAAGAAGGAGCTCAAATGGATCTACACATTGAAATCTTTACAGCCATTTGGTTTAAATCTGGAGTTTAATGTGGCTGGTATCAGCTAAATCTGGATTTAATCAAATTCTCAATGTGGCTGTTTTCATATATTTCTCCTCTGTTATAATATTTTGCTATGTTTTTAAATTATATGCCTTATTCACACCGCTCTATAGCACTACGATGAATATTGGGGTTTTTGTCCAAATATTTTGATATGGTGTATGATTTATCAATGAGAATTTGAGCCTAATGTGAGTGTTATCTGTTGTTAACACACAATGATTTTTTATTTTCTTTGTATTATGCCTGCTGCACCTGTGCCCGTGTGGCGCTTCTATCTTTTCACAGGTCCCTTGGTCCTTCCTTGCGCTAATAATTTGTGCAATGTGCCCATAACACCTAATTATGGCTCTAATCAGTAAGCGCTCTGCACACTGTTTAAGTTGGATAGTAGTGCGAGCGCCCTCTATTGGTAATTCCATTGAATCCTCATGCACACGTCAGCCAGGAGCGCCAGGTGGGAGTGGCCTTGTGACGTCTGCCGGCCGCCGCCTGATGACGCGAATAGTCCGGCACGGGCTGTGCATCGGGATTCAGTTGGGCACGTCATGCGCATGTCGCCCTGTGGTGACGTATGCGATGACGTATGCGGACATGCGCATTGCCGATTATGGGACGCTGGACGGACGGAGGAAGTCTGTGCATGGTGGCCCCACACAGGTACGTTTGCTATTTGTTGCAGCTGGCCGATTTGTCTCATTATGTCAGCACTCATGGATTCATCATGCAGGTGTGTTACACATATACTAATCTCCATTGGTTGCTCAGCGGTGTGGGCGGTCTTATCATGTGCTATTTATAGGCTGTGATTTTAATTGTTAACATGCTTGACAAAGGCTATCTCTAGCCGAAACGTTGCCGCAAAGTTTTTTTATGCCTTGTTGTGAGGTGTGATTCTGAATAAAGAAGTTTATTGGTGAGACGCTGCTGTGGCCCTCCATTGTTTCTATCCTGAGGATAGGTCATCAATAAATATAACTTGGACAACCCCTTTAATGGAGCAGTGTAAACAATCTGCTAGTGCTGTGGCCCCTTTAAACAGCTGATTGGCAGGGGTACAGATTGCCTATCATAAGAAGAGAATCAGAAAACCCTTTTAGGTACGTCACTAAAAGAAAGTAGAAGTATCCATTTATCTCTTATTTTATTGGCTCTTTAAATGCACATAAATTTATACCATTTATAAATTATTATACGGTAATTCACAAAATGTTCATCCAATCATCACCTGAAAAATTCCAAAAGAAAAGTCAAAATGAGTGAAAAATATGCCTCAACGACACACACCCTGATATTGTTTGTTGCATAAAGCTGTTGAATACAGCATAATTAATCATAGCAGAGGCGAGACGTAGACAACCGCTTATGGGCAAGTCTCCACATTGTGCAAAAATAATACCCATTCTGATCGAAATGTATGTATATGAACCGAGCAAGTGAAATAAAACCGCCTGACAGCGCACAGCTAGTGCTTTATATTTGCAGCGTCCCTGGATTTCGCCTGTCATTCATCATCCAGTCATCACCTCTGTCTAATGCTCAGCGGTGGAGGACAGCGATTATCATTGATTATTTATAAATTTTCAGCCTTCTACTCTCTACGTGGGAGATAATAAATACACCGATATTATAAGCACATAATAACACGGACAAAAGGTGAAGAAGACGGCTGTAGCACGATAAATCAGTGTCGTACACTCAAGAATTTAGAAGAATGTCTTCATTACTTTCTCCTGATATATTATATTGCAGCTGCCTGAAGAATTTCCCTTGGTCTCCAACCTGCAGCTTTCTGAGTGATGCAGAACTATAACTCCAAGCATGCCCTGGCAGTGGCAGGTTGGAGACTTCCAATATAGAAGGTTACTGTGTTACCAGTGAAAATGGGAAATAAGCAATGTATAGGGCTCTCCATGTGCTTTGAGTCCCTGTCAGAAAAGCACATTACAAATTTTCGTCATTGGTTCCTCTTTTTACATAGCCCTTTTTATGCGGCTCTCCACCTCTCTTGCCCAGCGGTAGACTCCCTGAATGCACCGGGGCTGCATCTAACCACATAAAGTTACAATAAATGGAGGGATGCTATATATCTCATATCTATCTATCTATCTATCCACAGTATCTATCTATCGATCTATCTATCTAAAAAACAAAAATACAACAGCAGCACAGTTAGAAAAAAGTAAATCGGGTGCAAATCCCCAGAGAAGGTAGGCAACCATTCCACTGTACAATATTTCCAAATGAGGCAGCACTCGAGATCAAGGTGAAGGGTGATGACCCAATTTATTCCCAGGCAACCAGGGGCGTAACTATAGGGGAAGCCGCTGCTTTGGGGCCCTGACCCAGACGGGGCCCATCCAGGAGGAGGAGGATTTTGTCAGGGCCCCCTCAACAGTATTGCACAATGAAATTATATACAGTGACAATATAGACAGTGTAGGAAACGGATGGAACAGCTGCCGGGCCTGTTCTGAGAGAGCGATCTTTACTAGCCACAGGAATGGGGGCGGCATGAAAGGAAGGGGTTGCGAAAAAATTACTGGACTAGGGGGGGCCCCATTCAAAAATTTGCTGTGGGGCCCAGTCATTTCTAGCTACGCCACTGCAGGCAACGTTTCATCCCACTCAATGAGGCCTTTGTCAAGCAAAGCAATAGTGCCACACATGAGTATATATACCCAAAATTGATCACATGATACATTAGTGAATAATTGAGCACATGGTACATCAAAACAATTGGTCACGTGATTAATACACAGAATCTAAAAATACAAAAATTACAAAATAAGTGCATGATTATCCATACGGTATATACTAAAGGGACCAATGACATTTTGAACAGCAATATCTAAAAAGGATACATCCTCAAAACATTGATCGGGAATAAATTGGGTCATCACCTTTCACCTTGATTTGGAGTGCTGCCTCATTTTTGGGAAATAATCTATCTATCTATCTATCTATCTATCTATCTATCTATCTATCTACTGTATCTATCTATCTATCTATCTATCTATCATCTATCTATCTACTGTATCTATGTGCAGTATCTATCTATCTATTTATCTCATATCTATCTATCTACACTACTCACAAAAAGTTAGGGATATTTGGCTTTCGGGTGAAATTTATGGAAAATTAAAAAAGTTCACGCTACAGTGATATTATATAATGAAAGTCGGGCATTTCAGTAGAAGCAGCAATGGTGATTTCCTCATCTCAAACAATTTATTGAAATAAAAGCCAACAACAGTGGTGTGTATACCCCCACAAAAATGTCAATGAGTTTCTGGGGTACAGAGTTACGAGCCTCTACACGTTTCCAATGGGATTCAGGTCTGGAGAAAGTGAAGGCCACTCCATTTGAGGTCCCCCAGTTTCCAGTAGCCTTTCTCTAATTATGCGACCTCGATGAGCTGGCGCAATGTCCTTCATGAAGATGAAATTAGGCCTGTGTTGTTCACGCAGAGGCACAATGACTGGATTAATGATGTTATTTAAGTAGTATCGGCTTGTCACTGTACCGTTCACAAAGTGTAAGGCAGTCCTGTATTGACTAGACACACCTGCCCACACTGTAACACCACCACCAAAGGCTCGTCTGATGACAACAGTGACTGATGCATAGAGCTCTCATTGACGTCTCCAACATCATTGGTGGCCTTCATTTCTGCTCAGCATGAATCGACTTTCATCAGTGAACAGCACTGAGACCCACTGGTCCCTCGTCCAGTGTAGATGTTCCCTGGCCCATGCTAGACGATGATGCCTTTGGCCTGGTGGTGTGGTCAGGTACCCTTGCTGGTCATCTAGCACACAGACCACACTAATATAAATGGTTTCAAATGGTCTGACATGACATTTGGGTGCCTCTCACCTTAAATGTGCCTGATGTTGTGTGGCATTCATCATCCAATTCTGCGGGGCATTGTTCAGAATTAAGCGGTCATCAGTGTGGGATGTGGCCAAAGGACATCCACTTCTGTGCCTTTCTGTGACTCTTCTGGTCTCTCTGTATCTCTGTTGCAACTTGCTGATAACACTCTGTGACACTCTAAGCTCAGGGGCCACTTCCGTCTGAGAACATCCTGCTTGAAGCCTCGAAATAGCTAGGTACTGTTGATCAATTGTTAGATGTCGTCTTGGTCTCATGATGTCAAAATGTGAGCAGCATGATGAGGACTCTTTAAATACCAATTCTAATTGACCCAGAAAATATATCTATCTAATATCTATCCATTTCTTATCAACCTATCTCATGTCTATCTATCTATCTTCTATCTATCTCATGCACAGAGTGCCAGTGGCGGAGGATGTGACTAGTCATCCAAAAATAGTTGTAGTGAAAAAGTAATGTCCTCTATTCAACCAAACAGTGATGTTTCAGTCCTTTTAATGGGACTATTTTACAAGTGCACAATACTTATAGACCCATGTGAACATAAGTGCATAATTGACAATTAAAACATAAATTGTACATACATATGTGTACGTATAAATTATACAAGTCACTACAAAAGTCCATATAGTGCATATCAAACCTTACTATATATTATATAAAATATATAGATTGTGTTATAATTAATATGTATTCTCCCTCTTCGGCTACATGCACACGAACGTTGTTTGTTTTCATGGCCGTTACGTTTTTTTTAGCGGATAGGATGCAGACCCATTCATTTCAATGTGCTGTCCGCATCAGTATGTCCGTTCCGTAGTCCTATTTTTGTCCGTTTTAGGCATTGTTATAATGGATCCGCCAAAAACAACGGATGGCATACGGATGTCATCTGTTGTTTTTTTTCCGCGGATCCACAATTTTCGGACTGCAAAACATATAGTGTATGTAGCCTTAGATGTATCTATCTACTATCTATCTATCAAATAATTTATTTTTTTTATAATTAGATTTTTCCACTGCTTTCATTAATTTATTTAAGGAACCTTTCTTCACACTTGTTGGACTTCTTTTTTTATAACCACACTATACATCTGCACATTAGTAGAAGCACAGAAAAGAATGCAACCAATTGTAAGATATTCCAAAGCATCTCTGTTATTAATACCCAGTTCCACACTGTGTGAAAGATTCCCCATTCTTCTCCATTCATCTTTATAACTAATTGATAGCAGAAGCTTCCAGGGTGGCAATGTGTGAGATTCTTTTTGAAGTATCCTGATTTCATTATCTTTGTCTTTTGTGCTGTACATTATATCAGATGCGCATAATTATTAAGCTTAAACCAACCACATTAACTCAGCATGGGGATAATGACAATAATCGAGCTGATTTCTAAGTCTCCAGAAACCGAAATCACTATCACTAAATTTGATGAGAAGGAGTCACAGGCCAGGGCATGAGTATAGACCATGAGATTTATGGTGGGCTTAGCCTTCCACAGCTAAAAGCTACGTACAGGTGCTTGCTTGTCTTATCCTTTGCTTTTCTGCCTATAAAAGATACCTAAAGCATACCGTGACCACCAATATACAAGATATTTAAAAGTATAATCTTTAGTAAGGTTTAAAATTGACATAATAAAACACATATATAAATTGGCACTGACAAACACACACCACAGGAGTATGCCACATGGAGTCAGATGTAAAAAGACAAGCAAGAAGTACGATCTATTGGAGGAATGGTTTTACAAATGGCACCCCCTCTCAAATTACTTTACTTTTCTGACAACAGAGTCTTCTCCGTTCATGGCTATAGCTAAATCCACTTAACTGTTAAGCTCTCCATGAATTTCATTGGAACCCTTTGGTCAGAAATATTACCGGTGACAACACTGCATTATTCCCAAAGTAAATTGCCAATAGCAGTGTGCAGTGTGTTTAAAAAAGGGGCAGGACATTTAATTGCGCCTCTGTCCTTAAACTACAGAAAACACACTTGCAATTTTGCTATAACTGTTCCATATTTGCGTGACTGTGTACTAACCAAACCCGTGACTTTTCATTTAGGAAATGTCACGACCATGGTCATGGTCGTGACTCCGGTAACGGCATGCAGTTGCCTGCGGTCTAGGTCTGGTTGTCAACAGGTGAGGGATGAAGTACATTGCCTCACCTGTGGTTGCCGCTGGCAACATTATTTATGTGACAGCATAGCAGCCTGAGCTGATGCTAGGCAGCTTGTTGTAAGTGCATGCGGTTGCACCTGGCAACCTGTCTATGTAGGTATGCCTTGTCTCTGTTTTTGTGCACGAGGTTTATTTATGGGTGCACGTCCCCTTTAAGTGGCTGTCTTCCCTTCCCTGGTGTGAGAATGGTTAATTCCCTTCCTAGTGTGTGTGCACTGGCTGTGTCTGTGTGGGTGTGGCTACATGGGCTATTTAGCCTCAGTTGAGACCTGATGTCTGAGGGGTACTTCAGGCATGTTGCTGGATTCATTCTCCTGGTCTTTTACCATCTGCCAGTGAGGGCCACCCTTGTGGTCATAAATGTTATTCATATTGTTTAGTTGATGTTGTTTTCCTTTTCATGTTTTATGCACCTATGGATCTGGGTTCCTGTGTGTTTGTGTGTGTGCTGTGTCCATTTATGTTTGGGTGTGGACACTAGCTTGTTGAGCACGGGATCCAGTCAGTGTGTCTGTGGCAGGTAGGTGTGAAAGTGCTTTTCATCCTCCTGCCATATCCATAGGCTGTTCATGTTTATATCCCCTTGCAGCTTGGCCAGTTTAGATTCCTGTTTCTCCGCGTCTAGGAGGAACAGGTTGTCTACCCAGCTCCTAGCTCAGGGATCTGCGGAGGGTCAGTAGGGATCCGAGGTTCCTGAGTATGAGCCCTCCTACCATCTAGGTCGGCTCATACAGCTAGGAGTCAGGGTCAGATTAGGGATGCGATAGGAGTTTTCATTAGGCCTTAAATTAAAATGTCTAGAAAATGGAGGAGTGCAAAACAAAAGACCCATGCCTTGTCATCCAAGAGTCAGAATGTGTTTTATTAGCAGCACCAGGCATCTGGCCAGTAGTAGTCGTGGGACTTGTAGCCACAGCAGGGGCAGTGGCAGCAACGGTGGCAGTCAGGACAAATACACAGCTCAGAATTGAGAGGGGGCCAAGGAGCTCAAAATGACATATTACAGTCTGATAAAAGTAGCAAGAGGGTGAGGACAACAGAATGTGTGTCCCTGAGAAAACTATTTATGAACAAAAATTAGCGTATATGCAAGCTGAACTCCCACCTGGCAAAGTTGCTGACTGTTCAGTTGCTGCTGTACCATTTAGGGTGCATTCACATCACTGTTTAGCTTTCCGTTCTTCTGATCCGTCAGAAGAAGAGAGAGAGAAAATAAAAACAGGAGCCAGTAAAAAAACTGATCCTGTTGCATCAGTTATTATCCGTTTGAGCCATTTCTGTTTGAGATCTGTTTTTTTAGACGGGAAAAAACTGCATGCAGAACTTTTGTTTCCATCTAAAAAACTGGATCTCAGATGGAAATGGCTCAAATGGATGACAACTGATGCAACAGGATCAGTTTTTTTTTACTGGATTCTGTTTTCTCTCTCTCTCTCTCTCTCTCTCTCTTCTTCTGATGGATCAGAAGAACGAAAAGCTAAACGGTGATGTGAATGCACCCTTAGTTGTGGTAAATATGGCACATTTTCATGCCTTCACCCAAATTTAATTTTTCTGGCCCGTATGTGTTGGACTTCTGGCCAGGCAAGCTAGAGTACCAAAACTTTAATTCATTGATCTGCAAATGTGATTCACTTCCACACCTTCACCAAAATGTAATCCTGCTGTATGATAT
This sequence comes from Bufo gargarizans, assembly GCF_014858855.1. Lineage (NCBI taxonomy): Eukaryota > Metazoa > Chordata > Amphibia > Anura > Bufonidae > Bufo > Bufo gargarizans. The sequence goes on along the minus strand of NC_058082.1, from coordinate 594,542,694 downwards.
TCATACTTCTGGCCAGCTGTCCATTTTTTTTATAATTTTTTTTTTTCTTGTTCTCTAAATGACTTTGGCTTTCCCCCGACACATACAGTGTTCCCTGACAGGCAAACCAGAACAGTGGCCCGAACTGGCCCAGTATGTTATCTATGTTCTCTCTTTCCCAGCCTCTAGTGTCATCTCAGACAGGAGCATTATGACATCCAAACGGACCAAGTTGTCATTCGCTAGTGTCCAAAACATCACTTTTTTCAAAATGAAAGAGGCAGGGATCCGAGATGATTTTCACATTTCTCTTGCTGAGGATGATGAATAGATCTGCCCTTACTGACGATGCCCCATCTTGCCACTGCCGCTGTCTGCCTGCCTACCATCATGTTCTGTCCGTACGGCTGCTGCTGCTAATCCCCTATGGCCACTTCCATTACAAAAAAATAAAATATAAAAATAAAAATAAAAATAAAATACTTATAGCAGTTTGTTATAAGCCATCTAATATATACAGAAAATCCACTACTAAAGGAGATAGATGAGGTGGCAAATCATGAGGTCATTATTATGGGGGACGTCAACTACCCAGAAATAGACTGGGAAACTGAAACCTGTACATCTCATAAAGGAAACAGGTTCTTGGCAATAACCAAAGACAACCACCTTTCCCAACTGGTTGGGGACCTGATTAAAAGGGATGGCCATACTGGACTTAGTACTAACCAATAGACCTGACAGAGCAACAGATGTACAGGTTGTAGGACACCTGGGAAATGGTGACCATAAATAATAACCTACCAATTTTCATTCAAAAGAGTGTTTCTTCAGGGAGACACCAAAATACCAAACTTCAAAAAAGCTAAATTTGACCAGCTAAGGCTGGGTTTACATCGGCATTATTGAATTCCGTTATAGGTATAACGGAATTCTAGGACGGAATGCAAAACAAAGCTTTTAAGAGGCATTCCATTTTGCTCCATTCTAATACATGTCTATGGGGGCACATAACGGATCCGATAGCAGCTGCATGGACTGTCACTAAGGTACAGAAGGTCTTAATGTTGGTCTCCTGTACCTTTTGAGTCTTGTCTCTTTACCCATCTTCCACTATATGATACTTTGATTCTATTGCAAGATCTGAGGAAATCCAGGATTTTGGAACCGTCAAGCATTATGGGAAAGTATAGTTCCTATCGGTCAGAAACATGCTAAATGGTCCATGGTAGGCCAAACACTACACTCTCCACATATCCTGTATGTCTCCACCTCATATTTATGCTATAACCCACCTTAGACATGAGATCTTCTCCAGCTGCTGTACAGCTACATCTTCCAGCATTCCTTGACAGCTTGCTGGTTTCAAGATCTTAGATTTCCTCAGATCTTACACATGAATCAAAGTACTAGAGCAGAAGAAAGGGAATGAGACAAGACCTGAAAGATAGAGGAGGTTAACATCAGGGTAATAGTCCAGTACGTGATCAGGGCTGGGATCTACAGTTGGAGATCCATAAGTGGGAGACCAATGCCTTGACTGAAGAACTTGACATTGTCCATCTTAGCCTTTGGAAAACAAGCAGCGGTCGTGTCATTTTCAGAACACATGCATGCTGGGAAATATTACATGTAGCGGAGTTTGAGGTCATGTTCTCCAACGGCAGGCTTTTTAGCACAGATTTTCTGCCCTGGTGAAGGTTGTATAATGTAGGGTGATTATCTCACTAAGGGTTTTGCTTCGGAATCATATAATTATCATCTCTATCAGCAGGACTTGTTATACACAGAACATCAGCGCTCTCATTTTTCTCCTTTAGTCATTTCACGGACAGGAAGGCATTTCTTCTCAGATGATAAACTCGTTCAGCTTGTGCACAATTTAAAATGTTTTCCAAAAATTCAGCAACTTTCTCCTATAGTTCATATTTCAACTTCTCGCCGTTTTGTAAAGCATCTGCTTGTTGGCAAATGGAAACTTTTAGGGCAGGTAAATATTCGGCAATATTTTTGTATTTGTATGTAATTAAAAATGTTGTATCGCTACTGAGTTCTTCAATAAAATGTGTCTGTATAGCGCCACCTGCTGTTTATTCTTTTTTTTTTAATCTCTGTTCACCTTGCTGAGGTGGACGCACATGCTCATTTCCATCATTCAACTACCTCCTGAGCTGTGATAGGGAAAGAGCTGTAGCAGAAAGGACATGCCCCGGGCTGTGATAGGGAAAGAGTTGTAGCAGAAAGGACATGGCCCGGGCTGTGATAGGGAAAGAGTTGCAGCAGAAAGGACATGGCCCGGGCTGTGATAGGGAAAGAGTTGCAGCAGAAAGGACATATTCCCTGAGTTGCCAGACGGAAAAAATCTAGCAGAGTATTTGTAGCAATGAATGGAGAGATCTCTGGATCCATGTGAGGTACAGGGCTGGTTCTAGCTTTGTAAGAAAAATATTGTCAAGTACTATAAAATGTCAGATTTTTATTTTTGCATCAGATTTATGATTTGGGTTCCTAAATGTGTCTAAATCTGTGATGTTATTTTAGAAAGTGAAGGGAAGATGCCACACAATGCGCCCTAGGGTTTTATACTGTCACAGTGTTACACCACTTTTTATTCCACCTTGGACCTGGTGTAAGTTTTGTCTAAAACATGCACCAAAGGCCGTGACCAAAGAAGTTGCAAAATAGGTCAAGACTAAAATTTGGAGCAAAAGTTGCCTAACAACCTTAGGTGACATTCATCAATGTCTTTACGCCAGAATAGCGGCATAAAAAAAGCTGTAAATTATGGAGCATACCATATTTGCGCCATTATTTGCAACTTTTAAAGCTTCTCATCACTTTTCTGAGTTTGAGGTTATCGGGGGGTGTTATCAGGGCCCATCGGATTTAATATAATTTATGGGGATTCACATTTACGGTGTCACTGCATGTCAATGGGAACATGCACAGCAGCGCCCTATAAAAACGGAGGCATCGCAAAGTTTAATGTATGCGAACTCCGCTTTAAGATAATTGCAGCACGCTCCACTGCACGCGATATATTAGACTGTGCCACCGATTTCAGTACTTCAAGAGGACTAACTAATTCAGAAAACGGACCTTCACAGGAAACTAAGCCCCACTGGGATGCATTATACAGGCACGTGGGCTTCACTGCTGCATTGTAACAAAACCTCAGCTCTGAACATAAGGACAGGATTTCTGCCCCTGAATTTTCCATTCAATGGTGACAAGCAAAGATCTTGATAAGGTTAAGGAATTAGATCACAATAGTCCTATCACAATTAAACCATACACTCGAAATCATTCCTGTCCAACATCTACCTTCCACTCTCTGCTTCCTGTATGTCCCTTCCTTAACGGGGTTGTCTCATCTCACACAATGGGGGGAATATCGCTAGGATATGCCCCCATTATCTTATAGGTGCGGGTCCTGCCGCTGGGACCCGCACCTATATGGGGGACCGGACCCCCGCAAGGTGATGGCTGGAGGACTCCGGTCCGGCCACTACCGGAGCATGACCGGCCACCACTCTCATTCACTTCTATGGGCCGACGGAAATAGCCGGCTCGGCTATTTGCGGTGGCTCCTTAGAAAATGAATGCATGTGCAGCCGCCCTCCACAACATTTGGGCCTCTGTTCTCGATATAAGTGCTTGGGAGCCGCGCCTATAACACAATGGGGACATATCCTAGTGATATCCCCTCATTGTCTAAGATGACACAGACCCTTAATAGGAACGTCCTCCCTTGAACCTCATGTTTAACATTTTGTTTCTTTAAAAAAGACCCGACATCAGGATCAACCCCATCAAACCAAACATACTGCCTGTTGGGATTGCTGAGTGAAACGACCCCTCTCTTGTTAAATTCTGCAGCTTATTTCATATCCTAATAAAGCGTTCAGTGCACTGGGCCTACGGAGAAGGACTTTGGAGAAGGTCCTCGGAGAAGGACTTCACCACCACTTTTCCCCCTTACCCACTCCCCCTCTCCTTGAGTGACAGCACCAGGCAGACCTTCCTGTCTTCATGCCCAGTCGGCATCTCAGTTGGCTTTCCCCGAAGCTGAGACCCTTTAAGGACTCATTCAGATGGCCGTATGTACGGGTCCACAAAATTGCGGAAAGGGTGTGGACCCATTTATTTCCGTGGCCCCCGCACATAATATAGAGCATGTCTTTTTCGTGTCCGCAAAGAATAGGCATTTCTATATAGCACTGGCCCTGTGCATTCCACGGCCAGTATCTGTGTTTTGCGGATCCGTCTGAATGAGCCCTAAGAGGAAAAAACAAAACTCTCTGCTGATCAGTTTCTTCACTTATATCTATAGCACTAAAAGCTGCATTTTCTATACGGAATTCCAAACTCTGCGAACAGGGTCATTTTGACATGTTGTATGACCATTAGGGGGAGCTTACTGTATGTTGCTCCTACACTCCCTCTAGTGGTGACTATGATAATGGAAAAGTTCACCTCAAACTAAACATGGAAAAAACTTACTGTATACTGTATATGAACGCCATTGTGTGCAGCAATGTTTTAACCCTCCTTAGCCCATGAAGACTGACACATTGCGCACAAGTTCATGTGGAAAAAACATGCCTACACGCATCCATCATTTAAAGTGACTGTCCAGTCAGGAGCTCAGAACACTGACACTCCAAATTTATAAAGGTGCATGTGCCAAAATAGTAAACTAGTCTAATATTAAGACTGTGGTTTAGTGCAAAATGCAACACTATTAGTAAATCTGCCTCTATGTCTGCTTAAAGGGGTCCTCTCACTTTAGCAAATAGCTTTAATTATGTATAGAGAAAGTTAATACCAGGCACTTACTAATGCATTGCGATTGTCCATATTGCCTCCTTTGCTGGCTTTATTTTTCCATCACTTCTCATTTCCATGGTTATGACCACCCTGCAATCCAGCAGCGGTGGTCGTGCTTGCACAGTATAGGAAAACAGCACCTGCCTATGTGTGCTCCCACGGTGCCGGCCAACAGAGAGGCTGGCACTTTTTCCTATAATATGCAAGCACGATCGCGTCTGCTGTATTGCTGGGTGGTCATAACTAGAGATGAGTGAACTTTATCAAAAATTCGATTCGGCTGTTTTGATAAATTTTTCGAAAAAATTTGGTTCGATCCAAATTTATTCACGGCGAATCGCGTTAAAAACTTCTATTTCCTGGCTGCAGAGAGCCTGTATAGTGGTGTAGAACACTGTGCCTTGCAGTAACACGCATAGGGAGTCTGCTGTGGTAGTGAAACAATACTGTGAGTCAGTATGAGATGCAGATGACAGGCGTCGCTCTTAGAATCACTGCACACTGCACTTATTTGGGCAGTCATGGGTAGAGATGGCCAGTTTGCAGTGTTTGCCCGCGAACACATGCGATCTGCCATCTTAACTGACAAGTCCGGCGAAGCACAGGTAAGTCCTTACCTGTGCCTGTGCGCGAGCCAGTCTGAAATGAAATGCGGTCTCCGGGAGCAGGCAGTTCCGAGAATGGCCTCCGCCAAAACTGACCAAATAACTGAAGTGTGAACTCAGCCTTACAGGTCGGTGTTAGCGCCAAGAAGAAGCGCACTACTTTTACACCGCCGTCAGCTGATTCCACATAGATGACTACAGAACCTGTTCTATTAAACGCTTATATAAGTGGAGCCCCCCGACAGAGTGGAGAGGGGGTCAGCAGTAAGTTTGTGTTGACGTCACTGATTATTTTGCCCTTTCTCTGATCCGTCAGAACAATAACCCCCAAAAAACGGATCCTGTCTGTGGAGCATCCGCCTTCACTCGGTCAGCATTTGGTCAGTAATCCATCAGTATCGCTAATGCCAATTTTTTTTTCTGACTTCACCACACAACAGCAAATACTTTTTTTTGCCACTAATACACAACAAAAAAGGCTTTAGAACATATAACTTTACCGCTGAATGGCAAATAATTATTATTTTTTTCCACTAATACACGCCAAAAAGGGCTGTAATTTCAGCACTTTACCACACAACGGCTAATAAGCCCCTTTTTTCCACTAATACAAGCCAAAAAATGCTGTAGAACATATAACTGCCCCGCACAAGGGCAAATAAGACGTAGAAATATTTCCTTGTAATAAACCCTGTTAATGACTGTATCACACAACACTTGCGCCCCAATAACAAGAACGTTTTGCTGGAATTACAGAGCTGTATAATGGCAATTTGGGTCCCCAGTCAGTGCAGCAAGGTGTAATAGCATTGTTCCTATTACCCAGGCTGTAATATCCCCTACTGAACCCTGTTCTATATAAATGCAGTGGAATGATTCCTTCCTATCCTTTCCCAAAACCTTGAATAATCTTTCCCTGAACTTGTAAAACTTTTTTTTTTTAGCACAATGAAGTCTTTCCTAGCACTGTCCCTAGCGCCTGCTGAGGTCTCTCCCTGCACTAAGTACACTGGAAAATTGCAGAATCCAAGATGGCTGAGGGTATTTATAGGGCTGTGACATCAACCGGGCTGGCTGGCTGCCGATTGGCTGCATGCATGGCATTATGGGCGATCCCTTGTTCCCAGAGTTCCTTGCTCCATGTCCTAAGACGTGCAGCAGCCATTTTAGGAAAAAATGCGATTGGTTACCACGAAGCGTGAGGAAATTCGGCTTCGATGACAATCAAATTTTCCTGAAATTCGGATCGAATTCCACTTTGTCAACTTCGATTCGCTCATCTCTAGTCCTAACCGTGGAAACGAGCAGTGTATAATGTGATGAAAAAATGAATCCAGACAGCAAAGGAAGTAATATGGACAATCACAATACATTAGTAAGTGCCATGATAAATGCCACTTGCTGAAGTGAGACATCCCCTTTAATGGACAGTGCAAAGGATCATGGGAGAATTTTACAAACTATGGAAGCATGTATGTGTTGCATCATACCTATCTACTAAGAAGAAATGTTAACTTCACATTGTGGTTCCATTTTATGAAATCTTTCTGGGTCGCAGACTATTGCACGACAGGTTCTACGTAAAGAGCACCCGCTAACCGGAATAGAGTTTGTTGAAGTGAATGTTTTCAGCTGCTGATATTGATTTGTGCAGTTATGACTTGACCTTTTCATGTGAAATGTTTGTACGTTAGTAAAATGAAGGCGCGCAGAAGCTTCTAGAGACAGCATGTGCCAATACCAGACAACCTTCATCTTCTGACAGCAATTACATAACCTATAGATTATAATGGTGGACTTGCAGCTGGAGAAACACTGGATCCATCGAAATTTAATGTAATGGGATATATGATCTCCAACAGCGCCACACCAGTCCACAGGTTCTGTGTGGTATTGCAGCTCAGACCCCATTCATTTCAATTTAGTTCAACCTCAATACCCGACATAACCCATGGAAAGATGTGGTGGTATTCCTAGAAGAAAGCAGACATATTGTTTTTGAAGTGGCCGGGTTTCGGGTGGCAGGTCCCCCGGACACTGTTGAGGTGTCACCACATATTGCTGCTCTCTGGGGAGATAGGAAGGCGTGGTGCACCCCAATGGGACATAAATCCAGAGGGTCAGGGTTTGCACTTAGTGTTGAGTGACACAAAGTTTCTGAAGTGGAGTTCGATACGAATTTCAGGAAAAATTCAATGCATCACGAAACCGGATTTCCTCGTGCTTTGTGGTCGGAACGGAAATACGGAAACGGAAGGCATAGGGAGTACCTTCCATTTTTTTGTTTGGCGGATCCATTAAAAAGAATGGTTCCGTATACGGTCCGTATACGAAATGCAAAAAAAAGGGACATAAACGGAAAAATAAAAAAGAACTAAAAGAACTGCTTCTACACTGCTTTCGAAGATTATTGGAGCCCTCTGTGTGTCTGTTAGTGTGATTTGTCTCCCATTATCTGTTCTGTGAGCTCCAGAGCTGAAAACAAACATAGTGGGAAGTAAGGGAAAGGATGTCACAGCAGTACATTACTGACAGACTTCCATAGAAGGGATATGTCCCCTGCTTCTGAGTGAAATGCATCTAGCTGTGCAGATGAAACAGGGAATAATATGGCTGAAAAAAACATTAGAGAAGCCCCACCACATAACTGTTCCTTCACAATTATGAATTTAGAAAGAAGCACAGGCATTATGCAACTTTTTAAAAAAACTCAGGTACAGTTTAAGTATTTCCTACATACTCCCAAGTTAAGAATTTCTACCATACTCCAGCGTACCACTCTGATATCTTACACCTTTGTGGAATACAGTATATTTTCTTCTACAAAATTTAACTTTTAAATGTTTCTTTGTCAAGTGCCATGAAGCAAAATCTCAGCCGATGGCATGAAACCTCTCGTCAGATTGTGTATTCCAATTACTTCCTTTCCGACCTAGAAACTGAAGCAAAATTCGAGCCTGGAAGCCTTCACTTTGTAATCTATTTCCGCAAGACAGTGATAACGTCTATTTCCCAGTAGCTCTCAGGCTTCACAAATGTTGCAGTGACAATAGATTTGATTTACATACGTCATTGCATACAATAATGTTTGTATTGTAACCTGCCGGGAGACGGGGAAGGAGCTGATGGCCATGCGGAATGTATTATTTCCCAACAAACAAGCATTTTATTGTTGGATCTGGATTTTTTTTTACTTTAAACTTGTACATTGGTGTAAATGGAGAAATATTGTGTGAACAGCGACTGGCGGCAATTCCAGCTGTGTGCGAGATGCAGTCCTCACAAGGTAATTGTCATAGTATATTCTGCCAGCCGCAGTGCTATAGGTAATGTATCCGGTTGATTACTACATCCCTTGTGTAAGCGCCAACCGTTTGCTTTTCTGCAATTGTAAAATCGGAGAGTTAAACGATTCCTGTGGAGAGTGTTCTCATAGAAGAGGCAGAAACCAGGGGGGGAGAGGAATAAAATCAGGTGAACATCATTTCACCATTGTTTCATTTGGCTAAAAGTTGTTACAAGGGAGGTCTGGTGTGAGAACCAGAGATTAATGGATTCCTTAAAATTTGTTTGGGGTCAGATTTGGACGAATGACTCAGATCCAAGTAAGTTCCATCCAGATGGAAAGTGCCCTCATTGCCCTGAAAAATCGTGTATAACACTCTATGGTCTCCTACTAATGTATCCAACCCCTTTCAAGCTCTTTAACGCCAAAACAGCATTAGTAATATCAAAAAGACAGCAAAATACATGACTATGGGTAATGGATAGGAATGAGCCTTGACCCGAATTCGAACCCGAACCCTATTGAAGTCACTAAATGGCTAAAATGGCTGTAAAATAGTCGTAGTAAGGGCCAGAGGGCTGCAAAAGGAAGCAAAATGGGGGTAAGAGCAGGACAGTTGCCCTGCAAACAAATGTGGACAGGGAAATGACTTATAATAACATAGAATAGAAAAAAATGTAAAATAATAATCTTGAACTAGGAGGCGGAGGTCAAAGTGGAGTAGGAGGTTGAGGAGGCAGTGGACGTGGCGGTGTAGGTGAAAGTGGCGGTGGATGAGGTAGCCAACACTGTTTTTGTTGTTTTTCCATTTTAATTTTTTTTCCCTTTATTTATTTTAATTTTTTTAAATAAATTTGGGAAGACCCCAAAACATTGGGTAATAGAAAAGAGAATGGGAACAGAAAGTACGCTGGATTTTTAACAATGGCTGGGTGCCTGTGGGATCCATGCCTGGTTCATTTTAATGAACGTGAGCTTGTCCACGTTGGCTGTGGACAGGCGGCTGCGCTTGTCTGTGATCACCGTCCCTGCCGTGCTAAACACATGTTTGGACAATAAACCTGCTGCAGGGCAGGCCAGCACCTCCAGCGTGCGCTTGTACTTGCGCATCTTCCGATCACGCTCCAGTGATGGAATAAAGGACACCACATTGTCCTTGTAGCGGGGATCCAGCAGGATGGCCACCCAGTATTTAGCACTGGTTAGAATGTGGGCAACTCACCAGTCATTGCGCAGGCACTGCAGCATGTAGTCACTCATGTGTGTCAGGATGCCCAAAGGCAACGACAAGCTGTCCTCTGTGGGAGGTGTATTGTCTGTGTCTTCTGTATCCCCCCCCAGCCACGCGCCATTGATGCCCATAAGCTGCTTTGGGTGCCACCCTGCTCCTCCTCATCATTCTCCTCCTCCTCATCCTGCAGAACTGTGCCCTGGCTGGCCTCTTTTGGTGCAGGAACCCACCCTCCGAGCCACATGTGAATGACTAGCCTGATAACCGTGGAAATGATCCCTCTTCCTCCTCCTCTTCTTCCTGTGCCACATCCTCTTCCATCATCGCCCAAAGTGTTTTTTCCAAGGAGACATAGAAGTGGGATAGTAACGCTGAGGACTGCGTCATCAGCACTGGCTATATTGGTGGGGTACTCGAAACAGCGCAACGCGGCACACACGTCCCGCATGGAGGCCCACTCGGTGGTGAAGTGGTGCTGTTCCGCAGAGCGACTCACCTGTGTGTGCTGCAGCTGAAACTCCACTATCGCCTGCTGCTGCTCGCACAGTCTCTCCAGCATGTGCAAGGTGGAGTTCCACCTTGTGGGTACGTCGCATATGAGGCGGTGAGCGGGAAGGCCGAAGATAAGCTGCAGGGCAGATAGGCGAGCAGCAGCAGGGTGAGAATGCCGTAAGCGCGCACTTTCTGCTGCAGCTCTGACATATCGGGGTAAGTTTTCAGGAACCTCTACACCACCAAATTCAGCACATGCACTAGGCAAGGGATGTGCGTCATAACGGCTAGCCCCAGAGCTGCTACAAGATTTCGCCCATTATCGCACACAACCAGGCTAGGCTTGAGGCTCAGTGGCACCAACCACCCATCGGTCTGTTGTTCCATGCCTGTCCACATCTCCTGCGCAGTGTGGGGTTTTCCCCCAAACAGATGAGTTTCAAAACAGCCTGCTGTCCTTTCCCCCTGGCTGTGCTGAAGTTGGTGGTGAAGGTGTTACGCTGAAAGGATGAGGAGGATGTAGAGGAGGAAGCAGAGTAGGAGGAGGAGGCAACGAGAAATCTCCTGCAATTCACGGTGGCGATAAGACATGTGTAGTGTCCCACTAGGAAGGAGTGGGCACTACACAAGGGTCAATTGGGTAACGTGTTACTCCTGCTCACAAGGGACAGTGATGTTATATTTATCCATGCATTGTAATGTATTTCCTGTGTGTTTTGCATTGGTATGTTTCCCCTGTTAATGCTTAGCAGGCCTAGTTGGGTGTAATTAGACATCCCAGACACTAGAGGGAGATAGGGAGCCCCTAGTATAAATGTCCAGGCCCAGACAGGGAGGGGTTAGGTCATAGTCAGGAGTCTGTGGAGACAGAAGTTAGAAGGCACCAGCCCAAGATATGCTGAGGGCCTCCTCCTGACATGCAGCTAGACAGTCCTGGTTCCTAGTTGCACCAGGAGGCTAGAAGGAGTACAGCCTGCCTGGAGACCAATAATCCAGATAACACAGATGAGATACCCCAGTAGTAGGAGAGGACCTCCTGGGAGAAACCTGCAGCCACCTTTCCAATCCAGCAGAGAAGCCAGCTAATAAACAAAGGTACTGTAATCTAAAGCAAGTGCCAATACTGGAGGAAGGAATTATATACCAAGGATTTAGGCCAGCAATTAGGCATCCGGGCCTTGGGATCCAGCCAGCTAGAATAGCTGTGGGGATAGAGCAGCACTGTACTGCAAAGCATTAACTGTATACCCTCCAAGTATCTTGCAAGATAGAAACCTGCTGTGCATATGTACTGTAAAGGACTGCATTATACACCCCTGCAACTGCTTGTATAAAGTAGGACTGTTTGCTAAAGTAAAGCAACGTTTGGTTTACCAACTGTGTACTCCATTAATCCTCCTGCAAACCGGTGTGCCACCGTTACAGGCACTGGCGTCACGATTCTTAAAGGGACCTTACCTAAGGCACTCAAAATACCTGTAACATCCAGGGCACCTCACACACCATCAGGCCTGGTCCCTCCATACGGAGTGTGCCCCAGAGGAACTAGTGTCTACCTCTCCTTCACTGTCGCATGCCTGCCCAGGGTTCTCCTCAGAAAAGTGAGTAACCCTCGATTGCCCATAACCGTGACCTCACTATCGCTATACCCTGCAGGTCTGGCGTGCTGCACATGCGCCAAACTGCTATCCGCCGCAGGCCCAGCCGCCACTGCATTTACCCAGTGTGCAGTTAGGGAGATATAACGTCCCTGCCCATGCTTACTCGTCCACGTATCGGTAGTTATGTGGACCCAGCCACAGATGGCGTTGCGCAGTGCACACCTGATTTTGTCCGCCATTTGGTTGTGCAGGGCAGGGACAGCTCGCCTGAAAAAGTAGTGGCAGCTGGAAACCACGTACTGTGGGACAGGCACCGCCATAAGGTTTTTAAAAGTCTCTGTCTCCACCAGACGGAATGACAGCATTTCAAAGGCCAGGAATTTTGAAATGCTGGCATTCAGGGCCAGGGATCGCCGGTGGGTAGGGGGGTACTTCCTCTTTATCTCCAGTGTTGGGGGGATGGACAGCTGAACGCTTCCATGGGACAGTGTGGACATGCTGGGTGACGGTGGTGGAGGTGGTGGTGTTGCTGCCACATCATCTGTTTGTAGGGTGGCAGGTGCCACTGTCACTCCAGAAGGGGAGGAAGAGGCCGAGACTGCAGCAGAAGAGGGAGCAAGAGGAGCCCGAGATCTTTTGTGTTTTTTTAGGTGTGTACTCCACTGCAGCTCGTGCTTTGCATTTAGATGCCTGGTCATGCAGATGGTGCTCAGGTTTAGAACATTTATAACGTCCATAGTAAAATTCCAGCTTACCTTTTGTAAATTCAATCAACCCCTGGTGCACGGAACAGGTAAAAGAGTCCTTTGGTAGCAAAACAATAATAAATGAAGTTCCAGCACTGCAAAGTAATTATTGTGTTGCTTGTCTCTTTATTCGTGATAGCTGTCACGATACGCTCTGTGCGTGGTTCCAGGGGCGGGAACAGCCGAGCCACGCTCGCATCAACAGCGCACCCGGCGTCGCCCGTTCCCGTTGGAAACCACACTGGGGCTGAGTGCCGAGCTGATCACTCTGCGCTCGGCTGTATGGGCTGCATTGGAACTCAGGAGTCACTAGTGCACTATTTAAACAGGCAATCAGCTGGCCACAGATTGCCTGTTATCGAGGTCCTTCCTGCAAGATACTCACCTGGTTTGTTTGTTCCTGCTTGGCTTCTGATTTCCTGTCCGTCTCATCCTCTGGTCTTGACGTGCTCTCCTGGTTTGACTTTGGCTTGTTCTGACGATTCTCTGCTTGCTCCTCCGGTACCTTTTCTGCTCTCTTGGTTTTGACGCGGCTTGTTTGACCTTTCTATTTATTTGATGTTTGTCTTCCTTGCACCATCCTAGCTAAGGGTTTGTCGACCAGTTGTCCCTTGTCACTAGGACTTGCGAGGCAAGTAGGCAGGGACAGGGGTGAGGGTAGAGTTCAGTGGTCACTACCCCACCCCCTGTGTGTGTGACAGTAGCAAAATTACAGCATGTGGATCAAACCTCACACCCCAACACCAGTTGACGCGTTTCAGACACTTAGTCAGTTATAACTAAGGACTAAGTGTCTGAAACGCGTCAACTGGTAGAGTGTGAGGTTTGATCCACATGCTGTTATTTTTCTACCATGAATAAAGAGACAAGCGACACAACAATTACTTTGCAGTGCAGGAACTCCATTTATTATTGTTTTAGAACATTTATGCCTCACTTCAGGCTCTGAGTGCAAACCACTCGCGTCTTGTCGTCAGCACATTGTCTGAAGAACTGCCACACCAGGGAACTCCTTGGAGCTGGCTTTGGTGTGCTCCATCCCTGGGTGCGTTGGGCAGTAGCAGGCATACTGGCTAGGGGACGGACACTCTGCTTTTGCACCCTGCTCCCTCTTCTGCTGTGCGGCTGGCGCTGTGTGACCACCACCTCTTCCTCCGAACTGCACACGTCACTCACATGACCTTGATTCCATATGAGGTCTAGGACCTCATCATCCTCCACATCATCTTCCACCCACTCTTTACCCCTGCCCTCCTTGTTGGTCTGCAGAAAGCCGCAGCAGTTGGCACCTATGTTTCGTCATCATCAGAGACGTGCTGCGGTGGTCCTCCCATGTCCTCATCCTGAAACATAAGTGGTTGGGCATCAGTGCACTCAATCTCTTCCACTTCTGGGGCAGGGCTAGGTGGATGGCCCACAGAAACCCTGCCAGCAGAGTCATCAAAAAGCATAAGAGACTGCTGCATGACTTGGGGCTCAGACTGCTTGGCTGATTTTCAAGGGGGTGAGGTGAAAGACAGATGCCCATGGGCTGCAGGTGTCAACTCTGCGCTTTCAGCAGGGGACCGGGTGGGAGACAATGTGAAAGAACTGGAGGCACTGTCAGCCATCCAATCTACTACCGCCTCTACTGGTAATCGGGCCTACAAAATGACGCTGAACGTCCTGTCGCCTACGTGCACCTGAGTAAGGTGTTTCATTTGGGCGTGTAGCTGGCACAGATCGACCACGTCTTCTCCCTGCAACAGGAGCTCCACCAGCAGCACCACGACCAGGGCCACATCCCTTATTTGATGCTCTCCTCATTCTTTGAGATCACCCACCGAACTAACAGACTGATTACCTATATCAATTTCCCTGTCACATATGCAGTGCAGGTATACCTCACCCAAAAAATGGGTATATGTCACCTACCGAACTAACAGACGGATTATAATAATTTCCCTGTCATGTATGCAGTGCAGGTGTAACTCACACCAAAAATCTGTATATGTTACCGACCGAACTGACAGTGAGATTAACTACCATATATTAATTTCCCTGTCACGTATACAGTGCAGGTGTACCTCACACCAAAAATGGGTATATGTCACCCACCGAACTAACAGACGGATTAAATATATTAATTTCTCTCTCACATATGCAGTGCACATGTATCTCACACCAAAAATGGGTATATGTCACCCACCGAACTAACAGACGGATTAAATATATTAATTTCTCTCTCACATATGCAGTGCACGTGTATCTCACACCAAAAATGGGTATATGTCACCCATCAAACTAACAGACGTATTAACTATTATATTTTTGTTTCAGAGGTACAAAGATGGTGCATTGCACCCACAAAAAATCGCTATAGGTCACCCACAGAATTAAAAGCCAGATTTATTATTATATTTCTGTGTCAGGGGTGAAAAGCTGGTGTATTGCACCCACAAAAAATCATTATAGGTCACCAACAAAACAAATAGCCAGATTCCTAATACTCTCCCTCGCTTCAGCTGCCTGCTTCCTGTCCCTGCACTACTCAGAGCTGATGGGGGTTGCTACACCTGATCCAGCTTGTATAGAGGCTGGGTCACCTCATGCACCGGCCAATCACAGCCATGCCATTACTAGGCATGGCTGTGGTGGCTTCTAAGGGCACACAGCTTAAAAGCTTGTTGATTGGCTGCCCTGCAGCCTTTCAAAAGCTTTATTAAATGCCTGAACACCGAACGCAGTAACTTTTCCGGAAAAGTTACTTTACAGTTCGGGATCGCTCAACACTAGTAATGGCTGGTAGCCGGAGGTAACAAACAGCCTGTTTTCCGCTCTACAAAATGTCCCTAGGTTTAAGACGAGGTAAGTAAGGAAAAAATAAATTAGCAGCCCTCCGATCAGGCCCCCAATCTTCATCAGACCTCAGATCAGACCCCCAATCTTCATCAGACCTCAAATCAGATCCCCAATCTTCATCAGACCCCCAATCTTCATCAGACCTCCGACAAGACCCCTAATCTTTGTCAGACTCCTAATCTTCACCAGATCCCCAGTCTTCATGAGACCCCAGATCAGAACCCCCATGTTCATCAGACTCCCAAATCAGACCCCCAGTCTTCATGAGACCTCAGATCTGAACCCCAATCTTCATCACACCCCAAATCAGATCACAAATCTTCATCAGACCCCCAGTCTGACCTCAGATTGGACCCACAATCTTCATCATACGTCATATCAGACCCCCAGTCTTCATCAGACCTCAGATCAGAACCCCAGTCTTCATCAGACCTCAGATCAGACCCCCAGTCTTCATCAGACCTCAGATCAGACCCCTAGTCTTCATCAGACCTCAGATCAGACCCCCAATCTTCATCAAACCTCAGATCTGAACCCCAATCCTTATCACACACCCAAATCATACCTCAGATCAAAACCCCAATCCTCATCAAACCCCCAAATCAGACCACAAATCTTCATCAGGCCCCCAGTCTGACCTCAGATTAGACCCCCAATCTTCATCAGACCTCAGACCCCCAATTTTCATCAGACCCCCAAATAAAACACCCAATCTTCATCAGACCTCAGATTATCGCGAATATTGGCACTTCGAGAATTTGCGAAAATCTAGAATATAGTGCTATATATTAGTAATCGTGAACATTCTCAATATTTTTTTTTTCATCAGTAACCTCCCTTCTTGCTTGTGGGCAAAGGAGAAGGCTGCAATGTCTTTGTCAGAGCTTAGCAACATCCCAAGCAACCAATAGGAAAGTTGCCTCCCCCTTACTATATAAGAAACTCACCAGCAGCCATTTTCTGCAGTTTTTTGCAGTTCTGAGAGAGCAGTGACATTGCTGTGCTCTGTGCTTTCATCTGGATCCTATTCTTTATCCAATTACATTAGATAGTTAGCTCATATATATAATACAGATAGTTAGTGGGAGATAGTCAGTGTAGGTTAGATAGGGATTAGTGTAATATATCTGATAAAAAACAGACCTGATAAAATGTGAAGTTGCATGTATTGTGCAAAAAATCTGCGCATCATTAGTGCCGATTTGCGCAATCGCTAAAATAATGACTGGTGATCACGAATTCTAGAATTCGCGAACTTATTGCGAATATTATACAAAGAATTAGCTAAATATCATGAAAACGAATATTGACTATGCCGCTCATCACTACCTCAGATCAGACCCGTCTTCATCAAAGCCTCAAACTAGACCAGAAATCTTCATCAGACCTCAGGTCAGACAAAAAATTAAACAGCCTACCTCTCCTGCTCCTTATCTCACCACCACTCAAGAGATCCATCGTGCTCTTCCTGCTGCCCTGCACTGTGACCTGATGCTTTATGCAGTCAGGACACAGCACAACACAGCGCCAGGCAGAAGACCAGGGAGTGGCGAGTAGTGCCACACCTTCTGTGTACTAATGGGCACTTCCAAAATGGAATGGGAAAAATTGCACTATATAAAACGAATGCGGTATAGTTTTTCTTAATATATGTATGTTCTCCACCAATACACATTTAGGGCTCATTCACACAACCGTATCCGTTTTGTAAATTCTGTGATGTACATTGGTTGATATACATTAAAAAATGAGTGGTATAGCTTTAAATGCTGCTGCAGAACTGATTGAATGTGGCTAGCAGCTTGACTGAGTTACACAGTGACAAACTACACTGACTCCTGTCCTGTCCCTCTCTGTCTGTCAATTAATGAACCCCTTCAGGACCAGGCCATTTTCAGTTTTTTAGTTTTTAAACTCCCAGACTTCCCAGAGCCATAAGTTTTTTATTTTTCCATTCACATGTGTGTTTTACTAGCAGAAGAACCCGGCGTCGCACGGGTATATTTCATCTATTTCATACTGTATAATGTTTGTGTGTGTCATTAAAAGATATCGACAGTATCCACTATAACAGTGACATCTACAGCACCCCACCCCTTTAACAGTGACTTCCACAGCGGCTTGCCCCCTTAACAGAAACATTAACAGTACCCTCCCCTTTAACAGTAACATCCACAGTAACCCATCTCGTTAATAGTGATTTCCACAATAACCCGCCCCCTTAACAGTGACCTACACAGAGCTCCGTTCCCTTAAAATGTGACCTCCACAACACCCCACCCCCTTAACAGTGACCTCTACAGCACCCCGCCCCTTAACACTGACCTCTATAGCGGACTGTCTCCTTAACTTTGACCTCCACCGTTCTTTGCCCCCTTAACAGAGACCTCCACAGCGCCCGCCCCTTTAACAGTGACCTCTACAGCATCCTGCCCCTTTAACAGTGACCTCCACAGCAGTCCACCACTTTAACAGTAACCTCCACAGCATCCCGCCCCTTAAAAGTGACCTCCACAGTAGCCCGTCCCTTTAACAGTAGCCTCTACAGCAATCTGCACCTTAACATTGACCTCCACAGCGGATTGTCCCCTTAATTTTGAACTCCACAGCAGCCTGCCCCTAGGCTGGTCAGAGGTCCAGTTTTAGGCCTGACAGTCCGACTTTCAGACTCCCTGTCCTACGTCTGGCACAAGGCTGGACGGACACAGGGATGTCCTTTTGAACAGCTCACTCTCGGACAGCAGCACTGTGCTGTCTGAGCGTGAGCTGCAGGGAGAAAGTCACCCTCCCTCCCACCCCTGCAGCTGACAGAAGTTGATTTTTACCTTCATTTTTTCAATACCCATTGGCTGCGGAGTGGGAGGGTGTGTGGCCTTACCGGGTCGGGGCGTGGCTTAGCGGGCGCCATGAACTGTGACCTCCACAGCACTCCGCTTACTTAATAGTGTCATCCACAGCGCCCTGTCCCTTTTAAAGCTGACCTACAGCAGTTAAGAAAAATTGCTGGGTTTTTATGGAAACCTGGTGTAAAACTGTGTGTATGTGGAGACTAAGGGCCTGCGAGCTTCTATTGGCTGATAAGGGTCACGTGACCAGGCTTCTATTGGCTAATACATTTTTTGGGAATATCTCAGGATCGGTACGTGCTAGAGAGCGGAGACCTAGTCTAAAACCTTCCCGGACACATGATGTAACTGTGTGCCAAATTTCATAATTGTAAATGCGACGGTGCGGATTCCTTTAGTGGACATACACACACATACATATTCTCAGCTTTATATCATATATATATATTTGTTTTTAAAAACTTACCAAAACTTTTTCTAAACACTTTTTAATAGTTCCCCAAGGGAACTTGAACAAGCAATCATTAGATTGCTTCTCTCATAGACTCCAATGCATTAGCATTGGAGTCTAGGAGAATTTCACTGTGTTCCTATGGAGTCCTGCCATAGACAGGGTCTCCATAGGAACCTATCTGCGGTAGCCTTGGATTATTCAGGAATACAGAGGCTTCTGCACTCACCATCTGGCTCCCCTGATCCTAGCTAGGGGAAGCCGTTGCATACCCAGGAGAGCGTGCATCTGAGGCGTTATCGTTGATCTCATACATTAGTCCCAAGTGCTTGCTGTTTAAAACAGCAGGCATCCAGCAGCTATGGTGCCCCTTGCGCTCGCGAGCAGGAGCTATATTTAAATACCGACCCTCTACGTAAATTTACGTTGGCGATCGGGAAGGGATTAAATTTAACTAGCTAGCTATTGTCTCACTAAACTCTCCCTGACACTGAAACTAGCTGTATTCTGTGTTTAAAGATACGATTTCTTTTCTCACACTGTCAGACATCCTATGACAGCTATGTGCATTTCTGGTTGTAATCTAATCTATAGTGCCCCTGACACGTGTCGGTATAGTCCCTCCTGATTGGCTGAGGCTGACTGAAAGACACAATCCTCTCTGTCCTGATGCCTTCTGATCTGTAGAATGGCGGATACGAACTGTTTCGGACTGGCAAAAAATGTAATCCAAATTATTTGGGGAAATTTGTAACAAAGTCATTTAGTTTGAAATCTATTCACTCATCTCTAGTAAAAACCCCTTAATATAGGGCAGTGATGATGGCTAACCTTGGCACTCCCGCTGTGGTGAAACTACGACTCCCAGCATGCTCCATTTATTTCTATAGAGTTCTGAGAGCAGCCAAGCAAGGGGGGCATCTTGGCAGTTGTAGTTTTACCACAGCTGGAGTGTCAAGGTTAGCCATCACTGATATAGGGGATCTTTCAAGATCCCCATCCCTTGGCCATAGTGGAGAGCAGTGGAGGACATTGCTTATATATGCATTAAAAGGACAGACCAGTTGTAATGCTCCATTTCTCCTGTGGAGGTGCTGTAGGGAAATTAAACGTTTGCTGCCATGTGACTCTACTCATTACAGCAAATACATGGGGAACCTAGCAACAATACACCCTGTAATCTGTCTATTGTCAGGAGACCTATCTAGCAAAAAGACCTCATTCAAAAAGCCCAACATATTTAATCTGAAATGGCTATGGTGGACCCAGTTTAGCGTGGCCTTGTCTGCAGTACTCAATGGTGGTGTGAACCTATGCAGGACTCTTCCTCTCCAGAAAGCTCATATTAGAAAAAGAGAAGTTAGTTATGCTACTTTTCTTCTGATTCATTAGATGTTCTTCAGTCCTAAGATAAAGGGTTTTAGTCAACAGGGCCTAAGGTCCTTTTTTATGATGGGCTTTTGGGTGGAGCACTTGCATAGACAGCTAAGAACATGTCCACCCATGATTGTGTGTAAAACAATTGATTAGGATTATCATGGGCAACTTGTACTACTGACTAGGATACTAGATAATATAATCAAGGTATCATGTCTCTCTATGTTTACCTACCTACTCATGATCGGGTCCTACCCTATCTAACTGCTTCCTCAGGGGAGATCACTACCAGCCCCAGTCCTTTTCTTGCCCCAAACCATTTGCTTTAAAGAGGACCTAAACGTTTGGTGAAACCATGATCCTGTAGCAGCACTTCTCAGGGTGCTCTGCACTGTCGAGTTTCTTCTTCTCTCCTCAGCTGATCCTCCAGCGGATCCCATATACTCTTCGTGGAATTATAATCTGCATGCTGGAAATGGCGAACAGAGCTTACAAAACCTCTCAGAAGCCCTGCTGCACAATTCTGGTTTCACCACGATTGTGGTTTCACCAAAGATTTCGATCCCTTTTAATGTGTCTAAGGGTCCAACCACACGGCACAGGTTGTGGCCATGCTGTAGTCATGAAACGTGCAGCCAATTAGCCTGCAGCTGGCTTTCTTTCAACTAATAAAGACCGCACTGTTTAGTCGGTCTTCATTGTTAATGGCATTGCGGCAAATTCAATACCACACAGCAATTAACAATGAAGACTGACTAAACAGCGGGGCTTTCATCAGTTTAATGAAAGTCAGCTGCGGAATTATTGGTCGTACGGATTATGACCGCAGCATGGCCGCAACCTGACCGCAGCACGACCGTGCCGTGTTGGTGGTACCCTAATTCTAAGGGATCTAGAAGGGGTCTAAATGTTATTTTTCCATGTATCCAGAAGTGAAGACCGATATATTTTAGACACTGATTGTGAGAAAGTAGGAATATGGTTTTACGTGACACAAATAAAAACTGAAGTGATTGGCAAGAACACTTTAGTGGGTGTCAAGAACATACACAAGATGCTGCTACGTGGATGAACTGAGTGGTGGTGTCAAGCTGCAGCTGCAAAGGTATCTTTTCTATGTTTGCGAAGATGTCCCTCTCCTCTATAGGTCTATGCTATATGTAATTTGACGACGTATAATCCTTTTTTGTTGTTGTTTTGGTCCACCTTAATACCCTTGACTACTAATGGCTTGATGAGTCTATAGACAGTATGGCTACGTGATAACCTCAATATACTCATATAGAAAAAGGTTTAGTATCGTATAATCCTTTCCATTTATCTGGTGTACATCTAATCCTATGGTATATCTCAGTAAACATCTGGTTACATATATTAATGCCTTCTATGACTTTAGTTCTTCCGCTTGGAATTAAGATCTCATGTTAGGATCTTATGACTACTTTATACTAGCACTGCTGTCATTTTCCATTTAAAAAAAGTATAGTTCATATTAATATTTTTTTTATTATTCTTATCAGCAGCCTGTGCCCGCCACTGTCCCTCTCTCCTGAAGGGGGCACGGGCACTGCTCCACTCACCCTTCTCCTCCTGCACTTATGGCCAAACCCACCAGCCTTCCTCTTCTCCTTTGTGGCGGGCCTGGCTGCGAAGTCGTATGTTTCTTCTCCCTAGCGGGCCGTATCTTCCTTCTTGCTGACAAGACCCCACCCCTCTGACTATAAGGTGCACACAGATGCTGATCCCAGCTCTCAAAAGAACCAGTGAGCCTACCATAGTCCACACCAGCCAATGGTTGGTCACTTTTGGGTACGTAAAGGGGTTATGCTTGACAGCTCAGAGGGCAGGTCCTTTCTGCTGCAGCTCTCTGCAACTGCCACTTCTAACAGAACATATGGCTGGTGGCAGATTTAAACTGAGCACGTGTGGTAGATTTGAACTGAGCACGTGTGACCAGCTCAGTGAGACGGACAAAAAATAAGGAAAACCACAAACAGCAGGTGGCGCTGTACAGATAAATTTTATTGAATAGCTTACTGGCTATACTAAATGTTAAATTATGTGCAATTACAAATGTATTGAGATCCAGGTGCTGGTGCTTCAAAAATGCAGAATATGACACAACCCCTTTAAGATACCTTTCTCTATGGCGGGGTGCCTGAGCAATAGGTTTCCTATCTTGCTAATGTCCTGCCTGATCTGACCTGTGCCTAGCCTCTGTATTGACCCCTCACTAACTGCCCTAACCCAGGACTGTTTATTGGATTGCTTGTACTCTGCCTACCCTGACCTCAGCCTATTTCTGATTATGGTTTTGCCTGATCCCTCTGTGCTCTCCCCCAGTGTATCTTGACCCCCGAGGGTCAGCTGTCAATCACACAAAGACTACTCCAGGAGGTAGTGGTCTGAAGGTTCCTCTGAAGCAAAGTCCAGATCCCTGTATAGAGATTAAGGGGTGAAAACCAGGAGACTGCCTTGATAACACCCTTAGGAGTAGCCCAAAGCCAAATTTTGTGGTTGGCACAGTTATTCCGCACAAACTGATCTAACAATGTGAATATCCCCCCCAAAAAATGTGATTCATCTCATTTTGATTAGAAAGTGAGGAATTTATTAAATATAATTGCCCTATTGTACTACCATCAGAGTAGCTAAGACAGGTTAGAAGCTTGTGTGTG
This sequence comes from Bufo gargarizans, assembly GCF_014858855.1. Taxonomy (NCBI): domain Eukaryota; kingdom Metazoa; phylum Chordata; class Amphibia; order Anura; family Bufonidae; genus Bufo; species Bufo gargarizans. Next base: position 594,519,731 of record NC_058082.1, on the reverse strand, counting down.
TGTGCTGAAAAGAAAGGGATGCAAATGAGCTCTTAACAAGCTTTGGGTCTAATGCCACCAGATGTAAGGCAGCTATCCTATAAGTCAATGATCAACCCTTTAAATAGGCCTTGAGACATGACTTGGGTAGTAACTAAGCCAGCACCTCATCTTCAGCTGTTTCGGGGTGATTGCCCCTCATCAGTGAAGAGCAGAGAGTACTGGCTTAACTGGATGAGAGACCTAAATCAGGATTTGGGGGTTACTATCTCTCCTTGGGGAGAGAACACATGTATGGCCAATATGTCTCCTCACACAGATTAAGGCGCTGTCTGCAGATGAGGTACTGGCTTATTTAATATCCGAGGCTAGCTGCCTCAAAGATTGACTTATAGAATAGCTGCCTTATATCTGGTGGGATTAGAGGCAGAGCTCACTTGCATCACTTTCCCAGAATTCCAGAGGAGCATGTATCGCCTATAAGTCTGCTCACTCTGACTAAGGCTCTCTCTCTCCCCAAGGAGAGATAGTACCCCCCAAATGCCTTGCAATATGCAGTCCCACATGGTTTTAAAGAAGCCTGGTTATTACAACCTATTTTAGGACTCTCTTCTATTGACTATAGTAGAGAACTGCTGCAAAGAGCATCTGGAGGACCCAGCACATCTGTGCATTGCATAGACAACTCACTGGTTTCAGTGGCCTTTGTGTAATGCCTAATTTTGCCTATAGTGGCGCTGCAGAGAAACTGAACACTTACTGCTGTGTCTCTTCACATAGGGATCCTAGCGATCAGGTTAAAGTCAGAGACACTTTTTGACAATAAAAATTTTCTTAATAGGGTTGTCTGATTTAGACAAGATTTGTAAAATGCACACTACCCCTTTAAGAACACTACAAGTGTCTCTGTATTACATTTAGGCCAAACTATGAATATGAATGGATGAAATTACATGATTAGTATTTTGCTCTAACATATTCAGGACCATTGACTGTGAAGCATTTTCTGCCGTATCTCCTGCTCACAATAGATTGTAGCCTCGGGTCTTGCTGCAAAAATGATGATAAAAATTCAATGGATTCAATTGATTTGAAGTGCTGCATGTATCTGACATTATCAGGAGCCTTCTGCCGAGATTCTGCTGATGTGCAAATTAATATGATCTGCTGCATACAGCATGGATAATTGAACAGCTAATGGAAATACAATATAGATTTTTTTTACATTTGCGCCTGTAGTGGTGATAGCTAAAGCTTTACAGCTGATATGTTTTATTCCTCTCTTTCATGTTGTTTTCCTGCAGTTAAAGGGATTGCCCCACAATTAAATATTCATTTACTCTACTACATCGCACAAAATGTAACAATATTTCAACTGGAATCATTTTAAAAAGTTGTTTGTGTTTAGGGATTGCTGTTAGATATCTGTTATGGCGCCTGATGTCTATTTGAATCCCTCCCAGAATGTCCACCTAATGTGTCTAGGTGGTCACTAGGGTTGAGTGAACCCGAGTTGTGAAGTTCGGGTTCGTACCAAACTTTAGGATTTTTGGACCCCGGACCCGAACCCGAACATTTCTGCAAAAGTTCGGTTTCGGTGTTCGGCGATTTCTTGGCACTTTTTGAAAGCCTGCAGAGTAGCCAATCAGCAAGTGTTTAACTGTGTGCCCTTAGAAGCCATCACAGCCATGCCTACTAATGGCATGGCTGTGATTGGCCAGTGCAGCATGTGACCCAGCCTCTATATAAGCTGGAGTCATGTAGCGCTGCACGTCACTCTGCTCTGATCAGTGTAGGGGGAGGATGCTGCTGCTGTGAGGGAGAGAATAGGAAAGAAACTTTAATCAGAACTCCAATTGAACTCAGCGATCTACATAGATTTCGTTTTGTGGGTGCAGTGCACAATCTTTTTACCCTGCCCTGAGGCCAGTGACACAGAAAAATAACTTTTATCCGTCTGTTAGTTAGGTGGGCGTCGGCGGACATTTTATGCAAGCTCAGTGCACCAGCACTGCATATGTGCTTTTGTGACATTGAAATCCAAGCTTGAAATACTGTAATAATAATAATCTGGTTTTAAAAAAAAACACCCTTTTTGGGCAAAATATATAAATTTACAGCCCTTGCTTTTTTGGCAATATCCTACATCTGGAGCCTTTGCAGCTTTAGTCAGTGTGCAATCTAAGCTACAAATACAGCTATAATTTTCTGGGTTTTAAAAAACACCCTTTTTGGGCAAAATATACAATTTGACAGCACTTGCTGCATCTGCACGTGTGAAATTCAAGTGTTATATACTGCTGTCATATTCTGTTAGAGAAAAAAACACCCTTTTTTGGAGAAATACTTAATATTGCAGCCTTTGCTGCATCTGTTAATTGTTAAAAACAAGCTTGAAATACTTCAATAATTTTCTGGCTTTGAAAAAACACCCATTTTTGGCAATAACCTTTATCTGGGGCCTCTGCCGCATTAGTCAGTGTGCAATTTAAGCTAGAAATACAGCTATAAGTTTCTGAGTTTTAAAAAACAAAATTTTTGGGCAAAGTATACAATTTTACAGCCCTTGCTGCATCTGCACGTGTGAAATTCAAGCGTTATATACTGCTGTCATATTCTGTTAGTAAAAAAACACCCTTTTTGGGCAAAAATCTTAATATTGCAGCCTTTGCTGCATCTGTCATTGTGAGATACACCCTTTAATTACTGTTCTATTCTGCTATAAAAAAAACACCCATTTATGGCAAAAAACAAAAATTTTCAGCCTTTGCTGCATATGTCATTGTGAGATACACCCTTTACATACTGTTGTTATATTCTGCTAATAAAAAAACACCTATTTAGGGCAACAAACTAGATTTTTCAGCCTTTGCTGCATATGTCATTGTAAGATATACCCTTTAAATAGTGTTGTTCTATTCTGCTACTTAAAAAAACAACAACACCCATTTTGGACAAAAATCTTAAATTGCGGCCTAGTCTGCATCTGTACGTGTGAGAGACACCCTATAGATACTGTGGTTCTATTCTGCTATTAGAAAAACAAAAATTTTTGGCAAAAATCTTAAATCGCGGCCTAGTCTACATTTGTACGTGTGAGATACAACATTTAGATACTGTGGTTCTATTCTGCTATTTAAAAAAACACCCATTTAGGGCCAAAAACTTAATTTTGCAGCTTTTGCTGCATATGTCATTGTGAGCTACACGCTTTAGATACTGTGGTTATATTCTGCTATTAGAAAAACACCCATTTTGGGCTAAAATCTTAAATTGCAGCCTAGTCTGAATCTGTACGTGTGAGATACACCCTATAGATACTATGGTTCTTTTCTGCTATTAGAAAAACATAAATTTTGGGCAAAAATCTTGAATTGCAGCCTAGTCTACATCTGTACGTGTGAGATAAACCATTTAGATACTGTGGTTCTATTCTGCTATTAAAAAACACACCCATTTAGGGCCAAAAACTTAATTTTGCAGCCTTTGCTGCATATGGCATTGTGAGATACACCCTTTAGATACTGTGGTTCTATTCTGCTATGAGAAAAACGCCCATTTTGGGCAAAAAACTAAATCTGAGAAATATGAGGAGAGCGTCAAATAAGGGACGTGGCCCCAGTCGTGGTGCTGCTGGTGGAGCTCCTGTTGCATGGAGAGGACGTGGTCGATCTGTGCCAGCTACATGCACAAGTGAAAATGCTTCCTCAGGTGCGAGTAGGCGACAGAACCTGTAGCGGTATTTGGTCGGGCGATAGTAGATTGGGTGGCTGACAGTGCCTCTAGTTCCTTTACATTGTCTCCCACCCAGTGTCTTGCTGAAAGATCAGAGTTGGCACCTGCAGCCGATGTCCATCAGTCTTTCACCTCACCCTCTTGCAAATCAGCCAAGCAGTCTGAGCCCCAAGTCATGCAGCAGTCTCTTCTGATTTTTGATGACTCTGTTAGCAGGGTTTCCCAGGGACATCCACCTAGCCCTGCCCCAGAAGTGGAAGAGATTGAGTGCACCGAACCACTTATGTTTCAAGATGAGTACATAGGAGGACCATCGCAGCATGTCTCGGATGATGACGAAACACAGGTGCCAACTACTGGAGCTTTCGAAAGTGTGCAGACTGACAAGGAGGGCAGGGGTGAAGACTGGGTGGAAGATGATGTGGAAGACGATGAGGTCCTCGACCCCACATGGAATCAAGGTCATGCGAGTGACCTGTGTAGTTCGAAGGAAGAGGCGGTGGTCGCACAGAGCCACCAGCACAGCAGAAGAGGGAGCAGGGTGCAAAAGCGCAGCGGCCGTCCCCTAGACAGTACGTTTGCTACTGCCCACCGCAGCAAGGGACTGAGCACACCAAAGCCAGCTCCAAGGAGTTCCATGGCGTGGCAGTTCTTCAGACAATGTGCTGACGACAAGACACGAGTGTGCAATCAGAACCTGAATCGAGGCATAAACGTTCTCAACCTGAGCACAACCTGCATGACCAGGTATCTAAGTGCAAAGCACGAGCTGCAGTGGAGTAGACACCTCAAAAACCAAGAAAAGTCTCTGGCTCCTCCTGCTTTCTCTTCTGCTGCAGTCTCGGCCTCTTCATCCACCTCTGGAGTGACAGTGGCACCTGCCACCCCGCAAACAGAGGATCTGCCAGCAACACCACCATCTGGGTCATCAAGCATCTCCACAATGTCTCACGGAAGCGTTCAGCTCTCCATCTCCCAAACACTGGAGCAGAAGAGAAAGTTCCTCCCTACCCACCCGCGATCCCTGGCCCTGAATGCCAGCATTTCAAAATGCTGTCATTCCGTCTGGTGGAGACAGAGTTTTAAAAACCTTATGGCGGTGGCTGTCCCACAGTACGTCGTGCCCAGCTGCCACTATTTTTCCAGGCGTGCCATCCCTTCCCTGCACAACCAAGTGGGGGATGAAATCAGGTGTGCACTGCGCAACACCATCTGTGGCAAGCCAGTAAGCACGGTCGAGGACGTTATATGTCCATAACAGCACACTGGGTAAATGCAGTGGCAGCTGGGCCTGAGGCTGATAGCAGTTTGCCACATGTCCTTCTGTAGTGTCCCACTACGTAAAGGTGGGCACTACTCAAGGGTCAATTGGGTCATGTTGTTCTCCACCTCCTGTGGAACATGGTCATGGTATTTTGTATTGCATTATAATGTATATTGTCATGTTATCTCCTGTGTAACTGGCCTGTTAGGGGTGTAATTCCTCCTCCTAAGCTGTAGAGGGAGCTAGGGAACCCCCTAGTATATATAGACAGGTCCAGTCCAGGGAGTGGCAGTGTGTGGTTAGAAGCCAGTGTTGACTTTAGCCAGGTAGTAGCTGAAGATCAGCTTCTAACATGCAGCTAGGTAGCCCAGGTTCCTAGCCTGCATCCAGGAGAAGAAGTTTCCTCCTGAAGTTATCCTGCATCTTGCAAAGTACAGAGCAGTGCTAATCTTATCCAGCCAAGTAAAAAGCTGAAGGGCAGAAGTTCTTTGACAGCAAGAGGATTTATACCAGAGGAAGATTTCCCTACCCAAAGAAAAGCCAGCTATTAGGCATACGGGCCTTGGAGAAAGCCAGACAGGATTCTGCAGAGAGTACAGCCTGATCTGTGAGTTTTATTCCCTCTGAGTTACCTTGCATTTATGTGAAGCCTGCCTGTTACCAAAATCTTTCATATGGAACTATTTGAAGCATGTATATAGTTGAACTGTTCAGTAAAGAGGAGTTCTAGTTCACTACAAACTTGTGTACCTCCATTATTCCTCCTAACAATCGGTGTGCCACCGTTACCGGCACTGGCGTCACGAACTATAAGGGATCTTGCCGCAGGCACGCTAAACCTACAACACCCAGGGCACCTCACCAATCACCCGGCCTGGTCCCTATATCTAAAGAGTGCCCCAGAGGATCTACGTGCCAGCCTCTTCATCACTGCTGTACGCCTGCCCAGGGTATACAACAAACTGTGAGTACTAAGAGCAACCCTTGGTCTGGTAACTGACCCCCGTGACCTAACATTCGCTCACCCTGAAGGACTGGAGTACTGCACTTCCACCACCGAGGACAGCAAGGCGCTTCAGTTTGCCTCCTGTTGCTTCCTCCTCCTACTCTGCTTCCTCATCCTCTACCAGCTCCTCATCCGGTCAGCTTAACACCTTCACCACCAACTTCAGCACAGCCAGGGGTAAATGACAGTAGGCAGTTTTAAAACTTATCTGTTTGGGGGACAAACCCCACACCGACCAGGAGCTGTGGACGGGCCTTGAACAACAGACTAATGAGTGGTTGGTGCCAGTGAGCCTCAAGCCCGGCCTGGTGGTGTGTGATAATGGGCAAAATCTCGTAGAAGCTCTGGGACTAGCCGGTTTGATGCACATCACTTGCCTGGCGCATGTGCTGAAATTGGTGGTGCAGAGGTTCCAAAAAAATCACCCCGATATGTCCAAGCTGCTGCATAAAGTGCGGGCCGTCTGTGCGCGCTTTAGGCGTTCTCACCCTGCTGCTTGCCTGTCAGCGCTGCAGCGTAACTTCGGCCTTCCCGCTCACCGCCTCATATGCGACGTGCCCACAAGGTGGAACTCCACCTTGCACATGCTGGCCAGACTGTGCGAGCAGCAGCAGGCGATAGTGGAGCTTCAGCTGCAGCACACACGGGTGAGTCGCTCTGCGGAACAGCACCACTTCACCACCAATGACTGGGCCTCCATGAGAAACCTGTGTTCCTTGTTGCGCTGTTTCGAGTACTCCACCAACATGGCCAGTGCCGATAACGCCGTTCTCAGAGTTACTATACCACTTCTATGCCTCGAAAAAATGCTGCTGGCGATGATGGAAGAGGATGTGGCACAGGAGGAGGAGGAGTAGGAAAAGGGATCATTTCATAGGGTTTCTGGCCAGTCATTCACAAGTGGCTCCGAGGGTTGTTTCCTGCACCCACAAACGCCAGGTACACAATTGTCCAGCCAGGGCACAGTTCTGGAGGCCGACGAGGTGGAGGACGAGGAGGAGGAGATGGAGGACTTGGAGGAACCATGTTCACAGCAGGGTGGCACCCAGACCAGCTCATGGCCATCACTGGTGCGTGGCTGGGGGGATACAGAGGACACAGACGATACACCTCCCACAGAGGACAGCTTTTTGCTGACTTTGGGCAGCCTGGCACACATGAGCGATTACATGCTGCAGTGTCTCTGCAACGACCGCCGAGTTGCCCACATTCTAACTTGTGCTGATTACTGGGTGGCCATGCTGCTGGATCCCCATTACAAGGACAACGTACCGTCCTTAATTCCCTCCCTGGAGCATGATTGTAAGATGCGCGAGTACTAGCGCACGCTGGTAGACGCACTGCTAGTGGCATTCCCACCTGACAGCGGGGGCACAGTGGAAGCACCTCAACGCAGCTGGGGCACCGCCAGCACCTCAGAAGGCAGGGTTAGCATGGCCGAAATGAGGAAAAGCTTTGTCAGCACGCCACAACAACCAGCACCACCAGCTGATATGGAACGTCTTAGCAGGAGGCATGTCACGGCTGGCGGTGGGGGAAACCCCCAGCCGTGCGGTACCCGTAGATGTTGGGTCGCTGCAAGGCCAGGACCACAGGATCAGGGAGCAGGTCACCTCCTAAAGTCTCCCTGATCTGACCCTAACTCCTAACCTGCATGGGCCGACCTTTAGGGTAGGAGGACCCATGCGCTGGAACCTCGGGTCCCTACTATCCCTCCGCAGGTCCCTAGGCTAGGAGCTGGATAGACTACCTGTTCCTCCAGAACACGGAGGAACAGGAGCCTAGAAAGGCCAAGCTGGTAAATAAGGGGAAACCAATACACCTTATGGCAGTGGCAGGTATGTGGAACTACTACCTCACCTACCTGCCATAAACACACAGCCCGGAACCCATGCAAAAGTGCTGTCTGTCTAACAACCACAGAAAAGACAACAGCACACAACATACATCACACGGGGAACCAGGGAACCATAAGGTGCAACAAACCAGCAACCACATACACATAAACATAACATCAGACAAGGTAACAAAGGTTTTACTAACAAGGTTTTATGACCAGAAGGTTGGTCCTCACCAGGCAGATGGAGGAGACAGGAGGCTGCTCCAGCCAGCATGGCTGAGAGCAACCTACTGAAGCCTGCAGGAGTCTCAGGCTATATAGGCCGAAAGGCCACACCCACCAGTCAACCACACCCAGTGACAACACACACTGGGAAGGGAGTTAACCCTTCCTACACCACAGAAGGGAAAACACCAACTGAAAGGGGAATAGCACACACACTCACTCACTTGTCACCGCTGGCAACGGCATGCGTGGCCACCGTGTCCTGCAGAACAACCAGCAGGCAGAGACCCTGCCACCACATGCACAACACCAGACGTTGCCGCGGACAAACGCAGGTGAAGGGAGGTGTCCAAGTGCATACAACCTCGTGCACAACAAACAGACAAGGAAGTGCACACAAACACAGACGAAGGACGTGCACACCAAAACACGATGCCAAGGGCAACCGCACGCATGCCTGTTATTCGCGGCAACCGCACCTGAGGCAAACCACTAAGTGCCCCCAGCTGCGGTTGCGACAACACCAGACCGCGGATAACTGCATGCGGCTCCCAAGGAGTCACGACCATGACCAGGGGTCGTGACACTCCCTCCCCTCAAAGCCCCCCCCAACCGAAAAGGGAAGCTGGTGGGACCAAACAACAGGGAGGGGGGGAGGGGCAATGCCTGATAACCACCAGTGTCTCCCTCCAGAGCTGCCGCCAACGGACCTGGACCGTACACAACAGTCCCAGGTCGCCAGCCAACAGAGCAGACTGGAAGAGAGAACACTGGAGGCACTGCCAGATAGATGCCCGTATCTCCCCCCGGAACTGCCGCCAACAGACCTGGACCGTACACAACAGTCCCCAGGTCGCCAGCCAACAAAGCAGTCCGGAGGAGGAACACAGGACACCAGACCGATGCCCGTATCTCCCCCCAGAACTGCCGCCAACAGACCAGACCGTACACAACAGTCCCCAGGTCGCCAGCCAACAAAGCAGTCTGGAGGAGGAAAACAGGACACCGCGTCCAACTCAGGAGGACGTTCCTACTCCAGGTCGCTGCCAGCAGACACTCCCCAACCAGCACACCTGCCGGAACACCGAAGGAATGCTGCCAGCAGCCGACCAGAGATAGGAACCCTGAGAGGGACGAGGGGTCACCAACACGGACACGGTTAGCAAGGTGGCGGGGAAAAGCCACCAACCGCGCCATTAACGGTGAACCCCGTAACGCTCTCCCTCCGGAGAACGCGCATGCACCCCAACGGTCAATGGATGCATGCTTCACCCTCTTTCGAGGGAAGACCAGGTGAGGTGCCAGTTCTGGTCATACTGTCACGGCTGGCGGTGGGGGAAACCCCCAGCCGTGCGGTACCCGTAGATGTTGGGTCGCTGCAAGGCCAGGACCACAGGATCAGGGAGCAGGTCACCTCCTAAAGTCTCCCTGATCTGACCCTAACTCCTAACCTGCATGGGCCGACCTTTAGGGTAGGAGGACCCATGCGCTGGAACCTCGGGTCCCTACTATCCCTCCGCAGGTCCCTAGGCTAGGAGCTGGATAGACTACCTGTTCCTCCAGAACACGGAGGAACAGGAGCCTAGAAAGGCCAAGCTGGTAAATAAGGGGAAACCAATACACCTTATGGCAGTGGCAGGTATGTGGAACTACTACCTCACCTACCTGCCATAAACACACAGCCCGGAACCCATGCAAAAGTGCTGTCTGTCTAACAACCACAGAAAAGACAACAGCACACAACATACATCACACGGGGAACCAGGGAACCATAAGGTGCAACAAACCAGCAACCACATACACATAAACATAACATCAGACAAGGTAACAAAGGTTTTACTAACAAGGTTTTATGACCAGAAGGTTGGTCCTCACCAGGCAGATGGAGGAGACAGGAGGCTGCTCCAGCCAGCATGGCTGAGAGCAACCTACTGAAGCCTGCAGGAGTCTCAGGCTATATAGGCCGAAAGGCCACACCCACCAGTCAACCACACCCAGTGACAACACACACTGGGAAGGGAGTTAACCCTTCCTACACCACAGAAGGGAAAACACCAACTGAAAGGGGAATAGCACACACACTCACTCACTCACCTGTCACCGCTGGCAACGGCATGCGTGGCCACCGTGTCCTGCAGAACAACCAGCAGGCAGAGACCCTGCCACCACATGCACAACACCAGACGTTGCCGCGGACAAACGCAGGTGAAGGGAGGTGTCCAAGTGCATACAACCTCGTGCACAACAAACAGACAAGGAAGTGCACACAAACACAGACGAAGGACGTGCACACCAAAACACGATGCCAAGGGCAACCGCACGCATGCCTGTTATTCGCGGCAACCGCACCTGAGGCAAACCACTAAGTGCCCCCAGCTGCGGTTGCGACAACACCAGACCGCGGATAACTGCATGCGGCTCCCAAGGAGTCACGACCATGACCAGGGGTCGTGACAAGGCAGCATTTCACCAATATGGTGGAGCAGTATGTGTGCACACGCCTACACGTACTGAATGACGGCTCTGCCCCCTTCAACTTCTGGGTCTCCAAATTGGGCACATGGCCTGGGCTTGCCCTTCATGCCTTGGAGGTGCTGCCCTGCAGCCAGTGTATTATCTGAACGTGTGTTTAGCACGGCAGGGGGCGTTATCACAGACAAGCGCAGCCGCCTGTCGACAGCCAATGTGGACAAGCTCACGTTCATTAAAATGAACCAGGCATGGATCCCACAGGATTTGTCCGTACCTTGTGCAGAATAGACATGTATACCGGCACTAAGCAGCCATTGTTATACTAAAGTGCAATTGCTCATTCTTGTATTTTGGATATTTCACACTCTTTTGGAGTGTACCCTAATTAAAAAAATGTTATTAAATTAAAACCAAAAATCAGTGTTGGCTACCTCGTCCTCCTCCACCGCTGCTTCCACCTACACCGCTACGTCCACCGCCTCCTCGAACTCCTACTCCATATGGACCTCCACCTCCTACATCAAGTTTAGTTTTTTTAATTTGTACTTATTTTACTAATTTGTATGTTACATTTTCGGGTGAAATTCAACAATTTTTTGCTGTGATAGACCCCTGCTCTACCTAGTATTACCTAGTTAATAAATTTCACAAATTTTTCTGTTACATTCTTGGGTTGACATTTTACAATTTTTGCCCTGAATAAACCCCTGCTCTGCATAGGTGACAGGGACCGAAATTTTTAAAAATAATCTGTTCCATTGGTGGGTGACATTAACCCATTTCTGGCGATGAAAAACCCCTGCTCTGCATAGGTGACAGGGACTTACATTTCTAAAATTCGTCTTTAATTGGCCCTTTCATTCGATCCTTCTGCTTTAATAACTTGTCCCCCATTTCCGCTCCATTCCATTGCAGCCATTGACCTCCCTTAGATGTGGTCTCCCTTTCTCACGCTCCCTCTCTGCCGTGGAACCCTGATTCGACAATAACCTGTGATTAACATGGTAGGCGCAGAAAAGAACATCGAAAGTTGATAGAGAAGATATCCAAATGGATGGTGGCTGTCACGGGGAAGTGCGATCAGGCAGAAGTTATCTAGAGTCTAAAAAGCGGCAGCAGGGCCTCTCCTGTATAACGTTTCTAAATCCAAAATACCACAGTGACATTTCCTGCAATTTTTTATTAATCATTCCAATAACAGGGCATCTGAAGACTCCTGTACTGTTATTTATCGTCACTACCTCCCCGAGTCGGGAGTGGGTAATTGCCGCGCGCCCCCTCCTTTCCTTTGATTCTTCTGCTTTAATAACTTTTCCCACATTTCCGGTCGATCACAATTAAATTTCATCCATTGATCTCCCTTGGATGCGGTCTCTCTTTCTCACGCTCGCACTCCGGCCTGGAACCCTGATTTGCCGCTAACTGTGATCACCATGGTAGGCGCTGAAAAGAACATCGAAAGTTGATAGAGCAGATATCCAATTGGATCGTGAACATCACGGGGACGTGCGACATGGTGGGGCAGTATGTGTGCACACACCTACACGAACTGACTGACGGGGGTCAGCCCCTGCAACTTCTGGGTCTCCAAATTGTGCACATGGCCTGAGCTTGCCCTTTACCCCTTGGAGGTGCTGGCCTGCCCTGCAGCCAGTGTATTGTCTGAACGTGTTGTGGTGTCTCACAGGGTGAAGTAATTGAGGGTATATACGTGTCTCCCAGGTTCTTAGCATATGCTGAAGAAAGTTGTTTAGGAAAGGGTTAAGAAAAACCTAAGCCTGGGTCCTGATGAGCTGCACCTGGGGAGTTGCTAGAAAACTGGGCTGTCAACACACTTGCTCAGAACTCCCTGGGAGTGAGAGAAGCCACATCTCACTGAGGGACCCTGAAGGTCCAGAGCCTGCAAACTGCAAGTATCACAGGTTGCTGTACAGACAGCGTGCTTATTTTGCGTGGACTGAGGTTAGCTCATCCACATCCTAGAGAGGGACCTATTGTTTAGTTAGAGCCTGGATAAGGCTAGATGTTCCGTTTATGTTTTGTGTTTAAATGCAACCTGTGAAATAAAGCTGGCAGGACGCCAGTGGAAATGCACTTCTGTCTCCTGAGGTCTCCTTCAGCGAAATATGCTGACTAATCCCCCTACCTTTTCACCGCTGGAAGGGCGAGCTAAATAACTGACTGTCACAGTGTGTTTAGCACGACTGCAGGGGGTTATCACAGGTTATATTTCCCAATGTTTTGGGGTGTACCCTAATTTAAAAAAAATAAAAATAAATGTAAAACCAAAAACCAGTGTAGGCTACCTCCTCCTCCACCGTCGCTTTTACCTACACTGCCACATCCACCGACTCCTCAACTTCCTACTCCATATGGACCTCGTCCTTCTAGTTCAAGATTATAATTTTTTATTTTATGTTATTTAAAGTCATTTCCCTATCCACTTTTGTTTGCAGAGCACTTGCCATGCTCTTAACCACATTTTTATGCCATTTTCAGCCCTCTAGCCCTTTCCATTACATTTTTACAGCCATTTTAGTGCTCAAAAGTTCGGGTCCCCATTGACTTCAATGAGATTCGGGTTCGGGGTCAAGTTCTGGTCAAACTTTTTTGTGAAGTTTGGCCGAACCCGTCGAACCCGTCGAACCCGAACATCTAGGTGTCCGTTCGACTCTAGTGGTCTAACATGTGTAGTGTCCCAATAGGTAAATGTGGGCACTACACAAGGGTCAATTGGGCCACGTAGTACTCCTGAGGGACAGTGGCATTTAACAGTCCATTTTTCATGTATTTCCATATGCTTTTATGTGTATTCTTCCCTGTGATGTGTGTAACAGGCCTATTAGGGTGTAGTTCATCATCCTAGACACTAGAGGGAGATAGGGAGCCCCTAGTATATATATTCAGGCCCAGTCAGGAATCTGTGGAGAGACAGAAGTGAGAGGGCACCAGCCAGAGACAAGCTGAGGGCCTCCTCCTGACATGCAGCTAGACAGCCCAGGCTTCTAGTTGCCACCAGGAGGCTAGTGAAGGATTCCAGCCTGCCTGAAGTTCTTGAGCCTGAGTTAGCTCAGAAGATTTACCCCAAGAGAAGAGTTTTTCCCTACTGGGAGAAACCTGCAGTTCCCACGGAGCAAAGAGCAGAGCAGAAGAGTATTCCAGCCAGACAAGTAAGCTGAAGGCCATAAGGATTATTAACCTAAAGCAAGGGATATATACCTGAGGAGGATTGCTACCAAGGATAAAAGCCAGCATTAGGGCATACGGGCCTTGGGATACAGACAGCCAGGATATCTGAGGAATAGTGCAGCCTGGTCTGTGAGTGTTGTTTTTACCCTCTGAGTATCTTGCAAAGAACATTACCTGCCATTTATGTGAAAGCCTGCTTATTACTGCTGCATTACCTGGAACTTGCAAAAGACTGTAAAAAGTTGAACTGTTTCCAGTAAAAAGTTTGGTTCACCACAACACCGTGTTCCTCACTTATTACTCCTATAAATCGGTGTTCCACCGTTACAGGCACTGGCATCACAAATCTTAAAGGGACCTTGCCCTAGGCACATTAAACACCTGCAACATCCAGGGCACCTCATCCACCATCAGGCCTGGTCCCTATATACAGAGAGTGCCCAGAGGACCCCTGTGTCAGCCTCTCCATCACTGCTGTACGCCTGCCCAGGGTCTCCATACAAACTGTGAGTAACCCTCGTTTGCCCATTAACAATGACCTCACATTGCAATACCCTGAAGGGCTGCATACTGCACATGCTCAGTAGATTGGTCCCACCATTTGTAGAACCAAGTCAATGAGAACCAGCACTGGAAGTGGCTTCTTCTTATGGTGCTGGACATTCTCAGTGGGAGTCAAAAGAACAGCAGGGAGCGCCACAAGTATGTAACAGTAATCTCTATACAGGATAATTTTTTTTATTATTTTTAAAGATAATTCAATTCTAATTACACATCTAATCTGTAATCATGGGGAAACCCCTTTAAAGAAGAGCTCTCACCCTCCTGACCTGTCTGTCTTGTATTCTCCATGTAATAACAATTCTGGAGCATCTATTCTCATGACTCTATGTTTTGCCATCCCTCTATTATTCCTTCTAGAATTTTATAAATGAATTTCCAGCAGTCTTTTATAAAGCTCTAAGTGGGGGTTACCAGTGTGGGTGTGTCCATGCACAGTCTGGCACAGGTAGGTCAGATCGGATAGTGTCAGGCTGTACAGGGACACCCCCAACTGGTAACACCCAGCTAGACTGCTGGCAATTCATTCATAAGCTTCTGGAAGGAATAATAGAAGACATGGCACAACATAGAGTCATAAGAATAGAATCTATCTCTCTTCTATCTATCTTATCCATCTATCTATCTCATATGTTTCTGCTTATATTCTATGTATCTGCTTATCTATATATTATCTATTTGTGTATGTATCAAGCCCATTTAAAGTTTACAACCCTTACTAAGAACATTATTTTTTAGTTGGCATATTTTTTAATACAAATCTGAAAAAGCAGAGCTGCAGTATAAAGCATGGTAAAGTGATAAACCAAAAGCCCATGGCTGACCATATGCAATACGGTAATGTCATTTGAACCTACTGGTTTCTTTGGGGCCTCCTAACTCTCCCCTGAAGGCAAATGTTGGGGGAAAAAAAGGCTGAATGCACACGGCCGTGTTCCGCAGCCGAGAGCGGTCCGTGGTATGCCGGGCTCGATTCCTGTTCAGAGCAGGAGCGCACGGCGTCATTGGTTACTATGAAGCCGTGCGCTTCATGCCGCCGCTGGACTACAGTAATACACTATGCGAGTGTATTACTGTAGTCCAGCGGCGGCATGAAGCGCACGGCGTCATAGCAACCAACCGTGCGCTCCTGCTCTGAACAGGAATCCAGCCCGGCATACCACAGACCGCTCTCGGAGGCCGCGGAACACGGCCGAGTGCATTCGGCCAAAGAATGATCAGTAAGATCAACATGCCTGATCCTTTTGTCCTTAAGGAGACAGGTCACCATCAGAGGAGTCTGGAAGCGGCGTACTCGCCTCTTCTCTTTCTGAACACATACATGGCGGATCTGGGAGAGATACAGTAGCTGTCGGCTGGCAGCTATCTAAAATGTATGGTCATCTATGTGTGGTTTTGAGCTCATTTCTGCCGGAGTCCAGCACCCAGCACTCTGCTGATTAGCTCTTTTAACCCCTTCCCGACTGCCCACTGGGTATATACGTCCTATGGTCGGGTCCTGGCTGTGAGACACAGCGGGGACCCTGAGGGACCCTGAGGAGAAGACAGGGGCGGTTTATTACCGTTTCTGCCTTCTACTGTGCCAGGAGGAGAGCGCTGCATGAGCGCAGGGGGGAGAGAGCAGGAGGAGGCAGAGCCACTTCCACTGTTAGTCCTGGCGGTCACGTGACCGGCGGGTGTCTCAGGGCAGGAGCAGAGCTGCTCTGCCTGCGTGTTTTGCCCCCCACAGGGGGCTGATTTCCCCCATAACTAGGACTCCTATGGATGTAAAAAAAAAAAGTCAGTGTCATCCAGAGGTCTTTTCATGACCTCCTGAGGGGGACATATTATGTGCCAAAAATAAATTAAAATATAAGAAAAAAATAAATAAAAAAAATAAATATTAAATGCAGTCGCTAACAGAAACCATCACCGTAGTTGCCCCGTTCGTTCAAATCTCTACATGTTATAGGTTATGTTAAAAATTGCAAAAATTATTTTGGTAGTAGTGAAACAAATAAAAGAGCTAGGGTCACTAAGCCATCACGTGCAGAAAATCGCAAAGTTACCTGGACATTCAGACCTTTTTTGGGCCCGGTCATGAAAGGGTTAAGGAGGATGAGTGCTGCGGCCTCTTCATAGTATACCAAGCGCAGCGCCATACGTCGTATAATGGCTGTGATTGGTACTGCAGCTCAATCCCGTTCAATTGAGCTGCACAATGGTTGTGACGTCACCGGCCCCAGAAAGATGTCTCAGCCCTCATCCTAGCACCATGGCCCCTTCCAACGGCTGATCGGTGGTAGCACCAGGAGTCGGACCCCCCACTGATCAGATATTGATGACCTATCCTGCGGACAGTTCCTGATGATGCCTTTCAAATAAAAACAGGATAAAATACATAGCAAATGGATGTCTGACGTCTACGCCTCGTACATTTCCCTCTCGCTCCCCGTGTCTGGATAGATCTGTCTACAGGAGTCTATGGAAGGTGACCTTCCGAAGTTTGGGGACGGCCTCTATGAAATCAGGCTATTATTTTGTAATATTTTGCATAGTGTCTTCCTCGGTATAGCAGAGGGAATTGTTAATAAAACGGGCCTTTAATGATTTTGACCTTGGTTGGCATTGGCTGTGAAATCCCTCCTGTTCAGTTCTATTAGAATTAATTATCCTATAGGGGACTGTGTAATCCATGTGTTAAGCCAAGCTGTCAGATACAGTCCTGGGCCTTCAGGTGGCACGCTGCTTATACCAGGCATAGGAATGAGATGAGCAGAGACGTCGGCCTCCAGTATCCACTGGAAATGAACTGGTATTATATTCACGAAGCAGGAGACTCTAGATCACTGATATTCTCCAGCTGTTGCCAAACTACAACTCCCAGCATGCTTGACATGTGCACAACTATTTAATTTAATTTAATCTGAACAAGTCCAGGACTGTTACTTTTTATACTGGTCAAAGCTCCTTTTTTTATGATTTTATCATTAGAATTTATCAAGCCTTATTACACTGGTTTCTCCTCTCCCCACCCTCTCGCTGATTCTGCAACCTGTGTCGTTACATCCATCGGTTGCGTGGCCTTTGTACAGCTCACTCCTGTTCAAGTGAATGTGGTTGAGTTGCAATACCAAACACTGCCACAATATAATATGCAGCGCTGTGCCTGGTATGCAATGAAGAGGCCACAGTGCTCACCCTTGCTCGGGATTAGGAGAGTTAGACCCCCGCCAGCCTGGTATTGATGCACTATTTTAACGATAGGCCATTATTCAATATTTAATTTCTGGAAAACCATTTTAACCACTTCAGCCCCGCTAGGTGAAACCCCCTTCATGACCAGAGCACTTTTTACACTTCGGCACTACACTCCTTTCACCGTTTATCGCTCGGTCATGCAACTTACCACCCAAATGAATTTTACCTCCTTTTCTTCTCACTAATGGAGCTTTCATTTAGTGGTATTTTATTGCTGCAGACATTTTTACTTTTTTTGTTATTAATCAAAATGTAACGATTTTTTTGCAAAAAAAATGACATTTTTCACTTTCAGCTGTAAAATTTTGCAAAAAAAACGACATCCATATATAAATTTTTCGCCAAATTTATTGTTCTACATGTCTTTGATAAAAAAAAGTTTGGGCAAAAAAAAAATGGTTTGGGTAAAAGTTATAGCATTTACAAACTATGGTACAAAAATGTGAATTTCCGCTTTTTGAAACAGCTCTGACTTTCTGAGCACCTGTCATGTTTCCTGAGGTTCTACAATGCCCAAACAGTAGAAAACCCCCACAAATGACCCCATTTCGGAAAGTAGACACCCTAAGGTATTCGCTGATGGGCATAGTGAGTTCATAGAACTTTTTATTTTTTGTCACAAGTTAGCGGAAAATGATGATGATTTTATATATTTTTTTTTTTTCTTACGAAGTCTCATATTCCACTAACTTGCGACAAAAAATAAAAAATTCTAGGAACTCGCCATGCCCCTCACGGAATACCTTGGGGTGTCTTCTTTCCAAAATGGGGTCACTTGTGGGGTAGTTATACTGCCCTGGCAATTTAGGGGCCCAAATGTGTGAGAAGAACTTTGCAATCAAAATGTGTAAAAAATGACCGGTGAAATCCAAAAGGTGCACTTTGGAATATGTGCCCCTTTGCCCACCTTGGCAGCAAAAAAGTGTCACACATCTGGTATCGCCGTACTCAGGAGAAGTTGGGGAATGTGTTTTGGGGTGTCATTTTACATATACCCATGCTGGGTGAGAAAAATATCTTGGTCAAATCCCAACTTTGTATAAAAAAATGGGAAAAGTTGTCTTTTGCCAAGATATTTCTCTCACCCAGCATGGGTATATGTAAAATGACACCCCAAAACACATTCCCCAACTTCTCCTGAGTATGGCAATACCAGATGTGTCACACTTTTTTGCTGCCAAGGTGGGCAAAGGGGCACATATTCCAAAGTGCCCCTTTCGGATTTTGCAGGGCATTTTTTACACATTTTGATTGCAAAGTTCTTCTCACACATTTGGGCCCCTAAATTGCCAGGGCAGTATAACTACCCCACAAGTGACCCCATTTTGGAAAGAAGACACCCCAAGGTATTCCGTGAGGGGCATGGCGAGTTCCTAGAATCTTTTATTTTTTGTCGCAAGTTAGTGGAATATGAGACTTTGTAAGGAAAAAAGAAAAAAAAGAAAAATCATCATTTTTTGCTAACTTGTGACAAAAAATAAAAAATTCTAGGAACTCGCCGTGCCCCTCACGGAATACCTTGGGGTGTCTTCTTTCCAAACTGGGGTCACTTGTGGCGTAGTTATACTGCCCTGGCAATTTAGGGGCCCAAATGTGTGAGAAGTACCTTGCAATCAAAATGTGTAAAAAATGGCCTGCAAAATCTGAAAGGTGCACTTTGGAATATGTACCCCTTTGCCCACCTTGGCAGCAAAAAAGTGTGACACATCTGGTATCGCCGTACTCAGGAGAAGTTGGGGAATGTGTTTTGGGGTGCCATTTTACATATAACCATGCTGGGTGAGAGAAATATCTTGGCAAAAGACAACTTTTCCTATTTTTTTATACAAAGTTGGCATTTGACCAAGATATTTTTCTCACCCAGCATGGGTATATGTAAAATGACACCCCA